>NW_027397098.1:7859378-7942009 GCF_003265705.2 Callorhinus ursinus
TTTCTTTCTTTCTCTCTTTCTCTCTTTCTCTCTTTCTCTCTTTCTCTCTTTCTCTTTCTCTCTCTCTCCTTCGTTCCTTCCTTCGTCCCTTCCTTCCTTTGTCCCTTCCTTCCTTCTTTTATGAACGTCCATGTCATGAAGTTCCTGATAAGTCTTTGGTTCTTATACTTTAGGTAGGGGTTTCCCCAGTCAAAGATAACTTAATTCCAACTCTTTTGATTGTGTGGCAATAAATTTCATTCCATAGTAGAAACCACTGAAAAATAATTCTGGAGTAGTCTTTAGAGGGAATGTTCTATTTTTTTCTTTATCTGCTGCCATTGCCCTGCTAAATTCTGGTATTACTCTGCTTAGCTCTACTAAAACTTAAGCCCAGTTTGATTGTTTTATCTACTCATTCATGAAATGAAATCATCCCCATTTATAGAAAATAGGATATGTCAATCATTAGGCACATATAGATGTTTTCCCCTGCAATATCAACCAGTAAATTACCACTCTACTTTGATAAGTTTTTTAGGATGCCTATCCATTTCTACAAATGTCAAGAGTCAAAATGCAAATTTATATATTTATATGTACTTTAAAAGGTTACAAAAGCAGAATTAGTATTAGCTTTCTATCCAAAAAAGCTGGATTTGAAAATACTTTTGATTCTTTCCAAACTGTCTGCATGTGCTGTGGAATAGTGAATTTCTGAGATCCTCTTTCGAAGACCAATGTGAAGAAGAATGAAGCATTGAAAGGCTTGTTTTCAAGTTAGAAAAAGTATGTTGGCTTTATAAATTAGAAAAAAAGTATGTGGTTTTTCTGAGTCTGAACTCTGTTCTAAATTTCTACTATAGATGTCATTAGTTATTATGACTCAAGGTAAATGTTTGTCTTTTTCATAAGCTTTTTTTTTGGCAAATATCTAGCACCGGATTCCATATTGATACAGAGAAGAAAGTTTGTGCTTGTTTGGGAGGACAGGTATTTGTTTCATGGAGCCCCAATTAGAACCTTAAGTAGAGATCATAAAATTTTGAAATGACTTTGTTTGACAAACTTCCAACATGCTATATAGTAAAGGAGAGGATAGTTTGAGTTAATGTATTTTTTAAAAAAATACAGACAGCAGTATCAAATCTAAATATTCCCAAACATTAACTTTGTTTAAATACTCTAAAGGAATTAATGTCAATAAATAAGAAAAATGTCAATAAATAAGAAAAATAAAATAATGGTGTGGGTGCATATCTCCGTCCATCTTTCTTTGTTAAAGTTCCAAATACTACTATTACAATAAAAAATATTCATTTGCCAAAGAAGACTATTTTGGTAAGTACACAGAGACATAAATCTTTGGTGAGAAAGAAGTAAGAAGGCACAGAATTGACTTTGTGGGTGAAAAGGGATGAAACTTCCTTTTTTTTTTAATTTCCTGTATAAGTGTTCCAGTGACAAATTTTAAATGATGATTACTCCTCAGGAGGGGTCTGGTAATCTTTGCTCCCATACTTTGTCTCCTTAAACTATATTTCACAATGACATATCTTAAAACCTAGAATTCCAGTGGAAGTTGGTCTAAGTTTACTTATTTTTTTTGTACTAGACTCTTTCAATTGCCACACACTTATTAGACCTACATTAAAATAGATCAAATATGATAAACTTCTCCAGTACTCTTCTTTAATAATTAAATTGTAATGAAATTGATTACGTAAATAAGTAAGGATTACAAAATCAATTCACTTTTAATATTTAAAAACTGACTAGGTATTGTAAAACTTCAAAGTACATAGCAGATTTTTTAATTTAGGCAATGTGATCTCGTTTGAAATATGCTACTGTATTCATCATTTCATATGACGCATGACTTGATATTTGTGATGGATATAAACAGCTATGAGCTGTGCAATCTTCATGTATATGTGTGGGTGCGTGAAAGCTGGAGCTTACTGATCAATAAAGGATGTTTGATTCATGTTATGCTACCTACCAAAGTTAAGTAGCATTTTTGGTGCATAACCCCAAACCATGATACTTTGGTAACTTTGGTTTACCATAATTTTCATAAGCTCATAATCAAAAAAGCATTGTCATACTGTTATTTTACATCAGTGTTCAATGAACAGTTTGACCCACTTCTATTGTTGTCAGAACATTCTTACTTGACTTCCTAGCTAATAACCACTCATATTTTTGCAGACACAAAATAGTTTATGGCAGACAATTAGGAAGAATTCAAGGGGCAGAATAAGGAGACAAAGAGGAGAAATATGTGTTGCCAAGAGAGGATTTTAATTCAATGCTGGGGGTACAGCGTTTTGGACAACTGTGAGGCATGCAAGTGGAGATGTGCGGTCAGGAGTTGGATACAGGAGTATGAGGCTCTGGAAGTGAGGAACGGGGTGTGGTCAGAACGTGAGCCTGAGGAAATGCGTAACATTAGCCAGAGGGCATGTAGATTGAGAAGAGAGATGGTTATGGAACAGGACCAGGGGAAATGGCAATATTTTAAGAGATAGTGAGAGGATCGTCTAACCAAGGACCCTATCACATGCTTTCATAACATGATTTAGTCCTCATTCATAAGACTTAACCAGATCTGAAATTAATGTTTTACAAGCCAGACTCTGAAGTTCGTGAAGGAGGGGATCGTGTGTGTCTGATCCAGGGCTATATTCTCGGTGCTCTGAATGATGTCTGGCATGTAAAAGAGCTTAATAAGTGTTTCTGAATGAGTGAGTAAATTAATGAATTTGTAAATAAGTGTATGAATGATAGATGAGTGAATGAATGCCAGCATGGAGTAACAGTCACGGTGAGGATGATGATGTGTCTGTAGAATATGAAACATAAATTCCTAAGTGACTCAGGCAAGAGAAATTTTGTTGACTTAACGAGGCATAAACTAATGGTCTTCAGAATTGCTGTATACTCTATGTAAATGGCAGATCCGTGTGTTTCTATCAATAATGTGCTGGAGCTGTTGGTTTTAGATGGTTGAGAATTTTCACCTTATCTAACAGTGGCCCATATGGCTGTTTTATAATATGACAAAATGGTTACATTATACCTGAAATACTGAGCACACCAAAGTAGGAGATGTAATTCTTATATGCTATGGGGAGCTGTGCTATAAATCGGTAAGAACCCAAGAGCCTTGGGTCAATGTGGCTGCAATATCTTTGTAGTAGAGTCTATAAAATATTGAGGCCTAGATGACAATATTCTATCTTGCCAACAAATCCATGAGGTTTGCCAATAAACCATTTTTACAGATATGGAGAAAGAAGTATATAAAGACGGGATGACATGCAGAGGGAGCACACAACTCTTGTGGCTGAGTGAGAATGTTTCACAATCATATCCTGATCCTAATCCAGTGTTCTTTCTACTACGTGATACCATCTCTAACAGATTGAAACAAAAAAGGAGTTCATTTTTCCAGTGAACTGGAAAAATGAACTCTGTGACTATGAACTAGACCAGTGATACTTAATTTTTAAAGTATTCCATTTTTATGTACACTAAAAAATATAAGTTGTTGAAAAGAATAAAACGAAGAGAAACCTAGATACTTCCATACCTACTTGATATCATAATTATTGTCTACCCACAGATACACAGTGATTTGTTATGTATGCAGAGGATACAACTATATTGCATACTGCACCTATCTCCTTCTGTAATTTTTTTATTGACTTACAAATTTCATCTTTAATGGAGTGGAATTTTCTAATGTGATCATTGTAGTGAACAGCAATCTCAATAACTTACAAAGCTGTGACGTTGATATTTGGCAATGATATTTACACATTGTGGGTATCTGGATAGCAGAGACGATGTCCTTTTTTTTTTTTCAAAATGTTATTTAAGGTACCTAGATACATGTTTATTGAATTTCAGATGAACTGTTGGTCCAATTCAATTTTGTTATAGAACTGAAGGGTTACCCCTACCATCCTCTCATCATTCCTTCTTGCACATTTGGGAAATTGGTAACTTTTCTTTTCCTCATCTATCACTCTTTTAAAAAATAGAAATGAGAATGATTTTGTGAACAGAAGATATATACGGGGTATATAGTGAAGAAAGATAAATTCAGATTATTTGAAATATTTGAAAATCAGATTTCCTTCATAATAATACTCTCTTATAGTATAATCGTATGCTATTATAATATGCTTATTTATATTTAATGACTATTAATAGGGTTGGGTCTACCATCTTGTTCTTTGTTATCTACTCATTCATCTGTCCTCTTATATTCATGATATTACTTATATTCATGATTTCATTTTATTCCATTTTTTGGCTTAGTTTTTTTTTTTTCTTTAGGGTTTGTACAGAGTTAACTTATCACCATCAATATTTAAAATATTATACCATTTCAGGGGCGCCTGGGTGGCTCAGTCGGTTGGGCAGCTGACTCTTGATTTCCGCTCAGATCACGATCTCAGGGTCATGAGATCCAGCCCTGTGTCAGGCTCCCCGCTCAGCACAGAGTCTGCTTGAGATTCCCTCTAAAATCCTTTAAAATAAAAGAATATTATACCATTTCACCTATAATACAAGATACAACAATACACTTCTATTTCTTCCTTCCTGGTACTTGTGAAATTGTCATACCTTTGACTCCTACCTATGCTATATACCTCCATTACAGTGTTATTATTTTTGTTTTAAACAATCAATTGACTTTTAAAGAGATTTAAATAAGGAAAAGAATGTATTAAACCTACCTGCTTATTTACCATTTTTCTATTCCTGTGTCCCTCTGTACTGGTTGTCTTCTACGCTGAATACTTTTAAGATTTTTCTCTTTACAGTTGGTTTTAAGCAATTTTATCACGTGCCTTTGTGTAGTTTCCTTCATGTATCCTGTGTCTGGGGTTCATTGAGCTTCTTAGATTTGTGTATCTTTCTGTTGCCATTTTCTCTCTTCTTCTTCTCAGACTCCAAATACAGGTGCCTTAAGTCACTTAAAATAGTCTACATTTTACTAAGGTTGTGTTTATTTTTTAATCCTTTTTCCTCCGGGTTTCACTTCAAGTTTACAAACATTTCTTTCTGCAGTGTCTAATCTGTTGTTAATCCCATCTGTAATGGTTTCTGTCACTGCTATAACAAATTACCACAAACAGTCTCTTAAAACAGCACAAATTCATAATCTTACATTTTTGTACTTCTTCAGTGCAACATGGGTCCACTAGGCTGAAAATGGAGGTGTTGGCCAGGCTGTATTCCTTTATGAAGGGTCCAGGAAACACATGTTTTCTTTGTCTTTTGCAACTTCTACAGACAGACCATATATATTCCTTGGCTTTTGGTCCGTTCTTCCTTGAAAGCCTGCAACATAGCAAGCATCTGGTCTGCCTTCACAGTCACATCTCTCCTCTGATTGTCTTCTTCTGCCTGCCTCTTTCCTGTTTAAGGACCACTGTGATCACATTGGACTCATCCACGTAATCTAGGATGAACTCCCCATATCAAGACCTTTAACTTAGTCTCATCTGTAAACTCCTCTCTGTCATGAGGTCACAAATTCACAAGCTCTGGAGACTGAGATGTGGACATCTTTAGGGAGCCATTATTTTGCATGGCACACTATCCAGTGTATTTTGTAACTTGTCATTTTCAGCCCTACAAGATTGATTCGGATTTTTTCCCTATCTCTTATGTCTCTACGTAAACATGCTCAGTCTGTCCCCTGCCTTCTTATACATATGAGATATAGTTACAATAACTGTTTTAATGTCTTTATTATCATCTGTGTCATTTCTATTTCCATTTCTATTGATTGACTTTTATTTTTTCCTCCTCATATTGGACCTTATTTTCCTGTTTCCTTGAATACCTGGTAATTTTGACTGGGTGTCAGAAACTGTGAATTTTATCTTGTTTAATGCTAGATATTTGTGTGTTCTTATAAAAATACAGAGCTTTGGGGGTGCCTGCATAGCTCAGTTAGTTAAGTGTCTGCCTTTGGCTCAGGTCATGATCCCAGCTTCCTGGGATCAAGCCCCCCACTTTGGGCTCCCTGCTCAGCGGCGGCGGGGGGGGGGGTCTGCTTCTCCCTCTTCCTCTGCCCCTTGCCCTGACTTGTGCTCTCTCTCTCTCTCACTCTCTCTGTCTCTCAAAAATAAATAAATAAAATCTTTATTTAAAAAATACTGAGCTTTGTCCTGGGCAACAAATAAGTCACTTGAAAACAGTTTGAAACTTTCGAGGCTTGCCTTGAACTGTTTTTAGGTGTACCAGAGAAGCCTTTTCTAGAACCAAGGTGTTCCCCTCTATGGAGGCAAGTCCCTTCTGAGTACTCTAACCAATGCCCTTTGAATTACAAAGTGTTTTCACTCTGGATGACTGGAAGAAAAATTATTATTATTATTATTTTAGTGTTTCTTTGCCCATCTTTGGGTAGATGCCTCCCATGCTTGCACACTGATCTGCTCTGGGCTGACACCCTCAGGGAGACCCCCAGAGCTTTCTTGCTGTGTGTGCCTCTTCCCATGATCCTTCCAGGAAGACCACCAGGCTCACCCACTTCCTCCTTCCTGCACAGCAGCCTGGACGCTCTCACCAGTCACCTGAGGTAGCCTTCAGGCTCACTTCACTTGTTTCTTCTCTCTCATGAATCACTGCCCTGTACTACCTCACATCTATGTCTGAAAAACACAATTTTCTTGTATTTTGTCTTTTTTTTTAAATTTTCTGTTCATTCAAGCTGACTAGTAAACTCAATCTCTGATCCTGCATCTTGGCTGAAAGCAGAAGTCCTTCTGTCTTTTCATTCCAGTAGAAGGGAGCTCATTTGAAAGATACTGGACATACCATAGCCTGGGAACCCTCTGAAGGAAAGGGTCACTGTGTACATACTATTTAGTGTCTTATGAGGATTTGATCCTGCATCATAAAAATTTAATAACTTCACATATTGGTACAGATTTTTTTTTTTTTAGTTATAAATTCAAACTTAAGAGGAATGGCTATCAGGAAGATGATATGATGGAGAGCAATGTGTGGGATGGGAGTATTGATCTTAGAAATATTTGGATGCTGTTACTTTAAAGAGAAGCGGTGCGCTTGACCTGTTTGGCGCTGCGAAAACAGGAAGGAGGGGCTTCGGGCCGACGGTGCCAGGGAGCTGGGAATTAGGACAGCTGCCCTTTTTGTTTAAACTGCCACCGGCCTTGCCAACACGTGTGAGCCTCTCACAAATCATGCAAATTTCAGGTTCTTTATGATGCCACCTTTGATTCATGCAGGCAGTGTGAGGGAGAGAAAACACTTGTGCATGCATGCGCGCTCGCGCACGCGCACACACACACACACACACACACACACACACACACACACACACAATTGCAAGATTTGGCCAGGATTTGGCAGCTGCTAAATCATGCGAAAAGAGAGCATAGCTGCTCTTCCCCCGCTGAGCCTGATGGCCCAAGGAGAGTGGACACTTTACATTTCTCCTGCCAAAGGGAAGCAGAATTAGGGAAACGAGTGACCTAGGCTGACCAGCTGTTCTGCCCCATTGGAGGATCCTGGAAATCCTCTCCTCGGGGATGTCTTTCCCTGACCATGGCAACACTCATTGATTTTCCTCTTCCAAATGCCTTTAGCACTTCGAGTCTGATCCCACACAGTTTAGGACACAGCTGGCTTGTCTTTTTTTTTTTTTTTTTTTGGTAGGTATTTCCGGTTGAGAAGTATGATCTCTTCAGTCAGACTGAGTGCCCTCTCAGGACGGGACTTCTGGGTGACATGTTTATGATGCTCCTGGACCCCAACTACCACCCTGATGGTGTGCTCCCACTTCAAGATGAGTGTTGGTTGTGTTCCAACCCCTTTTTCTAAAGGTGATCTGTGTTTGTGCTAGTGACTCCTGCCTAATATCATCATCATCATCGTTGTTGTCCTAGCAGTTAGGGTTGCTGGGCTGGAGGAGAAGGAAGTGACAAGGAGCCACAAATAAGCAGCCTCTGACAGCCTGTCCCTGACACTAGGTCATAAATCAGACTGCAGTGAAGGGAAAGTTCAGCCCAGTTCCCACCCTCCCTCTTTCTCCATTCCTTCCTGTCGCATCTGCCTTTACCAGATCAAGTGTTTTATAGCCATGGATAGCACATACTCATTGTTAGGTAAGCATTTGGGCCACTTCCCTGTGGGGTCTGCACTTCAAGCAAGAGTTCAGCACGAATCCAATTTAGAAAGGGTCGGAGTAAGCCCATGTGACTTCATAGTTAATTCGGAATCTGCACAGTCAATGAATGCCCAAAAATAAAAGGAAGCACGGTGATTTGATTCAGGACAAGCCAGGTGATCCAGATGAAGGGAAACATTTGGAAGAAAACTCCTACCATCTCTCAAACTTGGAAAGGGGAGGAAAGTCCCATAAAGCCCCAAAAGGCAGAGAAATAAAGGGGAGTTGTTTTTCATTGGGTATAAAGTTTCGGTTATGCAAGATGAATAAGTTCTAGAGGTCAGTGGTACAACATAGTGCTTATAGTGAAGAATGCTATATTGTGCACTTAAACAATTTGTTAAGGTAGATTTCAATTTAAGTGTTTTTACCATAGACAAATACACACACATAAGAGAAAGTAGAACCACGAAGAGGCCTAAGGAAACTTTGGAAGGTGATAGATCTATTCCCTGGACCTATTCGTGGAGGTATGCATAGGCCCAAACTCATCAAATTGTGTTAAATATGTGCAGGGTTTTTTGCATATCAGTTATACCTCAATAAGGCTGTTAAATGTGTGTGTATGTATAAAGATTTATAATATTTGATCATTTTAGTTTCAGAGAGCATGGAATGCCTTTCCAAAAAACAGTAATCACCATCATAATCATAGTAATAATGAAAATTCGATTATTTAAAAGCATATTAATGCTTATTATTAAGCATATTAATGATTACTCTGGACTTCACAGAGTGTTTACTTTTTCCTTTTTTCTTCTTGGATGGATAAATAAGGAGTGGTTGAGGGCAGAAGGAAATACAAAAACACAAACTAAAAGGATGATAGCCACTCTTTCTGTTGCTAGTGTTGTCTTTTTTCAATCCAGTGTCATAATAGGGAAGGAGCTGTCCATCTCTCTGTGAGTCTGTTAGAGGGACTCAAAAGAGATTCAGTTGCCTTTGAAATTTACCCCCATCCTGGCTGGAACTGAGCAGTCAGGGGTACATATAAGCTTGCTACAGTGTAGCAGCTAAAATTCATTCCTGGCGTTCCTAATTGCCAGTGGATTTTTTTTAATTTCATTCATTTTAAAACCAATTGTTGTACACAGGAACCAAGAATAATGGTCTTTGCTCATTCTTCATCAATTATAATGACCAAGCAAACATTGTTGAAGTTTTTAGAAATAGTGCTTCCAACATGGCGCTATGTTTTGGATCATACCAAAGCTCCTCATATTTGCTCTGTGTCTTTCAATACCATAAAAATGTTAACTTTTTAATAGAAAAAACACTGATCAAAAGCAAGGGAACAGATTATCATAGCTAAATCTATTCAATTTTCCAAATTCAAGGTAATTTTAATGAATACTTATCCCCATCCACCTGGGAATAAAATTTTAGATTTCGGTCATCTTAATAAACACTGATATTTATTTTTTGCCATCAAAAATTATACCATTTGAAGCTCTAGCCTGGTAAGTGCAGGTCGAGGTAGTATATATAATCAATTTAAATATTCCACTGAGAAAAGGCTGCTTGAACCTGTATTGTGTGGTTTCAAATTTTTATCTTACTCTTCATATAAAATCTAATTGTGAGCACCTGTCCCTCAGAAAATACTTCCTGTTTGGAAGTTTAGACAAGCCATCTTCTATTCGTGGTCTATTCACACAACACAGTAAAGTAAAAGGAGTTACACTCTGAAATGGGATCATCCTCACGATTTTTACTGGATCTGTTTGGTCCTGAATCATGATTAGGTGGTAAATTATAAACCCTCCACTGTTCTCGACAAAGTGGTGTTGGAAAGGGCACCCATGGAGCCTTTCTCTCAGAGCCCAGCAGGACTTCTCTCTGTCGCAGGTTGTTGTGACTACAGGAGCAGTAACTTCAAAGCCAGTTTTCCCCGCTTATATTGGAGAGATCCCCTTATCAGCGTCTGGAAGATTTCTTCTCCTGAAGCCCAGGTGTTCAGTAATCAACACAACAAAAAGTCATCTGACATTTCCTCTCATATATGCAACATACATATGCGGAGATGATTTTCCTTCTGCCCACCTGTGGTTTCATCCATCTGCAATGTAAAATATCTGCGGACACGGGCCCATCAACGTCCCCATCTCATCCTGAAGGCAGGATGTCCTCAGTGCCATTTCATAAAATAATTTACCCCCTAGCTCATTTTGCTTTCTGGAAAACACAGACACACACACACAATCATGAATTTACAGGTAATTTTTGCAAGATTCTCGAAAATAATCCATGCCACTTTTTGTTTTAAAATGGAACTCTAAAGAGTTCTCTGTCATTTTGATCTCTGCTTTGACTTTTGCAACAAAAAGAAGCAATCTTTTGGGTTTATTTATTTATTTATTTTTAGTGTGGTAATAACATTTAACCTGAGTTAACTATAGGCACAGTATTACACTGCAGATCTCTAGAACTTACGCATTGTGTATAACTGAAACTTTATATTCGTTGAACCCCAACTCCTCATTTCTTCCAACCACCAGCCTTTGGCAGCTACTGTTCCACTCTTGAATTTAACTCTTTTAGATACCTCACGTAAGTGGAATTATGCATTCATCGTCCTTCTGTGCCTTAATTCAGTTAGTGTACTGTCCTCCAGCTCATCCATGTTGGCACATGGAGAAGGATTTCCTTCTTTTTCTGTGGCTGAAGAATATCCCATTGGATATATGTATCACATTTTCCTTATCCATTCATCTATCGATGGACATTAAAGTTGTTCACATACCTCAGCCACTGTGAATGATGCTGCAGTGAAGGTGAGGCTGCAAATACCTCTTGAAGATCTTGATTCCACATTTTTTGGATGCAGACCTGGAAGCGGGGTAGCTGGAAGTAAGCAGTATTGTGTAGTGGAAATAATTCTCTGTGCTTTTTCTGAGAAATCTCAATCAGTTTGCTGGAGAAACCATAGCTATTTGCTAAGATTGTTTTTAATTTATTGTCTTATGTGATTATTTGGTGAGCTATTGGGAAATTCAATATTAGAAGTAGACTATGGGACAGTGCCGTAATAAAATAAATGTTCATAATTTATTCCACTAGTTCTTACTTGTATTTCTTCCTTCCTCTCTCTCTCTCTCTCTCTCTGTACACAAGTATCACACTCATATATTTGGTTGTCCCCGCATGGCAAATATTTACAACTGACAATGGAACATATCATAATGGTAACAATGAAAAAATATTTAAGAAATATAAGCAAAAGAGGCACTGAAAACATCAGTTTACTGAAGTGAACTATGCCTTGTGTATAGACTGTTAGCTAGGGTTAATTAACCAACTCGATCCTTTTACCTTGTGAGAAACATTTAAATATATGAGTTATTAAGAGGTTTCTTCTTGGGGCACCTGAGTGGCTCAGTCGGTTAAGCCAGGACTCTTGGTTTCAGCTCAGGTCATGATCTCAGGGTCGTGAGATGAAGCCCTGCTTTGGGCTCTGCCCTCAGTGTGGAGTCTGCTTGAGATCCTCTCTCTCTCCCTCTGCCCCTCCCCGCTGCACTCTCTTTCTCTAAAAATAAATAAATAAATCTTTTTAAAAAAAGGTTTCTTCTTTTTTTCTCTATTTTTTATTATGTTATGTTAATCAGCATACATTACATCATTAGTTTTTGATGTAGTGTTCCATGGTTCATTGTTTGCATATAACACCCAGTGCTCCCCGCAGAACATGCCCTCCCCAATACCCATCACCAGGCTAACCCATCCCCCCACCCCCCTTCCCTCTAGAACCCTCAGTTTGTTTTTCAGAGTCCATCGTCTCTCATGGTTCGTCTCCCCCTCCGATTTCCCCCCTTCATTCAAAAAAAGGTTTCTTCTTGAAGATGGCCTCTCAGACACACTTCTGTATCTTGAATGACTCCTGAAACCCCCATTATAATGATAGTAAAGGAATAAAGTAGGTGTAGAAAATAACTGAAAAAAAAATCTTTCATAGCATTTTCAGAACAATATGAGAAGACACACATACACGCAAAGAAAAAAAGCAAATGGAAGCGGATGGGGTGCTGTGAAAAAGGAGCTCATAGAAATTAAATCACCAAACAAAAGCTTCAGACACAGATTTGGAAGAAAAATGCAAGAAACTTAAAATAGGAAGCAGAGTCTGAGAATATAAGATGAGATACAGATGAACTTTCTAGGAGTCCCACCCTTACACTACTAAGAATTCTAAGAAGAAAGCAGAGAAAATGCATGTTAAAAAAATTATCAACGAAATAATAAATATTGCTAGAGCAGAAAAGAAACTTGAGAATTTGAATTGCAAGGTACCACTGAATACCAGTTTGGATGAGATGAACGGATCCATATCATGTTACTGTGAACTAACTGATAGACCACTGAGAAGGTCAATGATATACAGGAGTACATCTTAATATATTACCCAGTCAGATGATAAATAATTAGGTAAGGAAGGGAGGCCTATAGTCACATATAACATAGAAAAACAGGTTAATTATCGTATATAATATGCTTCAAAATGGTTATTTACATAAGTGTCTGTGGTCATTTTAATTCAATTGAAAATGCCTACCTTTAACTAAAATAGTGATTAACAGTTTACATAAAACTTTAAAAAGAGTTGTAGGCACAACAAATCAATTTTTCTTAAAATTCCTCATTGTGAAACACTAACGTTTTCATGCATACACACTTCATATTAAAAGTAGCAAAAATTTTCTTCAAATATATATGATATCTATGTTATATACTGTGTGTGTGTGTATATACATATATATATAATATTTAACAAACGAAACACTGAATTTAGTAATAGCTTTTAAAGTGCATTCTGAGGGCACCTGGGAGGCTTAGTCATTAAACTTCTGCCTTTGGCTCAGGTCATGATCCCAGGGTCCTGGGATTGAGCCCCGCATCGGGCTCCCTGCTCCGCGGGAAGCCTGCTTCTCCCTCTCCCACTCCCCCTGCTTGTGTTCCCTCTCTCGCTGTGTCTCTGTCTGTCAAATAAATAAATAAAATCTTAATAAAATAAAAAAATAAAGTACACTCTGAAATTCGGGTTCTTCATCTGTAAAATGGGCAGAATGATACCTATAACATATGGTGACTTTTGGAAATAATTGCACTAATACACACAATGTGGGTCAATGCCTGGCACAGAGTAATTGCTCAGTGAGCGTTAGGTACTATTGATATGACACGGGAAAGGCAGTTGTAGAGGAGATGGTGGTGGTGAAAAACAGAACCTTAAAGCATGTAAGACAAATAAAAATAGAATGCATGAAAACTGGCTGATTATGAAGAACAAGACTGGGCATCGTGAAGGACACAGTGTTTTTACCATTTAAGTCCTTTTGTACTATTTGTAAACATATTCATGTATAGGTAAAATTAAGTCTTTGAAAATTTACTTCCATTGTATTCATTTACTGATTCTGGATCTCTTAGACTGGTACACAATAGACAGTGAGTAAACATTTGTTGATGAATCGATTATGAAGGAATAATCTGGAGAATCTTAATTATATACCTCACTCTCACCATTGACTTTCAATATAAATTTTTACTACACTTTGAGAGCTTAGATTAGCAAACTTTTCATACTGCCACAAGAAGTTAATTATTTTCTTCTTTACATCTATAATCAAAATGTTGAGTTAGAAAAAAATTAAAATATGATCCATTCATTTCAGGCGACACGTTGTATTTTGTTTTGCTTCAGAGTCTACATCATCCTTCATTTTCCTCTATCTTTTAGAAAGCTTTCTGTGAAAAAAAAAAAGTACATTACATGGCTGGAAATGTGATCATTGTCTCAGGTCCTGCCATATCCTGCCACCAGGTTCTGGTTTGTCATTAGGTCACTTGCTAGTTTTGCACATGATTTGGGGAAATAAGGGTAAGGCTCTTCTGATTACTTACTTCAAAGGAATATAGTGAAATTCTGCAACAGACCTCAGAGGGGAAGAAGGGAACTGCAGTCTTGTCTTTATCATTTACCAAAGAGATCGAACTAAAAGTTAGTGTCTTCCTTCTCATTGGAGATGGGTGCAGGGAAGAGTCATTAGATTTACTCGAAACGGTCCTCATGGACTTTCACTGAAATAAGCATACACAAGGGACTTGGAAATTGTCAAGTACTACCCCAACAGCAATATTTAGCCCAGACCTAAAAGAAGCAATGCCAACTAGTATTCTGCTTGAAAAAGAGTAGTAAAATTTGAAAAGAAAAGTCATAATAGTAATTATCATACAATATCAAACCAAGACTCTCCCATCTGTCATCTAATTGGTAGCAATGAAGAATATGAAATATAAGGGAGATTGAAAAGTTTAAAGTTTTCATAAACTTGGTTAGGTAACCCATGTGGTATTTTGGCTACCCGTAGTTAATCTTATAGATAAAACCAGAGGTCACATTCAATGAGTCTAGGGAGAAAACAGTAAGCATGAAGTAGAAGTTGATTAACCTGTGCTTATTGATCCTAGAATTATAAAGAAAGCTTAGAAAAATTAACTCACCAAGGAATATTGTGTCTCTGTGATAATGTACATTTATGGGTACAGAGCACCTTAATGCAATGCATGTTTAAAAAGTATAGTTCCAGGCTACGGTTTTTATAGATAAAATAAACCGATTGTGGCAACATCCTTAATCAGAATATATTCTAAAGGCCTTGTCTCGAAGAATAATTTTGAAGGGCAAAATGAGGGGAAAAAAACTGGGCTTGCAGAAAAAATAAAATCGCGGTTTGCTACCTGTCCTTCCACCCAAAAAGGAAAATGCATTCCTGCATTTAACCTGTATCTTAGATTGTGTTCCTGAATGATACTCTGGCTTTTGCTGCAACATCCGTCAAATAAAACTTTAACTATTTACAGTTCTCTTTCCCCACCTTGAAATCGCAATAACGACCCTTTTCCTGGGGGTAGGAGAGAGAGGTGAGGCTGTAAAAGCTATCTTAAAATGAGCATTTTATTTATGCTGTTTTTATTGAACCTAGGAAAGGTTGGAAGTGTTGAAAACTATTCAGGACCTCATGCCATCTGCTCTTATTTCATATGTTTCCTCATATGAGTTGGAACAAAGGAGTGGGCTGGATGGAATTAAAGAATGTATATAAAAAAAAAAGAAAGTAGTGATCAAACGGTACTGATAAGGCAAGCCAGTGTGCTCCTGGGTGATGTGTGTATTCAACTCCAGGCTGACTCCTCTTATGCTAATACAGCCAATTTCCTCTTTTATTTCATTTCTGGAGCCTGAATCTGTGATCTCTGATAAGGTTCCCAAGGATACCGCCTTCACTCACAAACCAGGAGGGGGTAGGGGAGTGGGTGATGGAGATGTGTAACTCGGGGAGAGCACTAGTGGATGAATAATTTAAAGCTCCGCCCGGAGATTTGAGGCAAAATGCAGAGATAAGACACACCACAGGGTCTTCTCTGTTTATTCAGAGCTTCATCTTCCAATGACAGCTGACCTCCAAGGTCAAGGGTATGATAGGAAATGGAACCAACAGTGGGAAAAGGTACTGCGCATCCCAGAAGAAAGTAATGATTTACTTTGTGTCAAATGAAACATTGATCTTTTTATTTAACTACTTTTTTGTTGCTCTCCATTGATGGAAAACCTGTGATTGAGGGAACTTTGCATAAACCGCAGTATATCCCCGTGATGTTCAGACACTCTCCTGAGCTCTTTCTCAGGTTGACGTGTTTTAATACTCTGTTTAATAAGGGGAATTTTTAAGGTCAGAATCAACTTGGATTGAGGACCGAAAGTGGACATGACTTAAGACCTCGAGTGACAAACACACTATCGGGATTCAAAGGCAGTTTGATCTTTAGTTTCTCTTGGGCAAACGATATGTTTCCTTAGCTTCCTACCTTTTTAACTTTGTACCAAAAGAGGCTCCGCGTTTTCCCCTCATTACATTTTTCTGGAGCCTAACATAATCCCTTTTGCGGCATAACACAACATTACATACATTGAACCTAATCAAATCTTTCTGTTCTTACTAGTTGACTGCCTAAATCCCTGAATCTAATAACTCCTTGCAGTTCAGAAAATTTGAAGCCATTTGTCCTGGCTGAAACCATGTTGTTAGTTTTAGGATCTTACAAATTCTGACAGTAAGACACGCACCTACGAAAACCCTGCTCCCCATTATCAAAACCGTCTGCTGCATTGCTCCTATTTGTTTCAATAGAATACAACCATGACCTCTGCAGGGAGAGAGGCAATGTCAAATGTTTCCAAGGGCTGGTTTACATTTCCCTCATCGTCTTAAACTGCTGTTTCTGCTTTTCTCTGTTTGACTGTTACCCATGTTTTCATTCCTGAGCAATCATACCTTTTATCTTTTTTAGATAAACATGAAAACATACTAAGGTCACTGCTGGGTTAGAGGTAAGATGTGCGTGACTGCCACCCAGCCTTACTGAACCTTTTTTTTTTCCTTCCCTTCCTTGACAAACACCCCTTGAGGGTTCCAGTGGAGTGAGACAAGTTACGAGCATGATTCACAGGCTGGCCACATCCAGTGCCCGTACAGGTTGTCCTTCCAAGGGCCCCATTAACGTGGCGCCAGCCTGCTTGGTTTTCTCTACGCACTTTGCCCGTGTCCCCCTCTCTTTCTTTCTTTTTTTTTTTCTTTCAACATTCTTGTTTTTATATTTAGAATCTATCAAAGCAAAATGCAAGGTGAGCTCCCTTCTGTTGCTTCCTGGGTGCATTGCATGCTTTTCTGCCAAGGCTTAAAAGAAAACCGTCCCCATTATTCTTAGCCTGGCCTTTTCTTTTTCTTCATCTTCCCCTGCTTTCTTCCCCCCCCCCCTTTTCTTTTCATGTTTTTGGGTAGTAGGAAGAGCGATGGGAGAGCACACACACACACACACAAACTGGAACCCAAGCTAAAGTGAACATCAGAGCCTCCGATCACAGTGGGCCCCAGACCACTGGCACAAATGAATCTAAAACACAACCTTTCTGCTGCTGATGGAATGTGGGCCTTCAAGTTAGCCCCATGCAGCCCTCTTTCATTGACCTAGAAATCAGACACACAGCTTCATTTTGACATTGAGGGTCATTTTTAAAACAACAAGATTGAACTTTGATGAACCACTAGGGAAAATAACAAGCGAGTTCCTCACTATATGACCCTTTCATAGAGATTGTGGCCATATTAGCTTTTATATTTCAACAAGTTTCACATTACTGTAATCGTTTGCAATAAACCAATGAGGAAAGTGCCCTTTTGCTAGATAATATTTACTATGTTATGTTTCTAAAATGTAGAGTGCAATACCACAGTGAGCTAAATATCACATAGATCCCCATGATATGTAGTATTCATTTGATTCTAAAAAAAAAAAAAATTCATTTGGGATTTGGTTTTTTAAATTACTGGCTTCCTAAGGGTGTGTTTCTACTCTTTTTTTGTTACTAAATTATCATTGTATATAATTTCTTTTATTTTTCATCTTTAAAGGAGCTAGTGCTCAAATACGGAAGTTCAAGTTTTCAATTAAAAGTGATATTTAAATTGAAAGAAGACACCAAAAATAATAAAGTTAGAAGTGTAAATAGACAAAACTGTAAGAAAAAGAGACTTCAACCAAGAAACTCTTCTTCTCAAGTCAGTTTTTAGAAAATAGATTTCCTGTTCAAAACATTAATTAGGACTTTGTCCATTTTCATAAATGTATCTATTAGTAATTATAACAAAATAGACTTGGGGCAGACATTAAAGATACCCCAGTACAAACTTTTTGAGAGAAATTAGTGACAAGGTCGACACTAAAACCTTCATATCCAACCAGCCCAGTGGTCTCTCCACCCATTCTCAAATTACTTTTGATATGATTTAGTGAAAAACTGCCAATTATCCCACCTTGGGTCTGAAACAAGGCCAGAATTCACTCATGTTCTTAGACCCTTCAAATCCCAGAGCTTCTGATTTCTCTTTTTTTTAGAAACAATTCAACTTCTCCATTCAAAGCCCAACTTTGAAACGCTTGGGCCACATAATTCATTGGACAGGAATGGGTCTTTTCAATAAATTGCCGAAGCATTAAGCCTTTACATTTTCCCTTTTTTTTTCCTTTTAAAATGTGTTCATTCAAAAGTAATGTATTTGAACAACAATAAGATTTGATGTTGCTGATGACTGTGAGTACCATCCTGTAGGAATGGGCGAATGAGAGGAAAATGGGCGAAATTGTCTTATAGAACTTATGAACAGACATCCATGCTTACCTATAGATGCCTGTTAATGCAAGATAATTCAATAAAAATAAAAGAAAGGAAAATGCATTTAAAATGGCAACAGGTATTATTGTTATAGAGAAGGCAATGAAAGTAAATCAGCATGGATGAACTAAATTCAAAAAATTATCAATGAGAATTTAAGCCCCTAAAGAATATTTCATTTAATTCATTTAAAATCTGAAGTCCCCTAGGCTCTGAGAAATTAACGGACTTGTCCATGACAGCACAGCTGGTTTGCAGCAGAGTTGGAAACTGAACTCACATCCCCTCACTCTCTAATGCAAATGTACACGGGATCCCTATGTGGACCTTTCTCTATATTCCAGTGTCTGCTTGAAAATAAAAATGGATATTTTCCCTGCAATTTTCCCTGCAAAGGCCTTTTTCTGCAATGGTGTTTCAACATTCATTGAGTCTGATAATCTGTGCATGCCTCAGATTATCATAATTCCTCTTTTCTAGCCTCAAGTCAATGATCCTAAAGCAGGAAAATATTTAACTTTCAGTTTCAACAAAGAAACAAAGATGTTTCCCTATAACTTGGTATTATAAGGTCTTTGAATTTGTGGGTGTGTTTTTTTTTTTAACTTAAAATTTAAGTTAAATTTGGATATATCTTAATTATAAAAGAAGAACAAACACCAATCAAAATCAAGCCTGTATTCTCCTTTGGTGTATAATTTGTTAACACCTACACATCACTACATGTCTCTGAGTTCTGACATGCTTTAGATACGGATTCAGATTTACTTAGGACCATCAGTTGCTGTTGAGAAGATTCTTGGGCATCCAAGAAACCTCATTTGTAGGTTTCTTAAGACAGAGACATTTTTACTGAGTGTAATGGTGCAAAGCACTTTACTCCACCTATGGGAATATTGGCAATAGGGTGTTCAGTCATTAAATTAAGGAGAACCACATTCCTCTCAGCTCTTTCCTGTGGAAATGAATCTGGCCGTCTGTGTCATACCCTGTTTCACTTCCCTTGGGTGAATTAATCCATACCTAAAACCAAATCTGTGGGGTTTTTTTCCCTCTTATCTCTACTGTTTGGATTTTGTTTCAGATTTGGGAAATTGGTTTGATCTAAGAGCTTAACTTTCAAGGTCACTCTTTTTTCCACAGCACTCAATATTGCTAAAACATCAATCATGGTACACGGTTTGCTTAAAATCTATAGTTCATTATTGATATTAACGCATTTTGATCACTTGTTATATGTTAGCATTATAGAATATTACTTGCATATAGTTTTATGAAATATTATTCCACATACAATTTAGGACTGAATTTATGTCTTTGTTCATTTTTCACAAACGTGAAAAAATAGTCTGTACCATTTGGTTCTTTGTAAACTTCATCTAGTTTTTACATTTAGTTTTACTTGTATGTGTTAGTTAAAACATTGATTTTAGAGGTCAACAAAGCTGGGAAAACATGTATTACCTTTAAACTCTGGAGGGTTTTGCATATGTTCACTCAGGTGAACTATTCCACATACAGCCAGCTTCTTTCTCTCTCTCATAGAAAGAAAAAAATTTTAAATAAACTTTTTTTTCTGTCAGATTTGATTAGTTTCCTTCTTTAACTAGTCCTTTTGTGATATACATTTACAAGAAGAGAGAGACTAGCAGATGTTCATGGCTTTATTACTTAAAATGAAAAAATAATTATATTTCCTTTAAGCATAAATTTATATTATATTTTTCAGAATTAAGTTTTCGTAAGTTAAAATCAAGCTAGTAACTAAAACTATAGCCTTCCATGAGTAGAAATTTCCAATCTTTTTTTTTTTTCCATGTTTGGAAGGACATGACTTTAGAGAAATGTTTTTAATCTACTTTTTTATTTTTTTTTTAAGATTTTATTTATTTATTTGAGAGAGAGAGAGAGAATGAGAGATAGAAAGCACGAGAGGGAAGAGGGTCAGAGGAAGAAGCAGACTCCCTGCTGAGCAGGAAACCCGATGTGGAACTGGATCCCGGGACTCCAGGATCATGACCTGAGCCGAAGGCGGTCGCTTAACCAACTGAGCCACCCAGGCACCCTTAATCTACTTTTTTAAAAAAGCAAGTATGTTATAGCTACTTTTCATGAAATAATATGAAAATGTGTCTTTCCGTCTAGTTATGGATGAGTCTAAAAAGGCAGCACCCTGACATGTCTTAACTATGACCTTAGTAGAGTTTCTCTTCATGATACTATTTCTCAATTTGTGAATCACGTGACTCTTCCTATTTTTCCGACAGAAAATGAGTTAGTGCTGGTCAAGGCTGACAAGCTGGATGTGTATTTGTGAGGGGTCCTGTCAATTCTTAATTGGGAAATAATAATCCCCTGGGTCTGTGTGTGTTCTGTGACTAGAACTCATGTTTCATATTCACCTGCCCACCCAACCTGTCACCTGCCCCTCAGACTCAACGTTTGGATGCCTTGGGTTTTACACAAGAAAGATTCACAAAAATCAAGTGATACAATGATCAGAGGTGGAACTTGGTCTAAGAAAATATGAGTTTGCTCATCAGTTAGGAAAAACACATGAGAGATTTGGAAAATTGATTTTAAATTGACCAGATAAGATTTATTGAGTGTAAATTAAATAGTGCTGTTTTTTTGAGTATTTTAAATATATTTTCAAAACTACTCATACACAAATTGTAAGATATTTTACAAGATGGTATCATGTTTTTGGACTAAGAGGAAAGTTTAGGTTTGCTAAATTTACAATCTAAGCTTTCCGGGGAAGATAACCATGAAGGGAGTTGTCATTGAAACACTCAATGCTACTTTGGGCATACCTTTAGAAAATTGCCACTGTTTTATCTTAAACATTACAGATAATTTCATGTAGCAACTGTTCTAACAAAATAAAACTATTTTGATAATATCTTCCCAAACTTGGTGTTTATCTACCAACTATGCCTTAAAGCAGTTAACTTTTGTGAGAACAGAAAAATGTAAAAATTCCTACTTAGTTACTTAGGAATAAGGAAATGCAGATCAAAACAATATAGTAGATAACCAGAAAATATTTTCATAGCAAAATACTAAATGATAATTTTTGAAGCACTGAAATGTCACGTATTGACAAACAAAACAATTTTCATGATTTCCCCCCTTTTAAAACATGCCATAAAGGAGAAATCACACGTATAACCTTGCATTTTACATAAGAAGACAGCAAAGGGAGAGACTGGGCTCTCGCTGTGCCTATGCACTGGTTATTTGCTAAAGCAATACAACTTTATTCAACATGTTTTATTTCAAAAAACTTTACCTGCCAAATTATAGAGTTAGACAAATAATTAGAAGAAGAGAAAAGAGAAGGAGATAGCATTTTAAAGACCAATAAAATACAGAACGTGAGTGCCTAATTCAGTGTTTGTTTAAATGTTACTGATCCTAAGATTCTGAACTAATATAAGGGACATAAAATACTAGATATTAAAAAGAAGAGTAATAATAACAAAATGTTGGCCAATATTACTTTCATCCTTTTTCTCTGTACCAGTGATTTTTTTTTACACACCCCAATGCCTTATTGAGTCAGTGTCATATCCTGTGTCATTGCATGATACCTTTTTTTTTATTTGGTTCCACAGGATGCAAGACTGACATTCTGATTGCACAGAGAAGATAGGGATTCATAACAAAGGGCTCAAAATTAGGGTGTTTTTCCCCCATCAGTATTGCAATTACAGATGACACTCGGTGTTCAGAACAAAATTATCTGTGGTTTAATTTGATTCTGTAACACGTTTAGAGGCTGAAATTTAAGTTCACTGATAAAGTAACTTCTTGTGGATGAAACTTCAAGCGATAAAGAGAGATAAAATGTCCAGGGCAATATCAACACAGAACAGGTACGACTGACATAGATCTCAGGGTGGAACAGAGACAGGGATGAGGAGCTATTTTCAAGTCTCTTCCTTGGGATCTCACTCCCCTTCCTTAACAAGGCGTTGGCCGCATTTTCTTGCTTATGTGGTAATGCATTTGTGTTTGTTCAGAACACATTTTAATGATGCCTCCTTAAGGTAATGGTGTAACACATTACTCTCCACTACTGATTATGGAAAGATGTATTGCAGAAGCAGGTGGAGAAAGCCGGGTGGGATTTGAGTGACTCAATAATTCTATCCTAATTGAGTAGCCAACTTCTGACCCTCAAATCGGTCAAGGAAGGACAAAGTGTACCATCAAGACTTCCTAGACCCTGAGCAGGAAAGCTCTTTGCACTGAGTCCTCAAAGGGCAGGTGAATATTGAGGAAGCAAAGTTGGGAAGATCTTCAAAGAATTGTCAAATAAGCCACTGCCTTTCTTATTATTTTTTTGTCTAGATTCTGACCTTTAGGACCCTATGAAATTCACCCTCAACTTGTCTCTACAAATAAACTGCATCCAACCATTACAAAGAAGAAAACAGCACTCTCGTAGGTATAGTGAATCTTCCTTTGATTGCTGTTTTGTTGTTGTTGAGTTTTTCTGCCTCCTAAAGCCACTTTACATTTGTACAGCCCTGTAGAGCATCGAGGAGTGGTCATCATCACACTTATTTCATCATGGTGATTTTCAAAACATTTTTGTAAAACCATGAAAGTGAAATAATAATTCCCATGTAGGGAATGGAAACAAGCAGTCAACAGAGGCTTAGAAGATTAGGTCACTTCTCACAAGGTTTTCTGACTCTGATCCAGTACCTTTTCATTTCTCACCCGTGTCCTTGACCAGATGATCTTGGCTTTCTCTATTTTCTGCCTTGGAGATCTTACTGTTTCCAAGCTCAGTCCTGACTTAGAGTACCACTCGTTTGCCGATCAATAGTCAGCTACTTTTGACCACACATTGAGTTACATCACTTGTCCTCTAACTGTGTTGTGCAGACCGTAAGCATAGTCAAACAGGTGTGTCTTAAATAACTTATATCTTCATCAGTACTTTGCAAACAGTGGATATTAAATCTATGTACTAGCACACATTGCTGCCGTACTCAAGGGTCATCATAAAATAAATGCTGGCCTTGAGAGGTTTAACTAGACATGTCCACCAGGTAGGATTTGTAACTGCAGAAGTTACCACGTCTCTCATGCAGTCATGAATCTAGACTGACGGAGTATACTCAGACTTCAAAGGAGGTGAAGCTCTATTTCCCAGTATAAACCAAGCTTAGGGTAATATTAAAAAAAAATTAAAACTTTAAGACTGTAGAAATCTTATGAATCCATTCTTAAGGAATAAGACATCCACAACCAAATACATTTAAAACTGGAATTAAAAAAAAAAAAAGATGGGTCTTCAGGCTTTGTAAAAATGCAACTTACCACATAAAGAGGTAGGAAGTTAATATCCAACAGTTTGCATGGCTGTCTTCCTTATTACCATTCAAGTTACATTTGTTACAGAGCACCTGGCTGGCTCAGTGGGTAGAGCATATGACACTTCAACTCAGGGTTGTTAGTTCGAGCCTCACATTGGGTATAGAGATTACTTAAAAATAAAATGTTAAAAAAAGAAACTGCACTTTCTTTCAACCAATTTTCTTCTACTCACATGATTCCTCCCTACCTTCCATATTTTTTTTTTCTTCACTAATTCTTCACTGAAATTCAGTCTAAGTCCCATCTCTTCCAACTGGCTTGTCTTTTCTTACACATAGTTCATAGCAAACATTTTCTCACTTTGCATTCCCATGGCACTGATTAGTATTTATGTTGTACTTGCTTCATTCTGCCTCTGTGTTTAGTGTACACCTTCCATCCCTTACAATACAGTCTACTTCCCCAGAGATTTCAGTTAATTTTTATACCTAAAGACTTGGGTCAGTGTGATGGCTGGAGTAGACACTTCACAAATGCTTGATGGATTAATGCATGTGCACATGCATGGACCAATAAGGAACAACCAGATAGAAAAATATTTGCATGGAGAAAAAAATGTAAAGAATCAAGTTGGAGAAATGAGTGTTATTAATTATCTCAGCACTGACTGGGTTGCATTAAGATGAGGAGGCTGGTGTGTGTTAGGATCTGGTAAAGGATTGTTTCCTAATTCAATATACGCATCAGCAAATGAGGAAGGAGACTCTGCTTAATTTGTGATGAAGTATTGAAAGGGACATGGCTGGATGTCTAAAGATAGGGAAATCCTGCCTTATGAACTCACAAATTCTTTAGTTTGTTAAAAAGGATTAATGTTGTGGAGAAAGAGATGTAGAAAGGACAAGGTTTCCACTTATATCTGGGGAGTTAGGTATACAAACAAAATAATTTCCAGTCAGAGTTTTAATGCTCTCCCTTTTCGTGAATCCATTCAAAAGCAAGAGACAATTTCAAATTATTTCTACTGCAACTTACTACCCAACACTAACAACGCATGTTTCTATTAACAAAGAAAAACATAAAGTTTACCAAAAACAAAAACATAAAACAGAGAGTGTTAGATGTAGGGGTGGTTTGTGTTTGCAATGAGAAGGAAATAAAGCTAACAGTTCATTTCAATCAGCTTCAGTATCTACATCACTCATTCGTTAGTGGTCCTATGTTAGGTCCCATACAGAGTAAATTACGAAGCCATGACCCTCATTACTATGCGTTTATAATTAAAACATGAAACTAACAAGCTGATGCCAAATTTTCAAAGTTAAACAGTGAACAAATACAAAAGGTGACGTGCTTAAATGCGTAAGTGCATTCTGAGCAATGATGATTGACACGGTAACAGTAGAAGTTGTATTTTTAGTTGGTGAGGTCAAGTGGAAATCACTACCTTTCTCCCCAGGAGTCGAGGAAAGTTGTATTTGTGGTTTGACACCTACTCCTGCCAGATGTCTAAGTAACTCCATGTGAAATTGGGAAAAAACTCCCTTCAAAGACTCTCTGATACCTCAGTGGTTGTGTAGTGGTCACGAGGAGATTGGTGCAGGGAACGAAGCAGGAAACCTCTCCAAAGTCATGGCAGAAGGTTTTCTTCAGATTGGGTGCTCCTGGACAGCCTATGGCTCTTATCACTGGTCCGTCCATACTCAGGGAAGGAATCTCGTACCTTTTTGTAACTCCTCAAAGCCATTTCTCAAGATGATGTGGTTATATCCATTTCATTTCAGACGAGCATAATTGAAGCTACATCTCCATTGTATGTCTTCTTTTTCCTGCCCTGCACCCAACCCCTTGTTGTTGGAGGATGGCTAATATCTCAGTATTTCAAAATCTAAGTACATTTTTTTTTCTAATCAGAACAAATTCATGTGTGAGTAAAGCTCAACATCTACTGTTCTTAGTCAAGATCACTATGTCTTTTGGGCACAGTGTGCTGGCCGTACTAGTTAACCTTATTAGCTAAAACAAATTTCATTTCAATATAAATACATGGCAGATTAGTCCAGGGTCAGTTTAACATATGAAAGATGATTCCAGTTTCCATTTAAATAGAAACACATTATGAGAAAGTCCACTTTTGAGCTATTAGTGAGGAAACATCAAAGTCCAAAAATACTGCATTTGGAATTCAGTGTATAAAACCGTTTTAATTTCTCAGAGCCATACCAATTCCCTTTCTAGCTCACATGCAACATTCTCTTATTTGGGTCCAGATTTTGTAGGGAAATTAAAGTGCCATACTGGGAATAGGCCACATCAGGAGAAATAGATGCAATGACTGTCTCCAGATAAAAAACAATTAAGGATATTAAATTGATTAAAGTAGATCAAAGGGAGTTAAAATAAAAGGGATAAAGAAAAACAATATTCCCAAGGACAAATAATTTGGGAGTGAGTCATGATTGCCCTGGAGGGAGGAGAGTGGGTGGTTCTGTGATAACAGAGCCTGACATTGCCAAAACTCAAATGAATTTGCTGCACACTGTTCCAAATAAGTTAGAAATCTGACCTTGATGCTGCTTATTTCTCATGATATCCCTAAGTAGATGGGTGCTGTTATCTCTCGCCCCTCCCTCCCCCCCGTCTCTCTCGCCCCCTGCCACACACAGGCAGTGTTTCTAAGGCAAAAGGAAGTTGAAAGTCATACAGAAAGTTGGTGCAGGAAATGGGGCTAGAATCCATGTCACGATGGAGACTAATCTATGTCTACGCTAAGAAAAATGGAGGGAACTTTTGTTACTAGCAGTAGATACAGATTTTATTGTTAGTCCCATAGCCACATGAAACTGTCCCACGTTGGGATGTTCAGAGACTACGTGTCAATTATAAAGACCAGTCCACTCTTGATCAACAATCTCAATTTCCATCTAAGTTCCCCCTCACTATTAACAGTACATTAGTGGCCGCCGGTGCCATTATTATTATTTGCGAGGGGATTACTGCTGGGTAATGACCCAATTACAGGAATAGGTGTCTACTGCCCACAGGAAGCTGTGTGAAAAGGGACAGCATGAGAATCAAGAACGATCCCTTGGGCCCGGATCCAGTAGATATGGTGCTACCCGGAAAGTGTCTTGTTCCAGTCACTGCTCTCCCTGATCAGGAGTCCCTCCATGCCCCTTGCGCTACGGCCCCAAGGCATGATATCTGTTCTGTGGAGCCCATGCTCCCTGAAGCTGGGACACATTGTTCTATGGAGGTCTTCCATGTACCCTCCTGGTGTTAAGGTTGGTTGAATTTTGGTGTTTCAATGAGGCTGAGAGGGAATTCTAGACACTTGGGCTTTGTGGTCACGTGCCCTGGGAGGAGGAGAGAGGAACTGCTGTTCTAGTTACTCCCGTAGAGCACATTGGTGTGGCGGGTCAGAATACGGCAAGTTCCTGGGAAAATAGTTGCCTCTCAGATCTAAACAATATTATTTAAGAGAAAAGCCATGATGACTTTAGAATCTATGTTTTTACCTATTCATACCCTTGGAAGAAAGATTTCTCTGTACCGGAGGATGCCATGGATATCATCAGTGTGCACATCAGTGGTAGAAATGCCTAGCAGTTACTTCGAGGGAAGTATGTTCTAATTTCACTATAAAATTTTCAACTTTGCTCTACAAAGCAGCCTTGGATCTGCCAGAACCACCTATGTGCAGTCAGTTAGCAAATCTGTTGGGTTTTTTTTCAACCACCATTTATTTGGGCATTCTTCCATAGAGGTACTTAAAATTTAACACCCATTATAAACCATAACTCTTGAGGTAAATATTTTCTTCAAATCACTTAGGAAGAAATAGAAGCTTTAGAATATACAGCTAGTTCATGGAAAGACTAGGGTTTAAGCCCAGCACCATCTTATTTCTTAAGGTGAGCTGCCCTCGAATGGGTCAGACTATAAGGAACCATAGTAGAAGTGCCAGACTAAGTTGTTCTCGTGCAGAATAAATGCCCCTTGCAATAATACTTCAATAATTTGAAGGAACAAGGCACACTCTTACCTCTCCAAGGGGACTCAACAAGTCCCTACTTGTTCTTAGTCACATGTCGTGCCCTCCATCTTACTTCCTCCCTTGTCTTTTGCTCAATACACCTTTCCCCAGCTGTCTTGAAAGTTACTCACATTCAGCTGCTCTCTGCCTTTGTCACTACCACACTTGACCTGCCGAACACCATGGACACAGCTGTAGATCTAGAGATGTGCTATCCTTTTGGTTAGTACTGAGGATGAAATTTCAGTGAGCCAAGTTTTGGGGTTTGAAAACAGGTGCAGAGTTGGTCCCCTCATAGTGGCCTCAAGTCCCAGGATTCTCACTAATGCCCGAGGGCCAGTAGTGGTTTGTAATCTTTCTCTGTGATCAACTTCAGTTTACACTTTACACCCTTTTATAAGAGATTGATTTATCAAATCTACGCAGCCCTTTGGCTCCATTCTTGCATAAATTCAGTTTTTGATTTAACTGATTGCTTTCCTAAAGTTTGGAGCTTTAGCAAGAAAACCTCAAAAGGGGTCTTCATGTCTTCATTATCTCTAGTCCCTAAAAGAGTCCCTGACCCGAGAACTTGCTTGGTTGATTTTGGTGACTGAATATATATTGTGAGCCATCTACTTTCAGTCCCTGGCTGCTGGGGGATTCTTACAGAACCTTGCACTTTAGGGTTCTTGAATTCCATAATCCTCCCGAATGTGCCTACACACTAAGCCAGTGGAGCTATTCATATGTTCCAGCATCCACCCAGGTTTCAAGGTTTTCTGATTAAAAGCAACACACCACCACCTCTTTCTGTGGTTTCATAACTGACAGCCTCAGGAACGGACAAGGAGAGCCCCACTTCCTCTTTTCAGGAAGCATTAGCTTTTCAGAGATATTTTAGTGAACTGATATCTTTACAGAAGCAAAAGGTTCAAGTGTTATTTTTTGACAAATTTTTTTAAATAAAAGTACTCTTGAAGAACTAAGGATGTATCAATATGTTTATGAGTGTTAATTGAATATAAATGTCTTTGGGGAAAGGAGAAGAAGGTAGAGGATTGATAATGAGTGAAAGGGAGGGAAGGAAAGTAGAGGTTTGCACCAGAAGTCTCTAAATGGCAAATATATCAAGTGGCACGTGTAGATCGGGACGATGTCAGAAAAACTCCGATATGCTGGAACAAGTCAGCCCTCGGGAGACAGTGCTGAACGTTTAATTCTATTATTACTAGTACTACCATGATTACCCCACTGTCGCTGTTAGTACTTCTGCCGCCATGACAGCGGCTGGCTAGCAAGATGGCAGGCACACTGCTCAGCGCTATATTCATCTTCTCCTATCATGCTCACGATGCGTGGATTGTTAGTGGCATTTTGCAAAGGAGGTTTCTGGGGCTCTCCTAAAGTCACAGATCTGGAAGCTATCAAGCTGGAATTTGAATCTAGCTTGTCCAAAAAGCGAGGGCTCTTTCTACTGCGCCAGAAAAATTACACAGGTGACATTTTTACCCCGGTTTTCGCTTTGTCAGTTATTTTCCCCTCTGTGCCAAAATACAGCACAGCTCTTTTTGATTTTCTTTCCCCCTTTTTAACTTCATCTTCCATCTTATCAAAACTTAACTTCAGAGGATACGAAATCAGTTTTACTCTGCATATGTCTCAAAAACACAAGTGAGTCCACGGGGCGCCTGGGTAACTCAGTTAAGCGACCCACTCTTGATTTCAGCTCAGGTCATGATCTCAGGGCTGTGAGATCGAACCCTGCGACCAGCTCCATGCGCTGGGCATGTAGCCTGCTTGAGAGTCTCTCTCTTTCTGGCCCTCCCCCATCGCTCATGCTCTCTCTCTCTCTCTCTCTCTCTAAAACACTCTAGTCCATGCGTATATTCAGATAATGAATCAACAAGTAGAAAGAACATAGGATTTAGAGTTGTCAGACTCAGGTTAAAAAACTCTAAAGCTCATGTTATTTCAAGTAAAAGCCTCCCTAGCCCCAGCTCCTGTATTTGTACAGTGGGGCCAAATGCATCTGCTCTGCCTGCCACATGGGGGATTGCAAGGAAAAAAATGAAATCCCATCTATGAAAGTGATATTTTATTGGACAGGGCTATGCAAGGTAACTTTACATGGGCTTATTTAAAAATGTAATGACTAATTATGGGTTGAAAGGCTTTGGCTTTATTTATTGAATCTCAGCCACGAATGAAGAGGTGAGGAAAGTATCTTAGGTCAAAGGAGTCATTTCTGATACTTGGAATCAGAACAAGTAGCTATTGGCCTCTGCTGGGTATGCAGAAGTACACCTGTTAATTAGGCAGAACGAGAATGCTTGGAGCAAGCTCTGTGGCAGTTGTCACGTTCCAGTGCTCACATTCCACCGGGTCAGCATGAGGCTGAGCCTAAGGGTGGCCCTCACTACCACATGTGGTTGGGTGTCCTGAGGGCCAGCAGGTTAGTGCTCTGCTCCTTTAACTGAGAAACTGGGTAAGAACACATCTGAGCAGAGTTCTCTAACTGTTGAGAGGATAAGAGTTGTAGAGGCTGTTGCAAGGGGTGCTTGCAACACTAATAAGTTAAAAGTGACTTTCAGGGGTGCCTGGGTGGCTCAGATGGTTAAGCATCTGCCTTTGGCTCAGGTCATGATCGCAGGGTCTTGGGATCGAGCCCCGCATCGGGCTCCCTGCTCAGTGGGAGGCCTGCTTCTCCCCCTCCCTCTGCTTCTCCCCCGCTCATGTTCTCTCTCTCTGTATCTCTCTGTGTCGAATGAATAAATTAAAAAAAAAAAAAAACTTTAAAAAAAAGTGACTTTCAGAAGCATTTCTACTTTAGGACTCATCATTTGGGGACTTCCGTTACAGCGGATGAATCATGGCTTAGGACACGCACACACAAAAAAGTGCAACTAATTTTCTTTGAATGAAGCGTATTTAGAATCATCCGCAGGATAGTGTCTGCAGTGTTTTGGCTGCAGTCACTCACTCCACAGAGACCCAGAGATGCTCTTGTGACCACCGGCAAGAGTGCATACCGTATGCGCACCGGGGTGGGGGGAGGGGAGCGCAGGAGGGCAAGTAGTGTAACGAGCAGCATAGAAATAAACATAAAGAGACACCAACAAAAAGGTGATCCTGAAAACACTCAAGATAGGTAAGTGGGAGCACGATATCCCAGTGGTGATCTCACCAAACTGTCGCACTACCTTAAGGTTACAAGAGCATCAGTCTCAATTATAATCTGTGAACACAGCAGAGGAATTTTAGCAAAGGAATTCCCAGGGTTTCTACTTCACGTTCTGATTCAAAATCAAAATAAAGAAAGATGGGTCTTTGTAAAAATGATGTGAGTATAAGAAACACTAAATATTGGAATTCTCCTATTTTTTGTTTGTTTGTTTCTTCCCCTGTTTGTTGTCCCAATTATCCACTGCAAGCTCCTTGAGGCCAGGGTCCATTTCGGACTTGTACCTGCATCCAGAATCATCTGGCTCTCCGCACCTTGCCACATAAATGATATAGTCTTTCAAAGGCCCTCATGGCACCTTGTAACTCATTTTTCAGAGTTGCTTTTTACATTTGGTTGTATGATTACTTGGGGACCATCTCTCTATTGGATGGCATAAACCATTATACCAAGAGATCACCTCCGTTCTTTCTCATCACTGTATCCTTGGTGCCTAACCCAGCTCCTGGTACATGGTAGATTCTCAGTGACTATTGTTTTGTTGAATGAGTGATACATGATTGAACACATGGATGACTATAGACATTCGGGGTTTATTGAATTGAACTGGAAAAATTTAGTATCACATCGCTCTGTTTAATATTTTTATATAATAAGCTTTGTTGGCCATTTCACAGAAATACCCATGATATGAAAGTTAGCTCACATTGGGGAGCCTGGGTGACTCAGTTAAGCGGCCGATTGGTGATTTTGGCTCAGGTCATGATCTCAGGATCATTAGATGGAGCCCGGTGTCGGGCTCCGTGCTCAGCAGGGAGTCTGCTTCTCTCTCTCTCCCCCTCCCTGTGCCCCTCCTCCTGCTCATGCACGCTCTCTCTCTCTAAAAATAAATAAATAAATAAATAAACCTTTAAAAAAAAAGAAGAAGCTCACATAAGTGAATTAAGCAGTGACAATATGTTTGCACATGCTAGCGTGAGAGATGTCCTTTTGCTCTGAGACGGCCTTCTCAAGCTCACACGTGTTGGAAACGTTGCGAGTTGTCTACCTAGAGCCATCTCCATCCCCTATTAAGAGAATGATGATTTTGTTCGAAGAGGCGATGAACTACATTCTTTTAGGCACTTAGATTATCTAGTAACTACGGCTGTCCGTGTGACACAGTCTCATGTCCAGTAAGATGTGGGCACAAGTGTACAGAAAGGCTGTCCCTCCAGAAACAGAGAGACTAAGTCTTTATTCAAAGAAACCTCACCATTTGCTCTGGTTTTGTCATCCGCTTGAAACATGGACTTCGGGCTTGGAGACAAAGGAGCCATTTTACGAACGCGAATGGCAGCACGAGGGCAGAGAATTACGTATTAAGGAAGTCAGAGGAAAGAGATGGAAAGAGTGTGGATGGCTGATGCTATCAATGAGCCACCATACCAGCTCTGGACTGCTGCCCCTGCACTCCCCGTTTATGTCTGGAATACATTTCTCTCTCTTCAAATACATTCCTTTCTCTTTGCGCGACTATTCTCAGGCCTTGTGTTGCCGAATGAATGCATAGAACAATTAACCCAATAGACTTTGTAGACTTTGGTGTAAAGTCATGACATTTTAAGCAATCCCATTGACTAACACACCAAATTAACAAACTAATTCTTACCACTTACAATAATTACGCATTTTGGTGAAATGAGCTTCACAGTGTTTTCTCAGGATTTTTACCTAATTTAAAAACATACTTGTGTCCATTAAAATGGACATTAAAAATTTCTTTCCCATCTCTTCAGACTGCATATCCAGGTGGAATTTTCTGTGTAATTGGCAGATTTTTTACTTTTTAGATTCTTTAACTGCAGGATCCAGAAATATACAACTTAGGCACTAAGTGCATTAAGTTGGTAGAAATTGATGCCTTTATTAGGAAGTAAATAGGCGTATCTGTGCCGTACCCAAGAGATACAGAAGTTGCAACCGCAAGAGAAATATGTACACAGTTACAACACGATAAATCTCTTTATTATGAGTATGGCTCTCCGTCAATAACTTTCATTTATATGGAGAAACTTTAAGACTCTCAAGATAACCAAATCTGGATCAGAAATGAAAGGAAAAACATAAACACTACTCTTATCAGAGAAAAAGGGTAAGGACAGCTACAAACAGTGCACAATCAGATTAGCAGTATTTTCTAGGAAATAAATGAAAACGCCTGTAAAACAGTGGAAACTTGGAGCCCACTCTCGTCTCCCAGTCCCCCTGAACCCCGTCTAACTCCTCTCCCCTCTCCTGCACCCTGGCACATTGCAACATCTCTGCTGACTTTGCCACAAACGGCAGAAGCAAGTTGTTTACCGGCATCCGGAGTGATCCTGGCAGCACCTAGCACCCATTCTCCAGCCTTTAAATGTGTAGCATCGATGTACGCTGGATATGTCAGTGCTGAGAAAGTTGGAGGCAGTCATGAAGCTATGATGCGTGAAATCGGAATGGACTTGGGGAAGAAAGGGCAGGTGCAGCATGATAAACTTGGTGTTGCGTTCCCTGGCCCCGAGCTCACCACTAACGGCGACCATGATAACATACACCACTCTTTGAACATCTAACCATATTCCACATACTTCATACTCGTGATTTTCAATCCTCATGAACTCTCATGGGAGATTTACTCGTTTTCTGTTAACCCACAAATTTATCAACTTAAAACAACTCATATTTATTATCTTACAGTTTCTGTGGGTCAAGAGTCCAGGCAAGCTTTCAGGGAGCTCTCTGCTCAGGGTCTCACAAGACCACAGTTAAGGTGTGGGTCAGGCTGCATTGACAGCATAGCTCTTTGCTTCTTCAAAGACTGAGGAGAGTGTTTCTCTACTCAGGAAGGACGCCGTCTCTGTTTTGAGGTCTTTCACCTGATTAAGTCTGGCCCACTTTAGGTGATTTCCTTTTTTATTAACTCTGAATCAACTAATATGGGACCTCGATCACATCTGCAAAATCCTTTCACCTTTACCATATAACGTAACCTAATTATACAGTAATGTTCCTCATATTCACAGCCCTCCCGACCCCATACACACTCAAAAGGAGGAGATCATACAGTTTTCCAGGTGATGGGAATCTGGAATTCTGTCTACCACAGTCCCCCTTCTCAACCCCAAGATGTACATTCCTTCCTCATGCAAAATACATACAAGTCAATCTGTGAGGTACATCTCTTCAGGCAGAGTTCTTTCCCTCTAAGGAAACAAGACATGTGTCCCCTATATATTAGTAGTAGTAGTAATGGTAGTAGTATTTTCAACGTACAAATCAAAGATATGAAACCCAAGGAAAGATGAGCGTCTCAACACACAGAACTCTGAAGTCATCAAAGCCCAAGTTTATAAGTTAATTCTTGCCATCGCCTCAAGGTATCACTCCACACGGTTTTGCTTTCCTCTTTTGCGATCATTGTCCCCCTTTACAAACACTCAAGAAGAAAACATACTGCCAGTGACTATAAGAGGAGATGGAAATGGCTAGCTCACTCCTGGTAATTTGTTATCATTCTTTGAATGAATATAAGTAGAAATATTTTAAAATCCTTAAATATTTAGAAATATTTTAACATGTTAAATGCTGTGTAACTTTGAGAATTTTACAAAAAAAAAAAAAAAACAAACTTATTTCTTTAGTCTATACACTTCTTCATGTAATCCCAGCAGCAGCTTTAATCAAAATACTACCCCTGGATATATAAACACTTCATGAACTCAGCTGCAGGTTAGTGAAGGACAGTTCTTAAATTATATCTCTGATCATGTCGTCTGCTTGACTGGGACTGACATTCAGACACATTTTGATTCATTAGGGCTAACTTAGGCAAATGATAATTATGATGCTTATTTCTGGGGTCCTCAGCACTGAGGGTTGTCTCCAATGGGCCACAGAAAATCCCAGGGCCTGAGTCACTTCACTGCATCTGTTGGAAAAGTAGACATTAAAAGTTTTATTAAATGCATTGAAAACCTCCAAAGGGAATAATGATACATATTACTGAAGTCACCTCTTTTTGATTATCCTCTTCTGAGATGTTATTTATATGAGCTAATGTAGCATTCACTGTGTCTAAGTGAAAAGCTTATTTCAAAATATAGGATGTGCATATTTTAGCCTGTCCCTTTGTATCACATCTCACACTTTTCTATTTTGTATATAAGGTATGAATTTCTTCCTTGCACAAAGGGAGACAGACTTTCAGTTGTAATTTAAAAACTAAGGTCTGGTTTCTCACTGACTGAACCTATGTGTTCTATAATAGAATTTTACATGAAATAAAATGGATGACTAAATTAAATGCATTCTAAGGAACAAAAGTGACATTGATACCAATTTCTCAATCCATGTATTGGGGAATATGATTGAAAAAGTTCTTGTTAGTTTTAACTATTTGAATACCAGTTTACTTTTCAGGCCATTCCTGAATGGTGTGAGTGTGTGTACATATCTGCATATATGTTGATATCCTTGCATGCATATATACATACATATATATACCACAGTGATACTGAGTACCTTGAATCTAATACCTATTTATCCCTGAATCTTTTGGTTTGTAAAGTCACATTTCTAGTTTTCTATAATTTAATTGTGTTTGATCATCACTACTAACCTTCTTCCATAGCCACTTCTTCAATGACTTTGAAATTCTAAAATTTTCTGTCATTCCTTTTTCTCTTTTAGTTGAAGGTAGGGGGGATGGCCTGTTAAATAGGAAGCAATACAGATATGCTGCTCTAAGACACCCCTGCCCTCAAATTATAATAATGATGACATTTAAAATACCTTTTATTTAGAGTCAGGACCATACCCTGTTTTCTGGCTGTCGAACCAGGAAATCACCTCTGGGCAGGTCCATTAGAGCAAGAAAATAAGAATCAGCGTTTCCAAGGCTAGTACTGCTGTACCAGGTGATAAAGCCCTTCAGGGCAGGAATCATGTCTCTTTAACCCAGTACAGAAAATATTTGGTGTACTTTGTAAACAAATAATCTAGATGATGGATGAGACTGCACTGTTAGGAATTTGTGTCGTTAGAAGATGGAGCCACAGCAGGACAAGACGAGAAGCTTAACTGTCATTGTTCCTCTTCCGGAAAAACACTGGCTTCTGCTAGTAACGAAGCCAACATCCCAGGGCCTCTCTTGAATGAAAGTTAACTTTCTGCTATTTTTCTTTATTATGATGATTATAATGATCATTTTTTGATGTTGTTATTATTAGCGGGGTTTTTTTTGTTGTTTTTTTGTGGGGGTTTTTTTGTTTTGTTTTTTTGTTTTGTTTTTTGTGGGTTTTTTGTTTTGTTTTGTTTTTTGTATTTTTTTTTTCTGTCCAGAGACATTTATACGGGACCACTACTGCCTTGTGATGATGTCCACACCTCATCTATATGTGAGTTTAATCAAAAGATGAGAACTTTCTAGTTACTGAAACAGTACACATCACTCCATAGTCTTGTTTCAGCAGTTTTACCTGAAAATACCTGCAGATTGGTTTCCCTGACTAGCTTGTTCCCTAATTAGCAGGCTTCTCCTGCAGGCAAACACCTGCACAGTCTTACCTGCCAGCCCAGGCACGTGAGAGGAGAAAAGTCGACGTGTACTTTGCAAAAAAGACCCCAAACACACTTTTTTTTAAATTGTTTTCACAACCACATATGCAGATTTGATACATATTGAAAGTGAAAAGTGGTGGGATCAAGCATTCTCGCATATTTCTTCCTGGAAAGTCAAAGGCAACCCAAATGCATTTCTCAAAAATCATTTAAAATATTAATAAAAAATCAACTGCAGATTTGAAGAAATGAGTGCATTTTCCCCATTTGACAGCTTATCAGTAAGTTGTCTTTTAAAATGTTTTTTACCCGGGGAGTGTAACTCGGTGATGATAGCCATGTATAATTCATAAAGGAAAATAGATTTAAATAAGCCTGCTCAGTAGTTCCGTGTGTGAAAATTCAACAAGCTCGTGTCTTTTCACTGTGACTGTAGGTACTTTTCCCCATTGAGGTTTCCCCATCCCACATTGTATTTACTTTTTGTATTTTGGCTCATAATATAATTTGTTTCCAAATGTATATTTAAAGAAGGCAACTTTGAGTGACACAAGAACAGCACAGTAAATGAAAAGTAGGATGGTATTTTCATGTAAATCACATTTTATAAATATTTAAATTACTTTCTCTTGTAGAATAAAAGTGTATGAATACACTTTACATTTAAGCTACAAATTATGCCGAAGGAGTTTTACCTTGTAGAGTTATTGTTCACAACAATGTATATTAAATTTTTTCTGTTCTTACATAATTCGTCTAGACTTTTTACTGCCTGAGGCCTTGAGAAGGCCAGAGATAATCCATCTGAACCCGAGAAGAGTGTTGCATCACATGCAACAAGTAAACGATCATTTATTCATCCTCAAAATTTTAAAATTTGATACAGAGTGAATATCAAAGCCACATTTTATTTGGAAGAGTGATTCTAAAATAGGTGATTTAGAAAAATACAATCTAATCGCACTAATTCTGATCCTGTTAATTTGGATTTTGCAATAATCTGAAGATAATAAATATACATTAGGGGAAAAAAGCGGTTATAATTTAAAAGGAAGAGCACCAACGCATCAAATCTAAGCATTTTGAATCCAAGGGAATGACATGGTGGTAAAATGAAATTTTCATTTATTATGTGCTTAGTACATGTCAGGAATTGTGATAGGGTTAGAACATCACTTCTATGTCCATTCAAACACTTCTGGAGTAAATTATATTATCCAAATTTCTCATGATGAAACTACAGCCCAGAGAGCTTGATTAATTTTCCACCGGTCAGTTGACTAAAAGTGATGAGGTCTGACCGACTAGGAAATATGTGCTTTTAATACATTTGTTTTCAATTTTTGTTTTGAACTACTAAGTTTCCTATGTAAAAGGACTTTTGTGTGGCAAACATTTTAATTGATATAGATCTATTTTGAATTATCATTTTCCATTACTTAAATCTACATCTATATTTTGGTTGCTAATACAAAATGTACTTAAAAGTAATAAGGTTAGAAAAGCTTAATCATTCTAATTTCTTCTCCATTTTGTTTAATTAGTAAGTTTCTACTATACTGAAGATGTATCTCTAAAAATAATTTAAGAAGCAGAATAGTTATTAAATAAGTTTCATGTTCCATCATCCTAAATAAATTCTGCACCAATTACTTAAAATTAGATTATTCTGCATCAAATTTGGAAAAAAAAATAATAAACAGCAAACAGAATTTTATCTGAGCACGTATAATTATCATTTTCCTATCTCTAAGGCAAGGATGATAATTTATACTACATAAGAAAACAACTAAATGTCTTTTAAGTGGATAGATCAGTATGCAATAGAACTCATAATAAAGTTTCAGGAATAGTTAGTTTTCAAAGACTTCTTTAAAAAACTAAATTTTGAAAATTTTGTCCTTCCCCAAATACCCTCAGTGGATTTTTTTAGTTTTGTTTTGTTTTATTGATTGAGATATTAAGGTTTGGACAAAAGTGTCCTATAGATAACAAACCCTGAATTTTCCATGTTTTCTCCCTACAAAACCAGGCATCAAAATCAGTGAATTGGTGTTTGAAAATGACAATGTAATACACTACTTTGATAAAACATGACTAATTATCATTAGATTTCAAGCGCTGAAAAAAATAATTTTTTTCAGAAAACAAACTATGGTTATGAATATAACAGGTTCTAAATCGCTAAGGCAACTATTGTCACCTTTGTTGAAAATCTTTGCGGGCTTTGCATTTGTATCGTAGTTTTTCAGGTGAAAGTTTTTATTATTATAGATCTGTGCTGCTTTATATTTAACAAACTTGCTAACTTTTTAGTCAACAATGGTATGGTGATGAGACGGGAGAAACTAAACAATACTATGCAGAGACCCAAAACAATAACAGCTTAAATAAAATAGAGGTTTCTTTCTTTTTCCATCACATACAAGTTGAGCTTATGTGGCAACTCTGCTCTGCAAAAGTTCTGTGAGCCCAGACTCATTCTTTCTTTTTGCTCCACCATTTTAGGGAATTACCTTCATTTTCAAGGCCCATGGTCATTACCAGACCTACCTTCCAGCCAGAGAGAAGGGGCAAAAGGGAAAGAAATGTCTTTCCACTCCCTTAAAAGTTACGATTCGGAAGTTGTACTTTCTGCTCCCTTCTGGATCCTGTTGGCCAGAACTTAGTCACATACCCTACCTAGGTGCAAAGAGGTCTGGGAAATTTAGTCTTTAACTGAATAGCCTTGTGTCCTGAATGTTCTATCATTACCTCAGAAGTGGTGAATGTGCAATTTAGCTGTCTCTGCCATATACAAAATTCATAATGAAAGAAACAATGCCCACCTTAGAATGAACACACACTGCCATTGGAAAGATGGTGTTATCACAATTGTAGGTTCAGGAAAAAAAAAATGCATTGATGACATTTTTTTTAACTCTGTGTGTGTGTTTTAATTAATAAACTAATCTTTAGAGCAGCTTTAGATTCACAGCAAAATTGAGGGGAAAGTGTAGTAAGTTCCCATATACTCTCTGCCCCTTACATTTGTATTTCCCTTTACTATGCTGTGTCGTTATAGGTTTGTCCAAAAGCATAGAATGGACCACATCAAGAGTGAATCTTAATGTACACTATGGACTTAGGTTGATAACAGGAGTCAATGTGGGTTCATCAGTTGTAACAAATATGCCAGTCTGGTGTGGGATGTTGGTAATGATGACACTTTTCAAATTAAGTAAGGTTACTTAATTTGCCAATCTCTTGCCTCTCAGCTCCAGAGAAACTCTTCATTGCCCTGTTTGTGCCTCCTAACCATTTCTTCCCGCCCGCTAGCACTGTAAAGCTTCTTTGGCAAGGGTATCAAAGGGAACCTGCCTGGAGGAGGAAGGGGTTCTTCGTCCCAGTTCCAGTGTGTGCTGTCTCTCCACAGGCTCCTGCAGTGTGTGGCAAGCAGCAGGGCATGACATCCCCTTGAGCACAATCTTCCCTGACACCCAGAGGGAAGATTCCCAGTGTACCTTTCCCACTGGGGAGATTCCAAGTGAGTTTCATGTGGCTACATCTCAATGGATGACTTCCCTCTGGTGCCTGAAAGGACAGATTGCTTGTGATCCCTGGAGGTCTGGAAATCTAGCAGACTTCTCCTCCATCCTCTGGGGCATAGCCAGGCTCTCTCCAATGAGCAATGGATCTCAGCTCTGGCTACAGGGTCCTATTTTAGATTTGTTCTTTCCTTGGGTCCTCTCTTTCAGCCTTAGGGGTAGAATCTGCTCTTCATATATTCTTGACTTATCTTTACTTTTTAGTCTCCAAACTTCTGATACTCCAAACATCTGGTGTAGTTAATAAATTTGTATTTTACACATTCCTTGTTGAATTTACTGAGTAGATTCCTTTTCCTGGTTAGACACAATGAGGAAAGCCGGTCACATTAACACAATCGAAAGGGTTTCACCGTCTCCTTTGTGAAATGTAAAAGGCAGTGGGGAAAATGGGGGCATTTATGGCATCCTTCCGTATCATTTTTGAGGTCTATGATCAATGTTAATGCTCACATATTCTGAGGATTTGTCAAGAGAACATGCTATATGTATCAAACAAGATAGCAATGAATTGTTTATGTATTAAAATCTGGCGTGTCTGAAAGTGTTGAGAATTCGTGGGAATAGAAATAGTGTGGGTGTTTAAAAATCCAGTTGTTGTGCTTTGATATTTTTCCTTCTTTATCAAGATAAGATAAAAAATAAGCCTTTAGAGTTCCTCCAAAAGTTGTGTTTCTTCTCCTACACTATACCATTTACACTTTAAGGGAAGAATATTCACATGCCATATAAGAAAAATGTTTCATTTTGATAGGAAATTACCCTGTTTTCTGCATGACTTCATAGTGATACATTGTTTTAAATAGGTTTGCTAGCTGCTCTGTATCTCCCTAGCCCAGATGGGATCTTTGAAAACTGTAGCTCTGGAAATGAATTTAGATATAAGACAGAAATTTGCTAACTAAGCTTTTAATTGGAATGGAATACCAAGAAATATCATGGTATTAATTTTTTTCCCCAAAGTACCATTTGGCTTAGGAGACTAAGAACAGATGTGTCAAGTCCTTGAAGCTAGGTGTACACTTTAGAAAAAGCATTTCTTCTAGCCAGTTACCATTCTTCTTGTTCATCATGTGTGTATGTTCAATAAAACTCTGAAAAATCACTATTTATGGGCTTAAATGATTATTTTATAATCATTTCAAATATATATATATATACATATTAAGTAGAAATAATCTATTTTGTATTTACTAGCAATTTTTGCTCTTGTTTTTGGTAACTGACAAAACATTTTTTACTTCAATTCAATTTTGTGTATTTCTAAAACTGTCATCTGAATGCAGCTTTGGTAATATAAGTATGACACAAGAACTGCTAAAATGTAGAGAATTTTGCTTTCAGTCAGTAATGTTTCATTGGTCATTTGCAGAATGAATCATATTTATTTATATTCTTATTTTTCTATATTTTGGACTAACCATCTCGAAGTTCTTAAAGGTTTCCTTTAGCAGTTGTTAGCAGACCAAATTTTCTATTGGAGAACATTATGTAAATTTAGGCAAATCTTCATGAACTTTAATCAGAACTGTATATAGGTAGCAGAAGTTTAAATTAAATGAATTTTGACAATGAGATAGTTGTATATGGAAATTTGGACATATTTATAATTTATTTTCCCAATAGAAACTTTTTCTTTTTAAATTTTCATATATCATACATATCACTTAAGTATTAAATTCCTTATTTACGTATTTATTTATTTGAGAGAGAGAGAGCATGAGCAGGGAAGGGAAGGAGACACAGAGGGAGGGGATCTCAAGCAGACTCTGCGCTGAGTGCAGAGCCCCATGCGGGGCTCAATCTCACAACTCTGAGATCATGACCTGAACCAAAATCAAGAGTTCACAGCTTAACTGACTGAGCCACCCAAGCACCGCAAGTATTAATTTCTTTTAAATGCAGCGTTCTTTTCTCTGAATTTGTTTTTTCTCCTGCAACAGATTCCGAACTATCTTTTCAAATTATTTCTCTTGCTTATGTTTCACTTTGGTCTTTGAAGTCAATAAGAACCATGGACATGTGAAGGGTAGGATCTGGGTAAGGAATTCTAGGAAGTAGCTTCACGTAAAAACAGTGAAAATCATGAAAGGAATGTCTACAACCAATTAAAAATCCCAACATCTTCGGAGTGTTGTTGCTAGGATGACTTATTTTTGTACACGTCTCCACATTATCTTGCGATCAGTAACTTCTCAAGATATATTTGTGGAGTGGATGAAAATAGTCTAGATTTATGTGTAGATCTTCCTCAACTTACGACGGTATTTTGTCTGGATTCACCTGTAGCGTGTTGAAAATACAAAACGTCAAAAATTCATTTAATACATGGAACCTACTGAATACCATGGTTTAGCCTAGCCTAACTTAAATATGTGCAGAATGCTTACCTCAGTCTCCAGTTGGGCAAAAGCACCTAACACAAACCTTGGCACAACTTGAAAATAGAGTGTTGACTATCTCATGTAACATAATGAATACTGTATTGAAAGTGATGAACAGAAAGATTTTAGGGGTACAGAACAGTCTTCAGAGTATCGGTTGTTGATCCCCAGGATCACAGGGCTGACTGGGAGCTACAGGGGCCACTGCCCAGCATCACCAGAGAGTATGTACCACATTATCATTGGCCTGGGAAAAGATCAAAATTCAACATACAGTTTCTACTGAATTGCAGTGTTTTCTGACCATCATAAAGCTAAAAAGTCCTAAGTCAAACCATCATCAATCAGGACTATCTGTATAGTGTCTTTAAAAATAGAGTTCTAGACTACCTCCTAAACTCAGAACATCAAGAATCTGAGTCCAAGCCAAACCTTGAGACAGTTTTCAGTTGGAAAAGTATGAAAATGGCTTATGTCGACATCTAAAATTTAAGTCAATAGCACTGCAAAATTCTGACGAACAGTTAGGACTGAAGACACAAAAATAATTCTTGCCAAATGACACTTTAGATGCACTGCTCTGCTCTCTGTCCTCACAACTCCCGTTATTTCTTGCTTCTTGTTGTCACTCTGTATCTCTTGCATTTGACAAAAACAAAACTATCATAAGTTCTAAACTGTTAATATGACACTCGGTGTGGAATAATAACACTGATGTTCTACTTTATAAACTCAAATAGTCCAAAACAGCAGTTGAGATCAGAACAGAACTAGGTATGGTATACACGCATTTTTAATACCATTAGTAATAAATGACTAGTTAGTTAAACAGACTATTTAAATAGACTCACATGAATACAGCTCAGCATGAAGACTCAAGGCCTAAAGAGCAGGAGATAAACACATGTAGTCCAAATAAGAAAAAAACGTGCATTAGATAGAGCTTTTAAGAATACCAAATTGTATGCAGATTTTTGTTGTTGTAATTTGGATGGACTCCAACTTTTCTAGAAGAAAGCATTTGCTTACATATTAAGCAATATATCGTAGAAAAACAGAAGGATAACAAATACCAACTATTTTTTCTTTTTAAAGAAAAACGTTCAAACTGTTTTAACTGGTGAATATACGTGAAGGTGTTCTATTCAGTTATAGGTCTGATTCTGCCTTACAAAAGTTCTTTTATTTATTTTTAAATTTAAAAAAAATTTTTAAGTAGGCTCTACACCCAGCGTGGAGTCCAAAATGGGGCTTCAACTCACTACCCTGAAATCAAGACCTCATCTGAGATCAAGAGTCAGTTAATTGACTGAGCCACTCAGGCACCAGCATAAAAATACTTTTAAAATAAGAGTCATGACTCAAAGTGTTAATATATACAATATATACATACCTTTTACATATGCTTTAAATTTTTTTTAGTCTTGAAGCTTTGGGCAGATCATAGTTTGTTGAAAAGTCTGACATCACTGAGTCCAAAGTAAATGAAAAGTTATTTATGTGCCAGAGGACCCCTACAGCCTGATTAGCAGGAACACTGAGGAAATGAATCTCAAATTAACTCGATTTTTATTTCAGCTTTGTGGATTACCTTTAATGCATTGTAAATCTGTATTCACGTGGAATAATATAGATATGTGTTCCACACAATAAAGTAATTCTCTCTTAGGTAAAATAATTCCACTCATAGAAAAAATACAGAACACAATCTTTCTTATGAGATCTCATTTCTCTTTATAGCCTGCTAAAAACAAATAACAATGCAACGTTGAAAACCAATGCCTATAAAATGTCAACAGATGCATAACACAAAAAAATAGGAATTAATCCTACATAATAGTTAGGTAAAAGGGTGGATAAAAAAATACTGAACTTATCTCATTTTTTCTAGGGTAATCCTACTGAAATCTATTAGAAACACAGATTAATTGATACATGGTATCAGACATCAGCTCTTTGAAGGCACCGAAAAACATGACCTTTTAAGGAAAAATAAAATGCTATTATATTTTTATGAAAATTGCTGAAAAGTAAGGCAATTTAAATTGTTAATAAATTCAAAGCTAAAGAGCCTAGGTCAAACTTCCTTTGAAATTTACCCGGAAGATAGAATAATTGTTTCTTATAATAGATGGAGTAAACACTGAGGGCAGCAAAGTGATGGAAAAATATGAAATATGCCTTGTCACACTGAAACGAAAGGGAGAAAATCTCTGCCCCGCCTGATTCTTCTTTTGCAGTTTATATGTTTATTAAACACAGACGTGGGAACCTCACCCTTCACTTTAATCTGGATACCCTTCGTTAATATCATCATGGCTTTGTTATGAATCAGTATCAGTACAACTCTGTTTTAGTAATGCGATGGAAAAAGAATGGCTAAACCATTGAATTTTTTAATCAGTGGTAATCCCCTAATAGTATAAAGAGGTGGTCATTTAGAGTCAACTTTAAGTACTTTACATATTAATTCAAACACATTAGTAAGCATTTACTTGGCCACAAATCTATTCATCCTACACACCCTCCTTCAAACCTCAAGACGAAATAGTAAAAATCAAACTTAAAATGAGAGACAATTTAAAAACGAATTTTGTTTGCCTGTCATATGTCTTGAATTGTCAAAATAGACAACAAAATAAACAATCTTTGTATTTTATTTTCTATTTAAGAGTCGGGACAATTAGTCCATCTTCATTTAGTTCCCTGGGGCCACACCAATGGAGCTTGGTTGAACGTGCAGTAACTCATGTTGCCACTGGATGGCAGTGACAGCTTTTGTCTCTAAAATGCCCAAAGTGCCCTAGGTGCATTAGAGCGCCACAACTCTTTCCCAGGACATCAAAGTGTATAAAGGCACTGAGTACCTCTCCAACAGCTCACATTCCTTTTCGATCTCTTGCCTTTGGCCCACTCCATCCTCAGGCAGCCAATAAAGCTTCCTTACTTGCAATCACTTTTTACTAACATGATGATGTTCAAAAGAATGCCAAGTTTAAAAAAGGTCAAAAAAAAAAAAAAAAAAAAAAACAAAAAACAAGGAGAGAAAAAGAAGGTAAGAAAATAAGAGGAAAATACACATAGAGGACCTTTCTGCCTCTGAATGGTGCTAAGCTTTCAGAGGCCACAATTTCTAGAATATATTTGTTATTTAATTGCTTTCTGGCAGATAGCAAAAATATCCCAAACTAGACATAGGTAAGCTGACAAAATTGTTAGGAAAAAAAAATTGTAGAGTTAAAATATGGAAAAATCTGAATTTTCATCAGTTAAAAGTCAATGATAATTATGGAGGTGTTAGATATAATCGGAGCTTGAAACAATGAATTAATTTGTTTTCTTAGAGAAGGAGGGAGGAAGGGCTTTTGCTTCTCAATAGCTTTGCTGGTTATGGATGGAGAAGACCTCAGATTACTTTTCTGATGAGTGGTTTAAGATGATTGTATTAGTCAAGTTAAAACGAAGAGGTATGAATTCTTTTATACATATATGGAATGAATCAATAGAGACAAATGTAATTATCCTTATTTCAGAGAACACACCTATTCGTCCCTAGGTATTCCTATTTTAAATTCTAAGAAACGTGGCCTATATCATGTCATACCGTTCTTAGTAAATAAAACTTAAAAAGTAAACTGTACAAATTTGCATCTATGGGAGGTAACAATTTATATTAAAGAAATTTAATACGTGTTTTTATTTGCTTTTAAAACTAATTAAATACCCCTTTGATGGAAGCTGAAATGGTTGAAAATATTACAGAAAAGCAACAGCAACAACAGAAAACACCAGAATGGGAATTCTGGAGCATTTTATAAAATGGTTTGAATTTTGCAAGCATCAGAAAAATAAGAAATTTTTAATTGCCAAATTTCCAATTAAGTTTTATTTTTTATTTCTTTTAACACAGAAACACTAGCTGAGTAAGAAAATATTCAATGGTAGGAGTTGGAATATAAAAGGAACTTTTGGAATCACAATTTAAAAAGGTATTTTTCATGTTGTGTGAATAAATTTTGTTACTAAATGGAGATATATAGTTTGTAGAGGTAGTATAGTATATATTTGTGTATCTTCAAAAACCAAAACTAAAGATGGTTTCTTATATTTATATTTTGTTTGCTTCCCACAAGCACTCCACCTACACGGAGGAGATATCTGCATACAGAGTCCATAGTTAGAAGGCAGTTAAAAAAAAAATCAAGCACATTTGAGGAGAGAAATATTTAAGAACCAGGGAAGGACAGGCTTCTATCTTTGCACAAATCTGTCAGATTCTCACATAAAACTGTGGCACAATTCAATAGCATTTGGAGATAATCTAAACAAATTTACTTAGTGCTCTCAGATAACCAGACTGTAAAGTAACTAGTTTCTGAAACTTGTTTCTGCTTCATGACACAGCCAGATCTAAGTGAATAGAGTCGATGTAATGTGCTTTACCCTTCCATTTATTTTATTTTATTTTTGAAATAATACATAGGTAGAATTTTATTACTAAATAACATGTGAGTATACAAAATGTATAATTGAATAACAGCGAAAAATAGTCCAAGAATGTGAAATACACATTTTTTGAAATGATAAAAATGTATCCATGAAAAATATAAAATGTTGCATGTATATACAGTATATAGTTCTACATATATAACATAAATGAAAATTACAAAGTTGAGGTTGTACTGACCAAACTTCGTATGAAGTAAGATACAGTTGCAGCATTGCACATGCATATACAGATAATTCAAGCCAACATAATTCCCCTGGGGACCAGCATCCTCTTTCTTGACTGTACATATTGACTTATCGATCAAAACTCTTGAATAATACCCTACTGTTCCACTTTTTATATTTTTTATTATGGAGTCTTAAGTTTTAACTTCAGGCATTTCGGGAGAAGTTAGTCAAAGGCTTTTGTATAAAAATCTTAAGGAATAGGAAATGGAAAGTGAAATCATGACAAATTATATATTAGTATCTATTTACCTTACATCTGGCATGTGACTTTAAAATTTCTGAGACAAATAGGTCTTCTGATTCCAGTGGAAACAAATATCAGTGTTTCAGAAACATTATAGGCAAGAACTTCTTCCTAATTTTTGAATACTTGGTTAGGCTATAAAAGACAAAAAGAGTGAAGGGTAACTTAAATTGTATATACATACATTCACGTACACTAGATGGGACATGGGACTTCCGGGACCATCTAATACAGAGCATGGCTATGTGGTTTTGTAGCTTGATATTTAAATTTGGGAGCTGTTGCTATACAAACATACCTAAATTTTGCATGAGGTGGCAGTTCCCCATACCTGTGTGTATGTCAATTTAATACACATTGATAAAAGTCAGTTGCATGTAATATAAGTCATTTAGGAGTAGAATATTAAAATTTATGCCCCAATGGCAACCTTGTGTCTTGTCTACAAACACCTCCAACTCCCCCCTAAAAGAAAAAAAGTACAGAAAGAACTCTTATGTCCTAAGATCTTAAAAATAAATGCAGTGCTCACTACAGCAGTGCAAATTCTAAAATTAGAACATTAAGAGAAGATGCAAGGCCCCTGAGCAAGGATGACATGCACATTCATAAAGTGTCTTATATATTTAATATAGGATGCAATTTTTTAAAAAAGTTCTTCTAATCTGTCTCTAGCCTACAAAAGTTTTCAGATAGAAAAAAAGACACTTCTCAAAACCTGTCACATTTGTGAGTAAATATTTTTTCACCAAATCTGGACATTGTGACTATATGCATTTTACTACAGAAATAGTCATGAGACCATTAACTTGAACTTATTCCCAGAAATCTATGATGATTAATAAATAGATGGATGATTGATAGATAATCTTAGGTGTGAAGGGGGAGGCAAGGGGACAATTTTGATTAAATGAAAGGTGAACCAAAAATTTTTATTGGGGGAAAAAAAGACAGATTTTAGCCAAATAATAAAATCTTTAGACTTCTGACTCTAAACTACACTTAAATTCAGTATCTTTGTTATAAGGACTTGATAAAGGTATTGAAGTCATTGTTGGCTTAAACCTTTGTAATTCTATAAAATAGTTCCAAACAACTAAGCTTCAAAAAACAAATATTTCATGTTTTCCACTTTATCCTGAAGAGGAGAAAGAGAAAAAGGGTTAACATTCACTGAAGGCTATTTGGTACCTGGTGTGAGGCACTCTACATCTATTATTTATTTGGTTTGAGACAGGTTCCTAAGCTACTGAAATAAAAATTAGAATCATATTGCATTATTTCCAAATCGCTATTGAAATTATGGGAACTGTACAAATTAGAAATCAACTTTAGGGACTGAATAGGTGGGAAAACAAAAATATATTTTGTTTACTGGAAAAAAAGAAAAAGGAGAAGAGCGTGGGTTACATTTCCCCAATCTTGTTATCCTGGGCTGGGTGTGTGTTACACGTGCAATGGTTGTCAGCAAGGGAAAGGAATCGTGCCAGATAACATTTTAGGAAAGTTTTTTAAGAACAGAGAAGAAAGGAGGAGGTTGGATTTTTAAAAAATGTACAGGGTTTTTATATATAAAATATTTCAGAGATAAAAATAAGAATTTAAATTCTGATGGGAGTAAGTGATAAAAGTCAGGCACATTCTCACAGTATTTAACAAATGGGTATTCACATTGTGCCTTATATCGCTGAGCCTGTTTTCTCCATCCCCCCCTTCATGGTCCCCTAAGCATTGCTAAAGGGAAATTCTCAGTCCAATTAAGTGTGCAGATGCCATAATTTGCCTCCCTTCTTGCTTTGCCTTCTTAATACTTATTTCACTTGGTTAATATTTGTTCTCAGCGCTTTCCTCATTCCCTGTGTTGAATCACGTCTTCCTAAAATTCCACTTTCTGGAGAGGTCTCCAAACTATATCAATAAAAATGTTTTTTAACTAAGCTCACTAAAAAGTTCACAGAAATCCTGCCATGATTTTAATAATGGTCAACAATTCAGACGTGAGCACTGGTGGAAAAGAGCTGCCAAATGGAAAGCCCAGGTTCTGGACTGCATTTTCTTGTCTCACTTGTAAGTTAATACTCACTGATAAAATACTAAGATGCCAGGAAGCATATCAAGCATTTGAGGCAACAGAATGAACTGCCAGAAGACGGGCAACTGAAGAATCGTCACAAATACAGGTATTGTGTGACTGGAAGAAAATACCACAATGTATGCCTATTTTTTCCCCCAATCTGGGTGCTTCTGCATCCATCAATTAAATGAGACCAAAATGCCAACAAAATAATAACAAAAACAAGAATTCCAGATACTTACTAAAACTTGCAGACAAATGCCTGGACTCTTCCTATGTAGAAATGGCCCAATTTAATGACTTTTAATGGACAATTTCAGGTTCTATATTTTAAACATGCAAATAGGATTTTTTCAATAAAATGGGGATAGTGATGAGGAATAGAGCAGAAGAAACAAAGAAAAGTTTATAGAGTGAGAATAAAATCAGGTTTAAGAAAAAACTTACTGTATTAAAAGTTCAGAGTAGATTGAATCTGTTCTCTTTGGGCGGCATTTTCCTCCAGTTATTTATTATTACTTTTTATTTTGCTTAAGTCAGAATATTTAAACCTCCTATATGGTCACATCCTAACTTTATATCTACAAGGATTAAATACATTGCCATAGCTAAATACTACAGTATTACTCTTTAGCCTGTTACATAGAAGGACAAGTTCAAGATTGTATCAACGTTTCCTTAGTATTGACATAATTTAGGGCAGCTATCAATTCTTTTGGATTACCTTAATTTTAAGTGAATGTATCCCCATTTTTTCCTACCAATATTCTTGTCTAACATACGAATTCTACTGGTGAAATAGATTAATCCAGACTAATATTATTCTTAGCTAAGCAGAAATCTTAATATTGTCTATAATTATATATTATATAATATATATATTATATATTATAATTATAATTATAATCTTAAAATTGCCTAGGTGACCAAGAATACTTGATTTTAGCCATGTAAGAATGAAAGAGTATCCAAAAAAGCCATATTGGGTATTTCAAGAATGAACTCATGTTGAAAGCCGAGTTCGTAGGAGGGATCCATTTATCTAGCTGTGTTCATGGCCTCTCTTCCATTGAGATAGCACTTTCTTTGTGGGTCCAGTGATGCATGTTCGCAAATCGGCCTCATACTATAGTTATGTATAGTTATGTCTGTACTGTCCGTATCTTTCATGTCCATGTCCTTCCACCAAACCCCATTGAAAACTTTCTTGGGATATCCATTTGTTTTTAGTATTATATTTCTCAGTTTCTTACAGACATATATTCAGCATGCAACAATTATTTACGGAGTGCTTACGGTAAGCCAAGCACTATGCTTAGCGAAGGGGATATAGGAAAGAACAACACAGGAAAAGCTTTTTCTTACATTGCATATAATATACCTAGAAAGCAGCATACAATGGACTAAGCACTCCAATTTTGTGCTTAGGTCTGAGTTCAAATCCTGCTTCAACTCCTGTGAGTTATGCTCTCATGTCATGTCATTATTTCTGTTTCTATTTATTCATTAGGAAAAATATGGATAGCACTTACCTAAGAGGCTTATTGCAAGTGCCAAATCAGATTACTAAAGTAACTCTCTTTTTTTTTTTAAGATTTATTTATTTATTTATTTATTGAGAGAGAGAGAGAGAGAGAGAATGGTAGAGAGCATGAGAGAGAGGAAGGTCAGAGGGAGAAGCAGACTCCCCGCTGAGCAGGGAGCCCGATGCGGGACTCGATCCTGGGACTCCAGGATCATGACTTGAGCCGAAGGCAGTCACTTAACCAACTGAGCCACCCAGGTGCCCTAAAGTAACTCTCTTAATGTGATGCTGGGATGTATAGACCTTATAATAAAAGGAACTTATATATTATTTAATATTTGTTAAATTGTGCCATTTTTTCAATAACACAATTGAAACACTGTTAGGACAGTGTTTAGGCAGAGATGATACAGAGCCATTGGGTAAAATATTTATGGCATATCATTGTTTTCTTAATGAAAACTATACCACATATCTGCTTATTGATTTTGGTAAGAGAAACGTTTATGGTTTCTTCTAAGGAACATTTCAATATTTAATTTTGTACTTTGTGAATTTTGCTGTTTTTGCTTAAAAGCTCTATGACTGCTCCCAGAACCAGAAATATTGTGATTTATATTTTCATCTTTTCTAAAATACATTTATTTTATAAATTTTAAGCCTTGTTTTACTTTAATTTATATTAAAGTGTAAGATAAGGATCAGGTTTATGAACTATTTTCCAAGAAGCCAACTATTACAAAGTTATTTGATGACTGTGACATTTGCTCATATAAAATTCATAATATATTCATGGGAGCCTGGGTGGCTCAGTTGGTTGGGCGACTGCCTTCGGCTCAGGTCATGATCCTGGAGTCCCGGGATCGAGTCCCACGTTGGGCTCCCTGCTCGGCGGGGAGTCTGCTTCTCCCTCTGACCCTCCCCCCTCTCGTGCTCTCTATCTCTCATTCTCTCTCTCTCAAATAAATAAATAAAATCCTTTAAAAACAAATAAATAAAAAATAAAATTCATAATATATTCATGATCATACACTAAAGTTTATATCTACTAGGAATAAGAATTATATTTTTACTTATAGTATTCATGGTATTACTTATGTTGCTACTTCTGTTATTAGTATATATATAGACTTATTTCAGTGTGAGCATCTGTGGGGGTTTTTTGTTAACCTTAAGCAGATACACTTTAAACTAATAACAATCAATATAAAACACAGTAATTTCTGATTCAAATATCTCATTCTTTAACTTTTCATATTATTCATCTTTACACGGCTGATGTGTATTTTTAAGTAAAAATTTCATGGAATGTATCCATGTGCAGTTTATGTTTTGAAATCTGCAGATCTGAGCATGGAGGTCCTTCTGTTACTCCAGCACATTAACTACTTTGTGCGTGGTCAAAATATTTTTGGACCACAGTATTTTCCTCTCAAAACTTTGTTCTCATTGTTACATTATATCCTGGCACTCTGAGTTAAATAGAATCTGAAACCAGTGTGACTTCTACTTTTTGCCCAAATAGTTGTGGAATTTTTCATTTAATCTTAAAATTCAAAAACATTGCCAAGTTCTTTCTCAGTCCCTTTATTCGTGTGTGTTAGGGGGAGGGGTATTTAGTGAACCCTTTGTCTTGTATACACAGGTAATGTCTCTTGGTGTCACATTTTCACTGAACTCCTGGAAAGAGTTCTCTTTTAATGAATGACTGTTTAGTTTCATTTGCTTTAGTTCATTCCAAATGGATGAATTATTCATATATTTTATTTTTGTTTTCTTTCTTCTACAGGACCTATTAGTATTACTTTTCTGTATTTTTAGAAGGCTGCCATCTTTATTAGTGATTTTTTTTCTACAACGTCAATTATGTTCTTTATTACAGCGGAAGCCAACTTTAATTTTTCCATCGTGATAGCTTCTTCTCTCCCCATTCCTTTTATATCTTTGCGAGAAACATTTACATTTCAACATTTGCCCTATTCTCTTATTTTTCCCATTTTATATTTATCTGACATATTTACAACAAAGATTCTTTCTTCAGTAAAAACTGCTTTCAATAGCTCAAAGTCAATGTTTTTGTTTTTATTTCTTGAGTTTTATTTAATCTTGAATGGGGTAAAAATCTAACACTGTTGTTATGTACAAAGGGCGTTATTCCTTTTGATGGCTATCGCTTTCCATCTTAGTGTTTTCAGAATCTCATGATCATTGTATCTGCTCTCTCTGGAGATATGTATCTGCCCCAGTCAAATTCCAGGATGAGGCAAACATTTAAATAGCTTGGTTCCACAAAAGTTATGGCAGAAAACTATTCTGTGTCTCTTGTCCTTCTTAGTAGAAAAGTTAGTTCCTGGGGAATTTAAAGTATTTTGTAAATTCTCAGAATAGATTATTTTCAAGATTTTGCAATGGTTTTCTAATTCCTGTTGCCTCCTTTATAGCTGAGGGCACAGTGCTCCTTGAGCCTGTCCATTTTCAGTCCTGGACAAAGGAAAGTCATAGACTTTCACACAGTGGAGACAGATAATGGCAAGGTCAGGAGAGGGTAGTCCTGACAATTTTAAAATGACAACTAAGACTTAAGAGGAGCCTCAGACTTTCTCATTGGCACCATGGTTTACAATCTTTGTTGGACACAATTTTTCTGATAAAATCATCCTCTCTGTATTATAGTATCCTACTTCAGATATTAAGACATAGATTAACGTCTAATCATTTACTAACCAGCCTATATAATCTTTCAGTCCTTAGATTTAAAAATATTCTATCAGTATTGGCTTCCTTTGCTGGAGTAATTTATTTTTCTGTATTTTCATGAGTATACCAGACATCTGGCACAAGGAGGTAGCTATGATTGGAAGGTTACACCATGACTTTCTAACACAAGTTTCAAAGTCCTTCGTAATAGCAAGTAATGCTCTTTACTGCCTGTTGATACATTTGCTTTAATGATTAAGATTTATCATGATATCAAAAAGGTCAAATAATGTAAAATTTCGTGCCATTCCCTTCCAGAAAAATTCACATGAATTGAATAGCTGATGATATACGCCTTTAAAAAAAAACTGTGAAAATAACTTTTCTTGAACTTTGGAGAAGTATAACGTGAAAGAAAAGTAGACTTTTGTTTTAAAATTCATATTTTTACAATTATGGAACAAATTTTGTGCAACTATATAGAAAAATATGAAATTCCAATTTAGAATTCCATCATGAAACTACACCATTCTAATTTCTCCATGCCACGGTTTGTTAATATTCCACAAAGTCCCAGGATGCAACTATAAGACTGCATTCAAATCTATGAACATGAGGCAGTCATGCTCAGCAGAGTATAACAATAATTATAATAGAGATTAAATAAAAATAATTAGAAAAAGTTCATCTAGTTTTGATGTATTAATTATTCTGACCCTGTTCTATTCAGAGTCTAATTATCTGGTTCAGTGAAAATGCCAAGATTTCTACGACTCATAAAAATTACATTCAAGTAATTATGTCAGCAAACTAAACAGTATTCATTTACCATGCCTTTTTATGCACACATTTGAATATGCTTTTTTAACTGTTTTTGCTCTTTGTTCCTATTCATGGGAAATAATACCTGTAGAGAAATTTGAAAGTCAGTTGCACTCCGAGCGTAATGTGCAATTCTTGCTGATATTCTTCTTTTGTAAGACTGCTGTAAGTCTCATATAACCTTTGTTTAAAAAACATGAATTAAAGTTCACTCTTCAGTTGTTTCAAAGAAATCTTTAAAACCTGTAGCTGTAGTTAAAAAAAAAAGTTTAAAGCAGTAATACAAAGCATCTCTTAGAAAGTTTGTTACCTTGGGTAGCTCAGAAGCTGACTAAAATAGGTCTCTATAGTTATTTCGAGTACCCATATTTCCTTCAGAGACATATCATGGCATCCTACACAGAAGTCTAGATTTAGAAAAAATTATATGTGTGTATAATATCTTAAAGTCATCAGTAAGGTGATAATGTAGGTAAAGATTCCAAATCACTCAGCACTTTTAAGCCAGGAAAATTTTTACATCATTATAGCATAATGAGGAATCTCTTGATGCTAACGGCTAACTAACTTCATGTGACAAAGACACAGAGTTGCATTGGTGAGGAATTCAGTTTCTATTACATCCCTTATGATCTCTTTTACTATTTTTAGTAAAATATCTGGTGGACATTGTGAGCAAAAGTTTGTTGCCTGAAGTATGCAGATTATTGCTTTACTTCTGTTTTATTCTTTGTGTGGACCAACAGACACACAAACATGTTCAATGTTTCAACAAACATTGAAAACATAACCTTCAATTACATTCATATTGGGAAGAATATATTAACAGTTAAGGTTTGAATGCTTTCCTTGGTATTCTAGTAATAAGATATATCTATACAGACAAATATGTATATAGTTATAGCCCATGTGTTAAAAGGGGAAATATGTGTTTCTTGGTTCCTAGTTTAACTTTCAGGCACTACAGACTAGTTGTAAACTTTATCCAAGATTGGGGAGGGGCAGAAGGATCAGGGAGTGCCATTGAAATGGATGGAGTTGAAATGAAACAAAGATGTTAGAAAAATTTACATAAAGTGCACCCACAGCCAAGGCCAACAGGCAAGACTTTATCCTGGCTGTCACTGCTCTATGTTCATTTAACATGGAGCTGGTGGTGGAGACACTTGCTCCAATGACACAATTCCATTGTGCTTTGTGTACCCATCGGAATGGCCCTGCTAGGAACTTCACGGTAGAACTTTTTCTTAGCTTCCACTTTTAAGCATACGTTGAGGTGTTGGTAAAACCTAACGAAATGCCCTGAGACATGATAAACTTACAGAGAAAATATCCTTGCAATTTGTCAGCTGTCTTCAGTTCCATAACATGTGCTGGAATATCAGTTGTTGGAAATCAAGCACTAACATTTTATTTTTTTTTTAATTTTATTAATTTATTTATTTGACAGAGAGACACAGCGAGAGCAGGAACACAAGCAGGGGGAGTGGGAGAGGGAGAAGCAGGCTTCCTGCTGAGCAGGGAGCCCGATGTGGGACTCGATCCCAGGACCCTGGGATCATGACCTGAGCCGAAGGCAGATGCTTAACATCTGAGACACCCAGGCACCCAAGCACTAACATTTTATAAGTAGCAGTCTGCGTCCAGATTCTATGGAGAATGAGAATCTAACTTTTTTCACACATCCCTATCATCATGTATGCATCACTTTCCCTCTACTCCTGAAATAGTGGCATCATTAGGAGTACTAATTTTTTTGCACTTTGATGGAGAGCATCTCATTTTGACACCCATTAAGCAGTCTCCTTGAGTACACACAGTGCTTTTATTTCTTATTGCTGAGAAGTAGAAAATAAGATAATAATAAGAATATACAATTATAATTCACCATCTAAATACATGGCCCGAACAGGCAAGTTTGGGAATAGGATTTTACAAAGGCTTCAGGGGAGGGATAGCTCATATTGTGCCTTCCTTATACCACTCGGAAGAACAGAATTCCCCAAGACTGTCTTGGGGCACTCCCCCCTGCACTTTAATTGGCTGCTCCCCATGTGGTATATCTCAGGGCAATTTCTGGTAGCACTGGAAGGAAGGCTCTTGGGCACTCCCTTGCTCAGTTTGTCCATTGTGTTCCCATCCTGCCCCCATGGAACCTGACCTAGAGAATAGAACCTGCTTAAACTGGAGTTCTAGATGCATCCTCTGGGTTCCCTTTTCTTCACTCTTGGTGAAACTATCATTTTGGAGCCACAGACATTGTTATAACAGTCAAGTGTAGTAATTAGGACCATAGAGTCAGACTGCATGCTTTCAAATCTTTTTCTTAACAGCTCTATGACCTTGAGCAAATTACTGATCTCCTACTGTTCATAATGTGGGAAACAATGGCTCCGACCTCATATGTTGTTTGAGATTAAATAAGTGAATAGATATGAAGATTTAGAAAAGTGCCTGGCAAAGAGTTGGTACTACGTAACTCTTAGCTATAAAATGACAATACTATCTCACATCAAAAGGGTACTATTAATGGTTATTAGCCTTCCCTACTTAGTGATTCATTTAATAAACCATGCCCCAAATCTGCCAGACTTGGGTCTTGGTTCTCAAACAAATAATTTAGAAGGCCACAATATTTTTTCTATGTCAAATGTATGGTGTTTGCAGATGAAAAGCATTTGGATCTCAGATCATTATTCCTATTATATGTTTATGTCAACCTTATTGAGATGTTCAATGGGATTTTTGTTTTAGGCTATGCCCACCCTTTATCCAAGGCAAGGGATGGCACTGACTCACATCTGAAAGACCTCTAGTCAATACAAAGGAATATGGAAAACGAAAATAATCCCAGTATAAAAATTATAATTTTTATGTATAAATTTGTCCAGTGTAGAAGTTTGATGATGGAGAAAAGGAAATTTTTATAGTTCCCAATAAAGCAGGAGTTTTCTTTTCTGGAAATATGTCAGCATGAATTGTATAGATATTTTAGGGGCTTTCTCTTGTAGGATCTCAACGATCTTACTCTCTTAGAGAATAGACATTATCTTCATCATGCCGGCAATGAATATGATATTCAAAGAAGGTAGAGAATTCTCTGCCCAGTCAGAGAATTAGTAAGTGAGTAGTGAGTAACAGCACCAAGATTTAAATTCATGGTTTCTACCCAAATGCCTGTCAAAGAATAAACGGATTAAAAAAAAAGATATGGTATATATACGCAATGGTGTATTATTCAGCTATGAGAAAGGAGGATATTCTGTCATTTGATACAGCATGTATGGACGTTGAGCACATTATGCTAAGTGAATTAAGTCAGACAGAGAAAGACAGGCACTGCATGATAGAATTTATATGTAGAATCTTAGAAAAGTCAAACCTATAAAAAACAAAACAAAAGCAGTAAAACGATGGTTACCAGGGAATGGTAGGGGGTAGCCTGATGGTCTTTAAGGGTACAAACTTGTAGTGAGTACTGATTAAGTCATAGAGATCTACCTAATGTACAGTGTATTGAATATGGACAATAATTCCATACCATAAGTATGCAATGTGAAAAATACCATTACAACCACAACCATATTACAATATGTAAATGTATCTAACATACTGTACACCTTAAATTGACACAATGTCACCTACCAAATTCATCCAATAAAAATACTTGCGTTTTCTAATGTTCAGTGACATTTCCCATTCCATAACTCACTATGCATTATTGACCCTCTGTTCAATGTCGATTTCTCTTCCATCTCATGCATTCTTCATCTGGTCATCAAATGCTCTCATCACATGTATTTTAGAATTTCAAATTCTAGTCAAGCAATGCATCATCCTGGAATTACAATGCTTTCTCTTTGTTTTTCATGGTATAAGGAATTTAAAAGTTTGTTTTTGTAATGGTTGTAATCATATCTCACAAGACCGTTTTCTCCTATCCTTTATAAGAGAGGGAGTAAAAAAAATTTTATTGACATAATACCTTGGTTGTTATACCATAGGCTTCAGGGAGGTGGTTTTGGTGTCTGAATGGATTTGCTGTCCCAAGATTTAGAGTTTGGAAGCTCTATAGATCTTACTTATTTTGACTGTATTAACTGCTGCCCAGAGGGTGCTCATGGCATGATCCACATGCATCCATGTGCATATAGATTCCTGAAGGAATAGGTGTTCGGAAGGAAACTCAAAACGGTAATGGTGAAGAAATAAAGAGGAACATATAAAAACTCTGAACATCATTATTTTTAAAGAAGTTTTCTTTTTAATTAAAGACCAAACATTTCAAGAATAAAAAGCCATATTAAAATTTTGCATAGAAAAAGTAACTTAGATCTGTATCTAAGCCTTACATAAGTTTTAATAATTTCTATAAGGGAGAGCAAAAGCAAACTAAGATAAAAGTATAATTATTGATAATATATTTTGGTTATTCCAAAATAATTAGCAGAAGTAGATGAATTAATTTAAGCTTTTATAGATCACTGTTTTAACATAAAGGTGACCATCTGACACACCTAGAAAGAGATAATTCACTTTCCTCAGCCTTCTGGCAAATGGGGGTTAGGGAAAAACTAAACTACTTTATGTAAGAAGAATAGCTTTCAAAAAAAATGTGGGGTGTTTCCAAACAATACATACATGGTAACAAGTTTCAGAAACAGCAGAGAGAAGGTAATAGTAATAGTAAAGGTTAATTTCCATCCATGAAGAGAACACTGTAACATTTTGTTACTAGAATATTCTATACCAAAATCTCTAGAAGCACTGACTATCTCATCTTTGAAAACCTCAAGCCAGTATACTTCATATATGATTAAATACATATATTCAGAGTCATACTTCTATTGTGCTTAGGATGTATCTTTTCATATTGTGATGATGAAATATCTCTTGAGAAAAAAATGAAAAGGTAAAGCAAAGACTCTTTTTAAGAAGATTAAAAGGAGAGATTTTGTTCATGTTCTCATAGTAAATGCTATGTCTTCTTTATCTGGACACATTAAAATTCTAAAGGTAAATGGATGTCAATAGAAAAAATAGAATTTTAAATTTTTTGAAGTGTTGGAAGCAGTGAAATGGCAAAGAATAAAGGTATCTAAAGTTAAAAAAATTCCTGGATTTATTAATTGAAGCAACTAGAGAGCAAAAAATTTAAACTAGGAGGGAATAAGCATTTGAGGCTTTAAATTTTACCACAGCATCTTATGAAATCTTAGACTTTCAACTTTTTCTAGACCTTAGATTCCTCACCTAAAAATATTAATGTACATACCAGACATGTAAGCTCCCTTCATGCTTTTTATTATGAAAATATATTACATTAATATATTACATTAATCTTGGACACATTTTTAAAAACATATTTTAAAAATTCTCAGTGCAGAGAGAACAATGTCACTTTATTATGATGCAGGTGAAATTTTAAGTTAGTTTAGACAACATGATTCTTCCTTGTCTTCCAAAAGAACACTTTGATTCCACAAAATGCTATATCATCTTAAAATAATTTTTTGGTATTTCCTTTACGAGCAGATCTTTTTTTCTAAGAATGTGTGGGGAATGGATGAGCCAGAGATATCAATTTCTCTCTGAATATAATCTTTAATTATGTCTTGCTTTCAGTTTAACCCTAACGAGGGAGAGGTTAACTTAGTAAGCTGGGAACTGATCTCAAAGTATAAGTTAATGTTTTAGTGCATTTCAAGGTTGTAGATCTTTTTTTCAGCTGGGAAAAAATAGACGGACTCCCAAGATATAATGTCTTATAACTTAACTAGGCCTCTCATCACATGAGGTGCTGTAAATGCTTGAGCCAATTAACTCACTTTACCTCTTCCTAGCAAACTAACTCAGTGATGCTTGATTTTTATATGTTAGAAAAGTTCATGTACCTGGAATATCAACAAATAACTAACACATATATCACATGAAATATTTAAAGTCTCACAACCTTCTCTTACTTTGTACTCCAGATACTCTCCTGAAATAATTTCATCTTGTTCATATATGAAAAGAAATGAAATATACATTCCTTTTGGTCTAATTTTTTTAATATGAAAAATGTTAAATATACAGAAAAGTGTTAAGTAGTAAGTACTAGCACATGCCCAAGCACACATCATCCAGATTTAATAAATGGAAACATTTTGCTGTATTTATTAACTTATTTTTTCTCTAAAAATCAAATAGTAAATGATCCACTTTAAAAATTGTCATCCTTCCATCCATATTTCCTCCCTCCCAGACATACCACAATATTGAAGTTGATGCTTTTCTTTCCTATCTAGGTTCTTATACTTTTGCTTCATAGGCATGCATACATTATATGTGGTATTGGTATGTTTTTAAAATTGACACAAAGGATGCCATATTACATGGACATTTTTGTAACTTGCTTTTCATTCCACATAATATTCTGGGGATGTATACATGTTGATTAATGTACATATGATTCATTACTTTTAACTGCTTTATTACATTATAAAAACAGAAGATTTTTATTCCTTCCCCTATTGATATAATGTTATTTTCTTTCTGTAGTTTTTCTTGGTTCCAAACAATGTTCTACAGGCATCCTAGCACATTCCTCACTGTGTATCTGTATACATTGTGTACGTGCAGAGTTTTTTAGGTTATGGACTCAGTAATAAAATTTCTGAAAGGTATATTACCACTTTTGTTTTTATTAGTTATTGTCAAATTCATTTCCAAAATGGTCAGCTAATTTCCATTCCCATTAGCAATTTATGAGAGATCCACTTGGTGTAATCAAACTTTATCTATCCATCTATTTACTCAAGTAAATGATGTTTTATTCTTTTATTAATTTGTATTTTCAGAAAATTAAGTTTAAGCATATATTCATCTATTAGTCATTGGTTCCCTTCTTCTCTGAATCTATATTGAGTATAGATGGAAAAGAGTAAGGGAACAAGCCATGACAGTATCTAAAGGGACACTTTCACAGACAGGGAGGAAAATATATACAAATGTCTTCACGGAGAGTATTGGAAAGAGAAATCAGTGGAACCAGAGAGCAGCTAGCAGATGAATTCAGAGGTAAAAGGTGATTAGGAGTGTGTACTGGGAAAGGCTTTGTAGACAATTGCAATGATTTTATTCTGAAGGAAATGGATAGTCATTAGATGCTTTTGGGTAAAACAGTGGCATGAATAGTTTAAGTCTACCAAGATCACTCTGGTATGCGACCAGACAGTGACATGTACATGTCAGAGGGGCAGAAGCAAGGAAACTAGAGATGGGGTTATTATAGAAAGTTAGGCAAAAAAAAATAATAGTGGGTTGGATCAGATGACAAAAGTGGTAAGAATTTGAATATATTTTAAGACAGACCTAAAAATATATTGAGAGATTAGATGTTGACTATAAGTGAAAAGGATGAGTCAAGAATGATCAGAGCTCTTTGGGTTGAGAAATAACAAGAATGGAGCTGCTGTGTACTTAGATGTTTCCTGAATTCTAGGCATTTCAGAGAACTGTAATATGCCAACCAAAATAGGTAGGGTTATAGTTCATTAAGCGTTTGTAGTGGACTCAGAAAACTTCTGAACTTTGAGTAGAGACATGAAAAGAGAACTCCGATGAAGAGTCAACAGTTTCAGGAGAATTTCTGTATGTGGCAATAGGACATCAACCACCTGCCCCCAAGAACTATTAGGTAAACTGGGGGTGCAGGGGGGGGAGGCTTATGTATAAAATGTGTTTGAAGTCACTGGAGAGCAACTGATGGCTTGAGAGGCCAAGATTCCAAATGGTGGGGGCCCTATTCCTAGCACTGATGTTTATTTCAAGGTATTTTCTGCTTCCCAAGCAAATGCTGATACTTTGAGAAACTGAGCCAAAGTCATGAAGAGCCTGACAGGCTGAGGATCTAACAGCTCGTTACTGGAGGAATAAATGTTTGGGCTTCAGGACAAGAGAAAGGGGTATCATAAACACTGCAGGGGTTCAGTTGCACTGTGCAGTGCCCTTCCAAAGGAAGAAACGGTGAAATGGAAATAGAATAGCTCTTAGAAGGATTGAAGCCCTTCTTTAAACCACCTTAATCTCTAATAGACTAAGTTGATTTGAGATTGCTAGTGACCTTCATCAATCTGCACAAAGTAAAGGTAAATCCTCTCTAGGAGAAGGTAATGTAATCCGAGGTCTCACATTCTCTCTCTAAATTTTAATATATAATTGCCAATACTCACTTAAAAATAATAAGGCATAAGAGAAAAACAATACCTGAAGGAAAGCAGAGACAAGAGACAAAAGAAACAAACATATAGGAATCCGATAATAGATTTATCAGATGCAGACAGTGAAATGACAGGGATTAATAGGTTTAAGAACTTAAGCGATAAGATGGGGAATTTCATTAACTATTAAAAATAAGCAAATGGAAATTCTAGAACTGAGAAATCAGTAACTCGAATTAACCTAACAACAGGAGAGTCTGATTTATTAAATATGTATACAGGTGGAAGCATACTAAGGCCAGGTAATACCAAAAAAAAAAAAAAGAACAAAACAAACACAAAACAAATAGAAGTATAAAAGACAAAAGGGCATGATAAAAAATAAAAATGGCCTATTATACGTACAACTGGAGAACTGGAGTCATAAGAAGAAAGGAAAAAAGAAAACGGTATTGGGAAATATTTGAAGAGGTAATTGCAATGAATTTTCCAAAAACCAACAAAAGATTTTGAGAGATAATCTTGAAAGTTGGCATACATCAAGCAGATTTAAAGAAAAGCACATTTAGATAAATTATAGTAAAATCCAGCACAAATTAAAGAAAATCAAAAAGGACCAAAGAAAATTTTTTTTACTTCAAATGAGGAACAATAAGACTGAGGGCTGATTTTCAACCAAATTAATAAAAAAGACAATGGATTCGTATCTTCAAAGTGCAGGGAAAATATAATTCACAACTGAGAATTCTATATCTAGCCGAAGTGCCTTGCTAAAAATAAAGGTGAAATAAAGCCATTTTCAGACCAAAAGAAACTAAGAGAATTTGTCACCAGCAGACCTGTGCTAAAGAAAATTCTTTAGGTAGAAAGGACAATAATCAAGTAAAAAAGCACCAGGTGTTGTATGTAAGTGAAGAATCACTAAATTCTATACCTGAAACTAATATTGCAGTAATATGTTAACTACATGGAATTTAAATAAAAACTTGGAGGGAAAAAAAAGCACAGGGATGCAGAGAAGAATGAAGAACATGTAGTGTAAACATGTGAGTAAAGCTAACAAATGATATAAAGGCTATAAAATAATATAATGCATTTATGGAATTTGAACTATGTATGGGAAACTAAAATATATGAAAGCCAAAGCAGAAACAAGAGGACATTAATAGAATTAGTGTTTTCAGGCTCTTGAAATATGTGAAAGATAGTAAAAATACAAATTTATGTTGGCCTGAATAGATCAAGAATGCACATTTTAGTCTTTATGATCTCCACTTACACATTTGTGAAAACAGATAAACTAATTATTAGATAGAAAAGTGGAATAGTAAAAAAACTGATTAATTAACCAAAGGTAAGAAAGCTGGGGAAAGGGGCACCGGGGTGGCTTAGGCAGCTAAGGGTGGGACTCTTGATTTCAGCTCAGATCATGACTGCAGTGAGATCAGGCTTTGTGCTCGGTACGGAGCTTGCTTGGGATCCTCTTTCCCTCCCCACAGGTCACTCTCTCTCTCTCCAAAAAAACAAAAGTTGGGGAAAAATAAAACATGAGGAGAATAGAAAATGGTAATATAATAGATACTAAGTTAAATATGTAAAGAGTTAAATTAAATGTAATTAACTAAATATTACAATTAAATGGCAAAAATTTTTAGACTAGGTTTACCAAAAAAAAAAAAAATAGCTAATGCTTATAAGACATAAATCTAAATTATCAGGATGAACCAAGGTTAAAAATAAAGGACAAAAATACACACAATATAAATAAAAACCCAAAAGAATCTAATATAGCTCTGTTAACATCAGGCTAAGTAGGCTGTAAGCCCAAAACCATTACTGGAGATAAAGAGGCACTTTATAATCATAATTATTGTTACATTAAAAATTACAATCTTGGGGCGCCTGGGTGGCTCAGTCAGTTAAGCATCTGCCTTCGGCTCAGGTCATGATCCCAGGGTCCTGGGATCGAGTCCCAGGTCAGGCTCCCTGCTCAGCAGGAGCCTGCTTCTCCCTCTCCCTCCTGCTCATGCTCCCTCTCTCGCTGTCTCTCAAATAAATAAATAAAATCTTTAAAAAAAAATTATAACCCAATAGGAACATTTGACAATTTATAATTCATATACACTAATTGCACAGTCTCAAATATATAAAGCAAAACTAAAGTTTTTAAAAGAAACAAAGGCAGGGCTCCTGGGTGGCTCAGATGGTTAAACGTCTGACCTCGGCTCGGGTCATGATCCCAGGGTCCTGGGATCGAGTCCTGCATCTGGCTCCCCGCTCAGCGGGAAGCCTGCCTCTCCCCCTCCCTCTGCCTCTCCCCCTGCTCATGTTCTCTCTCCCTCTCTCTGTATCTCCATGTCTCGAATGAATAAATAAAAAAATCTTAAAAAAAAGAAACAAAGACACTCTCTATTTAATTAAGGGTTTCTAATCTTGAATAGATGTTGAATTTTGTCAAATGTTTTTTAATTTTATTACAATGATAATATTTTTTTCTTCATCCTGTGTTTATGATAAATTAGGTTGTTTTATGATTATTTGAAGAAACAAGCATTCCTAGGATAAGTCCAGCCTAACCATACACTGATGTTGAATTACCATTTTGGGGTTTTGTTTTTGTTTTTACATATTTGCTGGATTAGATTTGCCAATCTTTTATGAAGGATTTTTAAACTGTATTCATGGGAGTCTATAATTTTATTTCTTCTTATATTTTAATTAGGTTTTATTAATAAAGCTTTGCTAATCTTATAAAATGAGTTGGAAGTGATTATCTAGTAAAAATGTGTGTACAATTGGTATTATTCATTCCTTAAATGAATTAATCTTAACAGAATTTACCAGTGAAACTGTTTGAACATGGAGGTTTAATTTCTTCAAATTCCATAAATATACTATATTATTTTATAGAATTTATATCATTTGTTAGCTTTACTCATATTTACGCTACATGTTCATTCCTCTCTGCATCCCTGTGCTTTTTTGCCCCTCCATATTATATAATAGTATTATTACTTTTGTGGCATCATTTTTTTCATAAAAATTCAATTTATTTAATGTCTAGCTCAAATTTTCTACTTCCTTTGTGCTCATTTTGTTAAACAGTATTTCTCATCTACATTTTAAAATGTATTAGCATAAAATTGTGTGCTTCTTATGTCTACAGTACCTATAATAACATTCTCTTTTATTCTTCATATTAAAAATTTCTATTTTTTCTCTCATTTTCCTCATCAGTCTTGTGAGTTTATTAATTTTACTAATATTTTTCAAACCACCAGTTTTTGTTTATTTTACTCTATTGTTTTGCATTGCATTGATCCCTGCTCTGTTCTATAAGATTTCTTTCCTTCTGCTTATTTTAGATTGGTAATCTTTTTCTAGATTCTTAACTTAAAAACTAGACTGCGAAGTAGAAACCAACAACCTTCATTTCTACTAGAAGCATTTAAAGATGTTAAGTTTTCTTCTGCACTCCTCTTAACCTGCATTCTACACATTTTGATACTACGTATTTTCATCATCATTCAGTTCAAAACATTTTCTAATTTCACTTGTAATTTCTTTATTAACTCATGCATTATTTAGAAGTATGCTATTAGCCTTCCAATATTTGAAGATTTTTACATATCTCTTGATTATTGCTTTCTTTTTTTTTAAATTAGAGTATAATCAACGTACAGTGTTATACTAGTTTCAGGTGTACAATATAATGATTAAACAATTCTATACATTAGTCAGTGCTCATTAAGAAAAGTGTACTCTTAATCTCCTTTATCTATTACACCCACCCCCCACTTTTTCTCTGGCAACCACCAATTTGTTCTCTATATTTAAGAATCTGGCTTTGTTTGTTTGTTTGATTCTTTGTTCATTTGTTTCCTAAATTCCACATATGAGTGAAGTCATATGGTGTTTGTCTTTCTGTTTGACTTATTTCACTTTGCATTATACACTCCAGGTCCATCCATGTTGTTGCAAATGGCAAGATTTCATTCTTTGTTATGGCTGAGTAATATTCCATTGTGTGTGTGTGTGTGTGTGTGTGTGTGTGTGTGTGTGTGTGTGTATACATGCCAAGTCTTCTCTATCCATTAATCTATGGATTGACACTTGGGTTGGTTCTATATCTTAGCTATTGTAAATAATGGTGCAATAAACAAAGGGGTGGATATATCTTTTCAAATTAATATCTTTGTTTTCTTTGAGTAAATATTCAGTAGTGGAATTAGTGAAACATATGGTAATTCTATTTTTAATTTTTTGAGAACCTTCCATACTGTTTTCCACAGTGGCTGTACCACGTTGATTCCCATCAACCAAAAAACTCCTAAAAGAAAAGATAGGCAGGAATTTCTCTGACACTGGCTGTAGAAACACTTTCCTAGATATGTCTTTTCAGGTAAGGGGAACAAAAAACAAAATTAAACTATTGAGCCTACACCAAAATAAAAAGCTTTTTTTTTTTTTTTTTTTTGCACAGTGAAGGAAACCACCAACAAAATGACAAGTAAACCTACCGTATGGGAGAAGATAATGCAAATGATATATCCAATAAGGGGGTAATATTCATTATTTCTTTCTTACTGAATTTCATTGCAGTAGAATAACATTATCTGTAAGCGTATAAAGCGTATAATCTTTGGAAATTTATTGTGATTTGTGCTATAGTCCATCATATGGTCTAAATCAGTGAACATTTATTTTTTTTTATTTTTTTTTAAAGATTTTATTTATTTATTTGAGAGAGAGAGAATGAGAGATAGAGAACACAAGAGGGAAGTGGGTCAGAGGGAAAAGCAGACTCCCTGCTGAGCAGGGAGCCCGATGTGGGACTCGATCCCGGGACTCCAGGATCATGACCTGAGCCGAAGGCAGTCGCTTAACCAACTGAGCCACCCAGGCGCCCTTAAATCAGTGAACATTTAATCTGCATCAAAAATGATGGGCATTCTGCAGTTGTTTGGTTTATACTTGAGAAATTTCATTCAGCTCAAGGTGATTAATAAATGTGATTCGAATCTACTATATACTTACCAATTTGTTATCTCATTCTACAAATTATTGAAATAAGAGTACTTAAATCTTAAACTATGAGTATGGGTTTATTTCTCAATTTTTGCTTCATATGTTTTATAGCAAAATAATTAGTTATTAGTCATTTCCATATTTATGATTATTATGGTAACAAATTATTGTATTATTGTTATCTCTTTATCTCATTTTATTCCTTAACTTAAAATAATATTTTTTATGTTAACAGACTCTTCAGTTTTCTTATGCTTGCTGTTTGCATACTATCACTTTTCTGTTTAATCTAGCTGTGACTTTATATTTGAATGAATTTCTTTTAAAAATTATACAGCTGAATCTTGTTCTTTTTTTAAAATTTCATTTGACATTCTGCCTTGTAATGGTGATTTTTATCTATGTATACTTATTAACTATTGACATATTTGGTTTAAATCTACCAACTAATTATTTTCCTGTCCATTCTTACCTCCTTCTGAGTTAATTGAAAATTTTTTTTTCATTTTAAATGATGTATTATCTTTCTTTTTTATTAAGATTTTATTCACCCAATGTGGGCTCAGACTCACAAGCCCAAGACCAAGAGTTGCACATTTTACCAGCTGAGCCAGCCAGGCACCCCATGTATTATCTTTTTAATCATACCATTTTGCATTATTTTTTACTGGTTGTTGTGTCATATCCCTTCAGTCTGAAGAGAACTAACTCCTTTAAGCATTTCTTGCACTGTATGAAGCAATATATTCTTTCATTTTTCATTCACATCCAGAAGTTATTATGTGCCTTTATTTTTGTGGGATAATTTCACTGGGTATAGATTTCTGGCTAACATTTTTTTCAGCATGTAAAGATGTTGATCCATTGAATTCTGTCTTGCATTTTTTTCCTGCCATTGATTTCCTAATAACCCCCTCCCTGGGGGGGGGGGCTTTTGAGACATTTTCTTTACCTTTGATTTTTAGCAATTTTACTAGAATATATATAGGTGTAGTTGTGTTTCCATTTATCTTCTTTTCAGTTTATCTGGACTTTGTTTATGTTCAAGAAATTTTTGATAAATGTATTTTCACAAGTATGTTTTGTCATATTCCTTCTCTTCTTGTGGAATTTCAAATACACATAGATATTGTCTAATAGGTAATTGAAGCTCTGCCTTTTAAAATATTTTCCCTCCCTTTTTTTATTAGTGGTTTTCTTTTTTCTCAGCTTTATTGAGATATAATTGACATAGAATATTTTAATAAGGTTTAAGGTGCCCAAAATAATGATTTCATATATGTATATATTACAAAATGATTAGAACAATAAATTTACCATCACCTTACATAATCATAGTTTTTTTGCTTGTGCTAAGAACTTTTAAGATCCATTCTCTTAGCAAATTTCAAACATACAATACACTGTTGTTAATTATAGTCAACATACTGTATATTGCATTTCCAGAAATTACCTAATAACTGGAAGCTTTTAACTTTTGACCACCTCCATCCATTTCCTCTAACCCATACTCCCTGCCTCTGGCAACCACAAATCTGTTCTCTTTTTCTATGAGTTAAGGGTTTTTTTTAGATTTGAGATATAATTAAGATCATTACATTATCTGTCTTTCTCTCATTTTGCTTTTGTTTAGATAGTTTCCTTCAGTAGAAATTATGTAACCTAAAATTTTGCTGAATTTATATTTCACTACTCTTTTCAATATGTTGTTGTCTATCAAGTGAATTTTTTATTTCAGATATTGTAATTTTCAAATTGGGAATTTCTTTCCTGTTTTTTTTATTTATCAGTACTTTGCTGAGATTCCCCTTATGTGCCACAATTATGATATGTTTTCCATATTCCAAACATATTTTTAGAAGCTACAAAGAAGCTTTCTTCTTTTTTTCTTTTTAAGATTTTATTTCATTTGAGAGAGAGAGAGACAGTGAGAGAGGGAACACAAGCAGGGCGGGTGGGAGATGGAGAAGCAGGCTTCCGGCCGAGCAGGGAGCCCAATGCGGGGCTCGATCCCAGGACCCTGGGATCCTGACCTGAGCCAAAGGCAGACACCTAACGACTGAGCCACCCAGGCGCCCCAAGAAGCTTTCTTCTAATTCCAACATTTGTTTCATCTTGGGGCCTATTTCTATCAACTATGTATTTCTCCTTACTCGGGTCGCTTTTGTCTGCTTATTTGCATGTCTAGAAAATTTTATCATATGCTGAATATGGTAGCTAATACATTATAGAGACTCTGGATTTTGTTTTCTTCCTTTTAAGAATGCTGATTTTTATTCTAGCAGGCAGTTCACATGTTTGTACTCAAATTCCAAACTCTGTTTCCTCTGTTTTGGGCAGCAGTTAAAAATCTCTGTTCAGTTTTGTTTTGTTTTGTTTTGTTTTAGTGTTTGTTTGTTTTGATTTCCAGCTTTTGATTTCTTTTGGCCTTACACTCTTCCCCATATGTGCACAATTCAGCTTATAGTTTATATGAAGATTTTGGGGTTACTTTCTCTGTGTCTCCTCTTTTCCATGTTTATACACACACACACACACACACACACACACACACACTAGTGCTTTGTTAGCCCTGAATTCTGTTCCTGAGTTCCATAAATCAGTAATGAATTTGTTCATTCAGTTAAAGTCTGGGAGTATTCTGAGGTAGAACCCCTATAAGCCGAAATATTTCTCAATACATTTTCTTTGGTCAATCATCTTTGCTCTCTGTGGTCACTCTCTAGTGTTTCCAAATAACTGATCTTAATACTTTTTCTAGAACTTATAATTGCTGTCTGTGGGATGTCCATAAAAAAGTTAGTCAGATACAGGTTACTCTGCCATTACCAGAAAGTGAATCTCTATTTTCTATAATAGTTTACAATGCCTGGTGGGGTCCTCTCTCAGTGCAGTTGTACAACAAGCCCACAAAGACCCTTCTTTTATTCTTGGTGAATTATGTAAAGGAAAGGGCTAATGTCTCTTGGAAAACTATTTATGTGTCTGTTAAAATAGCAAGAATGGAACCTATCTGAGATCTGCTTTGTGGGTAGAATTTAAACTTATGTCTCAATAGGATGTACAAACACAAGGGTATCCAGTGGAGAATAGCCGGGAGGTTGCTCTGTTATAGTGAAGGATTTGTTGATTCATTCAGCGACCTTAAGCTGGGACTAATTTTCTTACTCCATAAAATGAGAGGCATTAATACACACTTTCACCCAAAGGATACTATGTAAAGATTTTTGTCAGGTCTTAAATGTTTGAACTTCTTTAAGAAAAATACTATGTAAATAGAAGATGTGTCTTAAAAGAGAAATCATTTTATTCAGTTTTCTAAACAACTCCCATAATGCCCTTTCTACTGATGCATAACTAGTATTTAATGATAATAGTATTTGCATTTTAAATTACTTTGTGTGCCTTGGATATTTACTCTGATCACAAGAAGTATATTGCCTTGGGTTATGCTGCAGTCATAATTAACTTCTGCTTAAAAGTACTATATGATCTTAGAAAATAAAGAAACCTTGTTAACAGTGCCATATTTATTTTTCATCATACAGCAGAAAATTAATACATAATTTTCTCTTCGTTTCTTTTGATATTTTCTACCATTGCCTTAAACCAAAGATTATATTTTCTTCAGTTATATGTTATTAATTATTAAATTAAAGACAGAATATTTCTATGACCATAAATATAAAGAATTTGAGAGGTTTGTTGGAATTAATCCACTTCCTATCATTCTGTAACAACATAAGAATCAAAGTTTACAATTAGAGTAATAGGTCACAGTTTACGCTACTTCTCCTTTTTTCCTGAATAATTTTTCATAGTATCCTATTACACTACCAAAATTTTCTCTGTGTGAACAAAACATTTTTTTGGTTACAAATTATAAACAAAAGTTTCCCCACTTACAATGTCTTGCTAATCCATTTGTGCTATCAGTGTTCATGAAGTAAAACTGTTATATTTGTATTTATTATTAGATTCTGTAAAGAGGCACTATTATCTTTTCTTTTTCAAAATTATCTATCTTAACTATTATAACAGAAAAAGTAATCTAGCATTACAATATAGAGATGCTTAAATAAATATGAAGTAATTTTATACATATTAAAAAATAAAGAATTCTTAAAGTCACATAGAAATATTAAGCAAATTAATGTTTGGGAAAATTTTAAAGAATACATAATTTGAAATTAATGAAGAAATAAGCATATGCCAAGGACTTAATTCAGAATATCAAGATACACTAAACCTGTACAGGTTAATCTCTGATTGATTTTTCTATGTACATGGTTAACATGCAGACTAATGTAAATTCACATCATAACCTGGAGCAGGGGAGAATCATATGCAATATTCCTTAGATTTTTAAAATTAATTTGGGTATGCTTCATATTTCCTTGGAACATAAACATATGCTATTAGATTGGTAGTGTTGCTACAGCTTTACTATTTTAAGTAATCAGATTTCATTTAAGATAAAAATTTTAAACCAGTTACGTTGTGTGGCATGCCACACAGGGTTGTCAAGTTGTCTCTTCCTTCAAACAGTGACACACAGTATCTGTTTTTCTATAGTTAATATATTTTTTAAAGATTTTATTTATGTATTTGACAGAGAGAGACACAGCGAGAGAGGGAACACAAGCAGGGAGAGTGGGAGAGGGAGAAGCAGGCTTCCCGCTGAGCAGGGAGCCCGATGTGGGGCTCGATCCAAGGACCATGGGATCATGACCTGAGCCGAAGGTACACGCTTAATGACTGAGCCACCCAGGCGCCCCTATAGTTAATATTTTGCCAAAAGAAGAAAACATTTGACACATCAGAATCTCTGAAAAATCACTGTGTCTATTCACAAACATAAACACTCTATTTTAGGTAAGGTCATGAAGCATACTTGTGGATCCTTGGGTAGAAGTATGTCTTTCTTATGCAGGTGCAAATATATCTGGACTGATGATCATATTGGGGGAAGATAAAATTGAAGACTAAGTCACAAATATAGGCTTTTTGTGATTTATTATTATCAATGGTTAGAGAAAATTTCCACATACTTAGGTCACATTTACTTCATTTCAATTAAATTTAAAAGCTATACTAAACACTGTTGTTTTGAAAGTCAATGTGCTAGGCACGATAGAGAACCAAAAGTTAGCGTCTGTCCTCTGGGAGTTTATATTTTTTACTTCCAATTACAGAAGAAACCAGAGGTTGATAAAAGCCAGGAAAAAGGTACAAAGGGCTTTCTGAGGTACAAAGTAGACTTTCTGAGAAGGAAGTGAATGTATCTGTAATGACACTGGAAAAGTAATTTAGAACTGTATTTGGAAAGGTGTTGCTAAAATTTGGAAGGAATTTATAGACGAATTCAATAGTTTGAAGGATTTATTAAACAATGTTTGAGCTAAGAATTGACACCATATGTTCCTGATTAAATTTCAATATTCAATCTCAATGGTTTTAATGTTACTAATTTCTGTCCCTGAGGAGTTTTAGCAGAATGGTATTCAATGCCTTTGATTCCAGACCTATAAAATTCATAGCGAAAGTATGCTATATTATGAACTGAAACGTTAACAATAGGAAACATTCATTTAAGCTGAATGGAAAAAATGTCAAATACATTTTTTGGTCCAGTGGCTACACTAATAATAACAGATAATCAGTGAGTACAACAGCAAGGATTAAAAAAAAAAAAATCACACAAGGTCTGTAATCTTTTATCTAAGATATAAACCCAGCTTTTCAGTCTCTTATAACCTAAGACCATCCCATTGAACTCACAGTTGAGTGTCATTTCTGCTTCTATCAGTGATTTTCATACTACACTGAAATAAATCCTGCAAATATCTAGAACTCATTTTGTTATCCATGAACTAGAAACTCCCAGGCAAAATTTCATCTTTACTTAGAAGTTTGTAATGAAATGCAATGTGATTATTAGTATCAATTATAGTGTTGGCACCTGAGTGATTTTCTGCATCACGTATGTGTACTTTGAACAATGTTTTTCCATAGCATACTGATTCCTCACAATATAATTTAACTCTCATGTAAAAAGGGTTTAATTGTCAAATTATCTTGGGAAATTTAACATTAAATACAATTTTTAACTTGGCAATCAAAATCAGTTATTGCCCACTATAAATTTTCAATAAGGGATAAATAGATATAACATTTTACTAACGTATTTAATCTCATGATTTGTTTCTGCATATGTAAAATGTACAAATATTCACCAGAAACCTTTTCAACCTAATGTCACATACAGGTAAAGAGAAGTCTGTTATATGTTCCTAAGAATTCAGTGGTATTAAATTTTTATTTTTACCAAGCCCTACCCTAAGCTGGCTCTGTTTTGTCTAAGCTAAAATAGTCTTTAAAGGAAGCATGTAGCTACAACTTAGGGCAGATACAGAGCTTGTGACCAAAATGAGGGCCAGTGAAAGGCAACGATCCAACCTCACGATTTTACTTTCTGGTTTCCCATCTCTCCTCCTCAGAAAATTCAGTAAAGGAAAGATATTATCCTCCTTTTATGCTACTGGTTAAAAATATATTGGTGTATGTTACCAGTTTCCCATACTGGCTTTGCATTTGGATCTGTTGGAGAGTTTCAAAAATTCCAGTACCCAGGCCCCACCCATGCCAAATATTCTGTCAGCATCTCTGGTCATGGGCTCTAGGCTTGCCTTTTTTTTTAAATATTTTTTTCACCTCTTCTCTCTTTAAGTCAATCAAGTGATAAAAATGTCCAGCCAGGGGTTCAGAAGTACTGGGGTCAAAGTACCTCGCAACAGAGTGAAAAAGGGACTCTTCTAGGCTTGTTGTGTTAATCAGCAGCTTTCCAGTAAGACATATGTATGAAAGAAACTCCTTCCACTGAGGGTCTTTCTGGCCGGAACCCTAATCACAATCATGTATCTTTGACATGCTTGGGCTATATGATCTTATATGTAAGGCAAGTTAAAGGGAAATGGGCATAGGCATACAGAATTTTGTACTACAGAAATGCTGTCTTTTACACATGAAGGACTATGTTCAGTGGTTAAAAGCCAAGGTCGTTAGGTCAACTGGACACTTGACGTGTTATTACCATGAAAAAATTCCTACTCCATGTTTTTTTTTTTTTTTTTTTGCTTGTTTGTTCCCTCTTTAAAGGAAGCCGAAAGCAGGGGCGCCTGGGTGGCTCAGTCAGTTAAACATTTGCCTTGGGCTCAGGTCATGATCTCGGGGTCCTGGGATCGAGTCCCATGTGGGTCTCCCTGCTCAGTGGGGGAGTCTGCTTTTTCCCTTTCACTCTCCCTCTGTTCTCTCTCTCTTTCTCAAATAAATAAATAAAATCTTTAAAAAATAAATGAAGCTGAAAGCAGCACTTAGAGATGATTTTTCATATGAAGCATCTAGTAAACAGTACATCTTAGTTGTTTTAATCATCTTCACATTAGCAAATAAATATAGCTACATGCAGAGCTTCAAGCATGATTTTCTTCCAAACAAAGTGGAAAGTCATCAGGGTCTTATACAAAACTGCCTCCTCTCTGCGTTTGTTCCACGATAATGGTTACTCTCCAGAACAGATGAGAAGAGGATTCTAAGATCGAGCCTCAGGCAACCTTTCTGATTTTTCATTACAATCCAAAAGAAAAAAAAAATCAAGACCATGTAATATTGAACTATCATCATGCCTGGAACATCGAATGCCCATCCCTCCTCTGGCTCATACCCGTTTCTCTGTCCATCCACATCTACCTGTGTGGATCCTAGTGATTGTTCAACATCCCCATGAATTTCCAGCTTCCTTCAGGAAGACATTCCCCTGCCCACACTACAATGTCCACCCTCTAGCTCTTGTAGCACTTGGATTGTGTTTATACTATCTCTCAAATCAGTTCATAATAGAAAATGTAAGCAATATGCAAGAGAATAGACAAGACTCTTTCCCAGTCTGACTGAAAGAAAAGGTTATCTAGACATATTCTTAGAATATTCAAGCCTTGTTTCAATCAAAACCCATAACAATATCCCAAGTCAGAGATGTATAAATTATGTGAATGGTATTTCTCCCCTTTCAGAATGGGAATAGCTCTTGCCGATATATTAGGGCAGAAATAGTCAAGAAGAATTTAAATAAATTATTCAAAATTGAGTAGGAAATAGTGTAGGGACCCCATTTTGGATGCCAATAAGTCATTATCAAAGTTGGATGAAAAGGAAGGAGTTTAGAAAATTTAAAAATATTTTCGAGCGCTCTGCCCTTAAGGATTTCCCAAACACCAATGATGAGAGTATCTAGAGAGTTCTGATGGGATCACAGCAGCCCTGATGGAACTGAGACTAATGTTGCTGCTTCCCGGGGACAATAATGGGTGTGGTGTCTTTGGCTGCAAATTTTTTGTTATCCATACAAATTTCTACTCTCCCCATATGACTTTTAATCCATTGTTCATTATAAGAACCTGGCAGAGACTGACTGTATGAACTTTATAAGCTACATTTAATTATGTTCTACTAGAAAGCTGGGATAGTTATATCGCAGTAACAATAAGTGGATTCACAGGTATTCTTTTGGGGGGCCAGCCCTAAACAAAAGTGTCATGTCAGCTTTCTTTTTTTTAATGTAATTTAATTTTATTATGTTATGTTAATCACCATATATTACATCATTAGTTTTTGATGTAGTGTTCCCTGATTCATTGTTTTCGTATAACACCCAGTGCTCCATGCAGAACGTGCCCTCCTTAATACCCACCACCAGGCCAACCCCTTCCCCCACACCCCTCCCCTCTAGAACCCTCAGTTTGTTTCTCAGAGTCCATAGTCTCTCATGGTTCATCTCCTGCTCCGATTTCCCCCCTTCATTTTTCCCTTCCTGTCAGCTTTCTTTTTTTTTTTTATTTTTTTATTGTTATGTTAATCACCATATATTACATAATTTGTTTTGGTGTAGTGTTCCATGATTCATTGTTTGTTCATAACACCCAGTGCTCCATGCAGAATGTGCCCTCTTTAATACCCATCACCAGGCTAACCCATCCCCCTACCCTCCTCCCCTCTAGAAACCTCAGTTTGTTTTTCAGAGTCCAACATCTCTCATGGTTCGTCTCCCCCTCTGACTTACACCCCTTCATTCTTCCTCTCCTGCTATCTTCTTCTTTTTCTTTTTTCTTAAAATATGTTGCCTTATTTGTTTCAGATCTGAGATTCAACAGTCTTACACAATTCACAGCGCTCACCGTAGCACATATCTTCCCCAATGTCTATCACCCAGCCACCCCCTCCCTTCCACCCCCGACCACTCCAGCAACCCTCAGTTTGTTCCTGAGATTAAGAATTCCTCATATCAGTGAGGTCATATGATACATGTCTTTCTCTGATTGACTTATTTCACTCAGCATAACACCCTCCAGTTCCATCCACCTCGTTGCAAATGGCAAGATCTCATTCCTTTTGATGGCTGCATAACATTCCATTGTGTATATATACCACCTCTTCTTTATCCATTCATCTGTCGATGGACATGTTGGCTCTTTCCACAGTTTGGCTATCGTGGACATTGCTGCTATAAACATTGGGGTGCACGTACCCATTCGGGTCCCTACATTTGTATCTTTGGGGTAAATACCCAGTAGTGCAATTGCTGGATCGAACGGTAGCTCTAATTTCAACTGTTTGAGGAACCTCCATACTGTTTTCCAGAGGGGTTGCACCAGCTTGCATTCCCACCAACAGTGTAGGAGGGTTCCCCTTTCTCCACATCCCCGCCAACATCTGTCGTTCCCTGACTTGTTAATTTTAGCCATTCTGACGGGTGTGAGGTGGTATCTCATTGAGGTTTTGATTTGGATTTCCCTGATGCCGAGCGATGTTGAGCACTTTTTCATGTGCCTGTTGGCCATTTGGATGTCTTCTTTGGAAAAATGTCTGTTCATGTCTTCTGCCCATTTCTTGATTGGATTATTTGTTCTTTGGGTGTTGAGTTTGATAAGTTCTTTATAGATTTTGGATACTAGCCCTTTTTCTGAAATGTCATTTGCAAATATTTTCTCCCATTCTGTCGGTTGTCTTTTGGTTTTGTGGACTGTTTCTTTTGCTGTGCAAAAGCTTTTAATCCTGATGAAATCCCAATAGTTCATTTTTGCCCTGGCTTCCCATGCCTTTGGTGATGTTTCTAGGAAGAACTTGCTGCGGCTGAGGTCGAAGAGGTTGCTACCTGTGTTCTCCTTTAGGATTTTGATGGACTCCTGTCTCACGTTTAGGTCTTTCAACCATTTGGAGTCTATTTTTGTGTGTGGTGTAAGGAAATGGTCCAGTTTCATTCTTCTGCATGTGGCTGTCCAGTTTTCCCTACACCATTTGTTGAAGAGACTGTCTTTTTTCCATTGGACATTCTTTCCTGCTTTGTCAAAGATAAGTTGACCATACAGTTGAGGGTCCATTTCTGGGCTCTCGATTCTGTTCCATTGATCTATGTGTCTGTTTTTGTGCCAGTACCATACTGTCTTGATGATGACAGCTTTGTAATAGAGCTGGAAGTCCGGAATTGTGATGCCGCCAGCTTTGCTTTTCTTTTTCAACATTCCTCTGGCTATTCGGGGTCTCTTTTGGTTCCATACAAATTTTAGGATTATTTGTTCCATTTCTTTGAAAAAAGTGGATGGTATTTTGATGGGGATTGCATTGAATGTGTAGATTGCTCTAGGTAGCATTGACATCTTCACAATGTTGGTTCTCCCAATCCATGAGCATGGAACGTTTTTCCATTTCTTTGTGTCTTCTTCAATTTCTTTCCTGAGTATTTTATAGTTTTCTGAGTACAGATCCTTTGCCTCTTTGGTTAAATTTATTCCTAGGTATCTTAAGGTTTTGGGTGCAATTGTGAATGGGATCGACTCATTGATTTGTCTCTCTTCTGTCTTGTTCTTGGTGTATAGGAATGCCACTGATTTCTGTGCATTGATTTTATAGCCTGCTACTTGACTGAATTCCTGTATGAGTTCTAGCAGTTTTGGGGTGGAGTATTTTGGGTTTTCCACATAAAGTATCATATCATCTGCAAAGAGTGAGAGTTTGACTTCCTCCTTGCTGATTTGGATGCCTTTGATTTCTTTTTGTTGTCTGATTGCTGTGGCTAGGACTTCTAATACTATGTTGAATAGTAGTGGTGAGAGTGGACATCCCTGCCGCGTTCCTGACCTTAGGGGAAAAGCTCTCAGCTTTTCCCCATTGAGAATGATATTCGCTGTAGGTTTTTCGTAGATGGCTTTTATCATATTGAGGTATGTACCCTCTATCCCAATGCTCTGAAGAGTTTTGATCAAGAAAGGATGCTGTACTTTGTCAAATGCTTTTTCTGCATCTATTGAGAGGATCATATGATTCTTGTTCTTTCTTTTGTTAATGTATTGTATCACGTTGATTGATTTGCGGATGTTGAACCAGCCTTGCAGCCCAGGGATAAATCCCACTTGGTCGTGGTGAATAATCCTTTTAATGTACTGTTGGATCCTATTGGCTAGTATTTTGGTGAGAATTTTTGCATCTATGTTCATCAAGGATATTGGTCTGTAATTCTCCTTTTTGATGGGATCTTTGTCTGGTTTTGGGATCAATGTAATGGTGGCCTCATAAAATGAATTTGGAAGTTTTCCTTCCATTTCTATTTTCTGGAACAGTTTCAGGAGAATAGGTATTAATTCTTCTTTAAATGTCTGATAGAATTCCCCTGGGAAGCCATCTGGCCCTGGGCTTTTGTTTGTTGGGAGATTTTTGATGACTGCTTCAATTTCCTTAGTGGTTAGAGGTCTGTTCAGGTTTTCTATTTCTTCCTGGTTCAGTTTTGGTAGTTGATACATCTCTAGGAATGCACCCATTTCTTCCAGGTTATCTAATTTGCTGGCATAGAGTTGCTCATAATATGTTCTTATAATGGTTTGTATTTCTTTGGTGTTGGTTGTGATCTCTCCTCTTTCATTCATGATTTTGTGGATTTGGGTCATTTCTCTTTTCTTTTTGATCAGTCTGGCCAGGGGTTTATCAATCTTGTTAATTCTTTCCAAGAACCATCTCCTAGTTTCGTTGATCTGTTCTACTGTTCTTTTGGTTTCTAGTTCATTGATTTCTGCTCTGCTCTTTATTTTTTCTCTTCTCCTGCTGGGTTTAGGCTTTATTTGCTGTTCTTTCTCCAGCTCCTTTAGATGTAGGGTTAGGTTGTGTATTTGAGACCTTTCTTGTTTCTTGAGAAAGGCTTGTATTGCTATATACTTTCCTCTCAGGAGTGCCTTTGCTGTATCCCAAAGATTTTGAGCTGTTGTGTTTTCATTTTCATTGGTTTCCATGAATTTTTTATTTCTTCTTTAATTTTCTGGTTGACCCATTCATTCTTTAGTAGGATGCTCTTTAGCCTCCATGTATTTGAGTTCCTTCCGACTTTCCTCTTGTGATTGAGTTCTAGTTTCAAGCCATTGTGGTCTGAAAACATGCAGGGAATAATCCCAAACTTTTGGTACCGGTTGAGACCTGATTTGTGACCTAGGATGTGATCAATTCTGGAGAATGTTCCATGGGCACTAGAGAAGAATGTGTATTTCGTTGCTTTGGGATGGAATGTTCTGAATATGTCTGTGAAGTCCATTTGGTCCAGTGTGTCATTTAAAGTCTTTATTTCCTTGTTGATCTTTTGCTTAGATGATCTGTCCATTTCAGTCAGGGGGGTGTTAACGTCCCCCACTATTATTGTATTGTTGTCAATGTGTTTCTTTGCTTTTGTTATTAATTGCCCTATATAATTGGCTGCTCCCATGTTCGGGGCATAGATATTTACAATTGTTAGATCTTCTTGTTGGATAGACCCTTTAAGTAGGATATAGTGTCCTTCCTCATCTCTTATTACAGTCTTTGTTTTAACATCTAGTTTGTCTGATATAAGGATTGCCACCCCAGCTTTCTTTTGGTGTCCATTAGCATGGTAAATGGCTTTCCACCCCCTCACTTTCAATGTGGGGGTTTCTTTGGGTCTAAAATGAGTCTCCTGCAAACAGCATATGGATGGGTCTTGTTTTTTAATCCAATCTGATAGCCTGTGTCTTTTGATTGGGGCATTGAGCCCATTTACATTCAGGGTAACTATTGAAAGGTATGAATTTAGTGCCATTGTATTGCCTGTAAAGTGACTGTTACTGTATGTTGTCTGTGTTCCTTTCTGATCTTTGCTGCTTTTAGGCTCTGTCTTTGCTTAGAGGACCCCTTTCAATATTTCTTGGAGGGCTGGTTTCGTGTTTGCAAATTCCTTTATTTTTTGTTTGTCCTGGAAGCTTTTTATCTCTCCTTCTATTTTCAATGACAGCCTAGCTGGATATAGTATTCTTGGCTGCATATTTTTCTCGTTTAGTGCTCTGAAGATATCTTGCCAGTCCTTTCTGGCCTGCCAGGTCTCTGTGGATAGGTCTGTTGCCAATCTAATATTTTTACCATGGTAGGTTACATATCTCTTGTCCCGAGCTGCTTTCAGGATTTTCTCTTTGTCTCTGAGACTCGTAAGTTTTACTATTAGATGTCGGGGTGTTGTCCTATTTTTATTGATTTTGAGAGGGGTTCTCTGTCCCTCCTGGATTTTGATGCCTGTTTCCTTCCTCACATTAAGGAAGTTCTCTGCTATTACTTGCTCCAATATACCTTCTGCCCCTCTCTCTCTTTCTTCTTCTTCTGGGATCCCAATTACTCTAATGTTGTTTCGTCTTATCGAATCACTTATCTCTCGAATTCTGCCCTCGTGATCCTGTAGTTGTTTCTCCCTCTTTTTCTCAGCCTCTTTACTTTCCATCATTTGGTCTTCTATATCACTGATTCTCTCTTCCGCCTCATTTATCCTAGCAGTTAGTGCCCCCATTTTTGATTGCACCTCATCAATAGCCTTTTTGAAATTCGACTTGGTTAGATTTTAGTTCTTTTATTTCTCCAGAAAGGGTTTCTTTAATAACTTCCACGCTTTTTTCAAGCCCAGCTAGTATCTTTAAAGTCATGATTCTGAACTCTAGGTCCGACATCATACTAATGTCCGTATTGAGTAGGTCCCTGGCTGACGGTACTACCTCTTGTTCTTTTTGCTGAGGTGATTTTTTTCATCTTGTCATTTTGTCCAGAGGAGAATAGATGAATGAGAGAACAAAATGCTACAACGTCCCCAGCAAATATACTGTATACAAATCAGAAAAGACCTGAAACCAGGGGAAAAGAAAGGGAAAGAAGGAAACAAGAAAGAGGAAAAAAAGAAGAAAAAGAAAAAGAAAAAAGAAAAAAGATAAAAACAAAAACAGAACAATACAAAAAAAGCAGAATGTGATCAAATATGATCAGGCTAATGTATAGATCAGTGCCACACACTAGATTTTGGGCGTATTTTGGTCTGTTAGAAAAAAGTGCCTCCTAAAATTTTAAAGGAAGAAAGACATATATGTACAAAATAAGGGTTGATACAATGAAGGGATAGAAGATGACTGTAAAGATGAAAATTATGAAAGATTTTATAAAAGGACTTGATAAGATAAGAAGTTGTTTGAAAAAAGAAATAAGATTTAAAAAAAAAAAGAAAAAAAGGGAGATAATGTGATCAGGCAGGAGACTAGAACAGAACCATACACTAGTGAATTAGGGTATATTTTGATCTGTTAGAAGAAACTGTATCTCAAAATTTTAAAGAGAGAACAATTTATATACATATGCCAAAAATAAGGGTAACTACTATGAAGGGATAAAATATGACTCTAAAAATGAAAAATAAAAAATGTTTTTG
>NW_027397098.1:7942109-8027769 GCF_003265705.2 Callorhinus ursinus
AAAAAAAAAAACAGTTAACAAAAATTAACTTTGATGAACTAATGAATCATGGTAAAAAAAAGCCATGAATTCTATGTGCAGTATTCCCCTAGCGCTGGAGTTCTCCCGTTCTCCTTGATCGGTAAACTTGGTCTTGGCTTGCTGGCTGTTCGTGCTGATCTTCTGGGGGAGGGGCCTGTTGCTGTGGTTTCCAAATGTCTTTGCCGGAGGCTGAATTGCCCCGCCCTTGTCGGTCCGGGCTAAGGAAGCTGCTCCGGTTTGCTCTCAGGAGCTTTTGTTCCCTGCAAGCTCTCCGTACAGCCTTGGAGGAGCAGGGTGAAAATGGTGGCCTCCCAATCTCTGCCAGGAGGAGCCGAGAACTCGGGGCCCCGCTCCTCAGTGTGCCCCCAGAGAAAAGCAGTCACTCCCATGTCCCCGGTCTCCGGCCGCTCTCCGTGCTCACCCAGCCTGTGACCGAGCGTTTGTATCTTTGGCACCCGACCCCGTGTGGAGTCTCCAAACCCAGCAGATCCCTGCGGTGCGTTCCCGCGCCGCTCCTTCCGGGGGAGGAAGGGGAGTGTCCCCGGATCTGCCGCTTGTTGGGTCCCTGCTGGAGGAGCAGTGGCCCGACTGGGCCGCGGGTCACAGTTTATGGCCACCCCGAGCTGAGAGCCCGCGCCTCGGCTCCGTCTCTGCAGCCGGCTTCCCCGCTCCGATACCTGGGAGCTCTGGCGCACTCAGGCTCCCCCGGTCTTTCTGTGACCCCGAGGGTCCTGAGATCACACTGTCCCACGAGGGTTCCACCCCCCGCTTAGCCACTGGAGTGACGTCCCTCCACGGAGCCAACTTCTAAAAGGTCCGATTTTGTGCTCCGCGGCTCTAGCACTTGCCAGAAGCGGCCGACGGAGGCCCCTCCCCCGCCGTCTATCCTCCCGAATATGGCCTCGGATTCACTTCTCCGCACGTCCTACCTTCCAGAAAGTGGTCACTTCTCTGTTCAGAGAGTTGTTGCTACTCTCCTCTTCGATCTCCTGTTGAGTTCATAGGTGTTCAGAATGGTTTGATCCCTATTCAGCTGAATTCCTGGGACCAGACGAAATCTAGGTCTCCTACTCCTCCGCCATCTTGCTCCCCCCCCCGTCAGCTTTCTTAACATAATGCAGTGATACCACCTTTAACTGAAATTCGTATTATTAGAGTCACAAAAGCGTTAGATTGCAAAGCTGGGTCATTGTCTCCAGGAGCTACCCTTGTAATGCCTGCACAGGGGAAATACACAGGAATGATATGATTCTTGGGAAAACCACCAGAAAGAAACATGTTCATGGGTAATACATATCAGAGAAAGGGCAGAGAGAATGTATGATCATTAGGCTGGTAACTCTACAGGTAAGGACTAGGTGTGAACTAATTCTGTATATCAATACACACAGAAATTGGTCATGATTTTCCTTCTTTCGTGCTTTAAACTCATCACAAGTATTTTTTTTAACGATAACCAAGATTGCTTCTGTCCTTTAAATTCTAAGGTATGTGAAATTCAATATTTCTGTGAAATCTAAAGACGCTTTCATTTATTTGCAGTCAAGATCATTCTAATAAAAAAAAAAAGAGATACGTTTATCAAGTTAAAGCAGTAAGTAGTAATGTAGTGGCCAAGTAGTAAATATTTTAATTGTTCTTCCTTGATATACTTAGGGGAGACATTAGACGTGACCTTGGGATTATGAAATAGTCCAGATTCAAAGGCAAAGTTGAATCTTTTTTTATGAAGTTGTACTAGGAAACAGGGTTTTAATTACCTCTTTTTTCCATGTTCATTCCATTTTGTTAGATTCTTACAGAGAGAAGCATCTATAAAAATATCACCCAGTAGCCTACTCCATCACATATGATTCATGAATACCACTTTAGTTTTGCCCAGATAGTGTCTTTTCCTTAACTAACTCTGGAGAATTACAATGACAACTCTGTAACCAGGACTTTAAAAAGAAAAAGGTCCGCGGCATGGGAGCGAGGCGGCCGGCTGGTGGGGTGTGAAAGGCGCCCAGAAGCTAAAAGTAGAGATATAGAAGTCACCCACAGAGATGTTACAGTTGAAGACATGGGGGTAGAGGAGACTTTGAAGGAAAATATAGAATGAGGATAGAAGAGAGGAAATCCAGCATTTTAACAGGTTTGACAGATGAAAAAGTGAAGGCATATCTTTCTCTTCAACCCCAGGTGTTAGACGAATTTGTATCTGAAAGTGTTAGTGCAGAGACTGTAGAAAAATGGCTGAAGAGGAAAAACAACAAACCAGAAGGATTTAATGACTGAAGATGACCAGAAGGTTTTAGAGAGACAGTGGTGCTGCTCACCGTTCTCATTCATCCATGGAGCATAGCCATGGGATAAAAGAAGAATAATCAGCTAACAGGAAATAAAATCCTTTCATTTCCTTCTACAGTCCTGGGGAGATGTTCTTTTATATGTATCTGATTTATTTGTCTACAAATATCAGGATTTAATATTTTACGCTTTCACAGTATTAAAATAAAACCCCCTATCAAAGCCAAAAAAAAAAGAGTGCCAAAGGCATCAGGCGATGTTGAAGAAATGCAAAAACTTTAAACTGGTTGCTAATTAATCTGTTTTACTATATATATATATATATATATATATAAATGTCTGCAGAGAGCATAATCTTGGGCAATCTGGATAGCCTAAGAGGAAAGAGCTACTATTTCTTATATTGACATGTTTTTACTTTTAATTTCTATATGGATCATTTTCCATATAGAAATGGGGAGAACATCTGAATGCAAGATTTTTGCACCTATGTCAGTTGAACGAAGCCAGGCTTTTTTTCCCCATGATGGACTGGCACATTTAGTCACTTATATCCGTGTAAACTTTTTCCCTCCACAGTGGGACTCTCAGTCTCCCCTTCATTTCTAACTGTTGCTATTTATATACCATATTACATTCTCTAATTTCCTTTTATCTTTTCTTTATTTTGCAGTGTCTCAGTACGTGTCTCTTTAAGACAAGTTAATTTAGCCAATTACTCCAGTTTTGTTGAAGATAAAATCTTTAATTTATCCAGGCCTCCTTTATTCTTTCTAGGATACTCTTTTCATTAATTTCATGAAGCATTCTAATTTTCCGGTTTAGGGAAAAGCTAATTTCCCCACATACATGCACACACACAAGCTCAGATGCAAACCAATATATAAGGATATTGCCAAAACTGATTTTTCCCCTCCTTTTTCTAGATAATCTTTTTTTTCTTTTGCATTTTCAAGGTATTTGAAATAGTAATAGATTTCTCTATTTCAAATAGAGAAATCTATATTTATTATGTATTACGTTATCCTTAAACTGTTTTAATTCATTAATATTTTAGCAACATGCAGTTTAATCTCCTCTCTTGAGAAAATATTTTGACAGAATAGAGGATAAGGACCCAGGATGCCTGGAAGAATGTATGGGGAATTGTTGGGAAAGACCAAAAGTGCAAGACCCAATGGCTTGAGGCATTTGAAAATAAAAGTGCCTTTCTTTTTTCGTTTGTCCATTTATGAACACATTGCACGTACTAGTTACTGTTTTAGGCATAAGGGCAGATGAAAGATGCCATCCCTGATTTTCAAGTTGGGGGAGGGAGAGAGGAAATATATAAAATGTTGTGATACGTGCTAAATGAATACAGATAAGAAAGTAATCAGCTCAATCTGGGGCAAGTTCCAAAAAGGAGGGATGTTGTGAGGGAGGGTTTGAAGATGAGAGGAACAGCTTGAAAGTGCCCATTGGATTGATTTTACACTTGTGATGCATCATCTAAGGAAATCGTTAATATAGACATTTCCTGTATAATTCGACTGGTCTACACGTCCTTATTCTTATATGTATATGAACTATTTCTGCTTCTAATTCAGACGACCTGGAAGACATTGCATCTGTTTCAGATACTAGGTAATGTGCTCCTAAGTATGCACCACCTGCTGCTTTCATGTGTAAATAGGTTTGTTGTTCATACTTCTGTAAACACAGCAGGAAAGTGATACACCCAAAATATCACTATATTGATTCAGATCAGAAGGAGATCGTGACTACAGAAAGTGAATTAAAAATGACTGAATATTTCAATATTTGATTATTAAAAAAATCTGTGGGTTACAGTATTTGTACACCTTCTCCAACTCCCTTGCTTGCCTCTCTCCTCACTCAGGTGCATTTGTTCCCCTTCCTTCTCAGAGCCCTGTGCTTGAATGTCCCAATAAATTGTCAGCACTTTTTTCCCCTGGCTGAGGCTCTATTTTCTAGAATGCCAAGGTCAACACTGGGTGCATCAGGATGGGACTTTGGAGTTAGGTTACTCAGCTCTCTGAAAACAAAAACTGCTGACATTAAGTGGTATCATAATTACCTAAGGATCCACCTGTGGGTAATCATGATGTGCAGGTGGAGGGCAAGGGAAGTTAATGACTTGGGCTGCCATGTTACTTATTATGATTGTGATGCGAAGAAATTATGTCAACAATACGACCTTAAATATTAGATTAAGCGTCAGAGAAGAGACTTCCCAATTGAATACATGCTCAGAAAGCCAGAGGACACTAAATTTAATGGCTTGGTAGGTAGTTTTTCTATGAGAAAGTTGGGACATTGAAGAGCAGGACACTGAGACATGGGATGGAGCAATGGGTGGATGGACCTAACAGCAGAGAACCCCAAATTTCAGCCCTACTCAGTTGTCATAGGATAGACTTCAGTCTCCTCTCACCTGGAGGCAGTGTCAGGATCTTACATACAACAGGTGTGGTAAGAAGATACTTAGTCCTCTTGAGATATGCTCTCAACACGCATGTTGCCTACAGGCCATACCCAAAGTCAGGGCTCAGCATGGCCTCAAAAGGGGAAATCAAAGCTTTCCTCCATGTAGAAATAACTTCTATTGGAAAAGTAATGGCAATGCCTACCTATGTGAGAGCAAGAAACCAGAAATTATGTATGAGTTTGGGTCTCGGGTCTGGATCCTAAGACTGGATGGATAGGCTCAGAATCTCACGAATCAGGATTTAATATTGTAGAAAGGACAGGAGTTGGCCCTAATAAATTGTTTTGTTAACTCCCAGAAGTCTGGTCTTATGATGGCCAGAAGTAAGCAAAGTGAAGTACAAGAATGTCCTTGGCAAAATGTTAGAGAATCAGAAAGTTCTAGCATACGAGGATGTTATAATGACCCTTTTTAATGTATAGCTCAAGAACTCACCACTTGACCAAGTTCCCCAGGAGCAAATAAAGGAATCTTCTGTCCACTGATGTGTAAAAATATGTACTCTTGGCAGTGGGGGTATGTACCAGAGTCTTTGATAGTTTGGTAGTGACTGTCCTCTCCAGGGTAAGGTTTTTGGTAGGGAAGTCAGCCATTGACCTGACCTCTACTCTCTCTAGGAAAGGTGGGATTCTGGAGTGGAGCAATGAATCATCAGCACCCAGATGGATCTCATTATCACAATAAGTAGTAGGGCCAAAGTGGCAAACAGGGCCTTGGCCCACAAAGATCTCCCAGGGCAGGGGCGCCTGAGTAGCTCAGTCGGTTAAGCGTCTGACTCTTGGTTTCCACTACAGGTCATGACCTCAGAGTCGTGAGATTGAGCCCCATGTCTGGCTCTGCACTGGGCATGGAACCTGCTTAAGATCTTAAGATTCTCCTGCTCCTTCTGGCCCCCCAACTCTTAAAAAGCAAAAACAAAACAAACAAACAAAAAAAAACCCCTCATGGCAGCTAATAGTGGTCTTCTCGTGGAAGTGACTGATAAACAGCCAAACAGGATGCTATATGCTTTATATAATCAGAAAAAAAAAAAATCAAGAGCAGCTTGGCGGAAGGCTAATGACAACGTGATGAAAAGCCATAGGTTTTTACCCACTTTTCCAAACAGGAGCTGTGCCAGATACCCAGGTGCACTGATGGAAGGGGAGGCTGGGCTACTTTGAACAATGACCTTGAGCAGGTCACCTTGCTGCAATTCCATAGCAAGTATTTGTGGAAAATATTCCTCCAGGTGTTCCTCTGAAGAATCATAGGGCTATTTGCCAAGATCACTGTGTACTGGTGAACAGGAAATATTCAGATTTTTAAAGGAATGCTAGGTATGGATTCTAGATGACATTGATACCCAGAAACTTGTAACGCCACCATGGTTCACCAGTAAGAATGGGGGTGAAGATCAAGTGATAAATGTAGTTCTGGCTCGAGGTCATTTCACAGGTCTGTGGGCTTACCTTGTGGTTCCTTCCCCAGTGAGCCAATGCGTTGGAAGGACACAGATGGCTGTGAGAAGTCTGCATGGACACTCTGTGGGATGAAACCTTGTAGACTTTCTCATTTTCCCTTCCCTGTCTCTTTTTTCTCATGGTCAACAACTTATTATGCTGATATCCCTTTCCATTTCTACACTTGCCTGCAGTGTCCCAACAGACAACATGATATTTGGTTGCCTGAGAAGTTGACAAAGGAGCGGAATGACACATCAGTGTGAGCAAGTTAGCTCATCATAGGGTAAATTTGGACAGTGAGAAAAGTGGAAGACCATAGGAAATTGAATAGAAAAATTTCCACTCCTTTCCTCCTCCATGAGGTGTCTTATGTGATTTCTCCTTGCACACCTTTCAGAAGAAAGTCCTACCTACCAACCCTTGTGAATAGCCAAGTTGTATCTGTTCATGGCTTATGTTGAAGGAGCTGCCATCATAAGTAGTGAATGGCACTCCATTATCCTTAACTCACCTCCACCTTTCTCCTCTCCCCCTCCAGCTGAGCTTGGACTTTCCAAATACCATCAACACTTTGATCTGTGCCTTAGGCTCTAGTATAAAAGACAGTATTAAGACATTGCATGAGTATTTAAAGAAGAATTAACCAAACCACTTTTTGGCCAATCAGGTATTTTTTTTAATGTGTTTTGCTTTGTTTTGGTTTGGTTTGGTTTGGTTTGTTTTGTTTTGTTTTATTTTGTTTTGTTTTGTTTTTTATTATTTCACATGTTCTGTTGGGTCAAAGTTACTGAGCATGAAAAATATAGATTCAGCCTTTTTTTCCAGCTTGACACAGATTATATTATAATTAGCCAGTGTGGACAAAACATAATAAAAATCTGTATTAGAATGTCATTCACTTGGTCTGGCCTGTCATTCACTTCTTCTGGAGATCTTGTAGATTGGCAGGTTGACCCAGAATGTACACACTTACCTCCTCCTCCTCTGTCACTTTCTCTTTTGAATTTCAGTCAGTTCTGACCAAGCATGATATCAATTTCTTCCTCTTCCAGCAATGCCATTTCCTCTCTCCTGGCTCAGTTACTGTCTGCATTATCAGGTAACCTGAGATAGTAAAAAATTAGCTCACTCATACTTCATACACAAAGTGATTTGTGTGCTAGGTTTAAAAAGGGCAGGTGAGCTGACAGAGACGTCAGGTTGGGGGACGCATGTTGGTGGTGACTGTGCCTGGCCAGCCATGTTAGTGACAACCCGGAGAGAGCTAGTGAGGGAGACGGGCACTTTTCTGAAGACCATCGCACCATTCTGCTGCTTCAGAGTGGCCCGCCATAATCCTCACTGGTACTCTTTGTTCTCAGTTCTCCTTGCAAACTGACTAGGGAGCAGGAGGCTAGAATAACCCAAGGTCGTAATACCTTCCAGGACCAGAGATATAGTGCGGGGTAGAGAGCTAGGTGATGGACGAACTTACAGCAAAAAATAAATGAGGGGAAGAACGACTTCAAAATCAGTCTGTGGCAGAGGAAATGCTATTCAACAAATCTCATTTTCTTTCTTTGAAGGAACACAGCTGGACATGCCTGTGCTTTCCTAGCTTTAGGTGATGGAGTTCTGTTCATGTGGGAGAAAGTGATGTATGCCCCTTCTGGCCAGAACCCTAAAATCTTCCACACAGCATGACATCAAAGCCCTCAGGGCTCTATGGGATGGCATCCTTCCCCACAACAAACATGCATTAGACTGTCTCAGAGCCAAAAACAGCTCTCTACTGGGTGAATCTACTAAGATCTGCGGATTGTCGATTGTAGCAGCTGGCCTATCCTGTGTGACATAGCATCCTGAGCCTATTCTTTCTCATAAATATTTGGACCGAAAGTGAGCATTAGTTTCACTCTAAAGGTAGGAATTAGAGCAAAAGAGATACCAAATTCACAAAACCTAGAGAATTGTACAGAAAAGGATTTCTCTCTTTATGCCAGTAATCCATTGTGGTTAGTACTCTCTTAAAGTCAAAGAGAATAAACATGCTTATTTCTTTTCATAGAAAATGAAGAGTCCTGAATCCACTCCATAAAAGTTGATTCTGGTGACTGAAATGGATGTACTAAACTCAGACTCTTAAAAATGTGACATATGAGGATCATTTTTCCAAAGAAAGTGTCATCACTGGGGGCTTACATATAGAGAACTATTTACATGCTCCATTTTCTTATCACCAATTATTTTATTAATTATTATATACTAATAAGCATAAACATAAATGAGTAGGGATTTCAAATGGGACCCATTAACTACCTCTGGATTGATTATGCAATGTCATTTTACAATATGCACATTATACATGATCAAATATTTCTTTTTGCAATTTTATGTTAATTATTAAACTTAGAATTAACCATTGTGAATAATTATTAACATATTCTATTCATTGCTACTATCATTCATATTTTTATAACAGGGACTACATTCCAGAAAGGAAAACCTCATTACATTCAAATATCATTTGTATGCTTTGGGCTTTAACCATTTAAAATATCAGAGAAATAACTAACATATTCAAGGGCAATTTTAACACTGCCCTAATGAAAATAATGAGAAAAACAAAATTCCCATTATTTTTTCTGACTCTATCTTTGTGTTATTTTCAGATATTACTTTATCAATATAGACATTATAAAAATAAACACAGTGATTAACTATTCTTTAGTAAATGATGTTGAACAATAATTTACGATAATATATGTAATAAGGAAGTTTTGTTGGATTGTCATTCTATGATTTGTTCCGTCAGAGAAAATGTTACTCTAATTTTTTTTTCTGAACAATAAGACAAAATTGTCCAGTGCAGAGAAAGACAAAGGGTTATTAGAGAACACGAGTATATCTTGTTGGAGTTCACTGAAGCCAGGAAAATGAGCAGAGTTCAGCTCATGCCTTATGAAGCATATAGGTTGAAGAGAAAAAAGAGATAGTTTGGAAAGTATTTTGATACAGAAAATATTTGGAAACAAAAAGCCAATTTGGAAACAAAATAGCTCTCAGCATTGTTCATATAGAAAACAGGTATCCCTAGACATAATTATGATCAGTGAAAAGAAGTTATAGATGGGAACTTTTGGACTTCATATAAAGGAAAAAACAAAACAATATGTCTTCAATGGGATGAGATGCCACTTGAGAGAGCAAGTTGCATTTCACTGCAGGTAATTAAGGAGATCACAATTTGTGACGGGTGTTGTGGAAACACAGATACGTGTGCAGGTTGCATGCAAAAGTGGACTGACTACCTGACCACTAGGGTCCCTTCTACTTCTTATATTCTATGGTTTTAAAAGTCAGAACATCTACATTTTGCTTTTGATTACATAGAATGAATATTAAGTGTTTTCATTGTATTTAGCACTGAATTGGCCAGAGGTGGAAATCTTATCAAGTACTTACAGACTTGTTACCAGATTTCAGAATGGTTGGCACTAAGATACATGATGTGTAATGTTTATTAAAAAATAATAAAAGATAAACTATTTCTTACATTACAATGCTGAAAATGAAAAATAAATATTTTTGGTTCTAGTCCAAGAAAAAGATACATGATGCATGGTGGAGCAGATTGAGCATCTGACATACCACTTAGAAATCAATAAACAGTAAGTCATATAGTGAGCTTTGCTCCAGTAGAAACTGACCATTCAGTTATGCATGGATTCTTCTTTATTCTCAGCAACACAGGAAGTACCATGAAATCTTGGTTCTCTGTACTTTTCTACACAGTAATAGCAGAGAACCAGAGGAATGGGGGTGTGCTTCAGGGAAGGAGTGATTGTCCAAGTTCTGGGATTGACAGTCTTCCGTTGTCAGCCTCTTGTGGGATGGCTTGTCCATATTCACTTTTTGATGGAGGTGGGGTTATGAAGGGACAGTCATGTTGGCCTTTTATTTCCACAGTACCTCCTGGGGATCAGCTAAAGCCAGGGTTTCTCAAGCTTGGCACTCTTCACATTGTGGGCTGGATAATACTTTTTCAGGGGCTGTCCTGTGCAGTATAGAATATTTACTATCATTTCTGTCCTCTGCCCACGCCTTTAGCAATCCCTCACCTCACAGTCCATCGTGAAAATAAAAATGTCTCCAGCATTACCAAATGTCCTTATGAAGGCAAAATTGCCACAAGATGAGAACCACTTGGCTAAAGTTGTCAGGTCTGCAATGTCTCCCAGTTATCAATCCTTCCCTCAACCTTGCCTCGAGGTATTGATTCCAGAGAAACTCCACAATAAATACCTCTAACATGATAGCCTGTCACAGATTCTCAGAAAAAAAGAAAATGCGATTTAAAACCAAAATTGACTGGAGTCACTAGGTTTTTTTAAAAGTTGTCACAACTGAACAAATCTACTTTCAGCTTCTTGCAGAAGCTGTTAAAAGAGGCAGAGTCAAACCTGGAGTAAGTGGGCAATGCTTTAGCCAATTACCTTACGGGATTTCTAGATCCCTAAAGAGAGGAGAGTGAAATCTGGGGGTAGGCAAAAGTGCTCTGCACAATTTAAGAAGCGGGGAGGTTAAGGGCACCTGGGCAGCTCAGTTGGTTGGGCATCTGACTCTTAGACTTTTGATTTCGGCTCAGGTCATGATCTCAGGGTCCTGGGATAGAGCCCCCCGTTGGGCTCTGTGCTCAGCGGGGAGTCGCTTGAGGAGTGTCTCTCTCCCACTCCCTCTGTCCCTCCCCCAACCCCGCACTCTCTTTCTTTCTAAAATAAATAAATAAATCTCTTTAAAAAGGGGGGAGGTTAAAAATTATTTTTAGGTCACACAGAGACAATAGTCTAGTCAGGAGAAATATGGCAATGGGAAAGATTGGGAGAGTCTGAGGCCTGCGGAAAATTTTGTGTAAGTATGAATCAAGGGGAAAAGTCGATTAGTTTATTGGTGTTATCATGACACAATGCACCTTTCTCTCCTCCAACGTTCAGTAGAATCTGCTACTCCCACAAGTTCACATTTTTGTTCCAAGTTTGTTAATGTAGGCTTAGGGAAAAAAGGAATTAAAAATGTGTGTATATATATATATTTACCTTATTAGTAATACCTCATAAAATGTTGCTCTATTGCTGGTGCAAAATGACTTTCAAATATTTCTAGCCTCAGATCATAACTTTCCTGCAGTTGCCAGTTACTGGCCGTAAGGTATATTTTCATGTAGTTAGTTACCTGCTTTGTCTTTTATCTCTAGCCAAACCCTCCTTCTTTAATCACTGTGGTTTTATGTGTGGGGTAGACTGTCATTGGGGTTCTTCTTTTTTTTAATTTTTATTTCTTAATTGGAGGAGGTGTGGGTTAGAGATGGGATTACTCTTCTCTGAACTTCTTCCAAACCATCTGGGGCTTAGAGCCCCCAAATTGAATTCAGCATCCAGGTGTGATATTCTCAGTATTTTGGAAAGCGTGTCCGTCTGTAATGAGATGAGGCATGTCTTCATTTCTGTCACTTAATAGAACTTCTGTGGATAAATATCACTAGACTGCAGCATGCTTAACTGTTGTCACCTTTACTCTTAATGTAGTTTTGAGTCCAAAAGTGGATATGAGCCAGCTGATATGTCTATTAATCTTAAACAGTTCTTTTGTAAAGGTTCTCTTTTTTCTGTTCAACAGTACAGTTATCTATTGTTGTGTGAAAAACTACCCCACATCTGAGTGCCATAAAGGATCATTTTGCCCATGATTTGTGGGGTCAGAATCTGAGGAGAGCTTGGTTGGGTGGGTTATCACCAATCCATGTCGCGTGAGCTGGGGCAGGCGGTGCTGGACAATCCATTTTGAAGATGGTAGGACACCAACGTGCTCCTTGGTCCATCTCTCTCTTTCTTGTGATTTTTATTCCCTAACCCTCTCCAAATGGCTTAGTTTTCTCAGTCTCACTTCCAGGAAGGGGTTGGATAACTTTAGCTAGTAGCAATTCTAAACGACTCCAGGGAAAAACTGAGTTAGATGTCCACCCTCGGAGTCAACAGAGTGTGGTCAGGGAGACAGGAGCCCCAAGAATGCAGCAAAGCCCATGTTGACCTCATCACTGGAAGAGAGCAGTAAATTCTTGGGAAGGGGAAGAGCATTATGCCTCTAATGTGCGGCCTTTATAAACTGAAAATTCAGTGTTTTTAAAACAAACAGAATTAACCCAATTATATTCTACACAAGTGGCAGTAACAGAAAGGGGATATAAAATTATACATATAGGTGACCAAGAAAGTTATATATATACATATATAAGAGTGAATGTTCCTCATCTGCATGAAGTGCTGTCAGAATAATATTTTTGCTTCATTTGAGCACCAGTCACCTTAAACTTTTTCTGTAGACCTCGTTCTGCTCACTTCCCACCTGGTCACTTCCTATGCACTTACTTTCCAAATCTAACCCCTTATATTGTAAGGAGGATGGAGTTCTATAGCCCTCAGTAATGAAAGTCAGGATCTTAGGCCCTAAAACATGGGGATCTATAACTGAGCTACACATAAAGCAAAGGGGCGCAAGATACTGCTGTGTGTTCAAGACAGAAACAAAAAATTCTTCCCATCTGGGGAAACTGCAAAGAAACTTGTGATCTGCCTGAGGCTATGGATAGAAAGGGACACCCTTGAAAACTGGGAAACCCAAGCTGGTACTGTAACCAGTTATAGGTCCAAATTCACATTATACATGTGTAAGTACATCAGACTGATAAATTAATTTAAGAACTGGTCAGAGAGGTTTACATTTCCTAGTGCCACAGACAAGGTGAATCAATGGCATCTATTATACATCATACAGGACGGCATTTTTAGGGATGGCAGTAGAATCAAATACTGAGAACATGTGGCTTTAATAACTAAAAATAGTAAAGAAACTTAAAAGACTTGACCTGTTTGAAGGGTGTGCTCCAAGGGATCGAGCCCCATGTCAGGCTCCCCAGAGGAGTCTGCTTGTCCCTCTCTCCCTGCCCCTACTCTTGTTCTCTCTCTGTCTCTTTCTCTCAAATAAATAAATATTTTTTAAAAAAGAAAATATGTCAGTTGATTAAGAACTTTCTCATTCCTTTATACAGCTCAGCTCCAGGTTTCTCAACGGTGTGCCTGTAACATTGTTGTAACATTGTTTATTCATTTAGACTTCCTTTTTTGGCCATTGCATGTGATTTATAGAGTTATTTATTTTCTTAAACTGTTTCACATTTGTATCTCCTTTTTTCTGCAGAGATAACACTGGTCCTAACACAACCAATACATTTACCATTTATTTGCACAGTACTGTAACACACAAAATCTGGGGGATTTCTATTTCCCAAACATTGTCAAATAGACGTCTACCAAAAAAGAAAATTATGAGGTTTACTTGTAGTATACTTTTGTCCCCAAAATATATCCCACTGAGGGTATTCAGAGGGAGTAATGTGGTCAAAGTTACCTAGATTTCTGTGTTTTCTGTGTTGCTATGTTATCAATTTGATATAGAGTTAGTAGTTTGTCTAGGCACTCAATTTTAAGTTTTTTTTAAACCATCACACAAGTAAAATTTAATATTTGAAATGGAAAATATTTTAAAAGTGAAACTTTAAAAAGCAATATGTTTGGAGAACTCATTCTCTTCCCTATCCCAAATTTTTGCAAAGCGTATATATACATATATATATCCCTTACTTACTTAAATGCTACCTTACTATATGTGTGTATATATACCAAATATACATATGGATATGTATGTGTATGTGCATGTGTAAACATATGCATATATAGATCTCTATTGTTTTAGATATTTTAATAATGTCACCATGAACTGTCTTGTGTGATTTTTTTTCCAAATCATTGGAGGTACATTTTTATAACAGACTCCTAAAAGTGATATTTCTCCTTCAATGGATGAATTTCTCTAATAAAATGATTTTAAAGAAGACTATGCACAGGAAAGATAGCATGACAATTAATAGCATGGGTTCTAGTCCCAGGTCTGTCACTATTAACTATGACATTGGAGAAAATTACCTTGAAATCAGGTTTTTCTGTCAAAAGAGGAAAACAAAATATATTTCATTAGGGTGGTCATAAAAATTAAGGCAAATTGTGTACATAAACATAAACCTCCTAATGCAATGTCTGTCATTTAGTAGATGCTTAAATTGAACTCCAAAGTAACAAATTTGGGGGGCTGGATGGCTCAGTCAGTTAAGCATCTGTCTTTGGCTCAGGTCATGATCTCAGGGTCCTGGGATCAAGCCCTGCATCAGGCTCCCTGCTCAGAGGGGAGCCTGCTTCTCCCTCTGCCTGCCGCTCCTTTGGCTTATGCTCTATCTCTTTCTGTCCCTTTTGGGGACAAAAGTACTACAAGTAAACCTCATAATTTTATTTTTTGGTAGACTTCTATTTGACAATGTTTGGGAAGTAGAAATCCCCCAAATTTTGAGTGTCTATAGGACTGTGCAAATAAATAAAATCTTTCTAAGAAAGTAATAAATTTAGCTTTATTAATTTCTCTCATGTAAACTTATATCCTGAGTGAATCATGTCATTCTGACAAAACACGATAATTACAGGTTTATAATGAAGCAAGTGTTTTTATATGACTATCTAGTTTCCAGGATGTTCTATAATCAGTAAAAAATATAGCAAAAATACTGAACATGTGTTTAAGAAAAAGAAAATAATAAATAATTTAACTGTATCCACTTCAAAAAAACTGCTTTCAATTCAATATTGTTGATAAAATTCTAGTTAATAAAATTCATACTTACAACAGGGGCCTGTAAATTTTGGCCCTGGGTCAACTCTGGCAAATAAAGTTTTATTGGGACATAGATATGTCCATTCATTTACGTATAGTCCAAGACTGCTTTCACTCCACAAGGACAAAGTTAAGTAACTGTAATACAGACTACATGTCCTACAAAGCCCAACATATTAAGATCTAGCTTTTTACATAAAAAGTTTGCCAACTCCTGCTTTAGAATTATAATACAGTGCTACACAATTTTTGTTAATATTTCAAGAATATTTCTTAATTTCTACCACCTGAACACTGCTTCAAATTATCCATTACTTGTCTCAGCATGGAATCACATCATTTATTTAGCCTCTCCTCTTTGTTAAATATTTGGTTGTTTTCATATCTTGAGTTGTACAAAATAGTGAGCCTCTTAAGTCTTATAGGACCCCTTGCTATCCATTTGAAATACCTATACATGTTTCTATCTTTCTATATTGTTTGCTATGGAAAGAAAATATATACATATGCATTCCATAGGGAAAATTTCTGGGTCAAAAGTGTGTGATCATTTTCATGTGTCTTGATCTCTTGATCTATTTTGCTCTGTAAAAAGGTTTAAATTAACTTCCAGTGCTAGCAGAAGGTTTTGGAACTCAGATCCCTAGAATTAGATAGTATTATGTTTTAAATTTCTATTAAATGAGCTAAAATTAAACCTAAGTACTTAGTCACTTTACATATATTTGATTAATAAAAGTCTTAAAATTTTTTCATCTATTTCCTTAATGTCTACATTCACTGATGTGTTAATAGTCCAGTCACATACTTTGTTAGGTTTTGTAGACTTTTGTTTTCCTCTGTGAATTTGTACAACTTCAGGCTAACGAAATAGGAATCAAAACGGGGAAGGTCTGCCCTAATCCAGCATCGATATGAGAGTCAGTTTGGATATTGGAAACTAGGGAACACTAATCCAAATCAACTCAATATTTATTAAATGTATTCTGTCTCAGAAATTGTGCTAGGCACTGGGATAAAAGAATGAGCCAGACTCATCCTTGTACTCCAGGAGTTAAATTCTCTGATAATTTAGGAACTAATAATGAGATATCAATGGGGCACCTGGACGGCTCAGTTGGTTAAGCTTCCAACTCTTGATTTCGGCTCCGGTCTTGATCTTGAGGTTATGGGATTGAGTCCCTCACTGGGCTCTGTGCTCAGCGGGGAGTCTGCTTGGAATTCTCTCTCCCTCTCCCTCTACCCCTCTCCCCTACTCGCGCTCTCTAAATAAATAAATAAATAAATAAAATCTTAAATAATGATATATCAAGATTTTGGAAATTCTAAGGTGGAAGTACACTTCATAGGTACCATGTTACCTTTGTTGTTCTCTCTCTCGATCATCCTTAACATTACTTTTGCTCACAAATGATTTTCTTAGTGTTTTGAAATATTTATATGATATTTAGTAGATTATAAGGTAATAACTATATATTATTTAACATTGGAACTCAAGAGAATATTTTTCATCCTGTCTGGAAGTGGGGGAAAGACTTGGTTTAGACAGTTGGAAATATTGGCAATGTGCCCAAGCCAAAATACTGCAAATGAAAAATTAGGTAAGTTTTTAGCTTTTCCTATATAAAATCCACACTACCTTGGGAATAATTTGTTTTTCGTCATTACCTGTTACCTCTTCATGTACTTGGGTATTGCTTCAAATTTTAAGTGTCCACAGTGAGTTACTAGTGACTAAGCCTGTCTTTGAAATTCATTCCGGCCACCAGGAATGTTATTTGACACCATTCGATGGTGTGTAGAGCTGCCCCTGCAAGCTTACAAAAGCTGATGATGGCCATCTCTTTGCATCCATGCATTCAGTAGTGTCATGTTGGTAACTTGAAATAAACCATAGTGGGAGTGTATACACCATGGGAATAGGCAAATGCTCTAAATCAGGCTGCCTTCCCTTCAAACTGAGGGTTCTAGAGCAGAGGGGGCTGGGAGGATGGGTTAGCATGGTGATGGGTATTAAGGAGGGCACGTATTGAATGGGGCACTGGGTGTTATACGCAAACAATGACTCATGGAACACTACATCAAAAATGAATGATGTAATGTATGGTGATTAACATAACATAATAAAATAAAATTTTAAAAAATCAGGCTACCTTCCCACTCCCACACGGGGAATGAATTGTTAAGCATTTATAAGCATGCTGCTTCTCCTAATCTGACATTTCTAATCAGTCCCTTGTAAAAACTCGTAATTTCTCTCTAAATTACATGAGAATTGTTCTCTCAACCCAAACTAGCATCCATTATAAACCTGGAATCAGCAACACACTATATTTCCCTGTAAACACCCACAAGCCAACTTGTAGATGGTAATAATCATAAGCGTAATGAGGAAGGAAGCTATGATGCCGTCAGAGAGAGGGAGCGAAAGGAAATCTCCTGACAACTATATATAACTAAACTGTGTACACATCAGCTTAGAATACCCTCAATCTTGATGTACGGTCATCAGTTCCTAAATTATCAGATAATTTATTCCTATGATGGAGTTTCCTGTATCCCAGGGCTTAGGACAATATCTGCCAGAGTAGGCTTAATAAATGTGGACTTGATTTGAATTAAGGTTTTCCCCAACTCTATCACCTAAAATGATTTTAATGCAGATTAAGTAAGACTTCCCTTACTATATGCAACCTCACATTCTATTTTTCAGAATATAGAATGTGAGGTTGCATATCAGGTGTGTCTTTATGTTTTTAACTACTAAGATATTAATAAAATTTTCATATTTCATAATTTTCATATTATGCCACTTAAATTTTTTTTAATTTTCAGGTATGGTATGACCAACACAAAATTAATCTATCCAAGGATATTTTGTTCTGACATGTTTAAGTAACAGTGTAGTGAATTCCTGGCTTTAGCTACTATTGTGTAACTATAAAAATACCCAATTTAAAAAATCAGGTAGAAGTGAATCACTTCTCCCTTTCACTTTCTCTTTTTCTCTTTTACTTGTGTTTTAACAAAATGGGTATAACATTTTCTTCATTATTAATCAGCGTCCATTTTTAAACTTTTTAAAACGTAGTGAGTCATACAAAGAATGAAATAGAACAGGTATTCTCACAGTTGGCAAAAATTTGTATCCTGACAAAACTTTAGTCAGGCTCCAAGAACTTCACCTATACAGCCTCTGCATACTCCCTTGTAAAATCTAGTTTTAGCAAGAATCTAAATTCTAAATCCAGTTCTATACGAGGTCTCTTCTCCCCTGCTGTGATAATGCCAAGTAAAATCTGTTTTTACCACTTTCCTACCTAGCTTTGGTTTTTCTTTGACACAGGCACCTTTAGTATTATTGCATATATTCATTCACAGTAATACTCCCCTACTTATTTCCTTCATGATACTCTTCAACATATATAATTTTCAGGCGCCTGGGTGGCTCCCTTGGTTAAACGGCTGCCTTCAGCTCAGGCCATGATCCTGGAGTCCCAGGATCGAGTCCCACATCGGGCTCCCTGCTCAGCGGGGAGTCTGCTTCTCCCTCTGACCCTCTTCCCTCTCGCGCTCTCTATCTCTCTCTCAAATAAATAAATAAAATCAAACATACATAATTTTCTTGTTAGTTTATTTAATTATGTGTTTTTATTTTCCTACCACACCAAAAAGTGCAGACCTGGGCTGTTTGGATCATACTCGTATTCTCTCTTTGGCGTCTGTCCTGCACTGGGCACATGGGGGTTGGGGGAGAGGTATTTGTTATAGCATCACATTCTGCCTTATTTGTACCTTGTTAGTACCACTGGAATTCGTTTATCCCTTTTGTTTCTGGCTCCACTGTCATCCTTCCAGAATGTCACTTCTTGCCAGAACATGGCAATAGAATCTTCCCAAGTTAGCCTCTCTAGCAGTCTGTCCCTCCAAATCATCCCCTCTCTGTTTGCCTCCAGAGAGCAGGCGCTGACGCACATATTTTAATACTCTGCATCAGATGGGTAGTCTTTTATTTTCATTTGTGATTTGCTTTATTTGAGTCTTCTTTTTTCTTAGATACTTTACTAAAGGTTTGTCAATTTTGCTGGTCTTTGAGAAAACAAATCCTGGTTTCACTGATTTTTTTTTCTACTTTCTGTTCTCTATTTATGTTTATTTATGCTCTCATCTTTATTATTTTCTTTCTTATGTTAATTTTGGTTTCATTTATTTTCTTCTTGTCTAGTTTCTTGCAGTGTAGGGCTAGAATATTTTTGAAATCTTTCTTCTTTCTTAATATACATATTTATTGTTATATACTTCCTTCTTAGTATTGCTTTTGCTGCATCCCATAAGTTTGGGTTTATTGTGTGTTCATTTTCATTGTTTTCTCAAGCTATTTTCCAACTCCCTTTTTGATTTCTTTTTTGGCCCACTAGTTGTTCAAGAGTGTGTTGTTTAATTTCCACATATTTTTGAATTTTCTAGCTTTCTTTCTGCTACTGATATCTAGCCCCATTCTTTTCTGGTTGGAAAACATTTGGGATGATTTCCATCTTTTTACATTTCTTAGACTTATATTCTGACCTAACATGTTATCTATCTTGGAGAATGTTCCTTGTGCACTCATGAAGGAAGTATATTCTGCTGCTGGATGGAATATTCCATTAGGTCCATTTGGTCTATAGTGGTTGAGTCCTCTGTTTCCTTCACTGATGTCCTGTCTGGATGTTCTAAACATTATTGTAGGTTGGATGTTGAAATCTTCTGCTACTATTGTGTTGCTTGTTTCTTTCTCTGACAGTTTTGTCAATGTTTGCCTCATATATTTAGGTGCTGATGTTGGGTACAGATATATTTATAATTGTTATATCTTCCTGGTGAATGGACCCTTCTTTCCTCTTTGTAGGATGTCCTTATTTGTTTCTTTGGACAGTTTTTGACTTGAAGCCTAACATCTGCTATAAATATTGCCACCCCTGCTCCCTTTTAGTTGCCATTTGCATGGAGTATCTTTTTCCATTTCTTCATTTTCAGCCTAAAGGTATCTTTAATTTTTTTTTTAAAAAGATTTATTTACTTTAGAGAGAGGGAGACAGAGCCCATGATCAGGGGGTGGGGCAGAGGGAAAAGAGAGAGAGAACATCCTCAAGCAGATTCCCCACTGAACCTGGAGCCCAAGGCAGGGCTTAATCCCATGACCCTGAGATCATGACCTGAACTGAAACCAAGAGTTCAGTTCAAGAGTTCAGTTCTCGGTTCAGATCTCAAACCAAGATCGACTGAGCCACCTGGGCACCCCTAAATGTGTCTTTAATTCTAAGGTGAGTTTCTCCTTGGCAGCATACAGTGGATCTTGTTTTCTGTTGTTATTGTTTTAATCCATTCAGTTATTTTATGTCTTTTGAAGAATTAAGCCTGTTACATTTAAAGTAATTATTGATAGGGGAAAATTTACTATTGTTGTTTTGCTAAGTGTTTTCTGTCAGTTTCAGAGCCCATTTGTTCCTCTTTCTCTTGCTAGAGTCCTTTGTGCTTCATTGATTTTCTTGTAGTAACACACTTTGATTCCTTTCTCATTTTCTTGTGTATGATCTGTAGCTATTTTCTTTGTGAATACCATGAGGCTTCCATTAAACAACTGATCGTCATCACAATCTATTTAAGCTGATAACAATTTAAGTTTAATCACACACAAAAACTATAGTTTTACTTCTCCCCCTTCCACTTATGTTATTGATGTTACACATGACACCTTTTTATGGCATTATCCATAGACATATTTTTATTGCTTTGGTTATTTTTATACTTTTGCCTTTTACCTTCTATGCCAGAATTAAAAGTACAAATTATATGCACCATTGTCACAGTATTCCCCCAGGCACCTGGTGTCCACTGGGTTGTGTCAGTCCTCTGAAACAGTGAAGACAAAAGCTAATCCCTTGGACAGACCCTAAAAATTCAGAATGTTGGAGGTATTGTCCTGGAAGTTTTCTCCAAATGATATAACACTGTTTCCTGGGGAGAGAATACAGAGAGAGAATACCCCAATTTTTTTAACCAGCATCCATATGGCTGGTCACAAAATTGGGGTGAGTTTTCTGTTTTGTTTTGTTTTGTTTTTTAATAAAAGAAATTGATCAGTGTATTGTTGAAATTGGTTTCTCCATGGGAGGAAGGAGCTTCTTGTTCTGTCATCTTGTTGATCACATCCTAAAGGAATTAATTGATATGAGGCTGTCATTGATGTTTGGCACTTTTTATTGGGAGTTTAAAGGAAAATGAAACAACTATGATGTAGGCAATGAGATTTAAAGTAAAAAGAGGAGAATCCAAAGAATCTGTAAATCTGCCAACTCTAAATGATCCTACAAATACATGGAGTTGAGTATTTGACTTTAAAACCATCCTTCACCGATGTCTATAGAAAGTCTATGTCAGGGTTGTTTCATTATTGTTGTTGTTATGTTGTTGTTTGTTTCCCCTCACAAAGCAAAATTAAATAGGACTGCTGTTAGGGTATGTAGAAACTGAAATGTTACCAATTTCAAGACTACAGAATTTTGTTGCTGATAGTTTGGGTTTGGGTATCTTGACATTGGTTTTCTCATGGGAAATACTAGCTCTCAGATTAGACAGTGAAAACACACAGGAGATCACCCCCCTTAATTGCAAATAGAAACTTCCATTCATTCCAATGTGCTTCACAACCAGAGTTCCCAGAAGGAGACCTTTCTTCAAATTTCCTGCTGAAAACAATTAAAGTCTATATTCCAGGAAAAGAGAGTTAATAATATCTCAGCAACCAAACTCTCTTTCCTTGTAGGAAAAGAAAAAGCACCAGGAAGATTGCATGGTAGAAAGAATAGAAATAAACAAATGAGGTACCCCACTATGGGAGGCTATTCAGCTGAGCAATGAGTGAATCCTTCTCTGAGAAGTGTCTGCTTGATTCTTTGGGGTCCCCGTAGCCTCTGACCCAGATCCTCAGAAGTGAGCAAGATGGTCTGTTAATGTATGGAGTCTGCTAGAATAGACACACCTCATTAGAGAAGGAAACACAAGGCTAAATTGCAAGGGAACATCATGTTCAGAGAGAGATCTGCTCTAATAGCAAAACTCTTAGACTACTCTAGCTAAAGAATCTTGGAAATATCTAGTACTATCTCCTTATTCCAAAGATGAAAAAATTGAGTTCCAGAACCATAGGGGATCCCCAAAAAGGATCATGCCTTTTACATTTTTTTAATACTACACAAGCATAGACAATTAACTTTTCCTTGCCTATGAGTTTGGTGTGTATCCACCTTAAATGCATTGCAGCAATATAGCCACCCAAAAGTATATCAACATTGTTGAGTTTATGGTCAAAACAAAAATACGGACACGACCTTGCTTGAGCAGCTCATTTAAACTTTCTGAAAGTTAACTTCCTCATCTGCAAAATAGAAATATAAGAATACCTATCTTGGGGCGCCTGGGTGGCTCAGTTGGTTAAGCATCTGACTTTGATTTCAGCTCAGGTCACAATCTCAGGGTTGTGAGATCAAGCCTCATGTTGGGCTCACGTTCCATGCTCAGTGCAGAGTCTGCTTATACCTCTCCCTCTGCTCCTCCCCCACCTCAAATAAATAAATAAATAAATAATAAGTAAATAAATAAATAAAATCTTCAAAAACAAATAAAAATACCAATCTTGAAGAACTATTATAAGATTACAAAGAAAATATGAGAAAATGTAATATAAATCAGTTGCTACAATCCAAACATTAATGATTACTATTACCATGAAATATATTAGCTGGTAGGTATGTGAACACTTAAAAGAATTCACGAGAATCGTGGCATTTTATTGCTAGAAGTTATTTTGGGAACTATTTAGTCCCTTCACCTGTTAGATGTGAAACAAATGACTTCCAAAAATATGGAATGCCTCAACCACAGCCATGCGGTCGGTGAATGAAAGGTCTATACTCAGCATTTGATTTAGATTCACTCTGCGCAGTCTCTTCCTTTACATGTGTTACCTCTTTTAATACCCACAGCATTTCTCTCAGACGAGTGAATTAGGATTGTTCTTATTTTACAGATGATACATGGAAGGCATGGAGAGGTTGAAAAACATTCTTGTGGCTCCGGAGTTAGGAGAGGAGCTGAGATTCAAACTTGGCAGGCTGCGTGAGGTCTCCCAAATCTCTGCTCCTCATCTTTTCATCAGCCCACAAGACTCAGGGCCTGTGGACTCTTTTGTACTTGGGAATCAGCCCTCAGATGCCACCCGGTTGCATAGAGTTGTGTTTCCTTGTTTCCTTTAAAAGCACGCAAGCAAACTCATGACTCTTGGAGACCACTGCATCTCTGAGGTTGCTGGGTACCTTACAATTGTGTTCTCCTCATTTTCTCTTTAACTTTAAATTCTTTTGAGGTACAAGCCCGTTTTCCCCGATTTTACAATCTCCTTTGCTCCCAACCACAGAAGAATGGGATTGTAGATTGTAGTCTTCCAGTTACACTTTTGTTGTCTCAGTATCTTCCCAGTTGCTAGGGTTTCGCTCCTATTCTTTCCATTGAATTGATAGGAATCACGTTCCAATAAAGGAGTGACAAAATCGGCTAGTTTCAAGTGCTCTAAACCTTTTCCAGCTTGGAAAAAGAGACCCCACAGAGGGCTGCCTCAAATGAGGGCTTTCCTGGAGAATGTTCCAATGTTATATTTGACAAGCACGCCACTTGACAATGCAGGGGCCTGCATATGTGGTGCCACTCTTCTTAACCTCTCCTCGCTGGACCAAAGCCCTGAGCACAACCTTCTCTTTGGTGTGGAAAGAGGCTCCAGAGACAGACAACAGTAGCTGCTTTCTGGATTCTGATGAGTATCAGTAACGAACAGCAGGATCAAAAGTAGATAGACGGAGAATTATCAGAGCAGGAGTGTAGGAACTATACCTGAGCTCTGGCATTCCCTTATCAAATAATCATACATAATTAAATTGAGAAAGAGAAAATGCCCCTAAAGAAAAAAAAAAAAAAGCAAAAAAAGTATTATTTTGGAGACTGGTAGAATGTAAGAACGCCAGCTATTCATGCCATCCCCAGAAGCTCAGACAGAGCTAAATTATGTTTCAGATTAATGTATCGGTCAGTTCAAAGGTTAGACAAACAGCTGTTTCTCAAGGAGGCACACTACAAAGCTTAACTGTTCATTGGAAGGTCTGCAACAGTCTGGGTGGATTCCCAAAGGAGTCACTGTTATTTGTTTCTGATTGGGAGATACCCCAAAGTGACTCTGTGCTACTGATGACCTCTATCGCTAGGGCATGAGGGTGAAACCCTGGAGCCGGTGCGATTTTACCAGTCTCTGGGAAAAAAAGAGAGAAGAAGAAGAAAAAAACCCACCCACACATAATAACATGTCTTTAGTGACTCAAAGATTAACCACAGCTCTGCAGCCTGGATGGGGGAAGAATGCTGGAGAGTCAAGAGGTCCACTCGCTCATTGCTGCAAAAATGTAAAATAACTAAAAATAGTAAACTATTCAAAAATGTGGTTTAGAGTAGTCAGGTTTGATTTGATGCAAAACTATGTAACTAGTAGTAAAACAAAAAAAGGCATGGAATATATTACATTTTTTTCAATAGTTACCATCATTCCCTTAATGAGTTTAAGATACTTGAGTTGAGTAACTCTTCGTATGAAACAGCCAATCGTAAATGGAAAATGAAATAAAGCTCTAAGAGAAAGACACACAGAAGAGGGAACACGTTAAATTAGAGTCACAGACTGGGATTAATAAATATTTGAAAGTGATTATATTGAAAGTAAAAAGTATTAAACTTCAGGTATCAGAAAAGTAAAGAGGTAACTTCTAAAGGTGTCCGGAGAGATGTTTAGGGATTCCTCCACAGTGATTACAAGTGTCTTCCAAGAACATGATTTGACATTTTTTTCTCCTCAGTTTTTCATTATTTACTCACTGCAAGACACTCACCAGTAGTTATTAGTTTATCTTTATGTCACTTTATTGTAAGAAGTTCCAAGGTCTTTTTGGACTTTGTATAGTACATAAGTTCTGGGTTGTTTTGAGGTTAATGAAAATCTGCAAAAAATTTATTCAATTCCCACAAAGTCATTTAACATTCAAAACTAAAATCAACTAAATCAAAATGAAATTCTTGAGAGCTTATTAGAAACAGAGCACCTTGAGATTTAGGGGAATAAAGGAAAAAAATTTTTTAATGAGAAGATGGGACCTCTACCTAGAAAAAGCTCAGCCTAAAACTGCCCTGGGAGGCAGGGGTCTGTACCTCAGCTATTTATTTATTCTTGTGTCAGATATGTATTCAGTAGGGTACTCATTCATTTATTCCACAAATATTTCCACCTTCTGTCTTACAATGAGAATGTCAGAATTTATCCTTAGCAGTTATGAAATAATTATATAATTCTTGACTGGTATCAGCGTGAAGACAATTAAGATGGCAGAAGAAGCAATTCTGGAGGAATGATTGGCACTTGGGGAGAATTTGGAACAGGTAAGGGAACTGCTTGGTTAAGAATACCTCAGATTGAGTTTATGTAGATGAGAGAACAGCAGTGCTCTGACAGAAATCAGGATGTGCGGCAGGAGACCAGCCTGATGGAATAAAAGTACTGAATTACACGCATTACGTTCCAGCATCATTTTTCACTGGGCAGATAAAGACAAGAAATCTGGAACTGAGAAAGCCAAAAGACATACAGCCAGGGTGAGCCATACATCACGCCCTAAGTTCATGACTTAAGAGCATTAACAAGAGGTCAATAAAATGGTTTTTGTTTTTTGTTTTTGTTTTTTTAAATGGTTTTTGAACAAGAAGAATGTCCCCAGTGAATTTCAAAAGCTTACATTGGCAATGAAATGGGTTCATTTTATCAGCTGTACCTTCAAGTCTGTGTGTAAAGAAAGCCTATGATTGAGATTATCTGGGTCTGAGAATTGTCCCAGTGGAAGATGAACAGATTGTCTTGGCCAGTGTGTAAGCCAGGGCTGTGGGGAGGTTGACACCAGGTGGCACAAGGCAGGAAGGAAGAAAACCAAAATCAGAATATCCTAGATGCATTCATTGGGACCATGTGACTCAAGAGGCCAATCAGGAGGAAGAGCAGGTTCAGCGGGACTAGGAGAAGAAATAAACGAGAAAGGAGTACAAAATAGCATGATGGAAAAGACACCTGTGGGCCCTCAGCCACTCTCAGCCATAGTTCCACCATCTGCATGCAGAATAAGGTTTCTCTACAGATCACATGAGATATTTTATGTAAGCCCATTATATATCTATTACATAATAATAGATATATAATAATGAGAAAATTATATATTATAATGACTGTATATGTTATATAGTATGTATATATGTTTCTTTCATTATTCTACTTTTAGTATGATGCATTAAAAATACTGTGTGCTTAGTACATATTGTTGAAATCAGTTGAATTTATAAATTGTATCTGGAGTGGGGGAACATTGTATTTTGAGATCTTGTGATATAATTACACATTTGACTTAATTTCATGAGCCCTATTCTGTCTATAAGTGCCTGGTGTCCAAGGAAAATAATGTCACTGGGGTGGAAGACTGAGCTCGAGCATTCAGAAAGTTCATCAGAAATACTGTTCAGGGATATAAGAGAGAGCAAAATATGAATCATCAGATGCTGAATTAAGGTGAGGGGAGGCTGACAGAGGTAATGATCTCACTTTTTTTTTTTTTAGTAGGCTCCATACCCAATATGGAGCTGAATGCAGGGCTTGAACTCAAGACCCTGATGTCAAGAATTGAGCTGAGATCAAGAGCCAGTGCTCAACTGACTGAACCACCCAGGTGCCCCATTTACTTTTAACTCTGAACCTCGCAAGCACACAGGAGTGTGCCCTATTCATCTTTTTTAATGATTTGTTTATTTATTTTAAAGAGAGAGAGAGAGAGTGGGGAGGGGGGAGCAGAGGGAAAGGGAGAGAGAAACCCAAGCAGACTCCATGCTGAACATGGAGCCAAATGCAGGGCTCAATGCAGGGCTCAATGCAGGGCTCAGTCTCATGACCCTGAGATCATTACCTGAGCCAAAACCAAGAGTCAGACTATTAACTGTCTGGGCCATCCAGGCGCCCCCCCCATTCATTTTTATATCCATAGTGTCTGGGGGGGGAGGGGAGTCTTTCACACTGGTATCGTAATTAAATTAGAAAAGCGATGAAGTATAATTTGGTGGTGTATTTCAAATAAGGAGACATATGGTTATGGAAGAAGTACTAGAGAACCAAGAGCAAGCTCTCTCCTTAAGGCATTCATTCATTCACAGATATTTATGGAATATCTAATATGTGCTGCACCCTTTTTTAGGGCACCATGGATATGAAAAAGAATAAGACTGACAAACTTCCTGCTATCACAGGGTTTAATTTGATCAGAGACATACAGTATACAAAAATTTGAAGAAAATAAGGAAAGGCGAAGTCTTCATGGTGAAGATTGTAGAGAAAACTCAATCATTTGAGAACAGTCAAGTTTAAGAAAGGATGAGAAGGTGGTATAAGAATACAGCAGAAGAAGATTAAGAAAAACAGGCTTTGACAGCGATGATGCTCTACTAGTTTCAAGGGGCATAATCCCTTAGTCTCGCGTTACATCAACTAACTGATATGGACAAACAGAAATGGATTGATCAATAATTCTCAATCTTCTAAGAGCCTTAAAACATGCACATTCCAATACCGATCCCAGAAATAGGGATTCACTAGAGTTGAACAGTAGAGGATGAACACGCCTGGTGATTCTCAGCAGTTAGTTCCCAGACCTCACTTTGAGAAATGAGAATTCTACTGAATTTTTAAGTAGCTAGTTAGAACAGATTCATGTAATGGATAGAATACTCGGGATGAGGGAAATCGAGGTGATGGACTTTAGTGCTAGAAATTAGCACTTGCTGGTCTGAAAGGATGCATGTTTCAAAGTGGATTTAAAAGTTCCCCGTAAAAAATAAAGAGGCTGAGAAAAAGAGAGAGAAACAACTACAGGATTACGAGGGCAGAATTCGAGAGATAAGTGATACGATAATACGAAACAACATTAGAGTAATTGGGATCCCAGAAGAAGAAGAAAGAGAGAGAGGGGCAGAAGGGATATTGGAGCAAATAATAGCAGAGAACTTCCCTAATGTGAGGAAGGAAACAGGCATCAAAATCCAGGAGGCACAGAGTACCCCTCTCAAAATCAATAAAAATAGGTCAATTTTTTGACCTATTGGTACTGGTTGAGACCTGATTTGTGACCTAGGATGTGATCAATTCTGGAGAATGTTCCATGGGCACATGGAACATTATTACTATTATTACTATAGTTTTACTATTAGATGTCCCCGACATCTAATAGTAAAACTTACGAGTCTCAGAGACAAAGAGAAAATCCTGAAAGCAGCACGGGAGAAGAGATATGTAACCTACAATGGTGGAAATATTAGATTGGCAACAGACCTATCCACAGAGACCTGGCAAGCCAGAAAGGACTGGCAGGATATCTTCAGAGCACTAAACGAGAAAAATATGCAGCCAAGAATACTATATCCAGCTAGGCTGTCATTGAAAATAGAAGGAGAGATAAAAAGCTTCCAGGACAAACAAAAACTAAAGGAATTTGCAAACACGAGACCAGCCCTCCAAGAAGTATTGAAAGGGGTCCTCTAAGCAAAGAGAGAGCCTAAGAGCAGCATAGATCAGAAAGAAACACAGACAATATACAGAAACAGTCACTTTACAGGCAATACAATGGCACTAAATTCATATCTTTCAATAGTTACCCTGAATGTAAATGGGCTCAATGCCCCAATCAAAAGACACAGGCTATCAGATTGGATTAAAAAACAAGACCCATCGATATGCTGTCTGCAAGAGACTCATTTTAGACCCAAAGACACCCCCAGATTGAAAGTGAGGAGGTGGAAAACCATTTACCATGCTAATGGACACCAAAAGAAAGCTGGGGTGGCAATCCTTATATCAGACAAACTAGATTTTAAAACAAAGACTGTAATAAGAGATGAGGAAGGACACTATATCCTACTTAAAGGGTCTATCCAACAAGAAGATCTAACAATTGTAAATATCTATGCCCCGAACATGGGAGCAGCCAATTATATAAGGCAATTAATAACAAAAGCAAAGAAACACATTGACAGCAAGACAATAATAGTGGGGGACTTTAACACCCCCCTGACTGAAATGGACAGATCATCTAAGCAAAAGATCAACAAGGAAATAAAGACTTTAAATGACACACTGGACCAAATGGACTTCACAGACATATTCAGAACATTCCATCCCAAAGCAACGGAATACACATTCTTCTCTAGTGCCCATGGAACATTCTCCAGAATTGATCACATCCTAGGTCACAAATAGGTATCAACCAGTACCAAAAGACTGGGATTATTCCCTGCATATTTTCAGACCACAATGCTATGAAACTAGAACTCAATCACAAGAGGAAAGTCGGAAAGAATTCAAAGACTTGGAGGCGAAAGAGCATCCTACTAAAGAATGAATGGGTCAACCAGGAAATTAAATAAGAATTTAAAAAATTCATGAAAACCAATGAAAATGAAAACACAACTGTTCAAAATCTTTGGGATACAGCAAAGGCAGTCCTGAGAGGAAAGTATATAGCAATACAAGCCTTTCTCAAGAAACAAGAAAGGTCTCAAATACACAACCTAACCCTACATCTAAAGGAGCTGGAGAAAGAACAGCAAATAAAGCCTAAACCCAGCAGGAGAAGAGAAAAAATAAAGATCAGAGCAGAAATCAATGAAATAGAAACCAAAAGAACAGTAGAACAGATCAACGAAACTAGGAGATGGTTCTTGGAAAGAATTAACAAGATTGATAAACCCCTGGCCAGACTGATCAAAAAGAAAAGAGAAATGACCCAAATCCACAAAATCATGAATGAAAGAGGAGAGATCACAACCAACACCAAAGAAATACAAACCATTATAAGAACATATTATGAGCAACTCTATGCCAGCAAATTAGATAACCTGGAAGAAATGGGTGCATTCCTAGAGATGTATCAACTACCAAAATTGAACCAGGAAGAAATAGAAAACCTGAACAGACCTCTAACCACTAAGGAAATTGAAGCAGTCATCAAAATTCTCCCAACAAACAAAAGCCCAGGGCCAGATGGCTTCCCAGGGGAATTCTACTAAACATTTAAAGAAGAATTAATACCTATTCTCTTGAAACTGTTACAAAATATAGAAATGGAAGGAAAATGTCCAAACTCATTTTATGAGGCCACCATTACCTTGATCCCAAAACCAGAAAAAGACCCCATCAAAAAGGAGAATTACAGACCGATATCCTTGATGAACATGGATGCAAAAATTCTCACCAAAATACTAGCCAATAGGATCCAACAGTATATTAAAAGGATTATTCACCATGACCAAGTGGATTTATCCCTGGGCTGTAAGGCTGGTTCAACATCCGCAAATCAATCAATGTGATACAATACATTAACAAAAGAAAGAACAAGAATCATATGATCCTCTCAATAGATGCAGAAAAAGCATTTGACAAAGTACAGCATCCTTTCTTGATCAAAACTCTTCAGAGTATAGGGATAGAGGGTACATACCTCAATATCATAAAAGCCATCTATGAAAAACCTTCAGCGAGTATCATTCTCAATGGGGAAAAGCTGAGAGCTTTTCCCCTAAGGTCAGGAACACGGCAGGGATGTCCACTATCACCACTGCTATTCAACATAGTATTAGAAGTCCTAGCCACAGGAATCAGACAACAAAAAGAAATCAAAGGCATCAAAATCAGCAAGGAGGAAGTCAAACTCTCACTCTTTGCAGATGATATGATACGGTATGTGGAAAACCCAAAAGACTCCACCCCAAAACTGCTAGAACTCATACAAGATTTCAGTAAAGTAGCAGGATATAAAATCAAAGCACAGAAATCAGTGGCATTCCTATACACCACCAAGACAGAAGAGAGACAAATCGAGGAGTCGATCTCATTTACAATTGCACCCAAAACCATAAAATACCTAGGAATGAAATTAACCAAAGAGGCAAAGGATCTGTACTCAGAAAACTATAAAATACTCAGGAAAGAAATTGAAGAAGACACAAAGAAATGGAAAAACATTCCATGCTCATGGATTGGAAGAACAAACATTGTGAAGATGTCAACGCTTCCTACAGAAATCTACACATTTAATGCAATCCCCATCAAAATACCATCCACCTTTTTCAAAGAAATGGAACAAATAATCCTAAAATTTGTATGGAACCAGAAGAGACCCCGAATAGCCAGAGGAATATTGAAAAAGAAAAGCAAAGCTGGCGGCATCACAATTCCGGACTTCCAGCTCTATTACAAAGCTGTCATCATCAAGACAGTATGGTACTGGCACAAAAACAGACACATCGATCAATGGAACAGAATCGAGAGCCCAGAAATGGACCCTCAATTCTATGGTCAACTCATCTTTGACAAAGCAGGAAAGAATGTCCAGTGGAAAAAAGACAGTCTCTTCAACAAATGGTGTTGGGAAAATTGGACAGCCACATGCAGAAGAATGAAACTGGACCATTTCCTTACACCACACACAAAAATAGACTCCAAATGGTTGAAAGACCTAAACGTGAGACAGGAGTCCATCAAAATCCTAAAGGAGAACACAGGTAGCAACCTCTTCGACCTCAGCCACAGCAAGTTCTTCCTAGAAACATCACCAAAGGCAAGGGAAGCAAGGGCAAAAATGAACTATTGGGATTTTATCAAGATAAAAAGCTTTTGCACAGCAAAAGAAACAGTCCACAAAACCAAAAGACAACCGACAGAATGGGAGAAAATATTTGCAAATGACATTTCAGAAAAAGGGCTAGTATCCAAAATCTATAAAGAACTTATCGAACTCAACACCCAAAGAACAAATACTCCAAACAAGAAATGGGCAGACAACCTGAACAGAGATTTCTCCAAAGAAGACATCCAAATGGCCAACAGACACATGAAAAAGTGCTCCACATCGCTCGGCATCAGGGAAATCCAAATCAAAACCTCAATGAGATACCACCTCACGCCAGTCAGAATGGCTAAAATTAACAAGTCAGGAAACAATAGATGTTGGCGAGGATGCGGAGAAAGGGGAACCCTCCTACACTGTTAATGGGAATGCAAGCTGGCGCAACCCCTCTGGAAAACAGTATGGAGGTTCCTCAAACAGTTGAAAATAGAGCTACCATACGATCCAGCAATTGCACTACTGGGTATTTACCCCAAAGATACAAATGTAGGGATCCGAAGGGGTACGTGCACCCCAATGTTTATAGCAGCAATGTCCACAATAGCCAAACTGTGGAAAGAGCCAAGAGGTTGGTCCATCGACAGATGAATGGATAAAGAAGAGGTGGTATATATACACAATGGAATATTATGCAGCCATCAAAAGGAATGAGATCTTGCCATTTGCAACGACGTGGATGGAAGTGGAGGGTGTTATGCTTAGTGAAATAAGTCAATCAGAGAAAAACATGTATCATATGACCTCACTGATATGAGGAATCCTTAATCTCAGGAAACAAACTGAGGGTTGCTGGAGTGGGGGTGGGGTGGGAGGGATGGGGTGGCTGGGTTATAGACATTGGGGAGGGTATGTGCTATGGTGAGCGCTGTGAATTGTGGAAGACTGTTGAATCACAGATCTGTACTTCTGAAACAAATAATGCAACATATGTTAAGAAAAAAGAAAAAGAAGAAGATAGCAGGAGGGGAAGAATGAAGGGGAGTAAGTTGGAGGGGGAGACGAACCATGAGAGACGATGGACTCTGAAAAACAAACTGAGGGTTCTAGAGGGGAGGCGGGTGGGGGGATGGGTTAGCCTGGTGATGGGTATTAAAGAGGGCACGTTCTGCGTAGAGCACTGGGTGTTATGCACAAACAATGAATCATGGAACACTACATCAACTAATGATGTCATGTATGGTGATTAACATAACAAAAAAATTTTTTAAAAAGATTTATTCATTTTTTTTTTTATTTAAGTCATCTCTGTACCCAATGTGGGGCTCGAACTCATGACCCTGAGATCAAGAGCCACATACTCCACCGACTGAGCCAGCCAGGCGCCCCAGGCTCTTAAAGATATTAATGATTAACTGACAGAGGCACAGGATCAAACAACATGATGCCTTCAGTAGGGAGTCCAGACTGTCTGCTCATTTTCATTGAACATGTTGATACGTTTCAGAAATCTTGATAGTCTTCCAAACTATGCCCCATGTTTCTTTCATGAATCTTAATAAAAATAAAAACATTGTGTTCTTGTCTCCCTGGGGATTTGACCAGATTCTTCAGAAGGATACTCATGATTCAGTGTTTGGAAAGTACGTGAGTGAAAAGGAAAATGAAGGGAAAAAATTGAGGCAGAGATTGTGTGGTATCATGCTGTTGCTTTTTTTGGACCAACTTTGGCTTTCCAATTCTGTAGGACTGTGGCCTGTCCCCAGTGGGGTAGACCAAGTGAGGGCGGTGTTCAGCTTAGGAGCTATTAAGATGTTGGACATCATTGACAGAACCACTCAGACTGAGGAAGGTATGTACGGTGTTGAGAATTAATCAGTCTGGCAGTAATTTCTATGTTTTAATATTCAGGTAGGCAATGATCTAGCAGAAAATGGCTTTTAGTATGACACAAAAGTCAAAGAGAAAGCAATTATCACAATCATGGAACAGGTGTTTGGACATGGTCAAAGATGTGAAGGCCAGTGCATGCTCTTTGCTCTGCCACTTTTTTAAAAAAAAAGATTTTATTTATTTATTTGCGAGAGAGAGAGTGGGGGGGTGGGAGAGAGGGGAGAGGGAGAGAAAAACGCAGACTCCCTGCTGAGCAAGGAGCCAGGTGCAGGACTCGATCCCAGGACCCTAGGATCATGACCTGAGCTGAAGGCAGACACTTAACCAACTGAGCCACCCAGGTGCCCCTATGCTCTGCCCCCTCTTGAACAACTTATTGCTATAGGACATCATGGGAAAAAAATTAAAATATGATCAAACTATCTACATTGTAGGTTGAAAGGAAATATTTTCAAAACTCTACTTAACATATATGCTGTAGCTGATTCCATAATTTATTTAGGGACTTCTCAAATGACTTATTTAGTTAATGCTATTTATGAAGTAAGTCGGATTTTTATTTAGTTGTTACATTATTTACTGGCTAAGAGTATATCCCCCAGTTATATTATAATCCCCCCGAACTTTCAGCTTCATGCTCAGGAGACCCTTAGTGAATATATTTCCCACTGAAGAAACGGGCATGAGAACATATATTTCCCACTAATTTATCGGGCATGAGAACAGGTTTTGACTGGAGAGCTCTGTGATTAACACAGCAGGGGCAACATCACGATACTCTTCATAAGGCAGTGGCCTTAATCGCAGTCTAAATCAGGAAGGCTTGATCCACACGGGTGTGTAAGGTACATGGGAGGAAAAGGTGCACTGTGGGCAAAACTTTTATGGTTGACAGTGCATTACTTTCTTTCTCTTACCAGTTCTTGTCAGTTCATTGTTTCTCTCTCAGCCCTTTCTGCTCACGGTTGCCAGAGAAAGGGTACTAGTTCTTGCTTTGAAGGGAACAGAAGAGTGCACACGTTCTGAGGGTCAACTGTGGAAAATGGCACCAGCAGTGTATCCTGCTGACTGTCACTCTGTTCTCAGCAGCTCCTCCCTTCCAAATCCTGGGGATTAACACTGGGGTTATTTGCTCTTCATGTCAAGCCAGCCCAGAAGAATGGGCACGGCCAGTCAGTGGGATAAAACCAGCAAATGGGGACAAAGACCCAACTTCCTCATCCTCACCAATAGCAATGAGGACCTTGTAAGTTTGATTTCAAAACACTGGAGGATTCCACCTTCGTATGTATAAAAAGAGTAGGAAGAATACCCAAGTAACTCAGACATGGAAGGCAGCCGCCACGTGATTTGCAGAAGTTCACAAATGGGAGTCAGGATCACAACCAGAATTGAAGTAAGTTCAGAAAAAAATGTTATTCCTGACTTCAACCCTAAACATGAAACCGTGAACTGTCAGAGGAGAATTAGCAACGTATTCGGTAATTAGATAAATTTTTTAACTCTTGACAGGGCATAGGAAAGACAGGTTGCTTTATCTTAATGTGGTTCTTATTTTATTTTTAAATAACCAGATAACTCAGTGGGGCAATTAACATTCTGAAACAACAAATGATCGTATTACTGCCAGGTCCTGACTTACTGTAAAGTCTCCAAGGTAAAAAGGCTTTGAGCCCATAGTGAAACTCCATCCTCTTGTACTTAGGTAGGGCTCCTCAGAAGGTAGTATGTCTGGTGCCCCGCTGTTTGGAAATGACCCCAAGGCAGAAGTGGAAGATGAAGTTACAGCAGGAGAGACTGAGAATCTCAGAGGATTTGCTCTGTGATGCAGGGACTCTGGCCTGTGAGTGACAATTTCCAAAGAAGGTTTAACTGGAGGTATTGAAGGGTTGTGACTGTTTAGGTCTTTTACCCTGAGACAGTGATGGTGGCTGGTGGTCTCTGCATTTACTGTGTTGATTCTGGATGGCAACCCTGGAAAATTTTAGAAACAGGGAAATATCATATGGAGTCTTGAAAGACATAACTCAGACATGCAAAATACATTTTCTCAAACATTCTTTTTTCCCCCCTTCTCTCTCTCTCTCTCTCTCTCTCTCTCTCTAACACACACACACACACACACACACACACACACACACACACACACACAACTTCTCTCCCCCTGGGGAAAAATCATGCATTGCATAGAATAGAACTGAATCTCCCACATGTTTCCCTCAAATAGGTTTTCCATAGTTATCATATGAGAGAAATACAATACAATATACAAGAGAAATATTATGGAATGGTGACTTTTCTAGTCACTTAAGTTGTTTTTTTCTCTGAATCAAGGAGTTATAATAAAAAAAGACTCCAAAGCCAGTGGTATGTCCATGTTGCAAGTTATCATTTAGAGACTTAATACCGCCAAATGATTCTAAGCTTTAACATCGTGGACATTAAGTCTCGGTGCACCATTGCATTTATAATGAAAATACTCACTTGCAGTTGTGAAAAGCTTAAAATAAATTCTGAGTCAGGCCTGCATTAGAGAAGCTGCCCTCTGGCTGCCTGAAGAGGCAATGGGGAGGGTGCAGGGAGAGGTGACTTTGCACACTTACCCTGGCCTTATGGGCTCTCCTCTAAGCGAACCCTCCACTGTGACACAGGATGAGAACTTGGCCTTGGAGCCGAATGAGGCCCTGAAATCTGATCAGCTAAAAGCCAGTCTGCAGGAAGCTGTCATCACCTCACAGAGTTTGCAAAACTTAAAAGGGAACCACTTTCACTTTCAGGGTTCTTATAGACTATCAGCTATTTCTCATACCGAAGCATTCATGGCAGCTTCACCCTTGGATAAATTTGTGTTGTTTAGGGTCTTTTGTGGGTTTTTTTGTTTGTTTGTTTTGCCTTGCCCCAGCCTTCATCCTTAATATCTCTACAAACCTCTGTGTTGTGTATCCTGGGCACCCGGAGGCTGGAAAGTTTCATCAGTGAAGATAAGATCTCCTGTGTGTACTTTCATTCTAGCTATCTTTCCCTTTTTTACTAATTCTCCTCACTCCTGCTGCTGATTTACAATGCCAAAGCTGCGCCCTTATTTTTGCCGGATTCACAGAAGCACTTGGCTTTGAGGTGAGTGCTGGTGATGCGCTTGTGAATCACTTTGTAAATGTGTGCATGCACTTAGCTTAGCATATGGAAGGAATACCTTCTTTGTAGAGACTCCATTGAGTCAGGATTTCCCAAAGAGCCATCTGCACCTGAGGACAACAAACCTTTATTCCATAATGATCACACTTTCTGACATAATTTCTTCTTTTAGGAGGATTTATTTTGAGCCAGACAAGAATTGGCTTTGTCTGTACTGAGAAAAGTTGCTGAGAAAGAAGTTGAAATGCTATGAATATTGATTTCAGTATGGCCCTTTTAAATGCCAAATTTAAAAAAATGGTTTCATCAATATAATATTCTTTCTTCTTGTTGCAATGTAAACTTGAACTGTGGAGAATATTTATACCAAACCCTTAAAGAAGATATCACTTTCCAAATACACAGAAAGGAGACTTGTGAGGGAGTTTAAAAAGCATTGGTTGCCCCCCCTCTGCCGAACCAAGAGAGGCTATGGACTCCAGAAACAAACTAAGGGTATTAGAGGGGAGGGGGTCTGGGGTGGGAGGATGGGTTAGCCTGGTGATGGGTATTAAGGAGGGTACCTATTGAATGGAGCACTGGGGGTTATATGCAAACAATGACTCATGGAACAGTGCATCAAAAACTAATGATGTACTGTATGGTGACACATAACATAATAAAAATAAAATAAAATAAAAAGCATTGGCTCTTACTTTGACTGTTTTTAAATAGTTACTACATATGAGACCAGTGTGGGATAAGTGAGTCCTTCCTTGACTTGGAACTCTTTCATGATTGGTATGAGATTTAAATAAAATGCTGGTTGTGGAACACCAAACGTGGAGCCTGGAATATTAGATGCTCAACACATGCAGAGTGTGACCTTGACTGGTTTGAGGCCCCAGACACAAGGAACATATAATTGAGATTATGACCATAAAGTAGGCCTTAAACACTAGAGATAGAGCGAGCAAATATGAAAAGTGTAATCCACTTAGTTTAATAACTAATTGTCCTGAATGTATTTTTCTTCTGATGGCACTATTTCCCCAGCTCACTTAGAAAGCAGAGGTGCTACAATGATATGAATCTTCAAATGTGGGTCTTGAAAAGGAAGAAAAAGGCAGAGAAGGAGAAGAAGGAGGAGAGGGAAGGGAAAGAGTAGAAGAGTCATTACTTACGTATTATGTTATGCACTGAAAATGGGAAGTACTACCGCATAGTAGTTTAAAGAAAGGGGGAGCAAGATGCCTGGATTCAAGCCCTGCACCAGTCTGTAATGGCTTTGTGACCTCAGGCAGGTGAGTCAGTGCCTCAAGCCAGTTTCCTCTTCTTTGCAAAATGAGGGTAACAATTGCACCTTCCTCCTGGAGTTGCAGTGAGGATCAAAGGAGATAACAAGTCCAGTGCATTTAAGCAGCACCCGTTCTCTTTGTAAATCACAAAGATGAACTATTGATATATATTTCTTCTGGAGCTTATAACAACCCTTAAAGGTTTGATCCTTTATCCACTTTTATCCTATTTTTCCAAAGATAAGTACATTTTTCAATGTGGGAGTGCTGATTCCAAGGCCATGCTCCTACCTCTGTGCCTTCCTACTTTATGGCAAGCTACAGGGAATCTCTGAATGGCCCACAAACTACTACCTTCTAATATTTTGATTTTATTAGCAACATGTATATATTTTGAGTTCTCAAAGTTATTAATGTACTGGTTTAGGACATATGTAATTTACAGATAGAATTTTGATGTCAAACACACTACAAAAAAAAAAGAAAAAGAAAAGAAAACTATAGAGCAGTTCCTCTGATGAAGACTGGTGTAAAAAACCTCAATAAAATACTAGCAAACGAAATTCAATAGCATATAAAGGATCATACATCAGGACAAAGTGGGATTTATTTCTGGAAGGATGGCTCAACACATGAAAATCTATCAATATAATACACCACGTGATCATCTCAATAGATGTAGAAAAAGCATTTGATAAAATCAAACACATTTTCATGATAAAAACAGTCAACAAAACAAAAAATAGAAGGAAAGCATCTCAAATAATAAAGCCCCTATATGAAAATTCCACAGCTAGCATTATACTCCATGGTAAAAACTAAAAGCTTTAACTCTAAGATCAGGAATAAGACAAGAATATCCACTCTTGCCACTTATTTTCAACATAATATTGGACGTCTGACCCAGAACAATTAGACAAAAAAGAGAAAGGTATCCAAATTGAAAGGAAGAGATAAAATTATCTCTGTTTATAGATGACATGATTCTTATATGTAGAAAACTCTAAAAAATCTACCAAAAAAAAACTGTTAGAACTAATAAATTAGAAAAGTTGCAGTATACAAAATCAATACACCAAATCAGTTGCATTTCTCTACACTAACAATTAACAATCTGAAAAGGAAATTTTAAAAAATAACATTGAAAATAATAAAATATTTAGGAATAAACTTAACCAAGCAGGTGGAAAACTTGCACACTGAAAATCACAAAACACTATTGAAAGAAACTGCAGAAGACACAAATAAATGGAAAGACATCCTGTGTTCATGGATAGGAAGACTGAATCTTGTTAAAGTATCCATACTACCCCAAAGTGACCTACAGATTCAGTGTAATCCCTATCAAAATCACAATGGCACTTTTTTTTGGCAGAAAAAGAAAAATCCTAAATTCATATGGAATCTTAAGGAACCTCAATAATCAAAAAATCTAGAGAAAGAACAGATCTTGAAGCCTCATATGTCCTGATTTCCAATCATGTTAAAGAGCTACCAGAATCAAAACAGTATGGTACTAGCATAAAGACAGACATATAGACTAATGTGACGGGAGAGCCCAGAAATAAACTCACACATATACAATCAACTGATCTTCCAGAAGGTTGCCAAGAATACACAATGAAGAAAGGACCATCTCTTCCACAAATGGCACTGGGAAACTGGATGTCGACTTGTAAAGAATGAATTGGACTCAACACCACATACAAAAATTATCTCCAAAGGGATTAAAGACTTAAATGTAAGACCTATGCTATCAAAATACTGGAAGAAAACATAAGAGAAAAGCTTCATATGTTGGATTTGGTAATGATTTCTTGGATCTGACCTAAAAACACAGGTAATAAAAATGGAAGTAAATAAATGAGATGATGTCAAACTCAAAACCTGCTCATTATAGAACACAATCGACAGAGCGAAAAGGCAGCCTACAGAATGGGAGAAAATATTTGTAAATCAAATAAAAGATTAACTTCAGAATCTCCACAAGAAAATAATAACCCAATTAAAAAACAGGCAAAAACTTATAGATATTTCTTCAAAGAAGATATAGAGTGGCCAAAAAGCATCTGAAAAGATACTTACCATCATAAATCATTAGAGAGATGTAAATCAAAACCACAATGAAGCATCACCTCACCTCCTTAAGGATAGCCACTGTCAAAAAACAAAATGACAACAAGAAGAAAGAAAGAAAGAAAGAAAGAAAGAAAGAAAGAAAGAAAGAAAGAAAGAAAGAAAGAAAGAGAAAGAAGAAAGAAAGAAAGAAAGAAAGAAAGAAAGAAAGAAAGAAAGAAAGAATAAAATAACAAGTGTTGGTGAGGATATAGAACCCTTGTATACTATTAGTAAGATTGCAAAGTGTGCAACTGCTATGGAAAACAATATGGAGTTTCCTCCAAAATTAAAAATAAAATAGCCATATGATTCAGCAATCTCTTTTGAGGAATTAAAGCGGAATCTCAAAGAGACACTTACACATCCATGTTCCTTGCTGTATTAGTCAAAATACCCGAAGGTGAATGGAACACAAAAGTCCATCAACAGATGAATGGATAAACAAAATGTGGTATATGCATACAATGAAATGTTATTCAGCCTTAAAAAAGAAATCCTGTCACAGGCTACAATACAGATGAACTGTGAGGACATTATGCTAAGTGAAATAAGCCAGTCATAAAAAGACAAATACTGTGTGGTCCCACTTACATGTGCTATCTAAAATAGTCAAATTCATAGAAACAGAAAGTAAAATGGTGGTTGCCAAGGGGTAGGAGGAAAAGGAAATGGGGAGTTGTTCAATGGTTATAGAGTTTCAGTATTGCAACATGAAAAGTTCTAGAGTTCTGTTGCACAATGTGAATATAACTAATACTAACACTACTGAACTCTACACTTAAAAATGATAAATTTTACATTATGTGTTTTTTATGTTATGTACGACCTTAAGATGGTAAACTTTGTTATGTGTTTTTATCACAATTAAAGGTAAAAATTCATTCATTCATTAATATAAGGAATACTGAAGACAAATGTGGTAGGGGGAAAGGATTAGTTTGGCTACTGCTCATTGAAAGCAGGTCTACAAAAAATAGTTTCAAAATTAATATTGAAAAAATATTTTTAGTTGAGTTCCATCCCACTGGACATTTATCAAACACTTTTATGGTACAGTAGAACACCTCTGATGGACCTTTAATAAATATTTCCGTAGATAAATCTTCAAAATATATATCTTAAAGTGATGATTTCTCACCCTTACGAATCATAGGAAAATTTCTCCATAGTAACATCTACTTTGTTGGCATTTCCCCCACCTTCCAAAGAGGTTGTTAGCCCTTTGGATAATTTTCAGAATTACGCTGATTTCATTTGGGAGAAAGCTATTTTGAATCCATGAATTAATTCAAGTAGGGGGAAGTCTACACGTTGTATCCCTTGGGAAAACGGAATTGTTTGATGCTTGGCAAAAGGAAGACCACGGGGAGGGGCAAAAGAATAAGCAGACATGAAAAGTCAAAGATGGGAAGAGAAATAGGGAACGAGTATGAAATTAAGAAGAGGTGACATTTATAAAAGAGGAGCGTAGAGGGTGGAATAAGTTTAAGTTAGAGAAAAATCACCTAGGAGTTGAATATCAGGCAATAGAGAGGACATTCACACTCTTTTAAAAGCGAACTCCATTGAGTTGAACTGGAAACAGAAAATTAACACATTTAGAGACTCTGAGGTGCTTCTTGTAGTTCCTGTAGATTCGGTTCGCTGTGACCTAAAATAGTGTTTGCCGGGGGTCTTCACGAATGGAGAGATGAAGAAAGTCAAGCTACTTATAGAGAAGTAAATATAATGTCAATTATTTCAGTTAGCAAAACATGGTTTTTAAATATGAAAATATAGAAATAAAGACTAAGGGATAACATATCTCTTGCAGGATTTACGTATATGGTTAAGACGATTCAAAAAGCGCCTACAGAGAATTCTCTCCATGCCTCAAGCTGTAGGAGACTTTTGGAGGGACGCGTAAAGGGCATATATGATCCTTGCCTGCTAAAACTCACAACCTCCCTCAGAAGAGTAAGGACTTACATGCATGAAAAGCCTTGAGATCCATTCACCAAAGTTATTTATGAGCGCCTCAACCATGACGTAAAAAGTGTGGGCAACCAAGAAGGGGAGGCTAAATCCAGGAGCAGTGATGGGTGAAGACCGAGACTGAATGTTATTAAGAATTGGAAAAGAGGGGCGCCTGGGTGGCACAGTCGATTAAGCATTCGACTCTTGGTTTCTGCTCAGGTCGTGATCTCAGGGTCATGAGACTGAACCCTGCATGGGGCTCCACAGTTAGTAGGGGGTCTGCTGGAGAGTCTCTCTTCCTCTCCCCTACCCCTCTCCCCCCTAAATTAAATAAATAAATCTTAAAAAAAAAAAAAAAGAAGTGGATAAGAGAAGAGAAAGGGGACCCTGGGAAGGGGACATGATGTACAATGGTTTGGCAGGCTATTCACATTTTTCTGAGTAAAGGAAACGTTGGCAGGGACAAAGAAGAGGAAATCGGACCTCTGGGCTAAATCACAAATGGCATAGAATGGGTCTCAAAGGTAGAATGCCTAAGGATGGAGATACAGGAGCTGAGGATAACTGAAGCTTTTCATCTGGAAGATGCAGGCTAAGATGCTCAGTGGACACACCGAAATCATTGAAAAAGAAAAAAAAGAGAGATTGGTTATAATGGTAGGTGACAAATCCATAAAGCACTTTTTTTCCTAGGCTATATTTGACCAACTTCTACAACTTTAGAGTATAGTTTCTCTCCCTCTCTCTCTCTGCCCCCCTTCTTCTGTTCTGCCACAAGAGAGAGGCGAAGGGACTTTAGTAAGAATTCAAGTTGCTTTTTAAAATAATCTTTGTTTGAGGCCTGAGTTGTCCATGCAGACTCTTAGGCTTTTTCCAGGAACCTTCTGGGAAGTTGAGGCGTGTACCTGGTCTTTGAACTCTGAGCTAGTCAGGGGTGCTCCCTTCTTTGCAAGGCTAGGAAAATCCAACACAAGGCAGAAGTATTCCAGGAAAAAATTTCTTTAGACTGTGAACACAACCTCATGGAAAGATCTGTAGTAAAAGAAAGAAATCACAAAAATATAGAAAAAAAAAGAAAAATTCTTAGATGAAGAGGTGAGAAGGAAAATGAGTAACATTTTTGGTCGTATTTTCATAAATATTTGACCAAGGGGCGCCTGGATGGCTCAGTCAGTTAAGTGGCTGCCTTCTGCTCACGTCATGATCCCAGGGTCCTGGGATCGAGCCCCGCATCGGGCTCCCTGCTCAGCGGGAAGCCAGCTTCTCCCTCTACCTGCCACTTCCCCTGCTTGTGCTCTCTCTCTCTCTCTCTTTCTCTGTCAAATAAATAAATAAAATAAAATAAAAAAGAAATATTTGAACAAAACCATTAAATATTTGTTGAGCATCTGTATTTGAGGTGTTAAATTATTTTGTTCATTTGTATAACTATCAGATTTACTCTTTCTCTGAATGTGTCTAGAAGACATTCTTTCCAACCCTCACCTCTGCCCTCACTTTCTCTCTTTGCCCTGAGCAAAATAACACATCTACTTGTCAACGCTGGTTTTCTTTGGACACGTAATACACCATGGTTTGCTTAAGTAGCCAACAGGAATTTCCTGACAGGACTTCAGCCTTGCTGCATCATGGACACATCTGACAGTGGAACCACATTGTGCCACAGTTTGGTTATAAAAAGCTGATATGGTTATGGTTATAGATATAGATGGTAGAGCTAGGACCAACTTTTGGCATATCTACACATAACACAAGGGGCTATTTGGCACAGATCAACATTCTTTTTTTTTTTTTCCTTCCTACTTTTCCTTGCTACTCATAGGGGTATGTGTTAAAGTTGACCAGGGGAATGTGATCCGGGCAAAGGATTAGAAGAGAAGGTCTCCAGAGGCTCAAGGAACAACATTTCCAAAGTTTAATTTTTTCCAATTACTTAAATAACTAAATTATCACTTAAGGCTCCCTACTTATGTATAAGGAACTATCACTGAAGAAAAAATATCTTGCAGTGTTAAATAATGAAAGTCTGACTAGATTGAGGCAAAAATAATCTGCACAATATCTATATGATTAGGAAAGATTGCCAACAGATTCGTTCATTTATTCCACTAACATTGAGAGCAAATCTACTATTTATCCAGGCACTGCTCGAGGCATCAGCTGAAGAATGCTGTCCTCATGGGGTTTGCAATCTAGTGCCAAGAGACATATAACTTTTGAAAAATAGTAAAAACATACCCAGTAATTATATGGTAAAGGCTTTCAACAAAAATGGAGAAGAGAATAAGCAAGCTGGGAAGGGGGTCATTTTAAAGAAGGTGTCAGGAAAAGCTTCCTTTAGGAGACAACAGGCAAATGAAGAAGCTGATGGAGGTGAACTCATGTTTATAAGCCACACTCACATAATATATTGTCACTGTTTCATTGGGTCATCAAACCAGGAGTCCCACGGCGCCTGGGTAGCTCAGTCGGTTAAGCATCTGACTCTTGATTTCAGCTCAGGTCATTATCTCAGGGTCGTGAGCTTGAGCCCCACGTCAGGCTCTGCACTCAGTGGGGAGTCTGCTTGAAATTCTGTCTCTCTCTCCCTTTGCCCTCCCTGCCTACACTCTCTCTCTCTCTCTCTCTCAAATAATAAACAAATCTTAAAAAAAAAAACAACAAAACCATGGGTCCCATAATGGATTCTGTCCCAGGCTAATTCTTGTACAAAATGTATGGCATAATAGGTGATCTGTTAGTAGCCTTTGATTTCACTGTGGAATACATCAATGGCCAATTTATCTAATCTTTTGCCTCAGTTTCCTCACTTTAAAACAAGGGGAAAGATACTACCTAGCTCATTGGACTGTGTAAAGATAATTTTGTTACATACAAAGGGCTTAGGACAATAATAATAATACATTATTATTGCTATTTTTTTATTAACAAAAGAATCAACTAGGAAAAGCTAAAACATCTCATAGCATACACTTTCTGTTGAAGGTATGATAAACTTTTTGGAGATATAAATGAAGAGTTGTTAATTTGTTATAAAGTTACAAATGTTTGACCCTTTTCCATTATATACAGTTTAATGTCTGGGTTTGGATTTATGAAATGGATAAAGTAAAGGTCATAAGAATTTTTGGGAGTGGGATGGAGTCTTAAACATCAGCGTCATGCTATGAACCAAGTATTGCTTGGGGCAAAGATTTTATTCCTTATTCCTAATTTAATCATCTTGGACAGTCCAATTTTTTTTTTAACTTGGCGTAGTTAACTATTTTTAATCAGCACAGAACAACATCAAATTCTATATATGACATACGAATTTGGGGAAGAAGGGAATCATTGAACTAGTACACACTGACATACAGGGAATAAATTGAAGGAAACCAGGTTCAAATTTCCAGTTACCTAGTATATTTACAAAGTGGAATGTGACAAAAATCCTACTGTTACTCCCAATACTCCGAAAAACCAAATGAGATATCTTTAACAGAATTATTGCCTTGTCTGATGGGCTGTGCGTCCACAAGAAAAGAATCCCAAAGTTAAAAGGGTACTAGTGGTTACTGAGTGATGCAAGTCTAGATTGGTCTAGCAACAAAACTGTTATCTTCCACATGACAGTTTTCTCCTAGCAGCCAATACCAAGGTCCCCTGTCCCCACTGTATTTTTTAAAGATTCAGTAAAGTTGAGGTATCCAAAACTAGAATAAGGGGATGCTTATTTTCAACTATTTGAAGAGCATAGATAGTTGTTCCCTAAACAAACAAAAAGGCTTAAGTGTATTTTCAACAACTGGAGCCAAAGGAGGGACAATGCATGTCTTTACTTCTCCCCAGTGCCCTTTCTGCCACATTCTAAGTCCATTTGTACCACAGTAGCAACATTCTTTTTTTCCCCCATATAATCAAACATTTAGCCTCACAGGGTTATTAATCACACTTTGCACTTAGACGGCCTGAGTTTGAAAGGACATTGCTTAGAATTCTATAAACAGTCATTAATCCTTAAAAAAAAAAAAACAGAAAGTTATGTGTTTCGTAATCATTTTACTCAAATTATGGAGTGTATAGAACTATGGAATTACCAAAGGCTCGCCAGTTTTCATAGGATCCATGGTCTTTAATTGTTTTCTAGATGTGAAAATAGTGGTAGGTTTGATACAGTGAAATTGTTGAAAGATCCTAGCCACTTTGCCTAAGGCCAGACATCCTTTAGTCTTCTTTTTTTAACTGTTGCTTGAAGGTCATTTTTTCTCTGACACTGGAGTACGTCCTTGAGGTGCCCTATTGCCCTCTGTTGAGTTGCTTGCCCTTACCAGTATCCACATACATGATTCCCTTTGCTTCCGTAATTAAGTTTTTTCAAAATGAGGGCATAAGACCTAACAACATTATTTGTTTTGCTTGTTATTGCTTTTCTTTTTTCTTTTTTTTTTTTTAAGATTTTATTTATTTGACAGAGAGAGACACAGCGAGAGGGAAACAAGCAGGGGGAGTGGAAGAGGGAGAAGCAGACTCCCCGCGGAGCAGGGAGCCCCATGTGGCTCCATCCCAGGATCCCGGGACCATGACCCGAGCCAAAGGTTGATACTTAATGACTAAGCTACCCAGGCACCCCTCACTATTGCTTTTCTAATCCCTAGCATGATGCTCATAGTAAATCATGTATGTTTTTTTTTTTAAGATTTTTATCCATTTATTTGAGAGCGAGAAAGAGAGAGAGTGTGTGTGTGAATGAACAGAAGGGATGGGCAGAGGGAGAAGCAGACTCTCTGCTGAGCAGGGAGCCTGATACAGGGCTTGATCCCAGGACCCTGAGATCATGACCTGAGCCGAAAGCAGCCGCTTAACCAAGTGAGCCACCCAGGCGCCCCACACAATGTATGTTTATTTTTGAGTGATGAATGTAATACGGCTCTGAAGTTCCAAGTAAAATTCAGCCTCTATTATGAACTCACTGTGTGACCTTAGGCAAATTCATTGAACTTCCTAGTGCTCAGAATCTTTTTTCCTTTTTTTTTTTTTTTTGCAGAAATAATAATGCTAACAGTTTAGGAGCAATTTTTGATGTATCAAAAGTTGTTACAAGCAATGTATTAGCTCATTAAATCATATAAAAATCCTATGAAGTAGATATTCATTATCTTGAATGCATAGTTGAAAGAATTAAGGCCCAGAGGGATTAAATGACCTGTGTTATTAGTAAAGCTATCAAGGACAGAATTGGGAATTTGAATCCAGGCATTTAGTCTCAAGGGCCCAGGCTCTTAGTCATGCACTATGTGCGCCCTAGAGCCCCTTAGATGATTTCTCAGTTTTGTTCCAAAATCAATGTTGAATAATAGTGGGGAAAAAAAAAAGAAAAACTTTTCCATTGATTGTATCTGGATACAAAACCGACCTCAACATTTTCTTTCTTTTATAGCTATTAACTCTTTAGTTGATTGATACATAACATTCCTATTTGTAAAAGAGTCCTATACTAACATTTACCTTGTGCTTATCTAGTAATTTAAATAAATTAGTGTCCATAATGTGCCAGCATCTAACAAATGAAATTATTTAAGTGTTGGGGTAATAAAAACAATAGATATGCTCATGTGACTTGATTTAAATAAAACAGTGAAAAATACCAAAATTTGCTTTTCTCAAGTAGCCTGTAATTGGGAAGATAACAGTGCTCGTTTTAAGCCAGAATTGTTCAAAGATCTACAAAGAGAGTAGATCTTAAACATTCTCCTCCCAAGAAACACAAATTGCAACTGTGTGAGGTGATAGATTTTAACTAAACTTATCGTGGTGATCATTTTGCAATATGTGCATATATAGAGAGGGAGAGAGAGATGCCAAGTTTTTATATAGCACACCTTAAACTAATACAGTGTTATATGTCCATTTTATCTAAGACTGGAAAAGATCTACAGTGGCTGAGTTATTTGGAAAGTTATGTTTCCCTGTTGTTTGGGGGCAACACTTTGTCCCAAGGCAATAGCTTAGTCTGGGTTGAAACACAGACACCTCTAGCAGGAATTAAAAGAAAAGCAACTCTGTTTTATTCAATTAGGCAGGTAATAATACCCCTAGTTTACAGATGAGGCAACAGAGGCCTGTGTGCCCATGGTTACATCGCGGAGCCAGGATTTGGGAAGATGGATCCGATTCAAACCCTCAGCGCTCCTCATGGCTACATTACTTGCTATTGGAAAAGCAGAGATTTAGATAACATTTGCACTTCTCTACCGGGCTCACACTGCTTGACCTAGCTTCTGTTCATGGCACTCAACTCCAGGATGTTCATTAATTCACTCAACACATTATTTATGACGTGCCCGACTGAGAGAGATCTACTGCATGGACATCACAGTCTCTGGAATTAATTTTAAGCGTACCAAGGAAAATTACTTTTGTTTCACTGCTTTCCAAGAATAGAGATTTACCAGTAAAATTTTAATTTTGTAGCATTACCGTTTACCCTTCCCCCCCCAAAATTAACAGACCTGGTTGAATAAACTTTGTTTTCAGACAAACCAGATAGAAAGAAGAAAAGCTTTGTGACATGGGCACTCAGCCAGTCTTGAGGAATGAACACAGCATTTTCAGAGTCTTTGGAATATTAAGAACAGGTCATAAGTAAAAGAAAATAGGAAATAAGGACCGGAGGTTGGGAAGCCTGGAGTCAGTTCAGACTGTCTGAATCACTTATGTTGTGGTGGTGATTTGAGCTGACAAAATGTTATTGGAGGGATCACTCTCCTCAACACTGTTTGCTTTGGGAAGTCAGGCAGAGATTTATTATGGCTGAAAGCCTTTACAGCTGTCGGATGTAAGTGCTGGGTTAAGAGAGTTGAAAATATCAGCTGAAATTAATAGCATGAGTTGTGATTTTGAATATCTGCAACAGTTGCAATGGGAAAAAAAAAAAAAAAGAAGAAGAAAAAAAGAAAGCCAGAGACCACAGTTTTATTCTACATCTATGATTGCCTCTGGTGCAAAAAAAAAAAAAGTCATGACATGTGATACATGGAAAGGGGGCAATTTTATATCCACTGAATATAACCCAGATATCTGAAATGCTGACATACAGCCCTGACAATTAATGGGATGGCATTTTGATGTAAGTAAAGATGTTAGACTCAATGGCTAGGATGGTAGAAGAAAGGAAGCATCGGAAGTGATGTCTTTCGAAAGAATGTTAGTCCTGAGGAGTATCAACACCACAATGCGTGAGTAAAGATGGCAAGAAAAATACATTTGGAAGATGAAGATAAATTGATGAAAGGTGGATAGATCACACTGATAGGCATGTTAAAAAGGTAATCCTTATTTTTATATCTATATCTCTCTATTCTTCTATCTGTCTTGGAAAATGTAGGCTCAATCAAATGTGAAGGAAAGATTTCAGGTTTTGTTTCCAATGCTGGGTCTACAGGCACAGTGGTACACATCTTAAACAGATTTTGTGATGGAGAATGACCCATAGCTAATATTTATGAAACTCTAAGTATGGGAATTCATATTAGAGAGCGGATTCTGACCTTGCTTGGCAAGGAATCCCTTTCTTGAGAAGCACGTCATTGGTTCATTTCCTCTGAACGCACTCTGAGAAATACTATTTCGGAGTGGAATGTGTATGTTGAGCAGGTCTTCTATTGCTTGTCCTCGGTAATTATACTTACTGGGTACATAACTCAGAATCTGGATACAAAATAGTGTTGAGTGAATTAATACATCTAATAAATGAGTCACATCTATGTTCCTGTCACCTTAAGGGTCGTACAACCTGTTCTCCACTAAAGGATGTATCTGTTCGAATGTAAAGAAATACCAACATGTCCTGTAGACTCCAGTATGTTAATTGTAATAGTGACATGCTGATGCCAATGACCCAGACTGCTGTATTGTGATGTCGCCTGGTGTGTTATAAATGTGTTTAAAATATGCAGGGAGGGAATGATGCACATTTTGGCTAGGCATCTGATTTCACCAAGTTACTAATGTTTTTATTAAAATAGGACTGTCAGAGGATAATGAGATATTCCCTCTCTATTCTGCCTTTATCTCCTGCTTCCCTTGGTTACCCTTGTCATTTTATCACTTTCAGGATTTTCATTCAGTTCAGAAATGAAGTAATGACATAAAGTGCAGATGAAAATTTCCCTGCAAGAAGCAGAATCATTAACATGACTGATTAATAATAAATAATAATTTTAAAAAACGAGAGGCCTATCCCTCCACTTCCATTGCTTCACCTGTGGCTTCTGTGGTCTTAGGATAAAGCCACTGTCTGCTTCTTTTTTCTCTGGTCTCTCTAGTCTTACCCACGACCTCCCTCACTATATTCCACCCAATCTTTGTTGACACTCTTTGCATTTCAGCGAGAGTACCCCCTCGTCTTTCTTTTACTTTTTTTTTAAGATTTTATTTATTTATTTGAGAGAGAGAGAGAATGAGAGATAGAGAGCACGAGAGGGAGGAAAGTCAGAGGGAGAAGCAGACTCCCCACTGAGGAGGGAGTCCGATGCAGGACTCGATCCTGGGACTCCAGGATCATGACCTGAGCCGAAGGCAGTCACTTAACCAACTGAGCCACCCAAGCACCCCCCCTTTCTTGACCACTCCATGTCATTTGCACACACAGTTATTATGACCAAAATGGCCCTTATTCACCCAAACAACAGCTTCCAACACCTTGCCAACAACCTTCACCCTCCTATTATGTAGAAGAGGTGACACCAAGTGGCAAATGCCGAGCCAGGGCGCTGGACTTGAAGATGAAAGCAGAATAAGGTTCTACCCATGACTTAGTGTGTGGCAAGGGAGCAAGGTCTTGAGTCTAACAAATGACCATTTGCTCCAGTACAGTGTGGCCTGTGTGCTATATTCCAGACACTTTATGTAGCACAGTGTTATAGCGGAGTTATCCCTCCCCTCAAATTCCTATGTGAAGTCCTAACTCCCAGGACCTCAGAAGGTGACTGTATTTGGAGATAAGGCCTTGGAAGAGGTAAATAAGGTAAAATGAGGTCATATGGGTGGACCCTAATCCAATATGACCAGTGTCCTCGTAACAAGACATTAGGACACAGGCAAGAGGAAACAGGAACACCGCGTGGAGACACAGGGAGAAGGCGGCCTTCTACAAGCCAAGGAGAGAGACCACCGAAGAAAGAACCCTGTCCACACCTTGATCTTGGACTTCCAGCCTCCAGAGGGTGAGAAAATAAATGTCTGTGATTTGAACCCCCCAAGGGACTTGATTATGGCAGTCCTGGCAAACTAATACACAAAAGGTGTCCTTATTTAGTAGGATGCTCCAATTTAAGTTTTTTCTGCCCTCCCCTAAGGAAAGCAAAGTTCTCTATTCCACACCCCAGTCATGAGTGTTTACTCCACCCTGTTCTAAAGCGATAGTGATAAATATTTCCATGCAGGATATTTTTCACTCTGGAGACACTATAATTGGTTCTAAAGAGAAGTACTTTCCAGACTAAGGGCTGCTGCCTTAATATGTGCCATATGAGAATGTAAGGCATAAAGCATGAAATACTTTAAAAATTACATAGGATTGAGAGGCAAGTGCAATGCAGTAGAATTTGGAGTAACTTACTGGGCGGGTATCCATTTGGTGCAAAGCACTGAGTATACAGAGGTACTGTGTGAAATAGAAAGGTAAATATGGCATCATTCCAGCCATGCAAAGTTCACCGTCTCACATGGGAAAAGAAACGTGTGACAGTTGTCTTTTGGACAATTGGGGGGTCATCTCATTCAAGTAGGGACACTTCAATCTGCCTGAAATGGATCTTAATTTTTCAGCCAGAGAGGACTCTGTTTTCTAAATTCTTTACTATAAGATTGAATAGGAAACTCCCCCCCAACACTTTTTTAGTGTCAAATAATGGAAACCACCTTGTTTCAAATATGGGAGTAAAATGTGCTAGATTTTTATTTTATTTTTTTTAAAGATTTTATTTATTTAATTGACAGAGAGAGAGAGAGACAGAGAGAGAGGGAACACAAGCAGGGGGAGTGGGAGAGGGAGAAGCAGGCTTCCTGCTGAGCAGGGAGCCCGATGCGGGGCTCGATCCCAGGACTCCAGGATCATGACCTGAGCCGAAGGCAGTCGCTTAACCAACTGAGCCATCCAGGTGCCCCTGTGCTAGATTTTTATAGAACACTGCCTTTGAAAATTGAGATACTCTGGGAAGCTGGTAGCTTTAAAGATTTTTCTTAGTATTTATAATATACTGAATGCTACTCAAAATCCCTGAGATACATTTCCATTTAATATTCCCAACATCTGAAGAATTTGCTTCTGTTGACTCCTGCATTACAGATAAAGAAAGAGAGATTCGGGGGGGTGGGTAGCTTGTCAAAGATCACAAAACTTCTAAGTAGTGTAGAAAGGCATCAACACTAACGGGTAGGAAGAGCTCGTAGGTATCATGTATTACTACCACATTCATTTTTATAATTTGTAACTCAAATAAGTCCTTTTCCCAAACTAAGGTGGCTAAGGAACCAAGGGACCCTTAAAACAGAGATGTTCTGTGTAAATATTCATTTAGAATTTGGCACAAAATAAGAGTGGAAACATAACTATTTCTAGATAAAGCAAAGCAAAATATGCACTTTGGGATTGATTTCCTAATCAAATTATCACCGCAGTACTAACAGCCATGTAATGGGGAATATTTCCTATCAAGGTGACTTCATCTTTAAGCTCCATATCAACACTCTTAGAACAAACATAGCCCTTAAAGTTGATAGATTAAATGCTCTGGGGCATTTCTCCACACTTCATGTATCAAGAGATGATGCTATGTTTTGTATGTACTCATGGTTCATGGATATTGGCCAGCCTCCAATGACAGTCACATTCAGAACACACTGAAAAACACAACCAAACATTGTTTTCATTATACCAGTTTAGTTGAAAGAAAAGAAAAAAAAAAAGGTTGAGGGCGCCTGGGTGGCTCAGTTGGTTAAGCGACTGCCTTCGGCTCAGGTCATGATCATGGAGTCCCGGGATCGAGCCCCGCATCAGGCTCCCTGCTCCGCAGGGAGTCTGCTTCTCCCTCTGCCCTTCACCCTGCTGGTGCTCTCTCTCTCTCTCTCTCTGAAATAAATAAAAAAATCTTTAGAAAATAAGATTGAGAACAAAGTACAAGTGATATCTAAAGTACTAGTGAAATGTGCCAAAGTAAGTTTCAGTTCTAGTGGCACTCTGCTCCTCTATTAAGATACAAGAAAGACATTCTTGTCTTTAACCAGACCCAATCCCCACACTCCTCAAAAACATGTATTTAGCACTGTTTCTTTTTCATTTTATAGACACTGGCTTGAACTCAAATAATAATGATCCAATTAGTGTTCCCTTATTAAGATAGGAAAAATGATTCCATATAATATTTGAGAAATAATATTCTATGTCTGTTTGGAATTTCAAATTCATAGCTATCGAAATGCAAAATGTGAAGTGAAAAAATTGTAATGATCTAGCTTACTAGAGAAATTTTGACAGTAGTATAGAACAGCTTACTTTTATTAAAAAAAAAAACACAACAACAGATCATTTCAATTTACTTTGTCTTGTGTTTGCTGCTTAAAGGAGATAATTCATGGAAAGCATTTGTCAAAGTGCTGAAAACATTGGAGGACTCAAAGTTAACCACTGTTTGTTTGTTTTTTTTAATGGAAGAATTCTTACAGAAAATCAGTTTAGGGTGCCTGGGTGGCTCAGTTGGTTAAGCGACTGCCTTCGGCTCAGGTCATGATCCTGGAGTCCCGGGATCGAGTCCCGCATTGGGCTCCCTGCTCAGCAGGGAGTCTGCTTCTCCCTCTGACCCTCTTCCCTCTCGTGCTCTCTATCTCTCCATCTCATTCTCTCTCTCAAATAAATAAATAAAATCTTTAAAAAAAAAAGAAAATCAATTTAATGTTATTCCTGTGAGGACTAATGGAACTAAAATGTCATGCTATGGAACTTCCCATGAGTTTCTTACTGGCTTTCATAATTCTCAAAAACTGACATGATATATGTCCTATATTAGACAGACAATCTTGGGCTGTGAAGATTCAGCTTTTATAACAGGCATTATTAACATAAAGTAAACATTCATGGAGCACCTGGGTGGCTCAGTCGTTAAGCATCTGCTTTCAGCTCAGGTCATGATCCCAGGGTCCTGGGATCGAGCCCCACATCGGGCTCCCTGCTCAGAGGGGAGCCTGCTTCTCCCTCTCCCACTCCCCCCCCCGGCTTGTGTTCCCTCGCTCGCTGTGTCTCTGTCAAATAAATAAAATCTTAAAAAAAAAACATAAAGTAAACATTCCAACCAGTTACCCTATTAGATATAATCAGTGAAACACAAAAGAACTGAATGAATGTTCTCCATAACAAAATACATGTTCAATGGGAAAAAATTAAAATTTGTCCATATGTTTTTTTTTTAGTTCAAATTTTGTCACTATCAAGTCCAAGGGACTTTTCCAAAAAAAGGGAAAAAAAAGGGCAAATGTGTTTCTCTATTGGCCCATTTATTTGGGTTTGATTTTTCATATAAGGAATCTTCATTTTCATGTTTAAACTATTCTCACCAGTATCTTTAAGAAAATGACAAAGGAGAGTATGTATGTAAATTAGACCTAAAAATGTAAAAACAATTCTGTATTCATTCTGAGTGTAAAACTAGCTTGTGACATGGATAATATAGGGATGATACATGGATGGTAACTAATAAGGATAAATATGAAGTTTCATAAAGGTTGGTGACTTATGCACAGTGGGAATGGCTTTTAGTTTAGAATGAATAGCACCTGCAGTGTGATTTCCGTTTCCCAGAAGATAAGTGATGTTAAGCATCCTTTCATGTGTCTGTTGGCCATCTGTATGTCTTCTTTGGAAAAATATCTATTGAAATCCTCTTTCCTATATTTTAATTGTATTTTTTTTTTGTTTTGGGGGTTTTGTTCTTATTTTTTGCTTTTGCTAATGAATTGTATGAGTTCTTTATATATTTTGGATATTAGCCCTTTATCAGATATATGACTTGCAAATATTTTCTCCCATTCAGTAAGTTGCCTTTTCATTTTGTTGAACGGTTTCCTTTGCTGTGCAACTTTTTAGTTTGATGTAGACCCCTTGCTTGTTTTTACTTTTGTTGCCATTGCTTGTGGCAACTGATGTCAAGGAGCTTACCACCTATGTTTTCTTCTAAGAGTTTTATGGTTTCAGGCCTTACATTCAAGTCTTTAATCCATTTTGAGTGAATTTTTGTGTTTGGTGTAACATAGTGGTCCAGTTTCATTCTTTTGTATGTAGCCATCCAGTTTTCCCAACACTATTCATTGAAGAGACTGTCCTTTCTCCATTGTATATTCTCGCCTCCTTTGTCATAAATGAATTGGCCATATATGTGTGGGTTTATTTCTGGGCTATTCTTTCCCATAAATTTATGTGTTTGTTTTATGCCAGAACCTTACTGTTTTGATTACTATAGCTTGGTAATATAGTTTGAAATCTTTAGGCCTCTAAATGTGTGCCAAACCTGACACCCCTCCCTGTGGCCAAAACCCTAGGACAAGCAAACAGGGCTCTTTCAGGGAAAGCCTGGGGGTGTGTCTCAGGCTGCTGTCTGTGCAATGCTCTAGATTGCACAGAGGTGGGAGCCTGCCAAGAACTCTGTCTTCAATTGTTACAGTCTCATGAGACCCAGGACCCCAAGCCCCTCTGGCCACCAGAAACCAGCAATCAAGGGACATCCCCTGGGCATCAGCTGCAAAGACGGGGACACCAGACACTTGTAAATCTCCCTTCTAGAAGGTACAGAAGGGAGTAGCACCGTGCAGCTGGGCAGCTGAAGAGCGGTTGGGGAGGGGCGGAGGGGGGGAGAATAGCACCTGCCCACTGAAGATTAGGGTCAGCCCCTCGATGCGTCTTCAACCGGAAGCCTGCCCTGCCCACTGCAGCTGTGATGGGAAGCTCACAGGTCTCTCCCAGGAAGACAGAGCTCCTGAGGCTCTTGCTTCTCACCGTGCCCTGAATGTGGTCGCTGTTTAAGAACTCTTCCACGGTTGGTTATCGTTCTGTGGGACCCGCAAGCCTAAGACTCCCCGGGGCCACCAGAGCCAGGGCACGTGGAGGTGACCCCCCCCCCCCCGCCCCGTGCAGCCGCAGAAACCTGCCAGGGGGAACACGGGAGCCCCAGACATGTGGAAACGCTCCCCTCTGGGAGACGATACTGGTGCTCTGGAGAGGGACAGGGGGGCAGCGTGGAGATGGTGCCTGACAGGAAGAAGAAGGAGAACAACACAAAACTTGGGAGAGGGGACATGGCGCCCCCCAGGAGCAAGGAGGAGGGGAAGCGTGAGGTGGCACCTACTAGTCTTCCTCCTGGAGAGCATGGAGCAGGCTGCTGGATGGACCACCAGTGGACGTCTGGCCATCAGGTGGAGGCTCCCCAGCCTGTGCCACGGCCTCCACGCGGGGTTGCACCATGTGAGTCCTCCAGCCTGTGGGGCTCGGCTCCTGAGCCCCAGCGGTTTTCAAAGCTAGATGTTTGGGGGGCTCATCCCTCAGGTGCAGGTCTTAAAAGTTGCGGGTGCCTGATGTGGGGTGGGAACCATTTGCTCCTAGGGGAGCAGCTCCAGGTTCTGAGCTGCGGGACAGTGAGCTGCGTGGCGAGGGCTTTTGGCAAGACCGTGTCCCAGCCTCTCTTGCCTGCTTCCCTGCGCACCGGCTCAACTTCGCTCCATTCCGAGGAGTCCAGCTATCACCAATTTTCAAGTTTTTCTCAGAGGAAGTTGCTCCATATGTCGCTGTGGATTCTGTGTGTTTCTGGGAGGTGGTGAGTTCAGGGTCTCCTTATGCTACCATCTTGAACTGGGGCCTCCTATGACCTTTAATTTCCGCATGGTGTTTTTTGGTTCTGAGTTTTCCGGGTTTTAAAAAGCTCGTGAAGATTTTGTGTGTATGCCAGTGCCTCATCTGGTCTTTCTCCTCTGGCTTTTAACTTATAGAATATATTTAGGAAGGCATTCTGTAGTTTGAGATTACATTTTCTGCTGGCTGTTTTAGGATTTTGTTTGTTTACATTGTACTTTTCTTTTTCAACTTAAATCTCAAAAGTCTCGCATTTCCCTTCAATTATTTCCACCTTTAAGGTTAAACTTTGCCTTGACATCTAACAGTATGGGCTGGTTCTGCCTGTTTTTTGGGTTTGTTTGTTTGCTTTAAACTATTTTCTTTTGCATGACTCATTTTGCTAAACTAATGTTTAGGATGTTTATCTCATTGTGTGTTATTGTAGGTCACTCTTAGTCTGAATATTATTCTGTTGTGTAAATACACCACCCCACTGTTCATCCAGTCTTCTATTGAATGGCTCTTAAGTAGTTTACATTTTATGGCTTTTACGGAAATCCATTCCTAATGTTAGGAAGACTGTGGCTAGGAACATGCTAGTCTGTCCTACAGTGCATATATGTGTGGGTTTATGTTTGTTAGGTTTGACCTAAGAGTGTAAGAGTTGTGAATGGTCAATTTTAGTAGGCACTGACGAATAGTTTCCCAGCAGCCTGTGAGTGTTTATGGTTCATTCTCATGCTTTAAAAAATTTAGCACTTCTGTCTTTTTCTAAATTTAGCCACTCTGGTGAGTGTTGTTATATTTTACTGTGTTTTTCATTTGCATTTCTCTGGTTGTTAATCAAGGTGAACACCTTTCCTGTGTTTATTTTCCATTTGCGTATAGGTTTTTGATTGCCTTTACAACTCTTTTGTCCAGGGTACTATTGAATTTTCTGTTTCCCATAGTGATTTGTAAGAGCTCTTTATATATTAAGGATACAAGCCTTTTGTTGGTCGTGCTTCTATATTACAAATGTCTTCTCACACGTTGGGTTTGCTTGATATTATTTTTATGTTTTAACAAACAAAAGTTCTTAATTTTGAAGTAGTCCAGTTTACCATTTTTCTTTGTTAGTAATTTTTTTTCCTTTTTAAGAATTATTTGCCTGAACCAAGATAACTAAGATATTGTCGTGCAGTTTTGCTAAAGCATAATTTTTTATTGCACCTAAATCTGCCATCCATTAATTTTTTGTTGATAGGATGAGATGAGAACTAATTGAGTTTTGTTTATAGGGTGAGGCAGGGATTTAGCTTCCTTTAGTCTGTGGATGTCCCATTGTGGTGGGTAGAGTCCTCAGTTGCCCTGGGAGATCCCTGACCCTGATATCTGGTATAATCTCCTCCCCTAGAGTGTATGGACAATTATAAGTATGATGGATTTTACTCTTGATTAGGTTATGGTATAGCACAAAGGTAAAGTGATATTTCAGATGTCATTAAGGCCCCAATTCAGTTACTTTGATTTAATTAAAAGGCAGATTATCATAAGTGGATCTAATCAGATGAGCCCTTCCAAGGGACTTGGCCCTTTTTGAAGGGAGAGATTGAAAGCATGAGCGAAATTCTCCTGCTGGCCTTGAAGGCGTGAACTGCCATTTTGGAGAGGGGCCCATGTACGTAAGAACTGGCAGATGGTCTCTATCAGCTGAGGGCCTGAGTTCAACAACCACAAGGAAATGAATTCGAACAACAACCATGTGTGCCTAGAAGAGGACCGAGAGCCCACAGCCCTGATCAGCGCTTCCAGGGCAGGCTTGGGAGGGCCTGAGCAGAGCCCCAGCTAACCTCTACCTGTGCCCACAAAAACGGTGAGTAATAAATTTGGATGGTTCTAAGTGACTAAATGTGTGATAATTTCTTAAGGCACCAGAAAAAAAACTAATGCACTTGTTCATAGAAAGCTATTTATTGAAAAATGCACTATTTTTCCCACTGCATTCTGGCAACGCTTTGGTCGTCAGCCCATATAGATGTGTCTGGTTCAGATTCACTGTTGAGTCCGTTGGCTAGTTAGTCAATGCTTGTGCTGATACCATGTTATCTTTTTATAGTAAGTCTTGATATCTGGTAGCGTTAAGTCTTTTAGGTTTGTTGTTAGGCTTTAAAGTTTCCTTCGCAGTTCTTGGTCCTTTGTGTTTCTGTATGAATTTTAGAATAAGCTGGAATTTTTAGAAGAAAAAAATGCCAGAATTTTAATTAGTATAGCATCGAATCTACATAAATGCCTGTAATCCTATCTTTTACCCACAATTTCATCTTTTATGTAATATAAATTGATTTCATACTATAAGCAAGAATGAAGTAAATATATTTCTATTTCCTGCATATTCCTGCCTTAATTTCACTACCTAATTTCAATATATAAAATTATTTTTCTTAGTCTTTACCTTTATGCTCATATTTATGTATATCCTTCTAATTTTCATCCTTAATTCATACCATTCATCTCCTTGCTGTAAAAGATGATGAAATCAGTATGTTTACACTATTTTCCACTTTCCTTATGTCTTTCCTCAAAACTTTTATATTATTTCTGCATTATTAAGGACTATGACATAAACATTCTGTTCTTTGCCCATAAATAACATACTTGTTTTAGATTGCCCTACAGTAAAATAAATTCCATGGCATTGCCATTTGTTAGTAGCTTTTCCAGTCATTTTTTGGTTCATTGCATTTTATCCTCCACTGGTTTGTTCCGTTGTTGTTGTTGTTGTTGTTTAGGAAAGACTTACAGGTTATGGGTTTTAATTTTTTTCATTTTACTGCTTTTTAATATGAGTTACAGTTTGGCTATTTATAAAATTCTTGGTTCACACTTTGTTGCCCTGCATACTTTGGATAGCAGCTCCTCTATTTCCAGGAACTTCATTTTACTCTGGAGAAATTTGAGGTCAGACCAATTCTGACTCCTTTTGGTCACCAGTCTTCAGATAACGTTTCTCTGTTGTCTTTTTTTTTTCTCCAAAGATTTTATTTATTTGACAGAGAGAGACACAGCGAGAGAGGGAACACAAGGAGGGGGAGTGGGAGAGGGAGAAGCAGGCCTCCCGCGGAGCAGGGAACCCGATGCGGGGCTCGATCCCAGGACCCTGGGATCAAGACTTGAGCTGAAGGCAGATGCTTAACGACTGAGCCACCCAGGCGCCCCTCTCTGTTGTCTTTGCTGAGCTTTGCAGCTGTACTCAGATATTTCAGATAGTGAGGTTGTTGTCTTCAACATTTATGAAATAAAGATTTTGCATTTCTGGTGTTCCTTGTTACTTTGGGGTAATACCCAAGTTGAGAAAGCAAAAATACAACTGTACTATGTAACTTCTAAGCCAGGAAGTATCTATGCTACAGTGTTTCTTTGGTTTGTTCTTATGGGCTATAAATGTGTCTTCACAGACATATATATCTACAAATATATAGATTTGTTATTATATATTCATATTATATATTGTATATGTATATAATAGTTCTTCTAGTAGGTTTGCAACTTTACTTTTGAATCGGCAAAAGAGATAGCATCCCACGGTTACTTAAGTCAGAGAATGTTCTTCTTTACCATGTACGAAACCTTGTATTTAGATGTTACAATTTCCTTTGTTAATAAAAAAGCAACAACTTCAACAAAATGCCAAAAGTAACAGCAGCTACCAAGTATTAAGTAATTACTATGTGCCGAACAATATATTAATCACTTCATAGGCATTGTCACATTTAATCCTCATACCAGCTCTGTGCTCTGGTAAATACTAAGGCCTAGCGAAGTGAGGTAAGTTCCTCAGTTGGCAAGTGATGGAGGGGGAGGGGTCCCTGAGCTTCCCGACTTCAGAGCTTTCACCACCTTGGCTGGCTCCTGCTCAGCTAGCATGCACTTTCTTTGTTGGCTCTCCAGAAGCTTTTTAGTTCAGTGTAGTCCCACTTGTTTATTTTGTCAAATCCAAAATATCATTAAGATCGATGTCAGGGAGCCTACCACTTATGTTTTCTTCTAAGAGTTTTATGGTCTCAGGTCTTCCATGCAAATCTTTTTTATCTGTCTTGAGTTATATTTTGTTGGTGTAATATGGTGGCCCAGTTTCATTCTTTTGCATGTGGCTCTCAAAACTGAAATGAGATATCACTTCATACCTGTTAGAATGGCTATTACCAAAAAGGCAAGAAAAAGCAAGTGTTGGTGAGGGTGTGGAGAAAAGGGGACCCTTGTGCATTATTGGTGGGAATGTAAATTGGTGCAGCTACTATAGAAAACGGTATGGAGTTTCCTCAAAAATTTAAAAATAGAACAGTATGACCTAGCAGTTCTACTTCTGGGTATTTATCCGAAGAAATTAAAACACTAACTCGAAACGATATCTGTACCCCCCATGTTGGTTGCAGTGTTATTTACAATGGTCAAAATATGAATACAACCTAAATGTCCATTGATGGATAAATGGGTAAAGAAAATTTGGGATACACACAAACACACACACACACTGGACTATTATTCAGCCATAAAGAAGGCTGAAATCCTGCTATTTGTGATTACATGGATGGAGCTTGAGGGCATCATGCTAAGTGAAATAAATCAGAGAAAGACAAATATTATATGATCTCATTTATATGTGGCATCTATTTAAAAAAAAAAAGAAGCCCATAGATACAAAAACAGAATGGTGGTTGCCCGAGGTGAGGGTTCAGGGTGGGCTAATACATGAAGAGGTTCAAAAAAGTACAAAAAACAAACAAACAAACAACTTTCCTAAGTATTCCTCAGATACCCATTTTCTATAAGTATTCTTAGGGAAGAGAGCTCAGAACTCACAGGGTGGAACCAGGAGCTACTGAAAGCAGTGACTAAAGGATTGTACCCACGGACCAGTAAAAATAATGGACTAGGGAGCCACTCTCAATAAAAAGAATCAGTTCCTGACCAAAGAGCATTCCTGATATTCCCTATGCTGAGGGACCTGACGACAGTTATCTGGCGGGATGATAGACTGGTGATTGCAGTATGCCTCTGATTTTTCCTGTGAATAGAAATGCCTGTCATGTTTATCTGTCCCTTTCTCATCTTTGTATGTTGAGTATGTGACAGCAGATAACTTGTTATTTTTAGCACCTAAGTCTTTTTATCAAGGGATCTGCATGCAAAAAACTGAATCTAAAGATCCTCTTCTATATCTAAACATAATTTAGATTACAAGATCCTGAACTTCAAGCCTGATGCTATATGATGATGATACTTTTGTGAGTCTCAGAAAGGGATGTGTATGCTTTGTGTGATGCAGGTACAGGAACTGTTGAGTCTAAAGACAGGTGGGGAGAAATTGTTTGGAAAAAAATGGCTGCAGTAATCCCTTTCCCTGAATGCAAGTGATTTGGTAGGACTCTTTCACATTGACTCTGAGCTTGGTCCTGTGGCTCACTTTGGTTCATAAAATGATAGCAAGCATAGACTGGAAAAGACTTCGCTCACTGGGATTTGCTGCCTTGCTGCTCTTGGGAACCCAGTGACCACTGGGGAAGGATGTTGAGCTAGTCTGCTGGATAATAAGACACACATAGTCCAGTCACTCCTATTACCCGGCTGACAGCATGCCACTTGTAGGATGTGTGAATGAAGATGGCCCAAGTACCAGCCCCACACTGGCTGAACTCAGACCCATGAGCAACCAGCAGCAATCATCTAAGAAGGCTCAGAGAATTGTGAACTACTTAAAAAAGTGTTTTAAAGGTGCTAAGCTTGGAATCATGTATTAAGCAGCAATAGCTAACTGATATACCATCATTTGCTATCTGTATAAAATTGTTCAAGTGAACCACTGAAAAATATATAAAGTTCAATTTAAAAGTCTCAAATTCAGTCAATCTCAGTTAACTTTATGGATACCTGGTTCTACAATAGACTGCAAGTTATCACTGCAGTCAAGACTCAAGTGTTGAAGAGCAAAATCTGAAAGCAGGCATCCTCTCTAAATTGCTGTCTAACAAAGTTTTGTTGTGGTAATGATGAGGGTGGTAGCAGTGTGGGTGTATTCTCCTGTTTGTGTGTCTCATACAGTGTTTATGCTTGGGTCTCTAGATTCCCAAGTCCAATTGTGTGAAGTGAAGCATACATACTATGGCCATGGAAAATCTTGCAATTTAATATAATCCATCGAACATCAAATTCATAACCATTTTCTTTAAAGACTTAAGCAATAGTTTCTTAGGCATGACATCAAAAGCTTAAGCAGCTGGAGGAAAAAAACAGACAAATTGGACTTCAGCAGAGTTGGGTTTTTTTGCACGTCAAAGGTCATTATCAAGAAAGAATAGGAAAAGGCAAATGACAGCAGTTAGGAAGCCCGCAGAGCAGTCCCCAGTGGCTCTAACTTTAGCATGAGCTACAGCCAGGGTGTTGGGAATGGAGATCAAAGGACAGATTTTAAACATGCCCCCATAACATAGCAGAATTAGATATCTGGTTCCTGAGAGGCATTTGCTGTCCTAGATGCTTAGCTTGATGAAATAAACACGGCCATTTAAGATGAATATAGAGGAATGTGTAAAGTGGACATTTGCTGTATTTGCCTGCATAGCATCTGTTCCTTCTGCTCATGGATTAGTGCCCTGGTTTGTCTTTGGTGTACTATTCCTCCTTCTCTTGGGGGCTCTAAGATATGGATGAGGCTAACTGTCTCTCTTCTCATCTCCTTTTCCCTCTGCCCATCTGGACGAACACTGGTGGCAGGTAAGCTGGCCAGTCAGCCTACTCTTCCCAGCCAGCTCCCGATCTTGTTCAAGGGTGGTCAGGGACAGTCCAGTGTGATTCAGTCCTAGAGCATTAGTGAAATTATTGGGAAAGGGAAGCCATTTTCACCTGGAAATCATTTTATTGATAAATATTGTAGTCACTTTAAACAAATATCATTGCCTTGCCAACCTCAAGTGCAGTAAGAGCCTACATTAAATGGAAGGATTGGGTAAGGAGTAGCAATGACCTGTATGTTTTGAAAGTGGGATATGCATATGGTGGAGCTTGAGGTCTTGTAATACTGTCTGCAATGCTGTTAATATATTCTTCGACCTCATGGCCTTTGCAGGCTCAGTTGTGGGTACAGTTCAATTATAATAATTGTATTCACCAGTAGATAAATGACACAAAGCAAGCAACAAAACAATTGTATCTTTCCCCATTTCCACAGAAAAGTCAACTTTTCTCCAGTCATACTCCAAATCCAAAATACACTATTTTTATTGCCATCCCATTGACTCTCTCAGATGTTCATAAGCAAGACATACACGCTCGCAGGTGTCCACACCCACACCTATTTGTCTGTCGCTTAAAGAGCTTAAGCATCATTTATAAAACTTAGTCCCTGCTGCATGTGAAACACTAGTCTAGCACCAGGATTTAGCTATATTCTGATAAGTCAGATACATTCAAGATGATATGGTAAGAACTACTTAGGAGCACCTTCTAGTATTCTGTGATTATTTGATTTTTTTTTTGTTCCCATATTATAAAGTCAAAAATCTCCACAGTATTCTTGTACGAGTTAAATATATATTAGGAGCTCAGTAAATACTTGGTTGATTCATGGCATGTTGCTTTAGGCAAACTTTGTTTTCCCAAAGACCCTGAGAGACATTCTATGACGAATAGGTCTCAATTTCACAGAATTCCTATAATAGCTATCTACAGTCTCCATTTTCTTCCAAAGATTAATCTGCTTTGGATGGGAATTTTTGATAAAGACAGCTCTATCACAACCCATAAAAATAACTCGAATTATATCAAATTGTGGTGCCACAGTTACTGTGGGAAGTACTAACCTATAAGGAAGCATGATCTTAAAACAACTTTTAAACAATTTGTTGCTTACTGACTCTTGCTTTATGAGGACCAACTTGAGATTTATCATGCTTAATTGGGCCTCAGGGAAACATTTACTATTTTCAACATGATATAGCACAGGAAACCTCCCCACACACATCTCCCGAAGACACAATGTATCCTTTGAGATTGTAGATTTGGAGTGAACCATAACTGATGTGTGTTATGAAAATAGCCTATTATTTATAGACAAATGGATTTATTTCAAGATATCCTGACTTCCTACGTATGACCCATCATTCCAAGATAAAGTCACTTTTCAATAACCAGCCCTGATAGTAATAATCTCTGTGTACATGCCACATCAGAGGTTGCAAGTGTTTTCATATAATATGTGTCACTTCATGGAGCATTTGAATATACTGTATAAAATATAGATCACCTGGAAATAACCTATGCTTGGTTTTGGAAGATGTTTGGGGGATGGAAACAGATTGTAGACCTACTGTGTGCCCAGTACTTTCTCATGTTGTCTCATATCGAAAATGTCAGATTCAGAACCAAACTGTCAGCTTTCGGACCTGGCTCTGCCACTCACAAGCTGGGTTATTTGGGTGAATTACCAAATTTTTCTTGCCTCCTGAATAAAATGGAGAGATTTGTACTTACTGCGTAGGATTTTTGTTGAGGAGATCATGGGAATTCATGCATGTGAAAAGGGTAGAAAGTGCTTGCCACAGAGTAAGCAATATGGAACTGTTAGCAATTTCTCACAGCAGTCTGTGATATTTATCATGCTATTTATCATCTCCATTTTATAGATGAGGAAAATACATTTTACAGCAAGTTACTAGAAAAGGTAGCCTTTAAAACCCAAACCCAAATGTTCTAACTTCATCTCCAGTGGTGGTGGAGGTGGTGGTTGTAATGAAATAAAAGAAATTTCATTTCATTATTGTTGCTGATTTTGTACCACGTCAAAAAAAAAAAAAAGAAAGAAAAAGAAAAAGAAAAAAAGAAATAACCAATGGTAAGTCTTGACTTGTTTTCTACACTTATGTTTTTCTATACTATTTTCTATACTTTCTCGCTTTGATCCTTCCCTTGGAACACTTTTATTTGTAACGTATTTTATTCCTGTTTTGCTTTTTTTTTTTTTTTTTTTGCTTCAGGTTCCCCAGTGTTAAGCAAAACACTTGGTTATATAAAGGGTATTGAATGAATGCACTCATTTTAGATTTTTGATTCTATTTTAATTGCTTTCCCTTTCTTTTTGTGAAAATAATTCTATTTACCAGTGGTAAAACCCACACCACATGGACCATTTATTTCATTCAGTTGATTCAACCATGCTATGAGTAACAAATTGAGTACCTATCCATGGATAGAGATAGTGATGATGAGTGCAAAATGGTATCAGTATACAGAGATGGTTGACATTGTTTCAATTCAGGCTGCATTCTATTCTGAGACAGAGATGCTTAACTGTTCCTTACCTTCTTCATAAAGCTATTTTTTAATTCTTAATGAATATCTATAATGCATTTTTAAATGCAAATTAAAGCATATGTTCTTGCAGTTAAAGATTAATCAATATTTTAATGTCCTCATAAATCTACACGAATTCTTAAGTGCCTATTAGTCATTTTTAAATGAAAGCATATTCATGAGAAATATTTCCTACTTATATATTTTTATCTGTCTTTTTATTTTAAATAGAAAAAAGGCTACTATAAGAACTTAAACTGTTTCAGAATCCACATAACAGTATGTCAATATTTCATGACCCATTCCTAGTGGAACTCATGTCAAAATGCTTTTTCCAAGGGTTAGTGCCTAATTTTATAATGTAGACTGAGTTCTTGCACATTTTATTGTATTTGAAAGTTGGGGGAGTTAGGAACACTCTCAAGGTGGTTTCCCTCCATGTTACAAAACAAAGCTCTTTATTTGCCTTTAAAGGTGAAAAAGGAAAGAAGGGGAACAGAAAGGTATGAACATGCTATTGTACAGGAAACAGGGCAAGAAGGATTATTTTACATTCCCCTTGTCTGAAATTATCTATTTCCATTCTATAGCATCTTTGTTTGTCATTCCCCTGGTTATGTGGTTACACATAGGCTGGCTTTGTTTCTGTATCCAAAACTGTTATCATGTTACCTTTAAAATTTGGCATACAGCAACAGAAGGGTCAACAGTGCCACCTTCCTTATGGTTTGTATGACTTCATTAGTGAAATAGAACTGTGGGAACCAATTTTCTAGGCGACTCTGAAGTCATTATGAGCAATGAGGAGACTTTAATATCTACCGAAGTAAATAGTTTTCATGCAGTTTGACGTTTAAACAACATTAAAGCTTAGAGACTATTTGGTGGGTTCTGTTGATAGGTTGTTGTCAGGATATTTGGAACATTGAGAGGTACTCATTTTATAACATGCGTTTCATTTCATAAGCAAAATACGGTGTTCTTAATTTATAAACATCAGAAGATTAGATTTTTAAAATAGTGTCTAACCCTCATGAGATGACAATATTTAAAAAAATTTTGTCCTTAAATAAAAGTGGACAGATTTAGATGAATAAAATGGAGAGCTTTTATAGGGAAAACAAAACTTTTTTGAAACCTTATAAAAGAAGCGTTCAACTCTAAAAATCTGTACTCTCACACTCTATGGTTATGGGGCATGGGTTGTCGTCACAAAAGAAAAATTATCCAAATAAAGTTGTTCTACCTCAGCTGCTCTTTTTAAAAAATATTAAAACAAGAATTCATAAGAGTATTGGTTTTAGTTTAGGGTTTCTTTTTTTTTTTTACTTTAAAGCTTGTTCATAAATACACATAATCATCTCCAAATTCAGAAGAGTATAAGTACCAAAGTCTTGTCCTTGGCACATAGATGCTATCAATGTGCAGAAATCAAGTGTGTCGGTCTTATTTATTGCTTGTGTCCAGAAATTAAGCATATAGGCGACAGAGTTTCCGTTTAATAGAAGGCCATATAATTCATGCAGCAGACCCTCCCCCCTCTCTTTCTGTGGAGAGTTGCAGGAAAAATAACTCTGTCTGTGCCAGATGGTGGGAGCCCAGAAATGAGAAATTGGAGCCAAAGAGGACAGATCAGGTCAGCCGGACCAACTTCCCTGCCAAGTCACATCATAAGGGTGGCTCGCTTGAGGGTCCCCTTCTATCCTGAGTTCAGTAACCATGGTTACCCAGGCCGGGGGCTCAGTGTTGCTTTTTAATATCTCACAGATCCTGACATCTTCATTTCATTTTTACTTATTACCATTTTGCACAACTGTATCCTCTAACTCCATGATGTTATTTTAACTATTAAGTCTGTGTCCACCATATTTCACCCAACGTCTGTTGTTGTCATCATCCCCCATGCTTAGGACATGCTCTGTGTTTACCCAATCACAGGGAATTTGCAGGCTATTGTGTACACAATATAACTCAATATAGAATTCATTGTAATTTTTTATAATGGCGAATTTAATGATAGTGGGCATGCTGTCATATCAGCTCAGTTGCGGTCATATCCTATGTACTGAGGGCTGCAAGCCATTATTCCAGCCTGTATTCATTTCCAAGGGCTACTGTAGAGACCTACTAGAAACTGAGTGGCTTAAAACAACTCATATTTATTCTCTCTCAGTTCGGGAAGCCAGAGATTAGGAGTCAAGGTGCTGGAAGGATGGGCTCCTTCTGGGGTTTCTGAAGGAGGATCTGTTCCTTGCTTCTTTGGGGTGCTGGAAATCCTTGGCTTGTAGGCACATTACTCCACTCCTTACCTCTGTCTCCACATGACATTCTCCCCTGTGTGTCTGTGTCTGGATCCAAATGTCCCTCTTCCTTATAAGGACTGCGGTCCTATTGGATTTAGGGCTTCCCCTCCTCTGATATGACCCCATCTTAATGTGATTACATCTGTAAACTCCCTGGAACCAAATAAGGTCACATATGCAAAGATCTAGCAGACACAAATTTTGGGGGGTGGAGGATCTGTTTAACTCAGTACACTTGAGTTGGCAAACTTTTTCTTTAAAGGGTCAAATAATAAGCATTTTAGGCTTTTGTAGGCCATACGGTCACAGCCGGTCAACTCTGCCACACAGAAATAAATGTGTGACTGTGGTCCAATAAAACTATTCACGGACACTGAAAAGTGAATTTGGTGTCATTTTCAATCTCGTGAAATACTGTTCTTTTGATTTTTTTCAACCATTTAAAACTATGTAAACCACCCTTATCTCGTGGGTCATGTGAAAAACGGGAGGTAGGCCAGATTCGGTCAGCAGGCCCGCAGTTGACCAACTTCCACATCATTGTCTTCCTGACGTATCTGAGTCCAAGTTTAATATGAAGAGTGGTCATCTGTTATCTCTGAAGGAATCATGGCAGCTACTCCGCGAAATGTTGCCTTTTTTCTGTTTCAAATGTGTTGACTTTAACAAAATGTTTGTTTGTCAAAATGAAACGAGCACGTTGTTTCAGAAATCGGGAGCTTGAAATATGCAATGCACATTTCCTTCCTCATTCCTGTCCCTTCTTGATTTCTGCTCCCCAAGGGAAACTACTTTAGTGATTTCCTTTGCTTTGCTTCTGTCAGTATTTAGTTCCTTATTTCAAAAGGCGTGCTTTTCCAACAATTGCTCAGTTTTTCAGTTTTTGATGTCTACTTATGTCTTCCTAAAAACCTAGTATTTAGATTTTTTTTATACTTCCTCTGCCTTTTGCCATATACTAATACCCTCCACTCCTCCATTCTCCCAAAATAGTGATTTTTGGTTAGATCAACATTCTGTTTATACATGATCATTAACTATGTAAATATTATTCAAAGCTGAGTTACCAAACTATTAAGATTAATATTTCCTTTCTTCTTTTTTTTTTTTTGCATGACTAACATCTTCATTTTTTTCACTTGTTCAGTTTTTAATCATCAGTTAGTCATTAATCACTCAGTCATTAATTCATCCCCAGATTTTCAGGGAAGACTGCACCAACCCTCTCAATGTAGAGAGACACAAAGCTCATGTCTCCACTGCATTTCTGTGCCTGGATGCCACCTTTCTGCCGAGTCATCTCACTACCAGCCCCTGTTTGGAGATGGCCCTGTCACACAGCCGGGACATGGGGAGAGCTTTCACCTCATTGCTGAAAACCTTTCCACTTGCTGCTAGTGTTGACACATGTTTCAGTGGATCATACCATTCAGTCGCCCCTGTGGAAAAGGATGTATTGGTGGTAAATTTGCCACGATGTTTTTCACCTCAAAAAGGACTTGATCTGCTTTTACACAAGGTAGATCATTTGATTGCATAGTGAATTCTAAGTAAGAAATTACATTAACTATGATTGTGAAGACAGCCCGACATGGGACTCGATCCCACAACCCTGAGATCATGACTTGAACGGAAGGCAGATGCTTAACTGACCGAGCCACCTGGGGGGCCCCCTGAAGACACATCTTTTTCAGGCTTCTGGCTTTGAGGATTGCTGTTGATCAGTGTGAAGCTGTGTGGATATCCACTTTTTGGTAGGTGGGTGTGGGTTTTTGTTGTTGTTTTTAACTTTTGGAGCTTTTAAAATTTTCTCTTTATGCCTGATGTTTTGAAATTTCAAAAGGTTTGTTTTGGTGTGAGTCCCTTCTTCCCCACTTGGTGTTGGGGATTACTTGGTGTTGCCATGCTAAAAATTTGTGTCTTTTAGTTCTGAGAAGTGTTATTATGGATATATTATATACATAATACATATGTGTATATGAAAATATATAGTAGATAATATACATGTAATATATAAAAACATGTGTATATAATATATAGTTTACAATGTAAATAATATTATATAATATAGTTTATACATAGATAACATATATGTGTAATATATAATACTAATGGAAGATACACATAGAGTTAACGTTATTCTCACCTCCACTTTGCTTCCTCTGCCTAGAACTTCTATTAGTTCTTTTATTTTGTTAATCTATTCGGGTATTTATTAGTCAGACATTTTGACTAATTGACATTATGAATTGATTTTGTATTGTCTTCTCTCGTTTTCCATGATTTTTTTTTGTTCTTCTTTCTTGCAGAAGCCTTAAATGCTTTCACGTTCAAATCCTTACATTTTTTGTTCATTTTCTGCTTCCATATTGTTAATCTCCATGCATTCTTTCCTGTTCTTTGAATATTCCTTCTTTTTTGTTTTATAGGACTCTTTTTCTCATGGATACATGTTCTTTTATCTGAGAATGCTATAGTTCCTTATAAGTTTTCTCCTGCTCCCCTCCTTTTTTTTTTTTTATGCTTCTCTGAGTTCTGTTGTTCTATTTATTCTGGTTTCTGCTTTTTATGCCAAAGGGCTTCTGCTCATTGGAAGTTTTGTGCATGATTTGGAGTTTGTTAAATACAGATATGTTTTCTTGGGGAGTGCTTCCAAAATACAGTTTTCCAAGATCTTTTAAGTAGTCAGGTACCCTCTAAGTAACTATATAATTCGGTGGATATAACCTTAGCTACCAGCATTCTAATAACTGCACAGAAGGGAAGGAGACAGCCTTTCACTTGATGCTATGCCTGCTTTCACTAGAGGAAGGAGGTTCTTACCACCTTCAACCATGTCAGCTGTTCTTTCCAGAGAGTCTTTGGCTGAAACTCTTCAGAACCATTGCCTCTGCCCTTGGCCTTACCCAGCGCCCCACAACTGCTGGAACCAGAACTGAAAAAATTTAGAATCTAGGCTTTCTGATGCCTAAATTAGTAGTTTGGCATTGTGGATCACCAAATAGTATAGCTTTTGGTATCAGATTCATGCTTGGTAAAATCTCTGCCCCATCCTTTACTATGTGTGTGACTTTGGAGATGTCATTATGCTCTGGCACATCAGTTTTTACAGAGATTAGTTGAGAACAGTTTTTCACCTCATGTGGGTTTTCTGATGATTAAATGAGATAATGAAGTAAAATTGACCAGCTCTTAGTAGTTACTCAATAATAATAATAATAAAACCAGGTTTATAGAGAGTCTTGAAATATATGTGTCTTTATACAAGGTATACTAATCTGCCAAATGAAATACCACAGATTTGGTGGCTTAAACAACAGAATTTTTTTTTTTTCCCTCACTAGTCTGGAGGCTGGAGGTCCAAGATCAAGGTGTTGGCTGGATTAAATCATTTCTTTTCTTTTCTTTTCTTTTTATTATGTTATGTTAGTCACCATACAATACATCATTAGTTTTTGATGTAGTGATCCACGCTTCATTGTTTTCATAGAACACCCGCTGCTCCATGCGGTACTTGCCCTCCTTAATACCCATCACCGGGCTAACCCATCCCCCCACCACCCTCCCCTTTAAAACCCTCAGTTTGTTTCTCAGAGTCCGTAGTCTCTCATGGTTCATCTCTCCCTCCGATTTCCCCGCCTTGGCTGGATTAGTTTCTAGTGAGACCTCTCTCCTTGGTGTGCAGACGGATACCTTACATGGCCTTTTCTCTGTGGGTATATATGGGAAGAGAGTGAACTCTGGTGTCTCTTCCTCCTCTTATAAGAACACCAGTGCTATTGGATTAGGATTCCACTTTTATACCCTCATTTAACCTCTATTACTTCTTTAAAGGTCCTCTCGCAAAATATAGTCATTTGGAGGGTTAGGGCTTCAACATGTGAATTTGGGAGGACACAATTCAATTCATAACTCCAGCGGATGAAAGAACTCACAGTTAATCTTGGTTTTCCTGCTTACCTTTGCAACCCCCTAGTTTATGTCTTCTCAGTCAAGACAAACTCCAGGCAGAAATGGACATTGAAGCACTTTGCCCTCAGACAATCTTCCTCTCCAGTTTGGTACCTCTTTATTTAACCGAGATTCCAAGGGCTTTCTCAGAGCTCTAGATTCTACTTTCCTATCAGGATAATTTAATTGACAAAGAATGACTCAGTTTAATATTTATTCCTCTTTGGTGGCCATGAAAAGTAAAAGCAGCATATAAGGAGAGGAACATAGATAGTGATTTTAAGTTGGTGTGTTTCTAGATAACATGCCCTGGGGTTGAGAAGATGCCATCAAATTCCATTGTAGAGCTGCCTTCATGATTGATAAAAGCAGTCTTCCATTTCCCTTTCTACATTTTTGTTTTCCATCACACTTTATTTTAGAAACCTCCAACCAGATTGTCCAATCACATGAGTTTACGTAGCCAGTATCATTTGTGTGTCTGAACATATAGCAATACACAGCCTTCCTTCTGTTCATAGAGATGGGTACTGAACTCTGCTGTAAGTCTCTGCAATATGTACAGTTTTATTTTTTGGCAGGTAGCAGTCCAGTTTTTATAAGGATTCTTAACTAGAACAACATCCTTGCACATTTGCTAGGGAAAACTTTTATAGCTTGCGTGTGTGCCTGTCAGATACACATATAACGGTCTCGTAATAAGAGAGGTATATAATTATATATGCATTTTTACATCAGATTCAGGAATTTCAACTACTCCATTTTGCCATTTGTAGAAATATTTGAACATTAGGGATAATTAATAGCTAAGGCTGAATAAATCCTTTTGACACTAAGTATCACTTTTAGTGGAAGAAATAACTAACGTTTATTTGAATTACTCTCATGAGTCATATACATATTCTGTTATTTTTATCCCCCTTGAATTAGTCCAGCATCAGGCTTAGTCTAGGCTATAGGTTGTTTTTCCAATTGTGTTTAAAGGTAAGGGGGCCATGTGATTTCTTTTAGCTCGGAACTTTTGACTTGCAGGAATGTGTGGTTACTTTATGCTATTCAGTCTTATTTCGGTCAGTACATTCTGTCAATCTCAGTCTCCTAGGGGCACCTGGGTGGCTCAGTCAGTTAAGTATCTGCTTTCAGCTCGGGTCAGGATCCAGGGTCCTGGGATCAAGCCCCATGTCGGGCTCTCTGCTCAGCGGGGAGCCTGCTTCTCCCTCTCCCTCCCTGCTCCTCCTGCTTGTGTGCTCACTCGTTTCCTCTCTCTCTGTCAAATAAATAATATCGTTAAAAAAAAATCTCAGTCTCCTAGATAAGGATTTAAGCTTTAATGTACATAGAGCACATTTTCAACATCCACAAATAATAATTATATAATATAATACAATAATTATTATTATTATAAACCCTCAGTAAAATTCATTATAACTTTTTTCTTCTGAATAAAAATATCAAAAGAGAAGCATAAATGCAGAAATTGCCCAAAGCAAAAGCGAAATGTGTATGAAATAGTCCTATTCTTTCTTAAGTCTTCTAACATCTTTCCTCTGTACCCTGTGTTTCTAAAAATCTGATGCCCAAGCGAGACCAGAGATGGTTTCCTCATGTTATGTCAGAAAGCAGATCACCTGTCACTATCTGCTAGATATGAAACAGACTCATCTTGTATAGACAGTGACCAATGGCCCGGTTCATCATCCATTGGATTGATCAGTAGAAACTCCAGGAATTTCTTTATGTGCTGAAGGACATCCCTTAAATAACATTTGGCTGATGTCACTACTTAAAAAGAGAAAACAAAGGCTATACTCAGATAAAGCAATACATTTGATTCAAGAAAAGTAAGGTATTACTTGGTTTATGGAGTTGAATTACTGCTATATCTACACCATTTGATTTAGTTGACTCTGAAAATTTTTCTTTTAGTTTTCAACAGAGTTAAGACCTTGAATCTAAAAATATTAATGTAAATACATTAACTGGATCACAGCTCTTTTAATTTAGTTTGTTTCTTCTTCCTTGGCATGAATTGAAATTATATGCTGTGACCTAGGACATGATCATTTAGCTAAGTGTGAAGCTAAGAAATGGAAGAGTATTGTAGAAAGAGAGATTTTCTTTGAGGTATAAGAGACTGTGGAATTTTTTCTTAATTTTCTTTATTTTTAAATTTTTTATTGTTATGTTATTTGCCACACATTACATCATTAGTTTTTGATGTAGTGTTCCATGATTCATTGTTTGTGTATAACACCAAGTGCTCTATGCAGAATGTGCCCTCTTTAATACCCATTACCAGGCTAACCCATCCTCCCCCCTCCTCGCCTAGAACCCTCAGTTAGTTTTTCAGAGTCCATCATCTCTAATGGTTCATCTCCCCCTCCATTTTCCCCCCCTTCATTCTTCCCCTTCTGCTATCTTCTTTTTTCTTTTTAACATATATTGTATTATTTGCTTCAGAGGTACAGATCTGTGATTCAAAAGTCTTGCATAATTCACAGCGCTCACGATAGCACATACCCTCCCCAATGTCTGTCACCCAGCCACCCCATCCCTCCCACCCCTCACCACTCCAGCAACCCTCAGTTTGTTTCCTGAGATTAAGAATTCCTCATATCAGTGAGGTCATATGATACATGTCTTTCTCTGATTGACCTATTTTGCTCAGCATAACACCCTCCAGTTCCATCCACGTTGTTGCAAACGGCAAGATTTCATTCCTTTTGATGGCTGCATAATACTCCGTTATATATATACACACCACATCTTCTTTATCCATTCATCTGTCAATGGACATCTTGGCTCTTTCCACAGTTTGACTATTGTGGACATTGCTGCTATAAACATCGGGGTGCATGTACCCCTTCAGATCCCTACATTTGTATCTTTGGGGTAAATACCCAGTAGTGCAATTGCTGGATCATATGGTAGCTCTATTTTCAACTTTTTGAGGAACCTCCATACTGTTTTCCAGAGTGGCTGCACCAGCTTGCATTCCCACCAACAGTGTAGGAGGGTTCCCCTTTCTCCGCATCCCCACCAACATCTGTTGTTTCCCGACTTGTTAATTTTAGCCATTCTGACTGGTGTGAGGTGATATCTCATTGAGGTTTTGATTTGGATTTCCCTGATGCTGAGTGATGTTGAGCATTTTTTCATGTGTCTGTTGGCCATTTGGATGTCTTCTTTGGAAAAATGTCTGTTCATGTCTTCTGCCCATTTCTTGATTGGATCTCCACTCCAAAACTGCTAGAACTCATACAGGAATTCAGTAAAGTGGCAGGATATGAAATCAATGCACAGAAATCAGTGGCATTCCTATACACCAACAACAAGACAGAAGAAAGAGAAATTAAGGAGTCGATTCCATTTACAATTGCACCCCAAACCATAAGATACCTAGGAATAAAGTTAACCAAAGAGGCAAAGGATCTGTACTCAGAAAACTATAAAATACTCAGGAAAGAAATTGAAGAAGACACAAAGAAATGGAAAAACGTTCCATGCTCATGGATTGGAAGAACAAACATTGTGAAGATGTCAATGCTACCTAGAGCAGTCTACACATTCAATGCAATCCCCATCAAAATATCATCCACCCTTTTCAAAGAAATGGAACAAATAATCCTAAAATTTGTATGGAACCAGAAGAGACCCCGAATAGCCAGAGGAATGTTGCAAAAGAAAAGCAAAGCTGGCGGCATCACAATTCCGGACTTCCAGCTCTATTACAAAGCTGTCATCATCAAGACAGTATGGTACTGGCACAAAAACAGACACATAAATCAGTGGAACAGAATAGAGAGCCCAGAAATGGACCCTCAACTCTATGGTCAACTCATCTTTGACAAAGCAGGAAAGAATGTGCAATGGAAAAAAGACAGTCTCTTCAACAAATGGTGTTGGGAAAATTGGACAGCCACATGCAGAAGAATGAAACTGGACCATTTCCTTACACCACACACAAAAATAGACTCCAAATGGTTGAAAGACCTAAACGTGAGACAGGAGTCCATCAAAATCCTAAAGGAGAACACAGGCAGCAACCTCTTCGACCTCAGCCGCAGCAAGTTCTTCCTAGAAACATCGCCAAAGGCAAGGGAAGCCAGGGCAAAAATGAACTCTTGGGACTTCATCAAGATAAAAAGCTTTTGCACAGCAAAAGAAACAGTCCACAAAACCAAAAGACAACCGACAGAATGGGAGAAAATATTTGCAAATGACAAATCAGATAAAGGGCTAGTATCCAAAATCTATAAAGAACTTATCAAACTCAACACCCAAAGAACAAATGATCTTTATTTTCTTTTAAGTACGCTCTACCCCCAGCATGGAGCCCAACACAGGGCTTGAACTCACGACCCTGAGATCAAGACCTGAGCTGAGATCAAGAATCAGATGCTTAACTGACTGAGCCCCCCAGGTGCCCTGGAACTTTGGATTAAGTAAGCCCTAAATTAACAAATGAGTAACATCAACCACAGGGAAGTTATGTGAGCTGCCTAGAAGCACAGATGCACGTAGATGTGGACCTACATTCAAAGCTCTGGAATCCCATTTTCAACCCTAGCAAATGTAATTTATTCTCATTATAATTCCTTCTTTACATATAGGAGGAGTTCTTGCTAAAATATTCTCAAACACTACTAGAGGACTGCCTTATAGGGGAGTCCCAATACAGACATCGATTGAACTGAAATAGACATAATATGCCCTCTGCTTCTTATATTCCAGACAATGTATTTCTTAAGACCTTTAAGACCATTAAGACCAACTCAAGTAGTGGTTATAGCAATAAAATGATTAGCTCAGGTGACTGCTACTGCGTAATTCCCTATATGATTTGAAATATAGGTCCCGACCATGTTAATAGGAAGATCTTGAATACTTAAATTCATTTAGATTCTGAAGTTCATATTTTACTTTGCATATAAATTTATACTTATATAATGCTGTGAAGTAGATGGCATCAGCACCTCCTCACCACCCCCCTACCCCAACATTATATAAAGCTGGGGATTCCAAGTTCAAAGTAGCTTATAAACTTTTTCCCCAAAGATCGGAAAGCTTGCAAATAAATGGCCAGCCTGAAACTCCATTCCAGATGTTCTGATAAATTATTGGGAATTCTGTTTTGTGAATGTTATATAAAAGTTGGAAATTAGGTAAAATTGATATTTAATGAAGGTTAGGTTTTACTCTATTACAAATTCCAATCTGTGTTCCTCAACAAGAACTTTGAGCCTGAGCAAAATAGTTGAGATATATAGAGAATGGAGAGTTTGATGTGATTGTAAATGTATATTCCTTTTAATAATTACACTTAACAGCTATGAATTTGAACTTTCCCCCCTTATTCTTAGACTATATAATACCCAATGTCCTTGACATGCTTATAACAATCTTTAAATTTCCAAATTAACACTAAGAAATAGCTTATGAGATGAGAAGCAAAATTAATGAATATCATCATTATAATTCTTCACCAAAAGACTAGGCATTCCATTTCTTTCATTACATGTGTTATCCTTTTGCTTATAAAACACTCTCCATGTATTCATAATGATATAGGATGTGAGCATATGTATTAATGTCCTTATTTTTTAATAAAAATAATTGAAGCTTAAGAGATTAAATGATTCATCCATTATCAAAGGATTTAAAATGGCAAAGTCAAGACTATAAACTCCTGGCACTCTTTCAATAATGATTTCATTTTTAATTACAAAGTAATTACAAAGGATTTTATTTTTATTCATTGCTTTACAAAAAAAAACAGAATTACAATAATACAAAGTAGAAAGTGAATGCCCCTTCCTCATGACACTTGGCTTTTGAATTTCACCCTAGAAATGATCGCTGTTTATTCTTTGATCTATTTATTTTGAATTGTAGCTGAAGACCCTGCTACTCTTCCCTTCAGTCCCACTTCCCTGAAGTAACCAGTTTTACCTCCTCTGTCTTCTGCTTTAGTTTTCCTAGTGACTTTCATGACTATTGCAATATACTTCTCTTTCTTGCATAATAAACCTTTTTAAAAATGTTTATTTCTCATTTTGAAAGATGAAGAATACAACATTTTTACCTATTACGTGTTTTCCCAGGTTCTAATTTCTGTCATTCATATTTTAAAATTAAAATCCTTTTGGCTAGAATTATAATTGTACATATAATAAACTTGATATATTGTAGCTTTCCACTATATGAAGTGAAAGTTTACTATCCTTTTTTTCCCTATCATTTTTGTCATTCCATCTCCCAACTGTTGTTTGATTTGCCATGACTTTGACATTATCAGGCTTTGTAGCTTGTACATCCTTGCCACCACCCCCAATTAATTCTTCTGTACTTTGTGGAAATTGCCTCTAAAAGTTGAAAACTCATAACAGGTCTTGACACACTATATATTACCAAATCAAGATGTGTACTTGGGGCCACAAAGGTGACAGAATCTTATGCTATGAAAACACAACTTTACAAAACACAAGCACAAGTTCGCAAAGTTTCATGAGATCTTCGAAGACAGTTCCCCTATGGATATACCCTATATCTAGGGCTACATCTAGTGCCATTGATAAGAATTCTGATGCCAGTCTTATCATTCCTTTGTAAGCAAAAATTCATCCCTTTGAAAGCTTTTAGTGATCTCTTTCCCTTTATGTTTAATTATCTGGAGTTTCACCAAAGTGACTCTAGATGTGGGCTATCTACTTACTCTTAGCTCATTAATCTTTATGGTATACTGAAGTTCTTTTGGGCTAAAGAATTGTGTATATATGTACAAGTATGTAAGGTGGGTGTAAAAGACAGATGGGGGGTGTTTACTGTATGCCACAGAAGCAATGTTATGATAAAACCTGAGGACAGACCTCCAAAATTTGTGGAGCCACAGGACACTGCTTTCTACTTATTTCATTAATATTTTAATATGAAATCATATTGGCCGAAGCTGTAGGACTATGAAATGAAAATATAATGCTAATTTTTTAAAATAGCCTGTTCCTTAAAGGCAAATAAACGAATCTATATGCAGTCAGTTATCATTTCTGCTTTCTGTTCATTTGATTCTTATTATTTTTTCTAGAAAATACTATACCTCTGTAATATGTGATATCATGTTAGTTTGGATATAACTGTTCTAGTTAACCAAGTGAACTTAAGAAACAAACAAACCACAGTGTCACCTACTTAAGCTTACTCTCATAGAAAAAGAATTTAGGAAACTTTTTTTTTTCCTTGAGTAGTCTTTGATAATTTATACAAATACTGTATTTTAAAAACTATTTTTGTTACCACTGTTATTAATTAGTTAATCTTGTGTTCTGAAAAATAATTGTAAACCGAACACATTATTTTAGATATGAAATCTTTAGTTTCATAGTAGAGTCATGATGGCAAATGAATAATAGCTAATTATATCAAGCTGGTAAGGAAATCTTACTATGTTAGGTTCAAGGCATAGTCAACCAGTTCTTTGTGGTTCTTCTTTTCTGTGAGAGTCCAACAGACCAGGCTACCTGCTCTAAGGAACCATCAGTAAATAGCACACCACTCAGCTGGGAGTATGATCTGGTGTGATTTACATGCTGGAGTCACAAGCCAAATGGATTACATGTCTTATTGCTTTTAAACTATTGTTTCTAATGGTTAATAAGATGTTCTGCACTATCCATATGAGCAAGTTATGTTCCTATCATTGATTTTTATTTTCAAAGCCAAAAAATAGTTTAAGCTGTGAATAACTTTGAAATACATGAAACGATATTATAGGATAGCTCTTTAATGTTTAAAATTATTACTTAGCATTTGCAGTATTTAAAATATAGCCTATTTGCTTAAAGACAGCTATAAGATTCTCCCCAATCTGGACATTTTCTTATATGTATATATGAAAAGAGAAAAAAAAAGAGAATTTGTAAACATAAAATATAACTTTATGTGTGTATCTAAGTAAATAATATATTTCATTTACATAACACATATACAGTATTATATAGTATTTAGGGATACAAACACTGTGTGTGTGTGTATATATGTATATATATATATATAGAGAGAGAGAGAGAGGAAAAAACATATACTATATAGAGAGAACATATTATATAATTACTAGAAAAATGTGCCAAAGTGTTAACAGTTAATATCTTTAGTAAAATTGAGTGACTTTTATTATTTCAATTAGAGCTTTCTGTGTATCCTAAGATTTGAACATGTGTTACTTTTTAAAGTAGACTCCATACACACATGCACACACAGTATAGCTTCTTTTTTCAAAGAACAACTTTTTGAAATATCAAATACCCCCTTTCACAGATGAGTCTGATCGTTTGCATAAACAGATTAAAGGCATGCAGAATTAATTTTCATAGAAAGGTATTTTGACTCAAAAATTTTTAAAGAACAAAGAGTTTTCAGGGATTTTTAAAGTTTAATTTTATCCCCCAAACCACATTTGGCTACCTAATTATAATGTGTTTCAAGGACAGTAGGTGATTTGGATGAAGAACTGTAGTTAAAGAAATAGGCAGCTATGAAATGCTTGAACATTTTAATGCTCTGAAATCCTTACATAATTTTCCACGAACATTTGAATATGACCACTAGTCACATTTAAGTAGCCCACAATAGTTAAAAATATGGAATTAAGCACCAGTGAAAGTGGAAAAACACCACTGTTCTCTACCTACTAAATGATTTTAATTGCTGTTAGAATAATTAGCTATAACTTAGGCCATTCATAGTTTAAAGCATCTCTAAGATGTCTGTTATGTGCAGCACTGACTGAGAACACGTTATTTTCACTTTGGCCATCTATGACTTAAGGTGCCCATAATGCAGGTATCACTGAAGCTTTCAAAGATGAAGCCACACACAGGGAGTGACGAGCGGGTATTCATGTGTCTGCTGCTTTCCATGGCTTCCCCCATTTGAAATAAAGTTAAATCTAAAAATTCATTAACAGGGTGGAGCTTTGACAAAGACAGCAGGTTTGTCTTTAAGCTTTTAATTTGTTATGACAAAAATGAAAGACTGCATTTATATTTTATGACAAATGGTTTATGATAAAAAATTATTTTTGAAAATGTCTTGTTTCCAATGAATTTTTAAACATATGCTTCTAGCCAAAGCAGTTTTTAAATAAAACTGAATGTTGGTGTAAGGTCACTCGAGAAGTCTAACTTTGAGATGACGATTTTGGAAGCTGATATTCTTACCCAACCTCACTGTTCTTCCCATCCCAGCTTTTTACTAGTTTAGCTTGAATTCCTCCTACATTGTGAGTCTTGCTACCTGTCACTGCCTTCTGTTATATGTTATATGTTCTCTACCTTCTATTTCATCCAAATTACCTTTCTCTTTACTCATCATCTCCCTAGTTTCTAGGAATGAAGTTTTTTGAAATAGTTATAAGAAACAAACAAAGCGTGCAACATTAAATTGAAGACATTATGCTAAAATCATGGTATTGAAATTCATTCACGAAAAGTATGCTTTCCCTACTCACATTCTTCTGTGAACTTTTTGCCTTGTTCTTCTGGGTACAACCTGTGACAAGGAACTCATAAACCCGAAATAAGATGCCATTCTTTATGACCTGGGATTGACATACTTGTTATACCTAAGATTTATGTTCTATCTGTTTGAATAACACTATTTGCATTAGTGATGATATGCCTGCCTAGCTAGAGAGTGAGCTTAAGAGAGAGGAACTATTTATATCTACCTATGTCTATACCCATGTATTTTTAGAATATCTGTTAGAATATATGAAGTGAAACCAACAATACCACCATCAAATAAAACAGTGAAAACTTATCAAAAGCAAGCAAGACCTAAGAAGTATATCTTCTAAAATATAATATGCAGAAATAGGATTTGAGGAATTTGTTATCTGATATTATTCAATTACCTGTAGATTTATAACTTTGGCTTTTAAAAATATACCCCTTGAGCACCTGTGAAGTGTTAGGCTCTATCTTAAGTATTTTTACACTCTCTAGCCATTACCCTTCATGTAACATAGTACTAGTTTCATAGCAAGCTAATTTAGGCTTAGCCTTTTTAAGACCTTTATTAAACTTCGACATCTAGTTACTCTTACCAGTACATAAAACTGCCTGTTAGAAAACATGAAGAATTATTTACTTCAGTAAAAAGTAGCCATCTGTTGCCTATTACTAAAAAATACTAAATATTAGCAACAACATTAAAAAGGCTTTAAAATCTCCTTCCCTTTATACTTCAGCATGCTTCTTGCCTTCTTTAAAAATATGTATCATAAACAGGTGCCATTGAAACACCTAGAATCCACATAATAATATATATAAAGAGAAGGATATCAGACAATATTTACAGGAAGTTAATGTCCCAGTAGAAGAAATAATGGACATACATCATAAATACTTTCTTAGAATGACATATCAGGAAGACTATAAACCCTGTATGAAATTTGGAGTAGTCTGGAACCATAGGTGTCAATCCACTGATTAACCTTATGAAGTCCATTAATTGTGGGTTGAGTTGCATATATCACTACAGAAGCTGGTGTAGTGGTTCAGGATTTAAATCCTTGAAAGGATAAAAGAAAAATGTATCACAGGTGTTTTATATGTTTGATAAGAAAATGGATAAAGGGGAGTGAGGACAACGTAAGGAGCTCTCTCTCAAATCGTTTGAGTCTACTTAGAAATATAACTTTCATCTACTGTCCTTGACCTTATTGACATCATTAGGAACACAGTTATGTGTCCCTACTGAGCATCTGTCACGTATTAGTCATTTGTCATATTTAAGCAAAGCAGTAAATAATGTCAAATTTCTAAACATATGTGTGTATATATGCAAGTACATGTATGTTTATATTTGTTTATGTATGTATAAAAGTGTATACATGTACAATGTGTGTACACATATCTGTATACATATATGGACAGTGAGAGTTTTTAAAAATTCTTTTTAAATATATTTATGAATCATATTGCATATGTTTTTGCTTATATGCCAGTCTTCTACTTTGTATTAATTATCTATTGGGACTTAAAAAAAATGAGTATTTATACCCAGAAGTGAAAACTGCTAGATCATATGGTAGTTATATTTTTAATTTTTTGAGCAACCTCAGGACGGTTTTCCGTAGCAGCTGCACCAATTTACATTTCCACCAACAGTGCGTGAGGTTTCTTTTTCTCCACATCTTCGCCTGCATTTGTCATGTCTTGTCTGTTTGATGATGGCCATTCTAACAGGTGTGAGGGATATTTCACTGCGGTTTTAATTTGCATTTCCCTGATGATTAGTGATGTTGAGCATCTTTTCATGTACCTGTTGACCTTTGATAGACCTTCTTTGGAGAAATGTCTATTCAGATACTTTGCCCATTTTTTTTAATGGGGTTATTTGTTTTGTTTGCTGTTGAGTTGTATGAGTACTTTATATATTTTGGATATTAATGTCTTATCAAATACATAGTTGGCAAATACATTTTCCCCATTCGGTAGATTGTCTTTTCACTTCGTTGATGGTTTCTTTTGTTGTGCAGAAGATGCCTTATAATCCCACAGTTCCACTTCTGGGAATATATCTAAAGGAAATGATGACTAACTCCAAAAGATATCTGTACCCCCATGTTTATAGCAGCGTTATTTAAAATAGCCAAGACATAGAAACAGCCTAAGTGCCTGCCCATCATTGGATGAATGGAGAAGAAGTTTGGTATATATACAATGGAATATTATTCAGCCACAAAAAGTAAATTTTACCATTTGTGAAAACATGAATGGACTTGAGGGCATTATGCTAAGTAAAATAAGTCAGAAAGAAAAAGACAAATATTGTATGATCTCACTTATATATGAAATCTAAAGCAAACAAACTCATAGAGATCAGATTTGTGATTTCCAGAGGTAGAGGACAGGGGTGTGTGTGTGTGTATGTGTGTGTAGGGACAGATTGGAAGAAAGTGATCAAAAGGTACTGACTTCCAGTTAAAAGATAAATAAGTCCTAGGGATGGAACGCACAACTTGATGACTATTGCTACACCGACATGGAATTTATAGGAAAGTTGTTAAGAGAGTAAATCCTAACAGTTCTCATCAGAAGGAGATGTTTTTTTTTCTTTTTTTCTTCTTTCTTTTCATTGTCTCTATATGAGAAGATGAATGTTAGCTGTACCTATGGTGGTAATTATTTCACATTATTTCACAAAATATGTAGATCAAACCGTCATGCCATATGCCTTAAACTTAAAAAAAAAACAATGAAATAGATTAAAAGAATTATTAAATATAACAGCATATTTTTAAATGACTATTTATTATCTCCCAGTTTTGAGGGTCAAGGATCTTGGGAATGACTTAGCCATGTGGTTATGGCTCAGGTCTCTCTGAGGGGGTTGAAACCAAGCTGTCAGCCGAAGCTTTGGTCTCCCAAGGCTTAACTGGATTTGAGAGCTCTAGTTCCAAGCTCACTCACTTGGTTCTTGGAAGGTCTGAGACGCTTGCCAAATAGGCCTCTCTATAGGACCCTCGACACAGTAGCTGGCTTGCCACAGTGAGAGTGATCTGTGAGACAGAGAACCTGAGAACCAGAAAACCTCCAAGATGGAAACCACAGTGCCTTTTATAACCTTATCTCAGAAACGACACTCAATCACATCTACCGTATACTATTGGTCACACAGAGCACCTCTGGCAAAGTGTGGGAGATGGCTGCCCAAGGATGTGAATTCCAAGAGGGAGGGTTGGTTGGGAGCCATCTGGGAGGCTGACCACCACATACTGTGAACATGGAACACCCCCAAGACCAGTGGTCATACGCTGTACCACAGCGTTCTCAATTTCCAGCAACATTTCTGGGCATAATAAAGGAGTGCTTCCTCCCTCCCTAATAACACAAACATATTTTGCTATCCCAGAATCTTAGAACAGATAGGCTCTCAAGAAAATCTTAGCCAATTCTCAGATTTTTAAAAAATGTAATTGATGGGGGCCTGGGTGGCTTAGTCGTTAAGCATCTGCCTTCAGCTCAGGTCATGATCCCAGGGTCCTGGGATCGAGCCCCGCAT
>NW_027397098.1:8027779-8074649 GCF_003265705.2 Callorhinus ursinus
AAAATGTAATTGAAATAGGAAAGATGAAGTGAGAAGTACAATGTCACATAGCCCTTCTGGGACATTATCAGTGTTTCTTGATGCATTCCCAACATGTCTTCACAGCAGCATGCTGAAATTTATTACTTTGCCATTACTTATTCTTAATCCTACTAATTCATGGATTCATGTAATATGAATTGGGACAAATTCATGAAATAATAGTTAATTGACTTCCTGAAGAACTTTTTACTCTTAACAATTCTTGTGTTTGGTCATCTTTGTTTTAATCTTGATTTATTTTGATAGCCATCTAAGTGGACAGATGGGACCCCGCCCTTGCCTTTTCCATTCCATTTTTGCATTCCTACCAGGGTTTGCCTTATAAAACTCAAATTTGACCTGATAGCGAAATAAGTCAATCAGAGAAAGACATGTATCATATGACCTCACTGATATGAGGAATTCTTAATCTCAGGAAACAAACTGAGGGTTACTGGAGTGGTGGGGGGGGAGGGATTGGGTGGCTGGGTGATAGACTTTGGGGAGGGTATGTGCTGTGGTGAGTGCTTGTGAGTTGTGTAAGACTGACAAATCACAGACCTGTACCTCTGAAACAAATAATATATGTTAAAAAAAGAAGATAGTAGGAAGGGAAAAATGAAGGGGAGGGAAATCGGAGGGGGAGATGAACCGTGAGAGACTGTGGACTCTGAGAAACAAACTGAGGGTTCTAGAGGGGAGGGGGTGGGGGGATGGGTTAGCCTGGTAATGGGTATTAAAGAGGGCACGTTCTGCGTGGAGCACTGGGTGTTATGCACAAACAATGAATCATGGAACACTACATCAAAAACTCATGATGTAATGTATGGTGATTAACATAACATAATAAAAAAAATTTGACCTGATAAATTTTCAATTTACATCTTCAGTTTTAAACGATGGACTTATCAGATCAGACACTCAGCACTAAATAATGCTAAAGCCTATGTAAATCTTTCGATCAAAGGCCTTGGTATTTATATAGGGAAAGAGGCAGAGAGAGAGAAAGGTGTTGAGAAACAGAAGTGGGTGAGAGAGAGAGCACATGTGTTTTCAAAGGACTCTACATGGAATACTTCTGTAGAGCTGAGAGAGAGATTTCAATCGGTGGTTCAGAAAGGCCCATTGTTTGAACAGGAACACTACAGGGCAGGATGCATTCTACTGGGGAAAGTATAAAAAGCAGTTACAGGTAATGGAAAAAATCTTTGTAAAAACTTACCTTAAGAGTTATTTACAGTTAATATTCCAAAGACAAGTGTCTGCATTTTATAGCAGGTCCAGGAAAGCACCAAGAATGTGAAATACTTCACTGTTTTTGAATTTTTTTTGAATTTTTTAAGATTTTATTTATTTATTTGAGAGAGAGAGACGGAACAAGCAGGGGACAGGAACTGAGGCAGAGGGAGAAGCAGGCTCCCTGCGGAGCAGGGAGCCCAACATGGGGCTCTATCCCAGGACCCTGGGACCAGGACCTGAGCCGAAGGCAGATGCTTAACCCACTGAGCCACCCAGCTGCCCCTGTTTTTTAAACCATAGTGAAATTAAAGCATTTTATGCTGTGAGAATATACATGTGTGTGTGCCTACTTATGGAAATGTTTTTACATATGCATGTGTGTGGAGGGGTTGCATATCTGTACATATAAGCTGATTTCCTTGGATAAGCTTTCTATGAGAAAGAACTTGTGGGAAAAATCCACTAACAAACTATATACAAATTTGGAGATTGTTTTCTACCAGTTCCGAGTGGAGAGGGTTAACAGGTGTGACAACCTTGAGGCTGGTATAACCAGGAAGCCATTACAGTAAATGAGGTAATAACATATTGCTGAGACCGGGTAAAGGGTAGCTTAGAAAGGATGAACTCAAGCTGGAGGCAGATCTAAATTAATTAACTCCAGCTACTCTCAAATTCTACTGTGAGAAAGCAATGGCTGAAGCCAGAGCTCAAACTGTACTTTATCATGTTGGAGAAAGAGCAAAATAGTACATATCTTGCTGTGACGTACTTTGGTCAAGCAGCAATATTAGATACCTCTAGGCCAAGTATGATTTCTAATTATCGTTTTTATAATTATAATTTCTAGTTATAATTGCTTGAAAGCTTCTCTAATTAGAAAATTCACTTTGGAAATAAGTCCACAAACGTTAAGATAGTTGCAAGATTTGCTTAAAATGGATAAGAAATGTTTGAAATAATGAGGCAGTGTGATCACTATTATATTCCTTTTACAAAGCCTTCTATTAATAATTACTTTTTGGCTTCTTCAGAATTTCCAAAATATGAAATAAATGGACTATCTCTTAGATCTATGATGGAGGAGGAAATAAATTCTTAGATTCTCAGGGTGTTAACTCGTTCTACACTGTACATGAAGTGAAAAAGTAGAAGATTCAGAACTTATCTACTTTATCATCAAACATACTTTCCATTCTGGGAGTGGCTTTTCAGACTATGAAAAACTGTTCCCAGTCATACAGAAGTGAATAATAAAGTTTTATCCAGAGGAAGAGATTGATTGTACGTTGACTCAACAATTACAAATTCTTTTACTGTTGAGTCCCTCCCTAATGCATGGTTTGATCCTCTGATGAACATTTCCTCACCATTGGTGTTCAATAAAGTCATGAATTCACTGATGCAATTTAACTTTCACTGCTGCAAGCTATATATAAATAGTTCTAGAAAAAACCATATGAATACACTAGGTTAGAAAGAACTACAAAGGCCTTTATCCAAATCTCTCTGGCCCTCATTGATTCCCGGAAGACCTTTAATTCCTCCAAACCACACCTGACCTTCTCCTCATATTGGTGTTACCACAGCAGTAATAGCACATTTTCTACACAATTTTTTGTTTTAATTTATTTTTTATTTTTTTATTTTTTTAAAGATTTTATTTATTTATTTGAGAGAGAGAGAGAGAATCTGAAGCAGACTCCACGCTGAGTCCAGAGCCTGTGCTGGGCTTGATCCCACGATCCTGAGATCATGACCTGAGCCAAAACCAAGAGGCGGATGCTTAGTTAACTGACTGAGCCACCCAGGTGCCGTGCCACAAAATTTTTAAATCCCTGAATTTACCTTAGCCTTTTCTGAGCCTTTTGTAGGTGAGGTTCAAGCTCTTTCATGTCAACACTCTCAACTTTTCTCCTTTCAGATTATCTTGAACAAAAGAAGGCATCGAGCTGACAAGCTCAGCCCTCCAACAAATCCTTAGTGACCAAAAGAGATTGATAATTCTGATTAAATCATGATGACTGATAATCAAATTTTGCTTCTCCTCAGCTTTCTGAGGCCTCATAAGTGATTGGAAATACCTGGACAAAAGTGAGGAGAACTAGTTTCACTGACACTTTTCTAAGTTGGGTGCAGGTTTGGTAACTGTGTAACCAAATACATTACAGATGGATGCAAAGGTCTTCTTCCCACTGGGGTACAGTATACACACTGGGATGCTCCATCTTAGCGCACAGTGGTGCTGGTGCAGGCACCCAACCAGACGGGAGACAGCCAGCATGAGGAGGCATCTCTGGTAGCTTTGTGGGCATTGGACATCAGACAACTGGGTTATGATGGGACACAGCAGTGGTAGAATTCAAGAAGATGCCACAAGGTGTCCATGAACAGCTGAGGCCTCAGTATGCAAACACATTAAAGAGGATTGAATTAGAAAGGGATTGATCAACCCCCCCCCCCACACACACACATGCACACACGTACACACATGTGGGACCCCGACTGACTTATGCAGTGAATGTCCTTCCTCCTTTCCTTCCTCTTGGCAGGGTGCCTTGCATAGTTTGCACTCAATAAACATTGGTTGACTTGAAGGTGTGCTCAAGACACTCTGTTCAACCGAAGAATTTTATCCCTTTACATTTTCTAGACCTTTATCTGTATATTTATTCATATAGAAAGATTTGACATTATTTGTTATGAACTAAAATTTATCCCCAAATGTTAAAAAAAAATAAAATTGCCCCATTTATTTTAAAAAGTGAAATAACACATAAACAAAATAGGTGTTTGTGCTATCAAAACAGGAAAGCATTGTGTCCTTGTTCTAAAGCTTGATACTTTGTCAGAGGCGCCCAAGGCTGCTCGGTTGCCAACCTCCTTCTTGATTCAGAAGCTCTCTTCAGAGTCAGGCTGCCATTAGACACCAAAGGCTGAATTCAGCTTCACAGAAAAGACGAAGTGGTGACCGAGGTTAGAGTTATCTCCTAAATTGGTGTAACTGAAACTCTCTCATATTCCCAGAGTGTGCCTTCTGTCTCCCTTAATAGACTAAACATATGTGTCTTTTCAATCACTTAGGAAAAGATGTTATGAAATAACTATAGTCATAAATGGGCCATAGATGGTTTTAACATAATATCATAATCCATTCATAATTTCTAATTGACTTTCAAATGCATCCCAGTTAGCTAAGATATTTATTTTTAATGACATATTATCCAGTAAAGGTCATAGAAGAAATCATGGATAGTTTCTGTTCAATGTTACAAAAATAACATTATGGTCATCTATTTGGTTTTCCAAAGAATAATAATGTGTTTCTCCCTCTAATTTAAAGTTTTTACTTGTATTACATTCTTATTAGCCAAATGAAAGGAGAATGCTATTTTTCAATGGCATTGCATGCCATGTTCACTTTAAAGTTATGTTATTTTCTTTCTCTACTGGGTTATTATTTGTTCTAGACTGACAATCATTTATTATGATCAGCGTCCCCTTTGGATGTGGTGCTGGGATCTCATTTTGCACGTCTGCAAAATGTCACTACCGTCATTAGGTTAGAACCTGTCCAGTGAAATTGATCAATGTAATTTTTTTAAAAAAGAGATGAAATATTTGTTCTTTTACTGACTGGATTGGTTGCTTTATTTTAGTGATTTGTTTCGTCTATATACTTCATTTCATAGCTCTCTCTCTTAAGAACTTACGATATTTGAGTTAGATTTTTGTCTGGTAATAATCAATATTTTAATACTTATAAAATGTATTTTTACATTTACTTAAGAGCATCCTTTAATAGTTGAATGTTCAAACACATAAATGCAATACTACATTCTCTAAACGAAGGCAGTGTTCTCTACTATCTTTGAGTTCTATATCTCTTGAGAGTCTAATGAAAAGCCATGGGTACTCCCTCAACATTGCGGGGACACAATCAGTAAGCCCCCTTGCAGTGCTAGGAAGAAGTTACAGTAGTGTTTTAATAATTCTGTTGCGTGTTTATTTGCTTCTGGTTGAGAATGCAGAGTTCTCTGCTTCCCTTAATCATTTATTTGCTAGTAAGGGTTCAAGTCCCTCCTCAGAACAGAACCTGAAGAACATATGTCAGCTATCACCAGCTCCTGGGTACAGCCTTACACTTAGGAGAAAAAGTCACAGATTCCAAAGCAACTCAAAACATAGCCACCTCTAACTGAAGCTTTTACTCTTATGATAGCAGACATGAAAAAGAATAGGAAGGAAGAGAAGGAGAAGTTAGAGCAACTTTCTGGAGTAGAGAAGTGTTTCTAGTTTTACCAAGATTCCTAGAATCCACCTCCCCCTACCTGCACACACACACAAGCCTATCTTATAATTCACAAAAATGTGGAATGAATTCTGTCTCCATGAGTGTCTAGTATTTGAGATAGAAAGTATCAATGCTTCTCTTTCTGGTACTTGGCATAATCTTGCTTGGGCTACATAATAGGGATAAATTACAGAATCTTGTTTGCCCAAGAAGAATGTTTTGGAAGAAACTCTTAAGAAAAATGTCCTTATCAAAAGAAGGGAGATATTAATTCATTCTTATCATTCACTACAAATTCCACTTAAATATTATATGTTCAATGTGATAAACAATCAAAAGGCCACAATTCAAACACTTGATAACCTCTCAGTATCTTTATTCCCCGTCCCCAAAGTGGTTTTGCCAGGACAAAAGTAACACATGCAATTCCACATACCTGATCATTTTACTCGCTCTCCACTTTCAAACATATTAGCTGTATTTGTTTCAACAAAGACTGACTGAAGGGGATTCTGTCCTGAAATGATTATATTTCATAGTCATATGCCTCTTTCACTTAGCTCCAGTTTTTTTCATTGAGCCAAAAATATTTTTCAAGATTCGCCAGCACCCTCAGTCTCCTGATTCTCTTTTCCCAAAAGACCAATCATTATTTTTTCCCTGCAACTTTTAATATATCTTTAGTTTTTTACTTGAACGTCACACTTCAGTAGTATCATGTCTTCTATCAACTTCCAAATCAACTCAGATAATTATCTAAGCACTCGGCTTTCGTGTTATGTCTTAATTATCTAGATATTTGCTGGGTATGTGTGTTTGTAAATTTTCTCGTGCCTGCTTTTGTTTTAAATATAAGAAAACGTTACGTTTGCTTTAGTCACCTGGTGCTCCCTTCACAGGCTGGTGAATGTCCCTGAATCCCAGGTCATAGATCTTACCCATGCTCAGTGCTACAGTTCAATGACCTGAGTTCAAAACTGTGTTTCCCTTCCAGTTTTCATGAAAATCCAAATGCATCATGAAAATTATTTTTGCAACCTAAATAATTTGAGGAGGTAACAAATGACCATTTGCCATCTTTCTGGCTTGCCCCTTTTGTTCTGCTTTATTTTTTATTTTTCTTTCTGTGTTCTAAGCCTCCTCCGTTCATCTCCTATCCCTCCCTAACTGCTGCCCTTTGCTGAAAATCAGGGCCCTCTGCAAAACCTACCCTCCTTCACAAGCTCAGCTGCTTTGCAAATGGGGGGAGATGCCCATGGGGCTCTCTGTTCCTTCATGTGCTTCTTTGGAGATTCGGATTCTTAGATGATAATGAAATTTATAAATTATGAGTTTTCAAATCCTAAGAAGGATGGCAAGTGGCATTTTTGAAAGAGTATCATTGTAACACGTATTTGTTTTTTACTGGCAAAGCAGCAGTGTCACATGCATGTCATGTCTTCGTTTTGGACCTCAAGTGACTTATACACTAGCTAAGGCCTAACTTTGCAAGTGTCAGATCTTAATGATAATAAATAGATTTTAAGTCTTTTAGGAAAAGCTTGTGAGTATTCAGCATTTTGCTACCTCCTCTCGTGCACTCTCTCTCTCACTCTCTCTCTCTCTCTCACACACACACACACACACACACACTCTCTCTCTCTTTCTCTCTCAAATAAATAAAATCTTAAAAAAAATAGGGGGGATGCCTGGGTGGCTCAGTTAGTTAAGCGACTGCCTTCGGCTCAGGTCATGATCCTGGAGTCCCGGGATCGAGTCCCACATCGGGCTCCCTGCTCAGCGGGGAGTCTGCTTCTCCCTCTGACCCTCCCCCCTCTTGTGCACTCTTGCTCTCTCACTCTCTCTCAAATAAATAAATAAAATCTTTAAAAAAAATCAGCATTTTTAACTAGTTACAATTACATATATGTCTACTAAATTTATCTGATTTTACCTGTTCATATAATGTTTTGATGTCTTCAAGTATGATCTTTTGAGGTAAATACTTGACTAGGACATATATATATCTATATCTATAAATATCTATATATGTTGATATGTCGAGATATATATATCAACATATCTATTTATATACACATATATACACGTACCCCCATACATACATATATGTCATCATATCTTTACATATATTGGTATATAGATTTATAGATATATTTACACATATATACACATACACACACATACATACCTACATACATATATTATGTCAGTTTAATTAAACAATGTCTCAAAAATGATTAATTTGTCATCTCATCAAAAAGATATCACATTTAATATCATTATTTCCAAGAAACAGACTCCCAATTTTTTTAGCAAAGACTTCTTCCATCCAAAGATAACAAATTATGGAAATCTAGACCCACCATAGGTATTTCTGATTGGAACACAAACAAACAACTTCCTCACTTAAAAATATTACCCTATTAGAACATTTCATTTCTGTATTTTAATCTCTGATTCACTATACTAGTATGTTTTGAATACAATTATTTTTATCTAGATCTATGATAAAAATATTTTTTTAATCCAGTAAAATATTTTCAAGGAATTTGTGCTAAAGATAAATAATGGCTAAAGAAAAGAATAATAAGTGCTTTGAGATGGAAATAGATATTTTAACAAAGCTTCATGAAGTAAATATTTTATAGTTATTTACATTCTGTTTAGTTATGTGCCAAACAGAGAAAGCAGAAGTATAGCTGAAATATTGTGTTCCTCAGAAAAGTGAGAACCCGATCAAATTACTTAAATCTGCCTACTCCTAGGCTTAACAAAAATAATTTTAAACTCACATCAAAGTTGAAAAAATAGTGCACAGAGTTTGCTTTTGTGTGATTACCTAGCTTGTTCTGTAATGTAACATTAATTTTAATTACCTAATTCTCTAAATTCTTTAATATGTAGAGGTGATCTGAATAAAATAACCAAAAGAAGCTTTTTTGAGAGAAAAATGTGAAAGCATTATTTCAAGACAAACTGTAGGTAAGACACCATGAGAACTCCAATATATAAAGAAAATGAGTATAGTAAATCAGGGTAAAATGGGATGGGTAGTGAGTTACATAAACCAGAGATCATAAAGCTAATGTGTGTTAATTTTATCGTTGGTTCTGTGGATTATTATTTCACTCAACAGAGTTATTTCTTGCTTATGTTCACTTTTTAAAAAATTAGTCAAATGTGTGTATTTATTAAAGCAAACTATAGTAAGCATATAATTTTCTGAACTTTGGAGTTCAACTAGGAAATATGGAATGATTTTGTAAACTGTGTTTCTATGCAAAACAAGAGTATTTCACCTTCATAAATCTGTGATACTAGGTAGGCAGATCACATAATGTATGCTATATTTCCAACCCACAAGAATAGAGATGTATTGGCCCAACTTCCCCTAAAGTTAATTGCAGTTTTGTGAGTAAACTATGAAAGTTATGATAATCTAATTGCATAAATATTAGACATTTAAGTATATCAACAAGTCAAGTTCTGACTACTTTTGAAAGAAGTCTATGAAATTCTTGCCTGGGACTTATAAAAATAAAGCTACTACTTATAATGAAAAGGACAAAAAAAAAAAAGCCCAGTAAAAAATAAGATAGAATATTCTTGGGTTAAGTATTTAATTTCTGCCTGTGCAATAATTGTTGTTACTTAGTTTTTCCTTTAATTGGAACCTGAAGCTGAATATCTAAAGAAGTTAGGAGATACTTCTGTGATTTATATGATGTATGGTGATTAACATAATAAAATAAAATAAAATAAAAAAGAGAGGCAAAAGAATACGAAAGACAAAAAAGAAAAAAAAATCACAACCGAACTTTGATCAAGTGTAGAAACCTCTCAGTCTAACATGAAGCACTTTGGAAGTTTGATGGGTTGCAGTGAGATGCTGGTTCTTATTTTCTTTGTGAAATAGGACAGTCAAGGGACATACTGTGATTCACAGGTAAAATTAATAAAGAATCTTCCTTGGGAGTGACTGAGTATGTATAAAAATTGATACTGCAAGTAATAAAAATTAGTCACTTTTTTCTTATCCAAGTGGCAATAATTTTAAAAATCCGGTATTGCTGAGCATGTGGAAAAATGTTCAGACAGAACAGAATAAGTAGGAATAGTAATGCCAAATACTTAAAGACTAATTAACAGTAAGAACAAAGGCTTGAAGCTGTGATAGAGAATTGTACTTCCTGGTAAAATCAGCATGATTGGAAATCGGGATTTTTATAAGAGCACAGTGATAAATAGTACACAGTAGAACAGAATTGAGACAATTCCTGACACTATGAAAATTATAATTTAATAAGCAATTTAAAGCTTTCTTAAAGCAGGTAAATGAATTAGTTGGTAAAATTGTGTCTTTGGAAGATATTTCTAAAAATGACTTATTAGTGGCATTCCTGTAATTAAACTGGACAAAAGCTAGGAGACTTGCAATTGGCCAAATATGAGGTGTGGAAATCAAGCGCACTTAATGGCGATGAAAACGAAAAATAATAAAAAAGGAACAGATAAGAGGGATCATGTAAAATAGAATCCTTAGCAGCTGGTGGTTAATGGGATATATAACTAAAGCTAAATTATGATGGAAAACATACCAGACTCCTTCTGATGTGTTCATGCCAAATAATAGAGCTTAATGGTAAGGAACTCAAGATCATGAGTCTGCCATTTGCATGAGGGTGGCATAGTAGAGTCTGTGAAAATTTGTCTTGACTGAATTTTTTCCGACCATTGATGATCAAATTATGAACTGACACAAATTTCACACCAATATGAAGTATCTATCTGCCCATCTGTCCATCCATCCATCCATCCATCCATCCATCCATCCATCAATTCATCAATCTAGCGCAGAGAAATCTACCATGAGGACAACTTACTTGCCTTTTCTGAGTACAGTTAAATACTTTTGAATTATTTAAAATTACAGCACATCGGTCTACATAGTATATGTACATAAGTGAACACTATATAACTATTCAAGTAGTTATTTTCAGACTTTATGTATGATTCTGAAAATTTTTGTATTTAAAACACAATGGAGCTCTAAGGAGAATCTTGGTACTCTGGTTTCTGTAATGAGATTCCCTTAATCAAATTATTTAATAGCACGGAGGTGGTTGGGATGAAAAGGTTTTTCCCCTTCGTTTATAATGCAGGCATTTATTAAGATAGGTTTCTATCTCATTATTAAAGTAAATGCGTGAATATCAACATTTCTCTCGTCCGTCTGTTCTCAAAGCACATAGCATACTATTTTGCAAACTTTTGGTTTCACGTCTTTCCCCAGATTGCAGGAAAAAATAATCAGTCCTGGCTATTTCTCTGTCATTATTTGTGGAAATGTATAATCCTTTCACTGAGGAATTAAGTGGGGAAAGCTACTTTACACCAGTAGTAGATAAAAGCAGCTGAGTAGGAATTGGTATTATTCATTATCAAGTTTTTGTTGTTGTTGTGGTCTGGTCTTTCTCTGAACCTGGCCTTGCTCTTACTTTACTGAAATTGTATACCAACAACAGGGAGATGGCTGATATGGGAGAGGCTAAAAAGTTCAGTCTGCTGGGAGAGGGATTCATTTCAACCCATCAGTGCGGTTATTCTGCTAAGTGGTGACATAATCCCAAATTCACATTCCCAAGAGATTGACTCTCAGGATCTCTCCCATTTGCTGACTTTACTGCAAAAGAATGCCAGCTTCTGCCATAATTGAGGAAAAAGGTTTTCAGGCCAGATTATCATTTCTGAAATGGATCACATAACATATCTAAAAGTGTTAGTATAAGCCCAACCTTCTGCCCGGAGATTGTCTTCTTTGCAAATAAATAAATAGATTTTTTTTTTTTAAATCCTGTTTTGTAAGGGTACCATATATTGGGCTTTTCTTTTTAATTCCAATAATTCTGATTTTCTAAAAGAAAACACTTTAGGCAAAAGAGCATCCTGGATCAACATTTAATACAGGGGAAAAGGAGAAAAAACTAGAAACAATATGGTTATTGGAACAATGTGGAAACTATATGGTTATTACTGAATGATCTGCAATCACTAAAAATATGGGCTAAAGCTCCAAATATGCTTCATTATGTCAGAAAGACTCCATGACATGTTAAGGGAATAAATCAAAGTGAAGTAGAAGATCTGGAATGTTGACCTTTCTGTGGGAGAGATGGTATATATAAGCGTGCACATACATGCAAGTATTCACATGTATGTGAACCATTTGTATATGATACATTTCATATACATGTATGTATGTATATAGTTACTTCTAAAGGAACAAGGGTAGATTTTAATTTTATTTCATAACCTTTGGAAATATTTAATTATTTCCACCTGACCTATAGTTTTCAAAATGAAATGAAAATTTTTTCTATAATGTCTTCTGCAAACTAAAATTTCTTTCTTTTTTTTTTAAAGATTTTGTTTATTTGACAGAGAGAGACTCAGTGAGAGAAGGAACACAGCAGGGGAAGTGGGAGAGGGAGAAGCAAGCTTCCTGCTGAGCAGGGAGCCCGATGTGGGGCTCGATCCCAGGACCCTGGGATCATAACCTGAGCCAAAGGCAGACGCTTAACGACTGAGCCACCCAGGTGCCCCAAACTAAAATTTCTTAATGTACATATTAAGGCATACATTTAATACACTGTATATTTCATGTTGACTTTACCCAATTTTGATGCATATTGAGTATATTCTGCTAAATACTATGTGCATTCAATTCATACCTCTAAACCACTAAGTAATGTTAGCAACAAACAGAAGCCAGGGTACTGAAGGCTAGGTAATGATGGGAAATACTTGATAGGAAGCTCCACAAAGGAGACTTAAGACTAGCCAAGGTTCGACTGTATCTTTCAGATATTTGCAGTGGGTGAAAACCCAAAACACATTTGGTCAAGTTCTCTATTTCAAGATAAACTTTGCCCATATGTTTTTGATTCATTTACATGTAATTCACTGAACTGACATTCTGAATGAGTTATTCGATGCATAAGGAGATTTTTGTGCCATAATTATATGTGATACATACAATATAATGCATAATAATTTAGAGCAGAACTTGTATTTTTTCATGTCGCAGATTCCAAGCACATGTTCCTTCCTGATGATTCACTGTGCTTGAACTGAGGTGTTGAGTGACTCATTGAGTCAACCTATGGTTGAGATTTATATTACTGCATTGTTCGTACTTGTTTTTTTTCTTTTTAAAAAAAAGCAGTTTTTCCATGCCTCAGTTTCTGTGATTGTCAAATTAGCACAATAATGTATTAAATTTACCGCGGTCATTTAGCAGAACCTATAAAATTTAGTAACGTGCTTGCAAATATTAATAATTAGTTCCTAGAATTTGTAACTTTTTTTTTCAATGTGATAGATAGTACAGTTTAAATATGCACTTGGAAATATAGTGAAACTCCACTTCCTTGTATTATCTCCTTCAATCTAAAGCATAGGCTTGTTAGAAAATTCATGACCTATGAACCCTCTCTCAGAAAATTTATGGATATTGAGTTGTATTTGTAGTGGTTGTAGTGCTAAAAAATAAAATGAAATTTCACATTTTACCCCTATTTCTCGCTAGCCTTTCAAGCCTCACACAGTGAAGCCTACTTGGGGAAATAAAATTGTATTATCTTTCTCACCTATTTAAAATGTGAGATGCAATTGAAATGATTCTTTTGTTTGCTGTATATAATTAGACCATGTTTTCTTTATTTGTAAACACAGATCTGACTTACACTTTTTCTGTGGTTCCTGTGGTATAATTTTTGTATACAACTCTAAATCCACCTGGAATTTATTTTACTGTGTGGAATAATGTGAAGATACAGTTGTCTCATTTCAGTGTGTAGGGACAAAGTATTTCATTTGCATTTGCAAGTTTTTATATTTAGTATGCTAGTTAAAGTGGCAATTATTTCCCTACGTGCATGTTCCTCCTGGATTTGACATACTGTTGCTAAAAATTCTCACTTTCAGATTTGTAGCTGGATATTAAGAAGCAGTATCCCTGAGATGAATCCGTTAGAAAGTTCCTGAATCATTAAATGAAGGCAAAAGAGAAAAAGATACCTAAAATGCAAAAAGCCTCAAACTAAGCTAAAACTACATTATGATAAATCAAACTTGCTAAATATGCATTATAGTCAAAATATTATATAGTAGTTCGTTTTCAAAGGACTGATTTCTAATGGCTAATGACAGAAAAAAGATCTTCAAACAAATAATTTCAGTCTTAATATGGTATTGGAAATGCTGTAAATGCTAATTTCTAAAGATATCCGTATTCTGAATTGGAAACTAAATCACTAGCGTCACTCTTTCAAGGTTACATATTAAATTTGAAGCAGAGACTATCTGCTTACCCTTTGACTTGAAAAAAAAGATACATTAAATAAATTCTAATACCTGAAGATGTGTGCCGCTGAGTTAACAGTGTGTGTATGATTCCTCAGAATTCATGAGGTAGACAGGACTATCCCTATGCCTTTTGAGAACACAGAAATACAACTCTTCTTTTGGGCAAACAGGGCTTTTATTGGAAGGATATTGGGGTAGCCCTCCAAGTTGTCTGCTTCTGTCCTCTTAACGTTAGCCTCATTCTATCAGATCAGGGTGGTTCCAGGAACTTGAAATGTCTCTGTCTGTGCTCCCTAGTTTGAGGTATCTTGGGAGAAGAGTTCTGATGGACCAAGCCTGAGTCACGCTCCCACCCCCAGTGACAATGACCAGTGAGTTGGTTAGTCCCACTCACCCAGTAATAATTACAGCTCACGCTTACTGCAGCCAGGCACTGTGAAAATCACTGCATATGGATTATTTCAATTATTATGATGGTTTCAGGAGTTGGATGGGTGGGCAAAATAAATAAAATACATTACATACATACCTACTAACAATTTTTTATTTTTATTTTTATTTTTTTATAAAGATTTTTATTTATTTATTGAGAGAGAGAATGGTAGAGAGAGAGCATGAGATGGAGGAAGGTCAGAGGGAGAAGCAGACTCCCTGCTGAGCAGGGAGCCCGATGCGGGACTCGATCCAGGGACCCCAGGATCATGACCTGAGCCGAAGGCAGTCGCTTAACCAACTGAGCCACCCAGGCACCCCCTACTAACAATTTTTTAAAAAGCTGGCACATATATCTCCATTCAATAATCCCCGATTCCCAGAGATTTCATAGTCCCATTTTGAAAAAAGCTAAAAATTTTGCCCAGGCTATATATCACTGCCCCTTCAGGTCTCTCTAGAACTAACTTGACCAAAGAATTTCTAGGTTGAATAAGAAGAGAGAGTCCGAACAGAAGTAAAATTCTGAGTATATAGGGTTGTCTAAATCACCTGCTGCTTTGCAAAGGAGGAATTTCACTTTAAATAGGATGGCTGATGGTCTATTTCCTGACAATTTGGAAAGATTTGCACCCACTGATAGCCCATTATGTGGTAACTGTGTTTTGTCAGATACTCATTTATTTTAATGCAAGTTTGCTTTATCCTGCCAGTTTGTTGACTGTTCCTTGCTGAATAGGTCTGTAATCTAAACTTTAAAGGAGGATTAAGCTTCACGGTATTTACCTAACTAAGCATTGTCATTGTATTATCCTCTTACATATTTGTTACCTGGGGGAAAAAAAAAAAAAAAGAAAAAAACCAACTCTCTTTCCTATGGGCCTTTCTGTTACTTTTGCATGAAAACCTTTGTGGCTTTTTAACATTTTATTATTCTGCCTTATGATCTGAAACTGTCATTTTATTTTATTTTTTAAAGATTTTATTTATTTGACAGAGAGAGAGACAGCGAGAGAGGGAACACAAGCAGGGGGAGAGGCAGAGGGAGAAGCAGGCTTCCCGCCGAGCAGGGAGCCCGATGCGGGGCTCGATCCCAGGACCCTGGGATCATGACCTGAGCTGAAGGCAGACGCTTAACGACCGAGCCACCCAGGTGCCCCTGAATCTGTCATTTTTAATAGAACCAAAGGTTAATTTAGATTACAGTGCTTTTAATAATGCTTTTTTTTTTTTTTTGCTGTTGTATGCACACATAAATAACAGAAGAAATGCATCTCATCTTCTCTCTTTTACTCTGAAATACCATGGATAGTTAATAGAACAACAATTACAACTCCGCTGGCCACATTTGGATCCACATCCTTTTAGAAATCATGTTGGTTTTCAGTATCTCTTTGAAAATAACTGGCCCTTTAAAAAAATTCTTATTGTTGAAGTGTAGTTGATATACAGTGTTACGTTAGTTTCAGATGCACAACATAGTGACTGGATGATTCTATACGTTACACAGTGCTCACTACCACAGATGTCCTTTCTGTCTGCCGTCATACAATGTATTATAACATTATTGAGTATTTTCCCCAAGCGGTACCTTTCATGTCTGTTACTTATTAATTTTATAACTGGAATTTTGTACCTCTTAATCCCCTTCACCTATTTTACTCACCCCTCCCCCCCGCCGCCCACCTCTGGCAACCACGTTTGTTCTTCCTATTTCTGAATCTTTCGATTTTGTTTGTTTCTTCATTTGTTTTGTTTTTTAGGTTCCATATGTAAGTGATATCATATGGTATTTATCTTTGTCTGACTTGTTTCACTTAGCATAATACCCTCCGGGCTTATCCATGTTGTTGCAAATGACAAAAATCTTATTCTTTCTTATGACTAATATCCCATTGTATATGTATACACCACATTTCCTTTATCCATTCATCTGTGGATGGCCTTTGGGTTGCTTCCATAATTTGGCTGTTGTAAATAATGTTGCAGTAAACAGAGGGGTGCATATATCTTTCTAAATTAGTGTTTTTGTTTTCTATATCCAGAGGTGGAATTACTGGATCATATGGTATTTCTATTTTTAATTTTTTGAGGAAACTCCATACTGTTTTCCAGAGTTGCTGTATTAATTTGCATTCCCACCAACAATGCACTAGGTTTCCCTTTTCTCTACATCCTTGCCAATGTTTGTTATTTCTTGTCTTTTGATTCTAGCCATTCTGACTGGTGTGAGGTGGTATCTCATTGTGGTTTTGATTCGCATTTCCCTGATGATCAGGGATGTTGAACATGTCTGTATGTGTCTGTTGGCCATCTGTATGTCTTCTCTGGAAAAAAATGTCTATGCAGAAAATAACCTGCACTTCTGATGGAAAACCTGTTCATCTCTTCTGCATGACTCTTAATCCCTCAAGGTAAATAGAATGTATATCTGTGGTTTGGGAATATTTTAATATCAATTGTTTATAAGTCAGAGGAGACAAAAGAGACCAAAAATGTTTGACAGAGAGAAAAAGAGGGAAATCTAATTTTATTTTGAGTAATTGCTTCAATAAAATTCATTCACCCCCTCTGAAATCCTAAATGCAGGGTTTTCACTTTTTTTTTGAAAGGTTTTTAATTTTTGTTTGTTTGCTTTTAGCAATCTTTGCACCCAATGTCGGCCTCAAACTCATGACCCTGAGATCAAGAGTTGCAAGCTCTTCCTACTACTGAGCCAGCCAGGAGCCCCAGTTTTTTTCACATTTTTAAAAATCAACTTCTCTTATTACATCATTTCCATATCTTCCTTTAAATTCTTTTCCTAACAGAAACTGTATATCTTCTGTGAAGTATGGGCCTTCAACAACTTCACGGGGGGATCATGATCGGTGTTACCTAGTTTATATGATCTCTTCCCATTTCTGGTATTGGTTTAGGAAGAAGCAGGTAACCTAATTCTGGACAATGATATATTTGAGAAAATCTGTTGAGAAATGATTCCTGGCTCTTAAAAAGAAAAAAAGAAAAAAAAAAGAGAGACTCAGAGAAGAAATAGGTCCCTTATATCTCTGGACTTCACATGTAAGGGCGTGACTTTTAGAATTGTTGCAGCAATTTATACCACATGCTACCGATAGACATACTGAGATAGGTCTGTCACTCCAGAACTCTCTAAAATCTAAGGGAGAGGCAGAGAGAGAGGAAAAGAGGGAGAAAGAGAAATTGTACAGATGTAAGACAATGCCTATGTAATTTATAAACCGGATATCAGCAACGAATAAAAAAGAATGTGCTGAGATAAACTTACATTTTTGAAGGGGAGAACAATCTTAGCTCCAAGATAATATTTAGGAAGATGTTCACCTCATATGTTCTCTTAGGAAAAGAAACGCTACAGCTCGTGACATTCCACACACCTTTTGAACCAAATGAGGTCATAGGAGCTCTTTTCTTGAGAAAAGGTGGTGCTTACTGGGTTGTGAGGACAGGTGACCGGGGAACACATGAGTCAGAGAAAACGGTGTACTTGAATTTGAAAAAATGTGAGGACCAGATTATTGACTGGGATTGAGCTAGAGAACTAGGTAGGGATAAGACTATGGAGAACCTTACAGGATATGCAGATAAATTTATTATAATGAGGTAAAGTATAGGGAAGAGTAGTAGATAAAAGATATCAATGTTTTACTTAAAAATGTGAATCCTGGGGTACCTGGGTGGCTCTTGATTTTGGCTCAGGTCACGGTCTCAGGGTCTTGGGATCAAGCCCCACGTGGGGCATAGAGCCTGCTTGAGATTCTGTCTCACCCCTCTCCCTCTGCACCTCCCTCCACCACCACTTACGTGTGTGCGCACTAGTGTTCTCTCTCTCTCTAAAATAATAACAATAATAACAATAATAATTTAAAAATTTTGAAAATGTGAATCTTTGCAAATTATATATGGAATGCATTATTTAATTCACTGATGAAATGACTCATCTATCAAACAATACTACACTAAAAAAGACATATTTGGGGATCCAATAATTCCAATTCTAGGAGTCTAGCTTTGAGAAATAATATGAGATATGGTAGAATACTATGTACAAGGATATTTATCACAGGATTTTTTATATCAGTACGAACAGGAAATAATCAGAGTATCCAACAAAAGTGGAAAGTTAGCTAAATCATGGGCCATTCTTACAACTGAATATTAGGGAGCAGTAACAATTACATTTGCAGAATATTAGATGTCATGAGAAAGTGCTCATAATAAAAATTTTAGATGGAGAGAAATATATCAGGCAAATATAAGTACAAGATACAAACAATCAATCCCTATTTGGAAAAAGAAGGTGAGAGAGAAGACATTTATATGTATATGTATAATTCTCTCCACTGCCCCCTATACACACACACATACACAACTTAAAAAATGGCTACAATTGAATTCAATCTATCAACAATATTTACTTTCAGTTACTGGTCAAGAGGCAATCTTCTTGGGCATAGGTAGATAAACATGGATTACTTTTACATAATAAAAATAATAATTTATAAATAAAAATATAAAAACCATATTGTATTTATCTTTCTCTGACTGACATTTTTCCCTTAGCATTATACCCTCTAGATCTATCCATATTGTTGCAAAGGGCAAGATTTCATTTTTTTTTATGCCTAATATTCCATCGTGTGTGTGTGTGTGTGTGTGTGTGTGTGTGTGTGTACCACTTCTTTATCCAGTCATCTATGGATGGATACTTGGGTTCCTTCTGTATCTCAGCTATTGTTTTTTCTTGATTTTTACCAGGAGTAATGACGCCCCACTGCTAGAGATATTATTATCTCCCTTACACATTGTACATTCTCTTCCCTTCCTCCTCCCCTCCCTCCCCACCCTCTCCCTCCCCTCCCCCTGCCCACCTCCTCCACCTCTCTCTCCCTCTTCCTCTCTCAACAGCCCATTCTTATACCTTGGAGACAGTCTGCAGGATTATCCCAACTAGTTTTACCTTAGCCATCCCCTTCCCCATCAGAACTAGTGATGTGTTGACCTGTTAAGTAACAAAGAACCCCAGGCAGATATGTAGAATCTTTGTCTAGTTTAACTCTGAGTTACTCATTTTCACAAAAATATACATATTGCTTTCCATTTCCTTGAAGGCATTTCTATATGCGATCTATATTAATGGTTGGTGCCATAATATTGCTCATTTCCTGAGAATAAAATATTTTCTCCTTGGTTACATTATACTACTATTTATAAAACCTTTTTTCTTAAAATTTACTTTTGAGCTACTTTTAGTTTCTAAATTTTTTAAGAGTTGCCTTTACTTATTTTTTTATTTGTAAACTTATTCTTTTAATTCCAGTATAATTAACTTATAGTGTTATAGTAGTTTCAGGTGTACAATACAGTGATTCAACAATTCTATCCATTATGCAGTGCTCATCACACGAAGTGTACTCTTAAATCCCTGCACCTATTTCACCCACCCCCTACCCCGCCTCCCCTCTGGTTTTGTTGGTATGTTCTCTGTGTTTAACAGTCTTTTTTTGTTTGTTTGTCTCTTTTTTTTTCTTTATCCGTTTGTTTTATTTCTTAAATTCCACAAAAAGACAGCCTGCTGAATGGGAGATATTTGCAAATAATATATCCAATAAGAGGTTAATATCCAAAATATATAAAGAACTTAACATACCACACACACACACACACACACAAACACAACCCAATTAAAAAAATGGGCGGAAGGGGCACCTGAGTGGTTCAGTCAGTTAAGCATATGACTCTTGATCTCAGCTCAGGTCTTATCTCAGGATCGTGAGTTCAAGCCCCATGTTGGGCTCCAATGCCGGGTGTGGAGCCTACTTAAAAAAATGGGCAGAAGACATGAACAGACATTTTTCCAAAGAAGACTTACATATGGCCAACAGACAAATGAAAGGATGTTCAACGTCACCCATCATCAAGGAAATGCAAATCAAAACCATAATGAGGTATCACCTCCCACCTGTCAGAATGGCTAAAATCAAAAAACACAGGAAACAACAAGCGTTGTTGAGGATGTAGAGAAAAAGGAACCCTTGTGCACCATTGGTGGGAATGTAAATTGGTACAGACACTCTAGAAAACAGTATGGAAGTGGCTCAAAAAATGAAAAATAGAATTGCCCTGTGTTCCAGTAATTTCACTACTGAGTATTTACCCAAAATGAAAACACTAGTTCAAAAGGATATGTGTACCCCTGTGTTTTTTGAAGGAAGAAAAGTAAAGCACAGATCTCAGGCCATGCATCCTGCTTCTTTCACAAAAACCATAATACACACTCTCATTAACCCCCTGCCTCTATGAATAGTAAGAATGATAGCATAAAGAATAACTCTCTAGCTTGAAATCTTCATTTTAGATTTTAGATCCGAGAAAAATGTGGTAAATTTTTCCAAGTCACAAAATTATTTGGTGACAAGAGTCTAAGATCCTAGGGCTCTTGATGCCCAACACATTTTTCATTCCACAAAACCATCATCACTTGATGCTTAAAGAAAGGTTCCACATCACCGCATGGCAACTGTCACACAAAAAGTGCCTGATTTTTTTTTTTTTGTATGTTAGCTTTATATAAATAAGTAAATAATGGAAAGCCCACTGAACTGGGTCTAAAAATTTCCTGGATTCAAGTTCTATTTTCATTGGTTATCCGTGTGGCCTTGTGTTTGTTACTTAAACTGGCTGTGTCTCAGTTTCTTATCTGCAAAATAAAGAGAATGTATTAAACGTTCTTTGATGTATTTGAAGATATTTAACAGATACCCTGAAGAAGTACATAGCCAGTGAAAACAACATAGTTCTGACAAAGGTGTAATCTTTACTTATATCTTGCTTATTCAAATGCTCCATCTTCCCTGAAGCCCCAAATAAATAACTTGAGATATTGAAACCAAACAGTAGCTGAAAAATTATTGCATATCCATGAGCATTTACAATAAGTGATAAAGTAATTATAAAAGAATTTAGGGAGATTTCAAGAATTGAAATGTAGAACTCTTCAATTGTTTTCTTGGGGAAATGTACACAGAGGAAAAGGGGAAGTAGGGCACTTTGCCTAAGGAAGGGGTCTTTGGGGACAAGCACTTGTAAGGAATTCTTAGAGAACGGTCAGTGCATGTAATTATTTCTGAGAGACTTTTATGGAATGATTTGTTTGATAACTAAGGTGTGAATAGAAAAAGGAATAAGGAAGATACTAGGATACTGACTCACTAAAAGGGACTTCTCTGTTATAATCTGTAGGGAGACATTATCCTATGCTAAAGAATCAATCAGAGAAAGACATGTATCATATGACCTCACTGATATGAGGAATTCTTAATCTCAGGAAACAAACTGAGGGTTGCTGGAGTGGTGGGGGGTGGGAGGGATGGGGTGGCTGGGTGATAGACATTGGGGAGGGTATGTGCTATGGTGAGTGCTGTGAATTGTGCAAGACTGTTGAATCACAGATCTGTACCTCTGAAACAAATACTACATTATATGTTAAAAAAAAAAGAAGAAGAAGACGATAGCAGGAGGGAAAGAATGAAGGGGAGGAAATTGGAGGGGGAGACAAACCACAAGAGACGATGGACTCTGAAAAACAAACTGAGGGTTCTGGAGGGGAGGGGGTGGGGGGATGGGTTAGCCTGGTGATGGGTATTAAGGAGGGCACATTCTGCGTGGAGCACTGGGTGTTATGCACAAACAATGAATCATGGAACACTACATCAAAAAGTAATGATGTAATGTATGGTGATTAACATAACAATAAAAAATTTAAAGAGGAAAAATTAATAAAACTGCTAAGATAGGCTTCTAAAGGGACCTAATGTGAATATACAGTCAAGTTAAAATGTATTCGTGACGGATTGTCTTGCTATAAATCACAGTATCTTCCTGATTTTTAAAAAACTTAGCATTTTTCTCCTCTCATTTTATTTATTTATTTTTTAATGTTATGTTAATCACCATACATTATATCATTAGTTTTTGATGTAGTGTTCCATGATTCATTGTTTGTGCATCACACCCAGTGCTCCACGCAGAGTGTGCCCTCTTTAATACCCATCACCAGGCTAACCCATCCCCCACCCTCCTCCCCTTTAGAACCCCCAGTCCATTTCTCAGAGTCCATCCTCTCTTATGATTCATCTCCCCCTCTGAATTACCCCCCTTCATTCTTCCCCTCCTGCTATCTTCTTCTTTTTTTTTTTTCTTAACATATATTGCATTATTTGGTTCAGAAGTACAGATCTGCGATTCAACAGTCTTGCACAATTCACAGCGCTCACCATAGCACATACCCTCCCCAATGTCTGTCACCCAGCCACCCCATCCCTCCCACCCCCCACCACTCCAGCAATCCTCAGTTTGTTTCCTGAGATTAAGAATCCCTCATATCAGTGAGGTCATATGATATATGTCTTTCTCTGATGACTTATTTCACTCAGCATAACACCCTCCAGTTCCATCTACGTCGTTGCAAATGGCAAGATCTCATTCCTTTTGATGGCTGCAAAAAACTAAGCATTTTTTAATCCCCATGTGAGAATTAGTAATAGGTGACAAGCTCTCAACATACCCATTAAAAATTTTGTACACATATTTCTTTAAAAAATAAATAAATAAATAAACAAACAAATAAATAAATAAATAAAAGAAAGTTAATTCATTCTCAAAGAACTGTGAAACTGGATTTAAGCCCACTCCTCAAAAATTGGGGAAAATGGTAAACCAGGGATTTCATGAAACTTCCCAAATTAAGCTTTGTTTGACAGTAGAAACAATGGTGAGGATAATAATATAACCTATTTGATAAGGTTATTGTAAGGATTAAATGAATTAATACAGATAAATCCCTTAGTTAGAAAAATGTCCAGCACATAGTACTAAGTAAGTATTAGCTGTCACTATTATTGTTGTCTTTGTCATTGCTGTTGTTTGCATTATTATTTAGTCTGAAATATATTTGGATTGATCTAACTTTCTGGTAAAATTAATTATAATGTGCTGATAAACAAATGCCTTCTATAATTTTTCAATTATGTGGTTTCTACTTACTTTTTAAGAGAACAATCCGCTTTGTCCACCAGAAAAATCAACTTATTTAAAGTGAAACATGCAGGAAGCTTCTTGTTTGCTGTAGCAAAAGCATTATAACTGTATTTTTCTGCTAATCAAGATACAATAAAAGTCAAACTACTAATTTTTTGTGTTTCAGCCTTTTAATGCCTAACTTTATATCTAAGAGATTACTTGCTCTTCAGAGCATATTTTGTAAGAGAAGAGAGTACTGAAGTCATCTCAAATCCAAGCTTGATACATAAACATCTTTCTACATAACTGAATTTTAACTTCTAAGAATCAAATTTCTATTTGCAAGTACCTAAGAAATATGAATCACCTCTCAGTTCACTAAATGACACAAAACTTGAGATCTTAAGATACAATATTCAAGCAATAACAAGTCACTTTCACATTTTAGAAAGCAACCACCCTCCTAAACCAAGTAGAGGGAGAAACCCTATCATTTCCCTTCAGTTTTCAGTATGAAATCCATCCCACATAATGTCTTCTAGGCCCTAAGTAAAATTCTAACTAATTTCCTACATGAAATAAAAATTTCTGGGGCGCCTGGGTGGCTCATTCAGTTAAGTGTCTGCCTTCAGTCATGAACCCAGGGTTGTGGGATCGAGCCCCACCTCGGGCATTGGGCTCCCTGCTCAGCAGGGGAGTCTGCTTCTCCCTCTCCCTCTCCCTCTGCCCTTTCTCCTGTGCTCTCTTTCTCACTCACTCTCTCTCAAATAAATAAATAAAATCTTAAAAAAAAAAGAAAGAAAAATTTCAGGAAATAATTTGTAGTTTTTAAAATAGTTTTGTTGTTGTTGCTGTTAGACTTTTATTAACTGAAACTGTAGGAAAATCAGTCTTCTCTACCTGGTAAAACAAAAAACATGTTTCAAAATGTATAAATTCAGAAGTTCTTTGATCTAAAGCTTGCAAACCTTTACTTTGAGTAAACTTTAAAAAGTGGCATTTTAAAATTCTTAAATATTTATTAGAGAAGAGGGGAAGCCAACTCACAATTATAGAATATATAAATGTGTTAGACTCTGATATAAGTGCTTACTTGTATAATTTATTTGATAGATTTTCTGGTTTAAACTTTATTTATGGGCTATAATGCATACAAATTATCATAAAAATAAATGGTGTTTCAAAATCTCTTTATATAGCTCTGGAAAATTGATGGTTTTACTTTTAAAAATAACTAATGAAGGAAGAACACCTTTCTGATTTCTGTGTTTTGTTTACCTTTCTCTTTCAGTACTACACTCTAAGCCACCACTCTACATTGTACTTACCCTAATTCTGTTTTTGCATTACAGAGTTCACTTGTGTCCTGTGTCACTTATATAATCAATGGGATAGTATCACTGACAAAAACTTAATTACATGAAAACTGCCCCAGAACTACTTGTTGCAAGTGCTTGAGTAGGTAATTCCATGATGACACTATGTCTATGACTCCATGAAATGGACACCAAAGATACCTTATTTAGAAGTAGTCACAGGACGTTAGGGGTAAAGGGGCTTATGGCATCATATCTTAATTCTCTTTAATAGAGGAGACTACACCAGAATGCTTAAATAATTTTTTTCTAATGAGAATCAGCAACAGAGTTGAGACTGAATGCCAAGTCTGCTAATTTCTGCTTGTGTATACAATGTTCTCTCAATATTCCTGCATGTATACATAGTGTATACATAATATGTTCACCAGCATTGGTTTTGAGACTTATAATTAACAGTGGTCAAAGGCACTCTACATACAATTTGGGTGTGGGACCAAATTAACCACCAGTATTCTGTCTATCCAAGGGCTACAGATTGTATCTCTGTGAAATGACCCAGTGAACTGATTTAGTCCTTAAAGCATTTTGTCCAAACCAGTCTCTCACCCTATTCCTTAAGGGTGTAGGGCTGCAGTCACTAGTAAACACTTAGCATCCTTTGTAATGCAGCTCCAACAAGCTCAGTCCAGACTAAAATAGGAGAAAAAAAATCAAATCTACCAATCAGAGAGAAAGTAGCTGCAGTTTTCCCTTTACTTATTTATATTTATGACATACCTTAGGTTTGTATATTTAAAAGCCAACCAGTCAATGCCTTTAAATAATTTTACAGAACTTGAGAACTGGCAGAGAATCTAGTAATCACCCAACCCTACATATGAAGGAAATGTAGCCTACTGAGAAAACCTGGCTTTCTCAAGTTCACAGTGAATTAGTAATACAGCTGAAGCAAGTTCATCTTTTTTTTTAAGACTTATTTATTTATTTTGAGAGAGTGAGAATGAGAGAGAGAGGGAGAGTACATGAGAGGGGGGAGGGTTAGAGGGAGAAGCAGGCTCCCCGCCGAGCAGGGAGCCCAATGCGGGACTCGATCCCAGGACTCCAGGATCATGACCTGAGCCGAAGGCAGTCGTGCTTAACCAACTGAGCCACCCAGGCGCCCCTGAAGCAAGTTCATCTTTTTTTTTTTTAATTTTTTATTGTTATGTTAATCACCATATATTACATCATTAGTTTTTGATGCAGTGTTCCATGATTCATTGTTTGTTCATAACACCCAGTGCTCCATGCAGAACGTGCCCTCCTCAATACCCATCACCAGGCTAACCCATCCCCCCACCCCCCCTACCCTCTAGAACCCTCAGTTTGTTTTTCAGAGTCCATCATCTCTCATGGTTCGTCTCCCCCTCTGACATACTCCCCTTTTCTTCCTCTCCTGTTATCTTCTTCTTTTCCTTTTTTCTTAAAATATGTTGCGTTATTTGTTTCAGAAGTACAGATCTGTGATTCAACAGTTGAAGCAAGTTCATCTTAAATGAAATACTGTAATATTTCTACTGCTTCTAAAGTCAACGGAATGTTTAAATGAGTAATCTAAAAGTATAGTATGTTATTTTTATATGTATAAAAAATTAACCTGAACTACTCAGAATTCACTCAAAATGACCACTTAGTTGACATTTGAAATATATCTTAGGTTCCATCTGTAGATGTCAGTTTGTTTTAAAGAGTAAGTAGGATAAGTAAGCTACAAAGTTTCCTTTTTTAAAAATATACCATAAGAAGGATAATAAAATTTGAACTCTGTAGCATAAAATGTTCTCTGTGAGCCACTAGAACATTTTTGTTTAATGAATGGCCATTTTTAATATTCTATAGCAACAGTTTTTTTTTAGGACAATAAAATAGTGTCACTATTTGGCTTAAGAAAATAATTTGAAAGCTATCAGAGAATTTATTCTGAAACTAAGAAGTAGCAATAGTCATACCCTTGCCCTGTTTAAGTCTTTAAGTATCTTTGGGAAGATCACTCTGATAGAGGTGGGAAGAGTTGGTTGGATGATGGTGGAAATTTATTAGAAGCAAGAATCCTACTGGGCCAGGCAGTAAATCTGTAAATAAACTTACAAATATCTATTGTGAAGCTTACATTTAAGCAGGGGGAGACACACTAGAACAATAAACATAATAGATAAGTAAACATATACTATGTTAGAAAAGAATAAGTACAACAGACAAATATAGTACACAGTAAAGAGAATTTAAGTTCTTGGAATAAAGGGCATGTTCCAGGTTTATAAGATGCTCAAAATTAGTTTCATTAAAAAGAACACATTTGAACAAACAATAGGAATATATGGAGGAGAATAAAACTCAGCTGTGGGGAAAAAGCTTCTGTAATGGTCACAACTCTGTCTCATACCTGACATGTTTGAGAAACAACAAGGAGGTCTGCATGGCTAAAGAGAAGTGAAAAAAGGACAGAGTAATGGAGATGAGATCAGAAAGTTAATGGGATCCTGATTATGTAAGAGCATCTAGGCCATTGTCAAGTCTTTGGCTTTTACTATGAGTGAAATGGGCAGACTGTGGAGTATTTTGAGCAGAGAAGTGACATGATTGTTCTCATGTTTTAAAAGGATCATTCTAGGAGCTCCGTCAAAATTACATTTTAAGAATGGGAGGAGCCTGGAAGCAGGGAGGTGGGTTAGGAGACAATTGCAGTAATCCAGGCAAGACAGTATGGTAGTAGTGAAGGTGGTAAGAAATGGTTACATTGTGGATGTTTTCTGAATATAAAGCCAACATGATAGTCTGGCAGATTAGACGAGAAGGTGACAGAGAGAGAGGTGTGAGAATTGTTTCCTAGGCTTTTGCTGTGGACATCTGGAAAGATGGGAGTTTTCAGCAATTGATATAGGGAAGGCTGTGGATGAAACAGGTTTGACTGGTTTCAGAAGGATAGAAGACAAGTTCAGTTTTGAATATGTTGAGTTCAATGTGCATATTAGATAACCAAGTGGAAATATTGAGTCAAGTTTGGAAGAGAGATCTGGTCTGGAGATAGAAATTTGAGAATACTGATGGTATTTAAAGCCACAGAACTAGACAAGATTGCCACAAAAAGCAAGTGAAGACTAAGAAAAGCAGAGAACCAAGGAGTGAAGCCTGGAACATTGGATCTGAGAGAAAAGAAGGAACCAGCTAAGGGATTTGAGAAGTAATCAGTAAGATGGGAGAAACACTAGAACAGGTGGTCCTGGAAGTCATGGGAAGAAAGTGTGTCAAGGTCATGTGAGTGAGCAATTGTTTCAAATGATGCTGAGGTTGAGTAAAATGAGAATTGAGCATTGTTTTTTTAGCAAAGAAGAAATCATCGAAGGGTGATAACACATACATATCTCAGTTGGTCTAGGACACTCCCAAGTGATTACCATTGCAATTAACACACTCATTTGGGAGAAGAGAGATTGGAAACACTAAGTCGAGTGATGGAGGCCTGCATCATATGACTGAAAATTATTATGAGACAAGTTGGAAATTTGATTGTTCTGGTGTCAGATTTGAGAAAAAAAGTTATGTGTCCTAGCTCTGGCGCACATTTGGTATTGGTTCAGCTGGATAATGCTACCTACCGAGATGAAAAACACATAAGGAGGAAGAAATGGAGGGATGATTCAGAGATGATGGCTTCAGTTTAGAAGAATTGGTAGACCTACAAGTGAGCTCTTATATAAATTGAATCTCAACAGTGATGGATTTGTGATGAGAATTAGAATTCAGAAGAAAGAAATGAGAGTTAAAGCAGAGGGGCACGATGTTGAGTACAAAGAAATGGTCAAGAATAGATAGCATCTTACGGCACAATTATTTCAAGTGTGAAGAAAGGAGACTAAGAATGATTAGGTCGATGGGAAGAAAACCAGAGTGGTGGTGTCCCTTAAGGTACTGGAGGAGATTTTCAAAAAGAATATTTCTGAAACCACTCTGTGCCTTCAAGAATTCAGTTCTCGCTCATGGGTAAGGTTATATGGTTCCTTAAACTTAGATCCAATCCAGCAAATCTCTGAAACTTTTCCTATCCTCCAATCTGAACTTGTTTTGTTTTGTTTCTGTTTTGTTTTATTAATCTTAGTGCGTAGTTTCTTACATGTTGCCTAATATCTGATATCTATTTCTTTAATAAGCCATTTTAAATTGAATTTTCAACTGGACTATATTCATTGTCAACATAGGGTCCCCAGAAGCTTTGTCCTTAATTTCTTCAGTTCCACAGTCACAGTCTTTCAGGGAAGTCCCTTGGGCCCCAGCCAAAATTTCCAGATCTTCAACTTGGAGGGCTTACCTAGACCCATTGGTTTTGGGGAATGTGAAATCAAACTAGTTAAGAGCCAAAAAGTCACCATTATATTTGGTAACCAGAATATTATGGGTGCTTTTTATGAGTATTTTCCAACAGCTGCTTTGATGAGAATCCAGGTTATAGTGTGCTGAAACAATCCCCAAAGGGAGGTAGGAATTCAACATAGTAGAGTAGACAACTCTTAAAATTAGAAGGGCAAGGGGCGCCTCGGTGGTTCAGTTGGTTAAGCGACTGCCTTCGGCTCAGGTCACGATCCTGGAGTCCAGGGATCGAGTCCTACATCAGGCTCCCTGCTCAGCAGGGAGTCTGCTTCTCCCTCTGACCCTCTTCCCTCCCATGCTCTCTGTCTCTCATTCTCTCTCTCAAATAAATAAATAAAATCTTTAAAAAAAAATTAGAAGAGCAAGATCATAGAGATAGTGAATTTTTTTGAAGGGTTATATAGAGGAGAAAGAACATTTTTTTTTCTCTTGTTTTGGGGGAAGACTTTGTAACATTGGCAAGCTGAGGAAAAGGAGCCCATAAAAAAGGAATAGTTAAACATTTGGGAGAGAAAAGGTGTTATTCTTAAAGTACGGATGTGGGAAGGGAGTACCAGTTCAAGTTAAGAGAACTGACAATATCTGAATAAATATGAGCCAAGTCATATCTCTCATCATTTGAAAATGACATCACATGAAATAAATCAAATATAATATGTAGAATTAATGGCTGTTTATAGGAAAAGACATTGAGAATTTCTTTTTAATTTATGCTTTTATGAATAGTAGATGTAAGAAAGTGTCCATTTGAACAGTTTTTCTGTGCCTTTGTGAAACTATAGTTGATTTCCACTTTGCTATTTTTTTAAAGATTTTATTTATTTATTTGACAGAGAGAGACACAGTGAGAGAGGGAACACAAGCAGGGGGAGTGGGAGAGGGAGAAGCAGGCTTCCCATGGAGCAGAGAGCCCGATGTGTGGCTCGATCCCAGGACCCTAGGATCATGACCTGAGCTGAAGGCAGATGCTTAACGACAGAGCCACCCAGGTGCCCCTGATTTCCACTTTGCTATTTAATTCCCTTATATAAAGTTGGTCCCTTCCATTTACTTTGTACACTTCCATTTACTCGGTAGTAATGAGTGTTTAACTCAATACAGTTCTCTCCAGACAGCTCAGAAATAAATAAATGCCTCACTTTCCAGTGATATTTCCCTGGGAAGTTTATTACCTTCTGTCTGCCATGAACATTTCATCACTTTTCCCTTTTTGTTAAGCTATTCAAATCATCCTTCCCAACATTTTCTCCACTCCAACCCAAAATACTTATACTATGGCCTGAATATTTGTGTTCCCTCCAAATTATGTGTTAAATTCTAGGACCAAATGTGGTAGTATTTGGAGGTAGAGCCTTGAAGAAGTGATTAGGTCATGAAGGTAGAGCCCTCGTGAATGGGACTAGTACTGCTATGAAAGGGACCCCGGAGAGCTCCCTCATTCATTTTTGCCATATGCAGATATAATAAAATGATGACTGTCTATGAACCAGGAATAGAGCTCTTGACAGACACCTAGTCTTCCAGTATAGTGATCTTGGACTTCCCAGCCTCCAGAACTGAGAACTAAGTGTTTGTTGTTTAAGTTGCCCAGTCTATGGTATTTTTGTTGTAGCAGCTCAAACAAACTAAGACAACTTATCGATAACCTTTCTTCATGTTTTATGGAAAGAAAGGTAAGTAGAAGTCAGTAGGTAAGATCTGCTCATCCTCTCATATACAAAATTTATACCCTTACCTGTGTCTGCTCCTACCTTCTCCTTTTGTTTTTCAGGTGATCTAGAGTCCACCAGGAGCTTCTCAAAGACTTCACTCCTTCAGTTATCATCTTTTCACTTGTCTTTGCTTCTTCTTTCTTGGTACCAAATCACTTGACTCAGCATTTAAAAGAGTCTATGCTTCACCAATTAAAAACTAAAGCAAACTCTCCTGAGGTCTGTCTTCATCTCAAGCTACCTTTCTATGTCTGTGCTTTCTCCAGAGATTAGGATGTTCTGCGTTGCAATTCAGTAACTTAACTCAAAATTGATACAAACAAAATGGCTTTCCAGCCACAATCTGGGTTACTTGTTTCCTCATTTTGTCTATCAGAGGTAGGAAACAAAGAGCATTTTTTGTTTACTACCTATAGCAGCATGGAGATAGTTTCTTTCCCATTAATTAAAATTGTGTAGAGCATTTTTTGTTTACTACCTATAGCAGCATGGAGATAGTTTCTTTCCCATTAATTAAAATTGTGTCATATGGTTATTCCTGCACCAATTTCTATGGTCAGAGAGATGGAATAAACTGGTAGGATTATACCATTCAGAATCTATTCTGGAATTAGAAGTGACATCAAGCCCATTGAAAACACGTAACTAGGAAATCTCTGGTCTTAAACAAAAGGAAATTTCTGCTCTAACTTTAAGGGAAAACTGGAAATGGATGGCGGGAGCAACCAAAAACTCATCATACCTTCAGTCACACTTTTCAAAGAAGTTATTCATATACTCTTTCTGCTCCATTTACTACTAAACACGTTTCCATTTTACTATTCAATGAATTCCAACATAGGATCTGCTCCCACTGCTCTTTGGAACTACATTCACTAATATCTCAGTTACTTTCATGTTGCCAAACCAAACTTTTTCAGTCCTCATTTTAGTAGGCCTCTAAGTCACTTTCAGTGCTTTGAACAACTCCCTTATTCAAACATTCTTTCTTTTTGACTTCCATAATTCACCCTCTCCTGATTTCCAGCCCACCAATATGACCATTTGTTTTCGGCCTCTATCATATTTTCCTGCTCCAAATACTCAAGTTCCTTGGGTGATTTAGCTATATATTTCTGCACAATAAATTGTCTTGAAACAAAGATGTTTAAAACACCATTTATTATCTCACAGTTTCTGTGAATCAGAAACCCAGGTTCAGCTTTGTTGGAAACTTCTGGTCCAAGGTCTCTTACAGAGTTGCAGTTAGTCTGTTGGCTGGGGCTCTGTCTTATCTGAAGGCTCAACACAGACTGCTGACTGGAGGCCCCCCTTAGTTATCTGTCATGTGGGCCTCTCCACAGGGTCCCTAATAACATGAACAAGGCAAAGAGCAAGACAGGACAGGCAAGACAGAAGTGAGAGCCTTGTGTAACCTAATCGCAGAAGTAATAGTCCATCATTTTTTCTGTCTTCCATTTGGCAGCACTACGTCCAGCCCACACTCCAGGGGAGAGGCTTACACAAGGGTGTAAACACCAAGAGGCAGGGTCATTGGGTGCCATCTTAGAAGTTGTCTAGTATACCATGGCTTTAGTCTTTTTCTAATTCCATCTCTTTTTGCTTTGGTAATGTCATTTATTGTCCTAGTTATCATATTACTTGCATTCCAAAGCTCTCAAATTTATACTGCCATGTTAGGCCTCTCCTTGGACTTCTGTAATCTATTTGGCATCTCCATTTAGCTTTATCTCAAGCTCTCAAAATTAGTATGTTCCACATGAATGTTTTATTTTCCCTTCCCCTACACTCCAGCTATTCTTCCTTTTTTTCTGCTAAGCTTTTCTACCTTGGTAAATGGTACCTCCATTCACTCAGTTTCTCAGGCCAGGCAGTAGAACATTTTTCTTGACCTTTATCTCTCCATCGCTTACCACATCATTCTATCACTCCACTCAGTCAACTGTCACTTCAAAATTACTATGTTTCCTGGATGCCTCAAAGAGCCCCTCGATATGTTTGTCTGTTTTCATTTTTGCTCTGTTGCAGTCCATTCTCACCAGCAAAATAAATGAATAACCCAATAATGTAAATAAGGGCTAATCCCATCTCTTTCTAAATCCTTCAAAGGCTTCTCATTGCTGTGCATGATCCTGCTTGATCTGGTCTCTGCCTGCTTCACCAGCCTTATTTCATGCAGCCTTCTTTTGTTCTGAGTTCTAACCACACCTGGAATTCCCTCTGCTTAGAAGACTTCTCCCACAACTGAATAGTCCCCGCTCAACCTCAGAGATGTCTTCCAGGACCATTCAATATTACACATATTCTTAAAGCTCAGTCTTTTTTCTTCACGACACTTGTAATTTGTAAGCTCCAGGTGAGAAGAGACTATTTTGTTTTCTATCTATCAATGCCTAGACAACACCATTTGAACACACAACACTTTGTAAATAACTTCTACAGTAAGCAGAAGTTACACCCAAAGACTATGCTTCAAGATCTTGATTAACATTTTCTCTGCTATCTCTTATTTTACCAACTCTAGTTATAGTTGTTCTTAATTAGTCCTTTAATAATTGTGTTTAAATATGTATGTTGTCCTTTTTTTTTTTTTTTTTTTCTAGTTAGCCTGTTTTGGAAAAGGTGTTAGGGAAAATTCCTAAAGACAGATTATAACTTATTCGTCTTTAGTGAAGTTAAGAGGACCTTTATAACAATGACAACTAGATTGCCTTTGCCCTAGACGCTTGTAACACTGAGTATTTATTAAGGTGGAATGCTTTTAAGATCTCTTTTTGAGAATCTTTGGAAGTTGGGGGCTAGGTGTTGGGAACTTGTTTTGTCTTGGAGAGATGGTCTGGCTTCAGGTTTTCTCACTAGTAATAATACCCTGGTTGTGCATATACCATAAAAGAAAGCTGTGAAAAGACCCACCTGACACCCACATTGAGATTGTAATCTTCCAGCTGATGTTTCTGTTCAGAGCTTTTGTGAACTTGAGAGAAGTAATATACCTGGAATGAATCACTGTACTGGTGACATTCTAGTTAAAGTTGACTGCTGCTGATAAAACGTGCTTATGTTGGTGTAAAGAGACTGAACTACATTCAATAAATAATAAAACCACAGAATACACACAAATAGAAATGAAAACCATTAATCTTTTGTTACCCAGGAAAACTTTCTGGTAAATGTGAGGTGGTATGTGGTTAGGGAGATGGGTTGCAAAGTGTTAGGTGAAGTCCACTGTGAAAGCATGCACTGAATCTTCTACAAAAGAACTTCTCTTCATGTCTTTGGGAAAGAATTGCTCTAGGGAGGGGGTTAAATAAATCATTTTACCCTATTTTTAGTCTTCTTCTGAATATTTTTATTCTAGAAGAAAATGTATTTCCTCCCCAGGTCTCATGGTTACTTATTTCAAGTACTGCCTTCTCTCGAAAACCAATAATAGTTCACTGACTCCAATCAATGTGACTAGAAGATTACATTGTTCATTTTATGTTAATGCTGTGAATGAATCTTTTTAAACAGATATTTGGGAATATGAGGGGAAAAAAAGAAAAGTAAGGAAAGCATGGGGGGAAAAAGAGCTAAATTTAAGTATATGGAAAAGGACAGTATGAGCCAGAATGTGGAAAGAGTAAAGATGAGCGAGAAATCAAATAAGATGCTTCCTACTGTTTTTGTATATTATGGTAAAATAACACATGGTACATTTTATAATATATTACAAAACTACATTTGTCCACATCCTTGTTCCTATACATCTTTGTACACGTACTTTCCTAATGTGCATAAATCCCCATCTGAGCAAGGGAGAAATACCCATACATTGCTGTGAAAAATCAGTTGCTCTTGATTTGGAGTGGGGCTCTAGCTAGTAGGGAAAATAGGTGGGTTTGAAGCTGTCAGTATGATTACCACAGCTCTTCTGATTTTTTATTTTGATTTCAATGATAAATTTTGTTTTTTAACCGGATTCCGATTGATCTGATCTGAGTGCCTTAGTTTGGAGGACAGTTGAGTGATTTGTGCTAGTGAAGTCCTTGCCCTGTGTCCGCCAGATTTAAATTCACATTAACCATCTGTGATAGATTGATGTCATCTGCAAATTAGCAATAATCTACATAAATATAAGTGTAAAAGACCATTTATATCACACAGCAGTGATTATCTGATTGAGCTGGTATTTAAATTTGTATTTCAGTGTGTAAGTTGTTTTTAATTGTCTGCAGTTCTTCACATATTTTCAAAAAATACTTTTAGAACCATTTAAGAAGTTGATGAAAACTTCCATTTGGCACCTTCTTTCATAATAGAACCACATATATTAATACAATAATACAGCGAGGTCCCTCCAATTGACAACTAGTTCTGTCTTCCAGAATCTGGGATAAAGCAAAGCCAAACTCCATAGGATTTACCTTTGTATTAACTTTGAGGAAAGCTTCTATTAGCAAAACAATAAACAAGTTTAAGTTAGGTTATAGAGAGGGGAAGCTAAAACCTTGTAAAATTATACTCATATGCTAAGGATTTTATGAATTGAAACAAACATTTTGCAAAAAAAATCTACTTATGGAAATTTATGTTAAGCAAATACTCAAAATGTATAAACTATTTAAGATATAATGTTAAGTAAAATTGGATGAGTATTAAAACGTGTGCATACTTTGAGTGCATGTTTGAAATTATGAGAAAAAAACACTCAAAGGAAATAAAGATAAAATCAATCTTTTTAAATAAAGGGTATTATGGTATTTTCTATGTTTTCAAAGTGATCTGTAATCTGGTTCATCATATCATTTAAATGAATAAAGGAAGTAATTTATGGAGAACCTTACTATTTATAGGACACCATATGAATTATAATCCATCTTATCTTTTAAGGACTGGATGAAATGATTACTTCACTCATTTTGAGCAATAAGAAAATTTGTGCCAAAATTATAAAAGCGATCACCTCAAGATCATTCAGGTAAATAGAAGAACAAGACAGGAACCAAACACACTGGTTCTAACCACTGTTCACTCTCCACAATACTGAACACAAGTCAATAAACTTCTAAACTCAGATATTTTTAAGTGCCCACATGGTGGTTAATGTTCTTTTTTTTTTTTTTTTTGGTGGGTGGTTAATAGTCTTGATATAAATTTGTGTGTCAACTTGTTGCTTAATTTGTAATAACCAAATGAGCCCTCCAGATGACTAAATCATTGAGAAAAAATTCTGATCTCCTCCCTTGTTTTTTTTTTTTTTTAATAGAGCAAAAGCTCATCATTTAAGAAGCATAGAGAAAACCAAAGCCACAAATGAGGGCATAGGACAAAAACTAACAAGTTATGTAAGTTAAGTTACTGGGAAATTGAACGTAAGCAGTGACAATATGCATTATCTGATTGAAATTTAGCCAACTCAACTCAGTTTTGACTAACAGGCCATAGGACTCCTGAGGTGGTAGAATGAAGAGAAATAAAGTGTTAATGTATATGTTATTGTGTTAGCATTTCTTTCGTATATTTGGTTTTAACCTTGACCGGAAATGACACCCCATCTCCGAGCATTCTCTGACATTCCTTTGCAGCTGCTTATGCTACTGACAGAACAGGCACAATTTCTGAATTCCTTCTGACAATATCACCACCCTTAGCCTTTTGGCTTAACTGAAGATGATTAATACTTGTTATGCTTGGATAATATATTTTAATTTGTTTTAACTTTACGTGTTTTTTTCCCGAAAGTAGAACTCAAATAAAATTTATTTTTGTGTTTCTTATTATACAGTAAACACACACACAAAAAAAACAGAAAACTGTTCCAGACAATTATATTATTTGTTGAATAATTATATGGTGAGCACACTTGTAACCACAAACCAGGACTTTTTCCAGGCACCCCAGAAACCCGTGTAGATGTCCTCCTAACTGCTCCTCAACTTTCATAGCAATCCTTTGCTTGCCTTTTTAATAGATTTATCCACCAAGTGTTTATCGAAGATCCCATAGTTTAAGTTTCTGTTTTGCTTTTAAATAGGTTTTTAAAAGATCTCTCTTAATCTTCAGTTTTCTGCCTCATCCCTTTCTTTTTCTCATAAACTATCTGCAGGATTTTCCATAATGTGCTGCAGTAAGAAGAATCTGTCTGTGGGAAACTGTGTTGGTACAGTTTAGCATGTCCCCTTGTCGTCTGTATTTCCTCCAAATTGGCACTTGGGTCCAGGGGCTCAATGGCACTCAAATTCACTTTTTATGAAGCTTACAGGTGTTTTCTCTCACGTGTGGGCAGGAAGGATCTGGTTGTTTTGCTTCTTCTGATGTTAGCAGCAGTTTGCGCTGAATGCACTAGTTCTTACATCTGTGTATCTTCAATCATTTTGATTGTCTGAAATTCATTTCCAGCATTACCCCGAGTTCTTGAGTTTTGCTAAAATTATTTGTGTGCCCTCTCTACTTGCATGTCCGTTTTCTTGAGATATAAAATTTGTGGTTCTCTTGTGTTCTGAAGTATATTATTCTTTTCTTCTCTGATATACACTTCTGCTGCCAAAATAGGATTGTCTATATTTGGTTTTTCCCTTGTAAAATAATCACCTTTTTTGCCTAGATTCTGACATGATTTTTCTTTGAAATTAATTTCACAAGAATATGCTCTTCTGTTGGTCATTTTTGTTTAATATTCTCAGGTTTGGGATATTTTCCCAAAAGGAAAGTTTTCTTTAATTATAGCTTTAGATATTCATTCTGTTCTCTTATTCTGGTTATCTTTGTTCCAGTATTTTTCTTAACTCTATGTTAGATCTCTTTCTGTCTCTCTAAATTTTCCACAAATTCCTTTCAATTCTTTCTTCATTTCACTTTTATTTATTGTTTGCACTTTTTATTTGAGGTATTAACTACTGCGCTTATTTGCTCCTTTGTTCTTTCTAGTTTAGTCTTTTCGGCGGTTGTTTTTCTTAATTTTTAAGTGCTCTCATGTCATTTTTGACATTTACTGGTTCTGATTTATTCTTTTGTGTCTTACCATTTTTAATACCGTTTAGCTTATTTTGAAATAGTAGGTTATACTTTTGATCTTTTTTTTATGAGCATATCTTTCTGATGTGCCTCCATTGTGTTTTAGGATGCTAGTTTGCTACCAATTCTGTCTTTTCTTTAAAACAACTCCATGAGATTTGACCTTAATATTTTTCCATTGTCATTTCTAAGTGACATTAGTTTCCCCGGACTTTTACAGGGAGATGTGGTATAATAAGGGATATCTAATTTCACAGAGCTCCCTTTCCATTGTTTTTATGTAGTGCCCTAAAGTGTGTATCTTGTGTGTCTCATTTTGGAAATCTCCTGTCTCTTTTCTATATCCCACTCTTATCTGGACCATTTCTTTCTTTGTCTCCATTTTTCCACTTCTGTTCAATTTTGATCCTTCTTCCAGAGGTCTGTCCTTAATGTGGAGTCACATTCTTCAAGAGCACATTGTCTGGTTATCTTCCAGAGTTTAATGGTGGCTAGATTTCTCCTGCCACTTCAAACCTTGCAACATACTCATTGCCCACACCCTCCATTGGGTTGGGCAAAATTCTCCCCAGTTCAGCTGTAGACATCAAGTTGTCTCACCATGGTTTTCAAGGAATAATTCTTGGCTCTTTGGGAATTCTCCTGTTCTAAGGGACACTACCCTGTGCTTTCTTCTGTATCCTCTTTCACAGACTTTGAAACCTGACATCTGTGGCTGTTGGTGGTGTGTCCCAACCTGTTTGTATTTTGGGATTCATAGCACACCTTGTTATTTAATTTTGTTTTAAATGTTGTCCATGGGATTTCTGTTTTGCATTCTAGCTGCTCGATGCAATTCTGTGTGGGGATCCAGGGAGATTCAGATCTATGCAGTTACCATCATCGCCTTTCCAAAATATCCTTTTACTTTGATGATTCTTCTAAGAAGAAAATGGATGGAAATCGATATAAAACTGGTATTTTTTAAAAAATCAAAATTCTTGAAAAATCTCACTGATTTTGCAATGTATGCTATTTTTCTCTTTGGCCTGGAGTCCCCAGCAGATGGTTCAAAACTCAGACCACACAGGCTTTTTTCCATTGATACTGTTACAGAAAACAGCAGTTAAGGTGCTATGTATGGGTATTCTTATAACTTTTTCTTGCATGTGCTTGCTTAAGGGCAATAAATACTTATGTGAGAGACCATATTCACAGTAAAAATATTGTTTGCTATAAATAGGTCTTCGATATATCTGTTATCAATAGCTAAGTTCTATGACTCTAATGGCCATACTACATTAATGTATGCATATTCAAGAAAAATATTTCCTAAATGTTACAGGTCGTTATGGGTAACTCAATAACAAACACAAGTGGAAAGTAGGCCTGGCTTCTACTGACAAAGTCAATGACAGTTTTGGAACAGAACACAGATTTCTCAATTCCCTTTTACCAGGAGGCTACCTTTCACCTATTGTGTTTATTTTCTGAAATATTGTTTTATTATATATTTTCCTAATATACAAAAAAGGAAAAACTTCAGCCTTCCACCTGTGAGTCTCCTTTACCTTCACAAAAACACTTCACTTCTGACATTCCTGGTCACTACATGGTAGAGGTTTTTACCCACACCAAGCAATTCTCCATGACACCAGCTGGTTGTCCTACAATTTCAATTCTGACATGACCTACGTGGTGATAATGTCAGATTCCACACATGAAAGACGGAGCCCCTTCAGATGCCAATCACAAGTAGTAGGTCCCCAGGTTATGCACAATTTCTGTCCAATTTGGCTATAACTCAGAGCTTCCCATGACCTTCTCCCTCTTGGGTTTTGATTAATTTATTAGAGCAGCTCACAGAATTCAGGAAACCTTTGACTTACTAGATCACCGGTTTATTATAAAAGAATATAGTTCAGGTAAAACCAGAAGGAAGAGCTACACAGGGCAAAGTATGGGGGAAAGATGCAGAGCTTCTTACCCTCTACAGGTCTGCCACTCCCCTCACACCTCCATGTGTTCATCATCCTGGAAGCTCCAGAGCCCTGTCCTCTTGGCTTTTTATGGAGGCTTCATTACAGAGGCATGACTGATTCAACCATTGGCCATTGGCAATTGATTCAGCCTCTAGCTTCCCGGAGGTCAGGATAGGGTTAAAAGTTCCAACACACTAATCACAAAGTTGGTTCTTCTGGCAACCATCCCCCCTTCCGTAGGTGGGATCTCAAAGTCACCTCATTAACATAAACAAAGACATCTTTAAGCTGTCAACACTTAGGAAATTCCAAGGGGTTTAGAAGCTCTGTGCCAGAAGTAAGACCAAATACATAATTATTATAAATCACAGTATTGTAATAAGTACAATCACACATATTATAATACATACAGTGGTGTTGTTAAAATGTGTGTATTTGTACGTGAGTGTGTGTGTAAAATCATGGACTGGGAATGATGGTGCTAACATGGGTATTTCTAATATCTAACAAATGATTCACCGATTCATCAATTCCCAATAACACAATCTTAAAATTCCATTTTTTCCTGGATAAAGTATAGATTTTTAATTGGTCCTTCTGCTTGTCCTCTCTACTCCATTTTCCACAAAGTGCTGTTTTGAAACTTGAATTAGAACTGGAGTTTCCACTGCTAAAAACCCTTCAATGAGCTTCCATTGCATACAGAATTGTATATGAATTTTTTGAATAGCCCCAAAGATCCCACAACCAATAGACTGCAATACCTCCCCAGAACTATGCTTTTCAGTATGCTCCTTCCCACCCAGAATATCAAGCTCATTTGCACCTCCAGGCCTTTGCTCGGAGCTGTCCACTCTTCCTGGAGCGCTGCTTCTTCTGTCTGGATCAATGTGACCTAACAAAGAGGGCTTATATGGCTACTGTTCTAAAATTGTCCCATTCCAATCACTCTGTTACATTTTTCTTCAGACAATTTGCAACTGTTCTACATTATTTTTTATTTTTATTATTATTATCTGCTTATAAGCTTCACGAGAACAAGAACTGTGTCATTTTTCTTTTACATTGTATCCTAGTGACTAGAACAGCGCCCACCACACCGAATTAATACTTGAACAAATGACTAAATCTGGGTTTGCACTGTGGCTAACAACCTATCAAATGGATAACTGCATGTTCAGATTCGTTGGCAGGATAATTTAAATTGAAAATGGGAATCTAGGTCAGAATTAAATAGGAGGAGTAGTTTGTTTTGGATCAAGAGCCCAAGGGGGCATTCTGGGTAATTCACAAGGTGTTTTGTTTTGTTTTTTAAGTTATTTGATGCCTTATATAAGTGACAGCAGGCCACGCCTGCTTTGTTACCTTCCTTGGTTTGACACTGTTACAAAGTAGGGAGAAAGGAAATAAAAGAATAATTGAGGAGTAATTGAGAAGACAAGAATATAGAAGCACTGGGAACATAGAAGCGGTGAGAAAGAAAGTAAGGCCGATGGGAGTAGGCCCACCCCTTTGTACTTTACCATCTGCCCAACGTTTGGTTGTTTATCAGATGAAATATGGCTAAAGTTGAATTTTTCCGTGACTAACTTTCATGGGGAGAGGTCTCAGTGCACTTAGTTACTATTATTAATCAACTTGATTTTTTTTTAAGTCATCCTATTTTCTGACAAAATTTTCTCAGGCTTTCAATGCACAAATGGGTTTCTTGAGCTAAATAGACAAGATACGTGGGAGTGCCCATGGCTAATTCAAGTATAGTCTATGGAATTGTATCATTCTTCTTTCTCTCAAATTAAAGCACCAGGGCATGATGAAGGAAATCTCCTGCATTGACCTCAAACATATTCATATTTTTTGAAACCTAGGGGAAATACCTGCATAAGAAAATTGCTATCTAAACTAATTGCCAACTTAGCATAGGCAATTGTTGAACTTACCAGTCGTAGCAAATTATATATTTAAAGCAGCGATTTCTTCTGTTTTTTATGCACCGGGTAAATGTGTAGGTCATGTTCACATAATGTTCAATGAAAATTCTAATCAATTAAAATAATGATAAGAAAATAATGATCTATCTGATTTTTGAACTTTAAGAACTGTAACATGTAAATAGATTAGTGTTTAACTAAAATTAAATCAACTGTTTAATATTAACTTGAATTAAATGATCTTGAGAAATTGTAAGACTTTATAAAATGCCTTCTGAAAAGCAAGGCATGTGATGAATTGATAAGATTGCTGGCATGATGGGTTAATGCACTAGATGGCACTAATTGTATGCCTTTTATGTATTATAAAATCAAATTTAGTGTGAAAAAGAAAGTACCTCACACTTGAAATGTTTTTATCAGGTATACTTTATGAAATTTCTTTGATATGTTATTTGTAATTTCTCATTATAGCTTTTCAGATCATGAGGAAAAAAAGAATTAATTATAGCCACTTTGATATTAAGTGAATTTCAAATTGAAAAATATAATTCCCAGATTTTTTTTTAACGTAAAGAAACTAATTTACTCCAGGCAAGATGCAAAAGTATTCTAGTACAGAAGGATTAAGCGATTCAATTCAAGTGAAAAGTTCTATACCAATTACATGGTTTTCCATGAACTTTACTTATCAAAAAGATTAAAGCCTCAGAAAATAAATAAATTCTTCAGATTTTCTAAACAAAGTCTAAACCTTAAAGCATAAAAGAAATTCTGTGCTCTGCAAAATTCTTTCCTTGTGGTTTTTAAGAACACAAATGGGAAAAGGGGGAAGGGAATAAAATCTTGTTATTTAGGGAACAAAGCAAGACTATAATTAAGATAATTTTCAAACTAAGCGGTTTCCAATTAAGTTACCTGCCCTTTACAGACAAACGTTGGTATGATTACACTAAAAAATAAGCCAAAGTTATGAATATAATTAATATATGCCTACTTTAAGATATATAAAATATTGATGTTATGGTCACTCCAGTTAATTATAAACCTGTTGAGCTTATTTTAATTTTGATCTAAATAATTTAGAATTTTCAGCCAAACAGAAACACTGTCTGTTAAGAGTGCAATTTTCCTTGCCTGATATGGACAGTCATCATGACTGTGAATTACTCATGGGTGCCAGTGTGTCAGTTCTTCAGTTTAGGAGTCTCTGGGGAGTTCCTACATCTCTGGTCATCCAGAAGTTCATAAATTAATTAGTTGAGAAAAACTGAACACACATACTGGGATGGAATATATATAACCCCAAATACATAATAAAACACATACATATATCTACACACATGCCCATGACTAAAATTGAATGGGGTTTCCCCAACATTTTCCTTCTTATTGAGGATTAGTAAAACCTATACATCCATAGGGAAGTTTTAAAAGCTTGTTCCATATAAAAATTTTCCTTCCTTCCTTCCATCTTTCTTTCTTTCTTTCAATTTTTAGGTGGGGTGGTGGTGGTGATGTGGTGGCAATGGTGGTAGAAAGGACAAGATAATATGGTGGAGATGATGCCCGAGGGGAGGGCGACGGACACGGTGAAGAGGAGAAATACAGATGGCCGTAATTCAGATAATTTACCAGGATCTTTGTAGATCAGAAGCCTCCACTGATATGTTACTCTGACTCTGATCAATATTGCTTCCAAATCAATCTACAGTCATTCGTATAGCACTGATCATTTTTAAAAAATTCAAAATAAGTAAGTATAAAGAATTAATTATCCCTCTTTTGATCTTCCTCACTTTTTTTATGTGCTTTCTTGGTCTTTCTTTGTAATTACTCAGTGTTCAGGCTTTTAGAAAGTACCAATTTTTATTGTAACGGTTTTTATTTAGCTACAGATGGGGTCTATGCAAATTTAGGATTTCCATTCCATCACTGAAAATGTGTTCTACAAAAGTTATTCTTTTAGGAGTGACAGAAATGATGGAAGAAGTTTTGAAAGGTACTCTAGTTTTGAATGCTACCTAGAAAATCCTCCAATACTCAGAAAACATATGCTATAATTATTTCCTTTCTCACACTTTATATCAGGTTCTCCCTCTTCCCATAGGGCTACATTAAGTTGAGGTTAGCTTTCCAAAATGTACAGTAGAAACATATAGTATCAATTTCTCCTCTCGTTTTAAAGATTGCTAATTTCACTGTATTCTTTCAGAAATAAAAATTCATCATTTTAGAGGGATTATGTGATTTATGTGAATTTGAAATCATTTAAGTGTAAGAAAGAGAAGAAATATACTGATTTGGTTTTATACATTGCTTCAATAATTCAGACATTTTTGCATTTTGAAACATGGACATTATTCAAAAGTAATTCATAAAATTAGAATTTACAGATCAAATAAGTGGGCTGATCATTCATATTGTTAAGGAATTCTTTTTTATTTAGCAAAGGCCTTTAATTTTTAATGATTTGGTCACTTTTCCATGCATAGCATTATTGGGTAAAAAAGAGAACACACATATAATTTTAGTTTTTTTTTTTAATTTGAATATTAGGTTAATATTCAGTTTATTATTAGGAAGATACCAATTCACATAAACACAGATTATAGGGTTTAGGGTGAAGGTCCAGCGCTAAACAGTATTGATCTTTTTACGTAATACTATATGTATGGGAAGTTCATTTTGACAGATCAAAGCAGAAGAGATACATCTCCCTAACTGCCAGTTTTGGTGGCAAGAATGCACATTTTACCATACCTTTATGCTGAACTATAAGAATAGAACTTCCATCTATGGCCAATGTCTCAGCTCTTCAATGATGCTGGCTAGGACACTGACTTGGCTGTCATGAGTAAGCAAGAAACTGGAGCAATGAAATGAAAGATGGGACATGTCTTCAGGGGCCAGAGAGAGAGAGGAGTTGATGGGACCTGGAGAGAAGAATCCATCTTACATTCAAGGCCATCTTTTCTCAAGTGGACTTTAACTTCCTTAAAAATAATGCAAAAAAAAAAGAAAAGAAAAGAAAAAAAAAGACTCCATTCTTTTGTTGTAAAAATTTACCTAGCTCTTGTTGCATAAAACCAAAATCAGTTACCTTAATTTACTATCTAGGAAGTGAGAAGCCCTGGATTTTTCCTTTTTACCCCATCTCCATCTTTTTATAATATCCATATGAGTTAGAAAGGACTCAGGGGGCGCCTGGGTGGCTCAGTCAGTTAAGCATCTGCCTTCAGATCAGGTCATGATCCCAGGGTGCTGGGATCGAGTCCCGCATTGGGCTCCCTGCTCAGCGGGGAGTCTGCTTCTCCTTCTACCTTCTCCCCCTGCCCCCCTTGTACTCACTCTCTCACTCAAATAAATACAATCTTTAAAAAAAAAAAAAAAGAAAGAAAGGACTCATTGTTTACAGTTGAGAGACTTAAATGCTTACTGAAGGAGTTAAATGGCAGAGTGAATCTTCTTATACACAAATGTCCAAAGGAGTTGGCTAAAGGTGAACTTCTGGAATGGGGTATGGTTGCATGTTGGAGCTCAGGATGCTGAATGTAAAGCTAGAATAATAGTAGTAGTGAAGCTTGGCAGCAAGGATTACACAGTGCTTTAGGACTTGACTGCATTTTTTAGTAGACACACACACACACACACACACACACACACACACACACACGTGTCTATATACTGCCCTAGTCAGAAAAAGAGCATGAAGATAAATGAGCTGAGAACTGAAATAGAAAAAAAATGTCCCAGGTAGCAATAGAGCTTAGCCATGGCTCATATATAAAAACCATGTGACTTATTATAAATAAGCCCAGGTTCCAAAATCTTGGGTTCCTCTCCTCAATGGAAATATAGAGCTCAGATGAAAATCACCATGTCTTTTCATTTTGTTGATTGACCCTACAGGGTGGTAGTAAGTGTAACACAGTTTGGAGACACAGAAATGTGAAAATCAAACAGTTATAACCCAACCTGATGTGTTGTTACGGAAAAGCTCTGAAGTGTCAACATGGGGTGAATTCTGAGTTCTTTATTAGTTTCTCAAAACTCATCCTTATAACTGGCTCATGTCCATACAAAGCTATGTACAACACAGGACAGTTCCTAAGCCACACTGACAAATTAAAAAAAAACCCACACATTTGAAAAATTAGTTATTTCAAATTATTTTTTCAGGAATTAAGTACATATCATGGATAAATAACAAATTGCTGAAGCTATGAAAAAGTCTGTAGTTATTTTTACAATCTTTGCTTTTATGCCACTAAGAAATAGGTTATTTCCAAGATCTTCAGGAGTATTTAATAACCGTACATTTAAGAACTAAGAAATCATCAAAAATGCAAGAATGTTACCTCTGAATGCATACAATAACACAAAATGAATACTGAAGCAATGCTGTGTAGTCAGCTAAACCTATTACAGGTGAAGTCTTTTGTAATTAGCAGATTAATCATATAGAAACCATTATTGCTGAAGTACATTTTAATTGTTGAAAATCTGTTGTTTTTTTAAAGTTGTCTAAATCTTCATCTTCCAGTTTGAACTTTTACTATTGACATGCTTAGCCAACTCTCTTCATAGATGATCCAAAGATAACTTTAAGCTAGTTTGCATCCAGCTTACAACACATTTCAAATGAGTAGGGTCCAATTACCAAGAACTTAGTTGTTTGCCATGTGAGTAGAAAGAATGAGTCAGAATTAATGAGAAGCTGACTGGTTCTGGGTGGACACTCAGCATAAGAAAATCAGAAAGTGAAAGAGCTGATTTTCATGGGATATGCGGACCTGCCCTACAAAACTGGAAGAATGATTATTCAATTTCTGATTGACAAGCAAACTGGCTATTTCATTATTCAGCCCATTAATTAAGATTTCCTCAATTCCTTTTTCAAGTCCTCACTTTTTTTAATTCAGTGAGAAAACAGTAACATTTCCTGTGCAATTATTTTTTGCATGCTGCATTTGGGCTACAACTATAATTGTCAAATATGATTCATTGAAATGAGATATGGTATTGAAATATAAGAAAAGTGATTGCAGTAAAGTAATAATAATAGGAAGAAGAAGGAGAAGGCGAGGGGGAAGGGAAAGGAGGAAGAAGAAGAAGAAGAAGAAGAAGAAGAAGAAGAAGAAGAAGAAGA
>NW_027397098.1:8074659-8093285 GCF_003265705.2 Callorhinus ursinus
GAAGAAGAAGAAGAAGAAGAAGAAGAAGAAGAAGAAGAAGAAGAAGAAGAAGAAGAAGAAGAAAACACATAAAAATCTTCCTGTGTAATATATCAACCTAGGAAAAGAAATATATATGTATACATATATATGCATGAAAATGACCAGTATTAATATTGATTAACATATGGTGATGGAGATTTAGGAGAATATATTTCTTTTTATGCTTTTTTTGTATTTTTGAAGGTTTTTTCTACAATAAGCATGTATCATTTATGTAATCAGGAAAAAATCAGGGGCGCCTGGGTGGTTCAGTTGCTTAAGTGTCTGTCTTCAGCTCAGGTCATGATCCTGGAGTCCTGGAATGGAGCCCCGTGTCCACCTCCCCACTCAGTGGGGAGCCTGCTTCTCCCTCTCCCTTTGCTGCTCCCCCTGCTTATACTCTCTCTCTGTCAAATAAATAAATAAACTCTTAAAAAAAAAGAAAATCAGTAAAGTTATTGTGAAATAATAAAAAGTCATGAATACTGCTTTTGTATCCTTTAATATTTTCATCATCTTAATTCTATACCATCTTAAATACTCATTGTTTCGAGTTATACCTGTGTCGTGATAACAGTATCACACTTCACAATATTGTATATTGCTGCTGTGATTTTGCATTTGAAAAATTACTCTGTTAAAAGCATTGCTGATTGCTGTAGTGTCACTGGAAGTGTCATATTAGATTTCATAAATAGATAATTTATTTAGTTGGAGGAAAAGACATCTGCAATCTAAAAACTTTCTTTCTTGGAAAGAGAAAGGAAGGGGGAAAAATATACCTCTCAGCTGAACTACTACTTTTTTGATTTCCATAATACTTTGGAGTCTCATCTAGATACTTTTGTATTAAATTATATATGGCTTGGAAGTGATTTTTCAATATGTATTTATCTTTCCTCCTCATACAAAATATATTTTTTAAGCAGTTACCATATTCAAATCACCTACTTAGAATTGTGTGAAGCAGCATGTTAATTAAATTACTAATATTTGGGGGTTTTCTTCACTATTTTTATGTATTTATCATACAAAATAAATAATGCAAAAGCATGCCTTCTCCTCTTCTCTCTTTCTCTCCTTCACATTTTCCATTAAAAATTCCTCTGGAAGTGAGGAGATTTCATTTGAAATCCATTATATAATAGGTAGGGAAACATGTATGCCTCATCATCTCTTTCATGGATTACTAACAACAAAACAAAATAATGGCCTCATTGCTTCCACTTGCTTCTCTAGAGTCCATTCTTGATACAGCAGCCAGAGTAAGGGAGCACATCCCACCCATCATTGTTTAAATAAAGTTTTATTAGAGCACAACACATTCACTCCTTTATGTTTTGTCTATGGCTGCCTGAGTAGTTCCAACAGAGACCACATGGACCACAAAGCCTAAATATTTACTATCTGACCCTTTACAGAAAATGTTTTTCAATTCCCGTCCTCAACTGTAAGTCATGATCGAGTTTGTCATGTGTCCCCACGCCCCTCAGAGTCAAAGCTCAAGTGCTTGCAATAGCCAGTTAGGTCCTACATGAGCTTTTTTGCCTTAAGTCTCTAAGCTCATCTTGGTTGATTTCCCTCTCTGGCTTCATTCCAGTTACAAAGGCTTTCTTGAACACATCAAGCAAACTCTTGCTGTAGGGACATATTCTTAACCGTTCCTTCTCCAGGAAATGTTTTCCCCTTAAATTACTATAGCTAACATCCTTATCTCTTCCATGTGTTTGCTCCAGTGTCACTTCCTGAATGAGGACAAACCTGTACACACAATTTTAAATCTTTCTCCTTCCCCATCTCACCTCTCAGAGTGCCTGGCCATGCTTGATTTTTTCCTTCATAGCATTTATCCCTTTCTAATATACCATATTATTTTACTTGTTTGTACTTACAAATTTATCTGTTCCTTATCTATCTCTTCCCACTGAATACAAGGTCCTAGAGGGCAGAATTTTTTTTTTTTTTTTTACTTTTTTTGTGCATCGATATATCCCAACTGTCTTAGATAGTGCCTGACACATGGTAGACACCCAATGAAAACATGGAGAATAAATAAGCATCTGTACACACATGGTAGAAATCAGGACTATTTTCTGATACTGACTCTGCCATTAACTAATCCTGCCATGTTGAGAAAATAAATAGATATTGTAGGGCACTAGTTTCCTTTAAGTAAAATGAGGAGATTTGAAAAGTTTCTTTCAGGCACTTAAATTCATTGATTTTCTGATCATCAGTACAATACAAATGCACTAAGTGCATTTCTGAACCTCTGGGTGTTTTATAGAGAATATAGTTACAATGAGACAAAAATTCCAAATGAAGGGATTATTTTAATAAGTGTACAGTGTTATTTCTGGATGTGTAATAACAACCCAAATATTTGCTTCAGTTACATATGTGTGTTTGGAAACTGATCATTTCAATTGATGAGGAAAAACAAATGTTTATCTGGGGGAAAGGAGGATAGCCAAATATATATTTCCTCAAATATTTCTACAGACTACTTGCCACTTACCTTATTTCATTTGCTATGTTTGCCTTTGGTAGGATGATCAGATTTTTTAAATAAAATTTTAAAAATTCTTTGGAAAATACACAGTATTCTGTACAAAGTCATTATTCTGTAATTTAGCTTATTCCAAATTACATACTTATTTTAGATCTGAATTGAAAACAACAAAATACAGCCTCTTCATTATGCTCTAAGCCCATGATTCATTGTTCAAGTTAGTAAACATCTGTTACCCCAAGATTCCTTCATGATGTCAGTGACGACATTGCTATTTTGTTTATTTACTAAGATTTTGCTAAGGGCTCAGTATGTGTGAAGCACAGTGTTTTGTTCCAGGTACAAAAAAGTGAGTTTATCTGTTTTCTAAAATATATAGAATATCTCTTGGTGTAACAGGGAAGTCTGACATGCAGGGAATGCTTTTAGTTTGCTCCTTACTTAGGGGTCTTTATAATATTTTCAAATGATGAATATTATCATTAAACTGGAAGGGACCATAAGAATAGTGTAGGCATGTTTCTAATTATCTAGACTGAGAGATCCTGGCCAGATATTCAGTACAAATTTTCAAAGGTCATATATTTAATTGGTGCTGAACAAAGAACTAGAATATAGAACTCCTGTGGTCAGGTCAGTGAAAATCTATCCCATCTCCTTAAGGACCTAGGTATTGAATATAAAATCTATGGATAAATAAATCAATATGCGTGTCCTCTCCCAAACTCCATGTGCAAAGAATCATAAATTCCCCCTACAGTAAGCTTTTTTTTATTAGTTATTCTTCACAACTTTGTTTTCACTCTTCCTTGCAGATTTGGTAAATGTCTGTCCTATAATTCTACTATTTACTTCTGACTTAGAATGTTGAGTTGACTCATAGTCAAAATGTAAATATGGCTTCAGAAAAGCACATTTTCTATGTAGGTCACAGATTACATTGTGAAAAGGCCATTTAAAAAAGTGATGTTATTAAAAGCATGGCAATGATGATAAGCCTCATTGCTTCTGTGATAGAGAGAAATTTGACATGTTTGCTGTTACCAGTATAGACTGACCCGAGTAGGAGCAGCAATGGGCCCTGAATTAGAGATTTATGGACATCCCTATCACATTCCATGCTTTAAAAATTCACCTGTGTCACTGCTAGAAACTCATTGCAATCAAAGTAGTTTCTAGTAAACTGTTGGAAGCAGTTAATTCCCCAGAAGTTTCTGCTAAAAATATCATTTGAATCATGAGTCTCACAATTCTCCTGGCAGAATCTTCTGCTTAACCCCATTCTCCCACCTTCCTCCCATTTCATAGTTCTGTTACTTTCCCTGGTTCATTTTTCTTCCCATTTAAAATACACACACACGTACGTGCGCGCACACACACACACACACACACACACACACACACTAAAGAACACTATCAAGAAGCTTAAGGCCTAGATACCTAACAATGAATCTCTTAAAAAATCTATAGTTTCCTTCAACTTTATGTGAACAGTTGTAGAGTGTGATTTTCTACATATTGCTGTCATCTGAACAGAATTCCAAAATACTTGTTTTGAAAAAAAAAAGCCATTTGGCAAAACCCGTTTACTCATGAAAAGTAATTGTGGTCAGACATATTTAGCTTATATTACTGGCATTCATCTTGAAGTTCTGTAAATATTTATAGTGAATTTAAATGCATGTAAATACTGTATACCATTTCAGCAATTTAATGGGATTCATTTATAGGACATGAAAAAAAATGGACTTAGCTGCCACAGTTCAAAGAACTGAAGATATTTTTTCATTTATTTCCAAATGTGTATGTTTCAGAATAGTGAAGTCCACATGGAAAGAGAATGTGCGCATGCCTCTATGCAGAATGCACTTTAGATGTGCAGTTTTAGATGTAGGTATTTGAATGGGATACAAAATTGGGAACTTGGGCTCTGGGTGGAAACAACTTTCTTGTCTTTGGCATTTTAATGAAAAAGAAAAAAGAAGAAGAATATTGAGGTTTGGGACCATAATACTTGTCCTATTTTTCACTTAATTTTGCCTGTGTTATGAAAACAGTCCTCAAGATTCTATTCCTACACAGACACAAATCAACATACATGTACAAAAATATACACATTCATTCTTGAGTGAATTGTGATAAACTTTTGATCAATTTGAGAAATATTTTAGTTTGCAAATTAATTTAAATTAATCAAAAATTGTATTTATAAGAACATATAAGAACATGTAAATATGAGCTTTGCAGGTCTGGTTTTTTCACTGTGTGCTGTTTCTCTCCATATAAACATCAGAAAGTACACATTTTAGGAAATATTATTTACATAATCAAAAAAATATGTAACACAGCTATCAAAATTGAATAGGTTACCTCATATAGAAACAAGTTAATTATAGATGTTTTCTCTTAATATAGGGCTTTTAAACAAAGTGCTTTTATATACAAAATATTGCTAATCCTTACAAGAAAATGTACAATTAGTGTCATTCTACCCAGGTCATGGATGAGAAAAAGGAGACCTAAATAGTTTAAATAATTTGTTGAAGATCACACATTTCAAATATAGTAATGTAGCTGCTAATTCTGATTTTTAGGTCTCATGCACGGTCCAATTCAGACCAACTACTCGATATTCAAAAGCATTTCAAGAGAAAGATTTGAGGGACTATAAAGGGTAAAAACAAGATGAACTTTTGCTAGGATGAAGTAGAAAAAGTGTTGTTGAGAAATATCCTGTAAGTCAGGTCTTGTCCTAGTACTGTATCTAAATAAGATGCAGGGTACATAACATCAAAAGTGCTCCAAATTCATGGGAAAACAAACACATTTACAATTAATAATAATAATGCAATGTGCCAAGTGCTAAATTAACATCATATTTAAAGCACAGACATACCAAGAAAGTAGAAATTAATTTGGCGGGTGAAGTTTAGAAGAAATAAGGTGGGATGCTGAGGCTCTAGAATTTTCTGGACAATGCATAAATTTGTAAATTAAGGTGGAATCTATAGCCATAGTATTACTATGGTCAGTAAGCTCATCTATTTAAACAAAGTATTCTTAAATAAATTAACCAGGTATACCTTAAGGTATAGAAATTAAATTTTAACATCCTGCATCCAGAACCTTTTTTTTTTGTAGATAAAGTCAAAACATTTCTTTATTGAAATGAATCTAAATTACCTCTGCAACACCTCTAATATTGTTTTTCACATTCAAAAGTTTTATTCTTTGCAAGACTGGAGTGTGTGTGTGTGTGTGTGTGTGTGTGTGTGTGTGTGTGTGTGTAAAAATGCAATGAAAAGAACCATAGAATTTCTTTCTAATCTAATCTAAACTTTGTTCCAATACCTACCATTCTCCATTAGCAAATAAATTACTTTCATTTTTAGAGTAGGTAGTCAGCATATTTATAAGTTACGACCTGAAACTCAATTGAAAATCTTCATATTAAAGTGCTTGGATCCATGTCTGCAAAAGGCAAGGCTAAGTTTCAGTGGTTTTTCAGCACAGGAGGGGATTCCAGTGGGCACAGTGGGTGGCTGCTAATACTTTCTAACGTGCACAAGATGGGTTCTGCTCTTGTCCATGGCTCCAGACATCCAAAACACTGCATTTTCTCTGTCAACCCTATTGTGCCAAGTCAGTACTGCAAGCCACTATTTATTTTTAAAAAGTTGATAATGACTAGAGTCCTGGGGAGTGCTTTCTAGTGATAAATACCCTTGGGAAATGCCATTTCCTTTGTTGCTATTTTTGTCTCTTCGGTATTACATAATAGCAAGCATATTCTAAGGAAAGGAAATGGCTAGGTGTTTGTAACATATGTCACTCACTGTTTCCATTCCCATCATGGTGTGGATTGTTTAATTTCTTAAACTCTAAGTGCCTAATGACTACTGGTTATTTTCTCTTCTCTGCAAATATTACCTGTTCAGTGGCAGTTCATGGAATTCTGCTCATATAATAAACAGTACCATGTGAACCCCCCTCAGGGTTTTCTGTCTGTCTTGGTTGAACAGATAATTTCTAAGTTACTTTTCCACTTAAGGATAATATGATTTTATATGGATGCCAGGGCTGCCAAATTTGGGTTTATAAAACTCTTTAATTGTAGTTAGCATTCTATAATAATTCCTTCTAGCGAGGTAGGTCTTTAACTCAATACTCATCCCTTCCCCCACCATCAGAGTTACTAGTTGAAATACTTACTGTTTGACAGGATACTACATTAATTAATGAACATTACTCTCAGGAAAGAAAGCTTTTAAACAAGACAGAGGGGAAATTAAGAATAGTAGGACCAAGGAGTTTATATCTAGATTTTTAATGCTGTCTTTGAGTGCACTAGTCTTAGACTTCATCAGCTATGCCATCATATCTCATTTCATAACGTACATGTATGCTAAGGGTTGTGAGTAAATAGCTGTTTCAATTTCAATGACTTAGAAAGGCAAAAAAAAGTCTGATTTTAGAAATTTCAAGTTTGCTCCTTCAGAAAAGGAGAGAGTTCCTTTATGTTGATAATTTCTTTTGACATTGCTACTTTAAATTGTAAATTTCTCCCTACATAAAATTTTCTGCACATGAAAAATTCTCATTTTATATCAAACTGTTAAAAAAATGAGGTACTTAATTTGTATTCTTAAGTATAAAATTATACAGTATTATAATTGGACTTTTATTTTGTCTCTTTAGGTGTGACTAGTTGAGAGGATGATATTTAGGCCACATCTATTCTACTGTAATAAAACAGAAATATACTCTAAAATTTAATGTTGAGAAAACAACATTCCCAGAAAAACAGGCTATTCCTAAGTTGAAATTCATTTATTTATCCAAGGTGGTCCACAAAGCTCACCCAAAGACATCTATCTTTTTTGGGACTATAGATGTGACAAATAAAATTGGTGAGGATATCAGGATAAGAAAAAGACTATTAAATTTGAACTGAGGTACATAGGAAAATATGTAATATCTAGAATAAGTATAATCAATAGAAGCTTTAACCCAGAACTAGCTTGTGGTTTAACAATTAAAATAGGGGTTTGCTTTAAAAAAAAAAATTTGTGGGGGTGCCTGGGTTGCTCAGTTGGTTAAGTGTCTGACTCCTGATCTCAGCTCAAGTCTTCATCTCAGGGTTGTGAGTTCAAGCCCCACATTGGGCTCCACGCTTGGCTTGGAGCCTACTTAAGACAAAACAAAACAAAACAAAATAAAACTCTCTGTTTTACTTAGAGATAAAACAAATACACATCTCTCTCAATGAAAATGACTTTCAACAATATTGCCCATTTTTGTTTAGACCAGAGGTTCTGCCCTAAGTCACAGGCACATCCTTCCTTTTACTCTTCATCTTCTGGAGATTTCCTCATCACTACTGATAGCCACTGACAAAAGATGAAGACTAAATAGAGATGATACTTAAAAACGAATTTAATAAAACTAAGAATGTACTCTTGTTAAAGGAGCTATTTGATAAACAGAGCACAACAAATGTTCACTACAGGAAGTAGCTGGAAGAGCTTTTTTAGTTCATTAGCTGATATTGAGTCTAGAAGGATTAATGCAGTCTTTTTTGTATGTCATGTACATTTTTGATTGCTGTGATTAAAACCATGATTAAATGACCTCACACAAAGCAATGGAAGAAAAACAGAGCTGCCCTCTGATTTACATTTCTATTGTTGTTGAGGTTTCCATGCTTTAAATATGATATGGTTATCTTATAAATATGTTTTAGTTGTCTGAACCATTTTGACCACAACCTTACTAATAATATTGCTAGTATTTTGAATATTTTATGTTAATATATGCAACAGTGTAATTCTCTTGGCATAAAAGATTTTTATATTAAAAAGTAATTTAGTAGAAAAATGTATAAATTGAGACTTTTGCAAAGGAAACAAATTGCTTGGTGTTGTAATTTTTAAGAACATTTTGAGATAAGATATCCAAAGAATACTCAGTGAAATAAAAAAAGATTGAAAATAGTTTTTGGAAAAAATCTTAATTCACTCTACTATATTATAATTTGAGCTGAAATAAATTTATTTTTTTCATTTTAATTTTTTATTGTTATGTTAATCAGCATACATTACATCATTAGTTTTTGATGTAGGGTTCCATGATTCATTGTTTGTGCAAAACACCCAGTGCTCCATGCAGAACGTGCCCTCTTTAATACCCATCACCAGGCTAACCCATCCCCCCACCCCCCTCCCCTCTAGAACCCTCAGTTTGGTCCATCGTCTCTCATGGTTCATCTCCCCCTCCGATTTCCCCCCCTTCATTCTTCCCCTCCTGCTATCTTCTTTTTTTTTTTCTTAACATATATTGCATTATTTGTTTCAGAGGTACAGATCTGTGATTCAACAGTCTTACACAATTCACAGCGCTCACCATAGCACATACCCTCCCCAATGTCTATCACCCAGACACCCCATCCCTCCCGCCCCCCCCACTCCAGCAACCCTCAGTTTGTTCCCTGAGATTAAGAATTCCTCATATCAGTGAGGTCATATGATACATGTTTTTGTCTGACTTATTTGACTTATTTCACTATTGACTTATTTCACTCTGAGCTGAAATAAATTTATAAAAACAATGAACTCTGTAACAAATACAAATATCAATAATGTGCAGTATTGGTTTTTATTACATATTTTGAGTTCCACCAAATACATTGCCAGATATATGTATGTACACATTAATTAATCTACCTTTTAATATGATTGCTCATATTCTGTGATACTTTTTTCTTAAGGATTTAGGGAAAATAAGATTTAATCCATGTTATAGAAACCCTATTTTAATTAAATTCTGCACTTTTTATCTCTGTTCAGAGACAAATATCTAACTTAATAAATTTATGCATTGGCAGTATTTAGTGTAATTGCAATTGAGGGAAGGGGGCCATAATTAGTTGAATATAATAAAAGTCAGGACACTGAACAATTCTTAAAATTCTAAAAAAATTATTTATTTATTACTTCAGAATAATTAGTTTGGGATTATGCAGAAGCTACAGTGTATGGCTCAGGAAATGATAATGCTGCTCTAAGGAGAATGGATTATAAGTAAGCAAGAGGTGAAGGATAAGTGTTAGGAATCCATTTAGAGAAGTCTAGAACTTCTTAGTATTTGGACTTCAGGGTATCTTGGAGTAGGTGGAATTTAGATGGATTTTGGTAATATCAATAGAATTTGCTAATTGGAAAGAGAGAAATGGAGGAGGACTCTTCTATTTTTGCTTGGATACATGGGTTGATGACAGCACCTTTTTTCTGGGAAAGGAAAGTTTGGCAAAAGAGAAAGTTTTGTAGCTGGTGGTGAGAAAAAGCAAGGATTTCATTTTGAATACGCTAAGTTAAACACCTGCTTAATTTTGACAGGGTACTCTGGAAGCAGAGGCTGAGAAGAGATTCTTATGAAAATGCCTTTTTTTAAGATTTTGTTTTTTATTTATGGGAGAGCGCAAGGGCCCTCATGAATGGGTGGGGAGGGGCAGACAGAGAGAGAGAAGAAGGCTCCCCACTGAGCAGGGAGCCCAACACAGGGCTCAATCCCAGGTGAAAATGCTTTTTTAAGGAAGGATTTTCTAGAGAAACCTCTAAAAACATGAGAAGGATAGGGAGGGGGAAGCAAGTGAGCAAGGATGTGGTTTCAGTTAGAGTTGAGTTTCAGCAGAATCCTGTGAGGAAATTTGAAGCATGATTTATGCCCCAGAAAAGGTACTGAGGAAAGGATGTCATATCAGTCAGTCATTGACTGCAGGCTGTCCTATGGGAGATACTTAATCTCCAAAGTCTGGTGGCTTCCAGCAGCTGAGATCAATTCCGCAGAGAGTGGTGGAACTTATCTGCCACCAAAGAGCCAACATTCACAACCATCAGGTTAGGAAGAAAAACCACAGGAAACAAAAAACACCTTTAGGCCTTATGGTTTTATCATTGATCAATAGGTAATGTTTTTTTGTTGTTGTTGTTTGTTTGTTTGTTTTACAAAATTGTGGCATATCCATACAATGAGAGTATTCAGCTCTAAGAAGGAATATATCAAACATTTATGAAAGAAATAATACAAGTTCCACATTAAGCCCTAAAAAATTGAAAAGGAAGAAATACTTCCTAACTCATTCAATGTGGCCAACATTACCCTAATATAAAAATAGAAAAAGACATTACACGAAAGAAATGTACTATCAATGTAACTTATGAAATTTGATGCAATAATTCTAAACAAAATCTTAGCAAATAAAACCCACTAATATATAAAAAGTACAATATATCATGCCTAAATCTGGTTTATTCCAGGAATGTGAGATTGGATTAACATTTGAAATTCAAACAATATACTATATTGAAGCTAAAAGGGGAAACCATATGATTGTCTTAATAGACACAGAAAAAACACTTGGCAAAATCCAACATCCATTCCTGATAAATGCTGTCAGCAAACTAGGAGTAGCAGAGAACTTCTTCAACTTGATAAAGCATACCTACAGAAGTTTTACAGCTACAGTAAGATGCAGTTTTCATTGATGAAAAAATTGAAAATGACACAAAGAAATAGAAAAACATTCCATGTTCATGGATTGAATGAGTAAACATTGTTAAAATGTCTATATTACCCAAAGCAATCTACACATTTAATGCAATCCCTATCAAAATACCATTAGCATTTTTCACAGGGCTAGAACAAACAATCCTAAAATTTGTATGGAGACACAAAGACCTGAATAGCCAAAGCAATCTTCAAAAAGAAAAGCAAAGCTGGAGACATCACAATTCTGGACCTCAAGCTATATTACAAAGCTTTGGTGATAAGACAGTATGATACTGGCACAAAAACAGGCACATAGATCAGTGGAACACATTAGAAAACCCAGAAATGAACCCATAACTATATGGTCAATTACTCTCCAACAAAATGGGAAAAAATATCTAATGGGAAAAAGACAGTCTCTTCAACAAATGGTGTTGGCAAAACTGGACAGCAACATGCAAAAGAATGAAACTGGACCACCTTTTTACACCATACACAAAAATAAATTCAAAATGGATGAAAGATCTAAATGTGAGACAGGAAACCATCAAAATCTTATAGGAGAACATAGGCAGTAACTTCTTTGGCATTAGCCATAGCAACTTCTTACTAGATATGTCTCCTGAGGCAAGGGAAACAAAAGCAGAAATAAACTATTGGGACTTCTTCAAAGTAAAAAGCTTCTGCATGGTGAAGGAAACAATCAACAAAACTAAAAGACCACCTATGGAATGGGAGAAAATATTTGCAAATGACATATCTGATAAAGGATTTCCAAAATATATAAAGAACTTATCAAACTCAACAACCAAAAAACAAATAATCCAGTCAAAAAATGGGCAGAAGACATGAATAGACATCTTTCCAAAGAAGACATACAGATGACTAATAGACACATGAAAAGATACTCAACATCACTCATCATCAGGGAAATACAAATCAAAACTGCAGTGAGATACCACTTTAAACCAGTCAGAATGGCTAAAATTAACAATTCAGTACACAACAGGTATTGGCGAGGATGCAGAGAAAGGGGAACTAACTCCCTCACACTATTGGTGGGAATGCAACTGGTGCAGATACTGTGGAAAACAGTATGAAAGTTCTTCAAAAAGTTAAAAATAGAATTGCCCTATTATCCAGCAATTGCACTATGAGGTATTTACCCAAAGTATACAGAAACACTAACTTGATGGGATACATGCACCCTGATGTTTATAGCAGCATTATCAACAATAGTCAAATTATGGAAAGAAGCCAAATGTCCATTGGCTGATGAATGGATAAAGAGGTGGTACACACACACACACACACACACACACACACACTGGAATAATACTCAGCCATCAAAATTAAATCTTGCCATTTGCAATGAAATGGACAGAGCTAGAGGACATTATGCTAAGCAAAATAAGAGAAAGACAAATACCATATGATTTTACTCATGTGTGGAATTTAAGAAACAAAACAAATGAACATGGGGGAAAAAAGAGAGGAAAACCAAGAAACAGACCCTTAACTATGGAGAACAAACTGATGGTTACTGGAGGGGAAGACGGTGTGGGGATGCGTTAAACAGGTGATGGGTATTAAGGGGGGCACTTGTGATGAGCACGGGGTGTTGTATGCAAGGGATGAATCACTAAATTCTATACTTGAAACTGATATTACACCGTATGTTAACTAACTGGAATTTAAATAAAACCTTAAAAAAAGGTGCAGTTTTCCACAAATTGATTTATAGTTTTAAATCATAGCAAGGAATTTTTGTAGAAATTGGGCAGCAAGGGAAAAAAAAGAAATTGGCCAGCAGAGTTTACAATTTATATAGCAATGCAAATGATCTACAATAGCCAGAACAATTTTGAAAAAAAAGAACAAAGACAGAACTATCTGACATCAGACTTATTATAAATCTGGAGTATTCGAGACAGGGGGGTACTATCAAGTAGAAAAATAAATCAGTGTAACTCAATAGGAAGTCTATTGACCCAATGAACTTTTAACAAAGATGCAAAGGCAATTCGAAGGAGAAATGGTAGTCTTCAAAAAATGGTGCTGGAACAATTGGGTTATCCATATGTGACAGAGAGAGATAAAAAAGGAAGGAAGGAGGGGGGAGAGAGAGAGAAAATAAAATCCAACATCTATTTATGCTTATTTTACACAGTTATACCAAGGCTAACTCATAATGGCTCATAGGCCAAAATTTAAAGCATAAAATTTAAAGTATCTAGAATAAAACATAGAAGAAAAATTTTGGCCCTTATAGTTAGGCAGATTTCTTAAATATGACATCATATGTATAATTTAATTGGTATATTAGATAATCAAAATTTAAAACCTCTGCTCTTTCAAGGATAATATTAAGAGAATAAATGAGCCACAGACTAGGAGAACATATTTGCAAAGCCTATGTCTGATAAAGGACTTGTGTCCATAACATATAAAATATATAAAGTCAAAATCTAATGATAGGAGAACCATCAACTCAATGTGCTAACATTTGAACAGACGCGTCAACAAAGAAAATATCAATATTATAAATAAGCACAGGAAAAGATGCTCAACATCATAAGTCACCAGGGAAATGCAAAATAAAACAGCGAGGTTTAGTTACATAGCTAGAATGGCTAAAATTTAAAATAAAAACCAAACCAAATGTTGGCAAGAATGAGGAGGAACAGGAACTTTTGAATAAAAATGCTACAAACACTTGGAAACAGTTTGGCTGTCTCTTAAAAAAAATATTAAAATATACTTACCTATGATCTAGTCACTTCACTCTATGTGTTTACCCTATAGACCATATCAATATAAACTCTTTTAAACAAAAGTTCATAGCAGATTTATGGTAATAGCCAAAACGTGTGAGCAACCCCCTAAATGTCCCCACCAGTATGTGAAAGGATTAAAAAACATTGTATACCTCCACACAATAAAAACGTACTCAGCAATAAGAAATAAACTACTCATGCATGTCACAGCATGGATGAATCATAAGGTAATTATGCTGAATGAAAGAAGCCATAAAAGAGCGTACGTATAGGATGATCTTATTTATATAAGACTTTAGAAAATGCAAAAAAATCTGTGGTGATCAGCAGATCAGTGTTTGAGTGGGAAGGGGATTTTCCAAAGGTTGTGGTGGGGATGTTCCCCATCTTGTTGTGGTCGTGGTTCTATGGTGGAGATATATATATATATATATATATACATATATATATATATATATATGTTAAAATTTACCAAATTTTTCACTTTTAAGTATGTGCAACTTATTGTATGGCCATTATACCTCAGTGCTAAACACCGTATATTCACTATATTGATAGTGAATCTAAAATCTAAAAGGTTTTTCTATAATTTCTAAAACAGAGCGAGCATAAGAGAAAGAGGAATTGGGCTAATTTGAGCAAGCAGGTGCTCCAGGTAAAACACTTGTTTATCGGAGACCGTAGATTTCTGTCCCTGATTGCTTTATCTAGTTTCTGTTTGTGGTAACTAATAGGGAAAACTCTAAAGTGCATCAATTCATTTTTGGAAGGAAATGTAACACATGAAAAGCATAGGCTCTGGGGGCATAACAGCTGCCTATAAATTCAGGCTGCACCACTTGATAAGTGTGTAACTTTGTTCAATTTACTTATTCTTTTTAACCTCAGTTTTCTCATCAGTAAACTATCTTAATTACATGACTTTGTAATCTATAAAGCTAGCTTCAAGCTCTGAGCCTGCATACGTGCACCATCTACAAAAAGTTAGAATTTGCTGCTTTAAATTCGCAAGGTGACATATTCACCCTTCCCTTCCCCCTAGTGAGCTGTGTTAGGAAGATTAATCAGGGAGGGCTGGAGAGAAGAATTAGGTGGTGGGGGCTTGAGGGTTGAAATGAGAGATATGCAGACAGGGTGGGGGTGGCAAGGAGAAGCCTCTGGAGCAGGGGCATTTTGGCAGAGAGATGAATGCAGTGAGGGAGTAAACCAGAGGGAAACCTGGGAAGAAAGCTTTTAAAGTCGAAAGAAGAAGTACAGTGACACTGAGCTGAGTGTAAGCTGTGCTTTTTGACCCAGGAGCTTGAGCTTGGATTGAGTGGCAGGATGAGGGTGAGGTAGGCAGGTGCTAGATCATGTTAGACCTTGTAAGACTTTGTAAAGCATGTATAAGTTTTACCTATTGCTTAATTCTAAGTAGGTAAGCCATAAGAAGCCTTATTCAAGGCGGTGGTCTGACTTTTATGTTTAAAAGTGTACTGTAGCTGTTGGGGACAAATTATGAGAATGCAAGAACCTAACCAGGGGAACTCAACCAAGCTACAAAGTTCAAAATTTCCCCATGGTACAGAAAAAAATGTACAGAACTTATTCTGAGAAGTCAGTTCACCTTTCTAGAAAACTTTTAATCTTATTCTTTTCTGTTAATCCGCCATTAAGGGTATTTCTGTGCAAATTGCATCTATGCATTATTTAGAAAGGGTGGCATTTTTATAACATGTATGCTTCGTAAGTCTTAATACCTATGTTTTAAACAAATAAATAAAGGGGGAGGGAACTGAAGTATTTGATAAACAAACCAAAGCAATAACCATGCAGGCCATTTTTTAAAAGAGTAACTGACAGAATTTTTATTAGCTTCTGGTGTGCAACATAGTGATTCAATATTTATATACATTATGAAATGGTCACCAGCATAAGTCTCGTTACCATCCGTCACCATACAAAGTTGTTACAATTATTATTGACCGTATTCCCTATGATGTACGTCTCCAAGTCTTATTTATCTTATGATATAAGGAAGATTGTATCCCTTAGTCCCTTCCCTTATTTCATCCATCCTCACACTCCCCTCTTCTGGCAACCACCAGATTGTTTTCTGTATCTATGAGCCTGTTTCCGTTTTGTTTTGCTTGTCCAATTGTTTTGTTTTTTAGATTCCACATACAAGTGAAACCATACAGTATTTGTCTTTGATTTATTTCACTTAGCATCATACACTAGAGTTCCACCTATATTGTCACAAATGGCAAGAGAGCTCATTCTTTTTAGTGGCTGAGTAATATTCCATTGAGTATATATGCCACATCTTCTTTATCCGTTCATCTGTCAGTGCACACTTAGGCTGTTTCCCTATCTTAGCCGTTGTAAATAATGCTGCAGTGAGCATAGGGGTGCATATGTCTTTTCAAATTAGCGTTTTTGTCTTTTCAGATAAAATACCTAGAAGTGGAATTGTTGGATTATATGGTAATTCTATTTTTAATTTTTTTAGGAACCTCTATCCTGTTTTCCATAGTGGCTGAACCAATTTACATTCCCTGCAGCAGTGCAGTAGGGTTCCCTTTTCTCTGCATCCTCACCAACACTTATTATTTCTTGTCTTTTTGATTCCAGGTGTAAGGTGATACATCATTATGGTCTTGATTTTAATTTCCCTGATGGTTAGTTACGTTGAGCATGGTTTCATGTGCCTGTTGGCCATCTGTGTGTCTTCTTCAGAAAAGTATCTGTTCAGTTCCTCTACCCATTTTTAAAATGAGATTGTGCTCTTTTTATATTGAATTGTATGAGTTCTTTATATATTTTGGATGTTAACTTTTATTGAATACATCATTTGTGAATATTTTCTCTTGTTTAGTGGGCTGCTTTTCATTTTGTTGATGGTTTTCTTCACTGCAAAAGCTTTTTGGTTTGATGTTGTACCATTTGTTTATTTTTGCTTTTGTTTTCCTTGCCTGAGGAGAGAGATTCAAAGCAATATTGCTAAGACTGATGTCAAGGAGCTTACTGCCTATGTTTTCTTCTAAGGGTTTTATGGTTTCAATCTTATAGTAAGGTCTTCAATTTATTTTAAGTTTATTTTTGTATATGGTTTAAGAAAGTGGTCTGGTTTCATTATTTTGCATGTAGCTGTCCAGTTTTCCTCACACCATTTAAGAGATTGTCTTTTCCCCATTGCATATTCTTTTCTTTTAAAGATTTATTTATTTATTTTAGAGAGAAGGTGTGCAAGCAGGAGGAGGGGAAGAGGGGGAGGGAGAGGGGAAGCAGACTTCTTGCTGAGTGGGGAGCCTGACATGGAGCTCAATCCCATGATCCTGAGATCATGACCTGAGCCAAAACTAAGTCAGATGCTTAACCAACTGAGCCACTCAGGCACCCCTCCCCATTGCATATTTATGCCTCCTTTCTCACACATTAGTGGACCGTGTAAACACGGGTTCATTTCTGGGTTTTCTATTCTGTTCCATTGATCCATGTGTCCTTCTTTGTGCCAGTACCATCCTGTGCTGATTACTACAGCTTTGTAGTATAGTTTGAAACCTGGGGTATACAAGCCGTTTTTAAATTTAATCCCTTTATAGTACTTTCTAAAAAATACTGTGCATAACAGAAATAATCTTTATTAAATATTAAAAAAATCATTACTAGTCTTCAATTTCCTTCCCATATATTCTTCACACTTTTAATTCTGACTGTCCTTCAATTTCTATTATTTCTTATGGACTTGAATAAGTTCCTTTTTAAAATACCAATCTCTTAAGGGCCTACCTTTTATATAAATGACTCCAATATTTATTTTCACAGATCCCTCGATTTCTCCACAACCACTGAATCTATATCCCTCTCTATTGTAGTTAAATCTCATTATTAGTTGTTCAAACACCAGCCAACCATTAGTTATGTTGGCACTTGCTCTCATAAGAGAATGATATAGTCACAATATATCTTGGTTACTGTACTGTTATATTTTACATTCTCTAAAAGTTAGCCTTGGAGAAACTTTATGTGTCGCTTGTCAAAAGGAAACCTTTCTGTCTTGCAATTGCATGAATAACAAAATGCAGTATCTTTTACAACATGACTACATACTTGGTGCTTATGGCTCCTTTTGGGTAGGGGTGTGTGTGTGTGTGTGGGTGGGTGTGGGTGTGTATAATTATTTATTTCTCTAAGTTAAACACTAAGTTTAAACTCCTTTTATTCAGATGTTGGACTTCCTCATTTAATTTTTAAATCCCCTTTTCCTGTTTTTTGTTGCTTTGTCTTTTTTCTCTATTCTCTGAAGACTCTTTAAAAATTGTCTTTCAAAAAACAAAAAGATAAAAATTATCTTTCAATCATTTCACTGAATTTGAGCTTTCCATGTCCGCTAGGGTTTTTAATTTGCTTTTTAGTAAATGGGAGTCTCCTGTTTTCTAGCATACTGTTCCTGTTTTATAGTTATGTTATGTTCTCTTTTTTAATTTTTATTGTTATGTTAATCGCCATACATTACATCATTAGTTTTTGATGTAGTGTTCCATGATTCATTGTTTGTGCATCACACCCAGTGCTCCATGCAGAACGTGCCCTCTTTAATACCCATTACCAGGGAACCCTCAGTTTGTTTTTCAGAGTCCATCGTTTCTCATGGTTCATCTCCCCCTCTGATCCCCCCCCTTTATTCTTCCCCTCCTGCTATCTTCTTCTTTTTTTTTCTTCTTAACATACATTGCATTATTTGTTTCAGAGGTACAGGTCTGTGATTCAACAGTCTTGTACAATTC
>NW_027397098.1:8093385-8096708 GCF_003265705.2 Callorhinus ursinus
AGAATTCCTCATATCAGTGAGGTCATATGATACATGTTTTTCTCTGATTGACTTATTTCGCTCAGCATAATACCCTCCAGTTCCAATCACGTCGTTGCAAATGGCAAGATTTTATTCCTTTTGATGGCTGCATAATATTCCATTGTATATATATATACCACATCTTCTTTACCCATTCATCTGTCAATGGACATCTTGGCTCTTTCCACAGTTTGGCTATTGTGGACATTGCTGCTATAAACATAGGGGTGCACGTACCCCTTCGAATCCTTACATTTGTATCTTTGGGGTAAATACCCAGTAGTGCAATTGCTGGATCATATGGTAGCTCTATTTTCAACTGTATGAGGAACCTCCATACTGTTTTCCAGAGTGGCTGCACCAGCTTGCATTCCCACCAACAGTGTAGGAGGGTTCCCCTTTCTCTGCATCCCCGCCAACATCTGTCGTTTCCTGACTTGTTAATTTTAGCCATTCTGACTGGTGTGAGGTGGTATGTCATTGAGGTTTTGATTTGGATTTCCCTGATGCCGAGCGATGTTGATATGTTCTCTTTTTAATAGCATTTTTCTGAGATTTTTATCTCCTGTCATAGTTTCTGTTTTCTCCAAGATACTGTTTTCTGCGTATTTGCTTTTGCCTCTAGTTTCAAGTTAGAGGCTTTCTTCAGAAAACTAATACGTCTATGTGATCTCATAATTAAGAGTGTGGAGGATTGACTTCTAAATGGAAGATGCCCTAAGCATAGGGATGGAGTTTAACTCTGAACTCTGCTCTAGGGAACACTGTCTGGAATGTTTGATTGCACAACATCACACAACATGTGATGTTGATGTATTGAGTTTCTTCCACTTAGGTTATGTTCTCCAAAGATGGCTCTTTGAATTACCAGCCATTACTGGCTTCAAACATATTAGGAGCTCAGAGGGATAAGAGAATGGGGGTCTCAGATCTGATAGGTATATGTCACACCTATTTCAAGAGGGTTCCTCCACCTTTACCTGAGACTCTTGTCTTCTGTCTCAAGAGTATTTGTTTTACTCTCTCTAAAGAGTAATCATCTTGTATTTCCCTTGTGAGAACAGAAATAGTCCTCAACTTCACAGAAATGTGTTGAAGACCTGGGTGATTCTTAAATAGAGTTTCAAAGAATCCTCTTCATTTGAAGTCACCTCTTATTTCATTCCCCTTTCCCAAGGTATGTGGCACCACATTATTCAGACATTTGAGGATTTTGAGATATAGAGTGGTATAGATCTCAACTTTTTCCCAGTGAAAGTATAGTATTCAATTCCCTTGGGTCTTTTAGGTTCTTGACTTCACTTCTATGTGATTTCCAGCTTCCAAAATCCCTTTCCAAGTCTCCTTGTTCTTGTGGATTTATATCATAAAAAAAAAAAAATCACTGTCAGTGGTAGACAGAACAGTGCTGTCCCACTCCAAAGATGTTCATGTCTTAATTCCCAGAACCCATGGATCTGTTACATGGAAAAAGGGACTTTGAAAATAGGACTAAAATTAATGGCCTGTGATGGATGAGTACTCTGGATTATCCAGGTTGGTACAGACTAGCTTCATGATTCTTTGAAAGCAGAGAGCCCTTCCAGACTCTGGTAAAAGGGAGATGCGATGACAAAAGAAGACTCAGAGATAGAGGAAGGGGCAGGAGCCAGGAAGTTGGGGTTGACTCTAGAAGCCAGAAAAGCAGAGGAAAAGGATTCTCCCCTAGAGCCTCAACAGAGGAATACAGCCTTGCTTACACCTTGATTTTAGCCCTGTGAGAATGCTATTGGACTCCTGAGAGGCAGACTGTAAGATAATAAAATCATATCACTGTGAGCCACCGAGTTTGTGATCATTTGTTACAGCAGCAATCCCAAACTAGTACACTATTGTTTTATTGAGATTTTAAAAAAGGAAACAAATGAGATTCACATGTTCAATCTGCCATCTTACCTGGAAACATTTATCTTTAGTTGAAATTTTAATTATTTAGGAATAGGTAATAGATTTTTTTTTTATTTTTTAAAGATTTTGTTTATTTATTTGACAGAAAGAGAGAGTACAAGCAGGGGGAACAGCAGAGGGAGAAGAAGAAGCAGACTCCTGATGAGCAAGGAGCCCAATGTGGGGCTAGATCCCAGGACCCTGGGATCATGACCAGAGCTGAAGGCAGTCACTTAACCTAATGAGCCACCCAGGTGCCCCAGGAACAAGTAATAGATTTATATGGTTTAAAAATCCTAAAGTGTATACATGAGAAGTTTCTCTAATGCTTTTATCTGCACTCCATGGAGATGACAAATGTTGGAAGTTTCTTGTGTAGCCTTCCAGAGACATTCTATACCAACACAAATAGAAATATCCTATGCAATGTGTTCATTTTGTCACATGTGTTATACATATTTCTCTGTCCTTTGCTATTTTTACTTACCAATATATCTTAGAATATAGTTTCCTCATTCTTTTTTTTCCAGTTTTAGATGAGTATATCACAGTTTGTTCAACCAGTACTCTATTGATAGACATGATTTATATTACCAATCTCTTATGATTTTAATGGTGAAACAAATTATAATAAATCAAATTTTATATGTTTCAAAATGCACATTAGACAAATCCTGAGAAATGGAATAGCTGGATTAAAATTAAGCATATAGGTGATTTTGATAGATACAGCCTTTAAACAAGTAGATGTCTGTTTCCACATAATAATAATAATACAGTATGAAATAATGCACATTGAAAGAAATATATTGAGGTAAATGTAGGAAGGACAGGGATTTCTCTCCAAATTCTGTTACTCTTGGAACAGTTGGAGATAATCATTAAAACATCAAAGATAACCATAGTTTCAGGGTGAATAAGATACATCACTTGGATAATAAACTTAAAGGGTTCATCACGGACTGCAGTGAGTAAACTCAGTGGAGACTCAGCTATGGGAGACATGATCAAGGCAACTGTGTATTAAATTCTCCAGCAATATGCAGCAGCTGGTGTGAAGGCCTGAGCATTCTTGGCTGCGCTGCCTCATAGGAAGTTGTGTGGCAGGAATGAGCATAAGAGAAGCAGTTCTGAGAGGGGCAGGGGGAGGGTAGAAAAGGAAGTTGAGCTTTATCTTTTTTTTACTTTTAATTAATTAATTAATTTTTAATTTTTTTTATTATTATGTTATGTTAATCACCATACATTACATCATTAGTTTTTGATGTAGTGTTCCATGATTCATTGTTTGCATATAACACCCAGTGCTCCATGCAGAACGTGCCCTCTTTAATACCCATCACCAGGCTAACCCATTCCCCCACCCCTCTCCCCTC
>NW_027397098.1:8096808-8301019 GCF_003265705.2 Callorhinus ursinus
CCAGCAACCCTCAGTTTGTTTCCTGAGATTAAGAATTCCTCATATCATTGAGGTCATATGATACATGTATTTCTCTGATTGACTTATTTCGCTCAGCATAATACCCTCCAGTTCCATCCACATTGTTGCAAATGGCAAGATTTCATTCCTTTTGATGGCTGCATAATATTCCAGTGTAGCTTTATCTTAATGGTAAAGAGAAACTTTTGCAAGTTTTGTTTGCTTGTTAGTTTTCTCTTTCGTTTTTTAATGGGAGAATTCTTTTTTAATAGGAGAAAATGTGAATTTGGACCTATTCACTAAATTCCAAAATCGTAATCAAACTAATTGTTGAAATTAGAATGAAGCAAATGTAGAATCAGTAAAAATAAGAAACTTTGTTTCACTTAAATAAGCCTATATACATTGATAGCTGTGAATGGAGATTTAGAAAATGTTATAGAAGAGAAAGAATTGGGGGAAATATGTAGATTGAAAGTTAGCAAACACAGCCATTTTTAATGTTGAAGGCTTGGTGTCTTACTGAAAAAACAATTATGACCTTCCTCTGGACTAAAAGATGGATCTGACCTAAGACTTCATTCAGTTCTTACTTTCCCTGTGTGGCTAGTCCCTGCCAACAGTCCAGGGTAGGAAAAACTCTCAAATGCCAAGACTGGGGCAACCACATTTTCCTTTCTTTTCCTTAGATACTCTGATCCTACTCTGTGATTCTGAGACATCACTTTGAATCCGTATTACCTTTGGTTAGTATGCACACAGATTCTCATATTCAATTAAAAACCATTTTTAACAATCACTAGTTTTCACAGATTTCTGGAGAATAGAAGCAGTAGTATTGTTTGTTTATTTCCACATTATGACAATTTCTTTATTATACATTTGAAATTATGTAAAAATGAAACAAAATTATTAGGATTACATAAAATTCATCACATGGTTCTACTCCAGCATTTGCTTCTGTCGGGATGCCTTTCTATGGCTCTCCTTAAAATTTGCCAAAGAAAACATATATATTTCCCTGCAGTTAAAGCATCAAAGCTCCCACACAGAAACCCATTCCCATGGAACCCAAATAAAAACATAAAGAAGACCGTTGGTAGACTAAATACATTTCAAGCCTTCTCTAGGTTTCTATTTAAACATAGTCTGATTTTCACTTGGTTGACTCTCTTTGTATTAAGCCCTAGGCACATGGACCAAGATGTACTTTTATGGCTTTGCAATAGCAATGATGACAGCTAAGGTTAAACAGGCTCCCATTAGATCTAGCGGTGCCAACAAAGACACATTACACAGATTATTTTATAGGAACACCAACAAATGAACACTAACAGAGTCATGCTTAGTAGCGGCACCTGAGACATAATAGGCATTTAATAATGGCTTTTTGCATTATTCTGAATGATCCTTAAATTTGTTGTATATTTCATGGTCTTAACCTAAAGAGGCAGAGGAGGAGAGCTGAAAAATGCAAAACTAAACCCTATATTTTAGTGTTTACTTTGTCCTAATTTTCAAACTTTTATTTGTATGGACTCTGACTGCTTATAGTTTCGAGTAACTAATTAAAATTATTGAGCAAAGGGTGCCTGAGTGGCTCAGTCAGTTAAGTGTGGGACTCTTGGTTTCGGCTCAGGTCATGATTTCATGGGTCCTGAGATCAAGCAGCTCAGTTCTCACTGGGGGGTGGGGGCCTGCTTGAAAATTCTCTCTGCCCCTTTCCCCACTTTCTCTCTGTCTCAAAGAAATATTTTTTTTTAAAACCCTCATGTTTAAAAAATAAAATTATTGAGCAAAAATGGTGCTGTGTTAACTTATATGCCAAGTTTTTATTATGTTTTAACAATTAAGACATTAAACTGCATTTGTTTTCATGTGCTCTTCTTTCTTGCTTTTTTTTAAAGGTAAACTCTGCCTAAGAGGCAGTTTAAGATACTGTGATGAATTATAACCTTTAAGGTGAAGGAAATGACATAAGAATGTTGAGCACCCAAGTGATAACTTAAAGTCACACCAGGGAATTCCTAAAATGAATGGTTGAGAAAGAACTTATTTATTATTTTCACTTTTTCCTCTATTCTAGAGCCATAAAATGTCGTTTAATTCATAGGTTCCATATTAACTTTAGGTATGGGAATTGGTCTCATTATCTCTGTGAAATAAGAATTATATGACAGGTCAGTAGTCATATGTGGACATTGACACTCAGGATGGGACCAATACTGTTACTTAGGATATAACAGAGATTAGTGAATTCCAGGAAACGGGGACATTTCAGAGGTCGAATTGTGTTGGTCACTTTTAGCTAAAAGCAAAGCAGGTTACATATGTTCTTCTCATAAATTTGGGGACATTACACTTATTATAGAGACACTGAGCCACATGGTCCCAGAAAAAGAAAGATGTCATTCCAGGGGAAATAAAAAGTGGCACTTTGCATTGGTGTCTCCTTTGATTGTGTGCAATTCATGGCAAATACATAGAAATTGTTGAGGAAGTTTTTAATGCTCAAAGTGGCAAATGATGCATAAAGGCAGACCAAGAAATTAAGAAATCTGTAATTGTAATTACAAGGCCTAGTTCATTGCAAGGCCTAGGGTAACACCCATAGTTAGAGAAATCCCTGACTATACTAGATACAAGGCTATGCCTGGAATTCATTCAAAGGAACCTGACATTTACCATCTTTTGATGTTCTCAAAAGACTTCAGTTCATTTAAAATGACAACAAATGTGTGTCTATGGAAAGTGGCACAAAATTGAATTTTTAGTTTAGAAATTTATAGGGGACATTTTTAAACTTTACTAGTTTAGCAAAAACAATAGTATAGTTTAAATCTGATCTTCCACCTGAAATGCCCCATCCAAACCTTTCATTCTACCCAAAATTACAGTTCTAACTTTAAGAACTTTTTGATTTGACACTCATTCATGTCTCTTTTACCTTCCACTCAGTTATACTCATTTATACCCATTTATACCCATTTATACTCATATAATTCCAATAGTCAGGTAGACCTTGGCTGGGTACAGCTATAAAGCTTATTTGGTGGTTCTCCAGATGTTACTCTCATACAATGCCTGTGACTTTCATTCATTCAGAGTAACAATTTATTTTACATTACTACTTTCCTACCAGCCACTTGCCTGAACCCTTGGTGTTGAAACTTATATGCTAGAGGGAACAGACAGAGAACACAATATAGAAATATATTATGAATGCACATAAGTACAAAAGAATGTAATGAAACCTGATAGAGAGAACAATTAGGCAGGGAAAAGGGATAAGAAGTACCAGAGTTGTTGAATCTTAAATAGCATAGTCAAGTCAGAGATCTCTGAAAAGGTTCCATTTGAGCAAAGACTTAAAGCAGGCAAAAAAGAGCCCCCTGGGTAGGTGGGAGAAGAACTCTTTATGCTGAGGAATGACTGAGGCTGGTGTGCTTGCAAAAAAGCAGGGATCTACTGTATCTGTCCCCATTACCTCTTGGACTTCATTTCTCCCTCTCCTCTGCAATATTTGCACACCAGACAATGAAGACTGATAGAGTAGGGCCTTGTAGTCCCCAGTAAAGACTCTGGCTTTTACTATGCATGAAATAAAGAGCACTGGAGAATTTTGGACTGAGTGGTAATATCGTCTCACTTAAACTTTTAAAAAGGGTTATTTTAGATACTTTATTGAGAAAAGACTTTAAAGGGACAAATGTAGAAAGAAAGAGCTCCATTAGTAGGCAGTTGAGAGGTGATGGTGGTTTGGACCAGGAAACTAGCCATGGGGGTGGTAAAGAGAAGTCAGATTGTGTAGCATTATATACAAAGTAAAATCCAGAATCTCTGTGTGGACCCCATGCCCCCTCTGCTGATTTTAGAAAAGCTTCCTTCATAGGAGCAAATAACAATCGGATATTCCATTCCATAGAATCCACCATGAGATGGGTGAAATTTCTATTTTAAGTTAGAAAATGTTATGGGAAAATGTAATTGGTCCAGAGCACATCATATGGCTCTCCTCTACTAGGGGGTCCTAAGTGCAGTAGGATGTAAATCCCTGAATTCCTGAATCTTCACATGCCAGCTGACCTTATAGAGATATCACTTGTAAAACTCATTTATTTTGGTAGCCCCTTTCAAAAATTACTTGGACCACTTTTATACTTTGTCACCACATAACAGCCTATAAATTTTCCAGCTTACAGGCCTTGGAGGGACCAATTAAATAGATATTTCCCAAATGTAATTTTATAAAGAAATTGGCCAAGGAGTAGCAGAGCTCTCTATTTCATCCTGTTCCTCTTCTGCTTATGAAAGAAAAGCTATTTCATGTGATAGAGGAAGAATATCAAAGACTAGACCAAAACTGTGACTGAAAATAAGTTGTATGGTTCATTCATATGCTAATCTACACTTAAGTGGTTGAGATGTAAAAATCTAAACTCAGTTACTGTTCTGTAGCATATCTATGTCTTGTTCACTAAGGTATTACCAGCACCAAGCCCTGTTCCTGGCACATAATCGCAAAGCAATAAATCCTTATTGAATGAATAAGTGAATCTTACCACACTGGAAAATAATGAATTTTCAATTTGCTTCTTTGTATGTCACTCTTTGGCAAAGGCCATAGCTTATACATGCCGTGGAGTGCGGGTGGAGGGGAAATGGATGTATCACTGTCTTGTTTAAAAGTCTGCTTTAGCATTGAAAGGATGATTTCACATTGCTGTCCATTTTTTTAATGAATATAAAATTGTTTGCTTCACAAAGGCAATATGTTTATTATATCCCTATAGACAGGGATGGGAAAGCATAAATTTCTAGGCTTTGTTCCTTTCAGATATCATCTTGTAGCAATTAATAAGTGTCAGGCATCCATTAGTGTTAAACATAGATGCTTCCTTCAAGGAGTTTACAAGCCAGTTTTGGAGACAAGGAACAAATATAAATAAAATTATATATAAAATTGATATAATATTGCATAAGAAAGAACAGAAAGGTCACAGATAAAACATGATATTCCATAAACACTTGTCTACTACTTGGAAAAGGGGAGATAGATACACCACTAAAAACATAAGGTACCCATCATGGGCTGAATTGTGTCTCCTGCCCCCACTCAATTCATATATTGAAGTACTAACTGCCAGCTCAGAATGTGACTGTTTTGGGGGCTAGGGTCTTTAAAGAAGTAATTAAGTTAAAATGCAATCATTAGGATGGGCCCTAATCCTATATGACTGGTGGCCTTATAAGAAGAGGAAGTTTGGACATAGACACATATAGCAGGAGAATGCCATGTGAGCATGAAGATGGCCCTCAAAAAGCCAACGAGAGAAGCTTTGGAAGAAACCAACCCTGCTGACACCTTGATCTTGGACTTCTAGCCTCCAGAACTGTGAGAAAATAGATTTCTGTTGTTTAAGCCACCAATCTGTGGTACTTGGTTATGGCAAGCATAATAATGCAGTATAAATATGGAATAGGTTTTATCCAGGGGAAAAATTAGCAGCAGATAAGTAGCAAGGCATAAATAGTCCTGTGAACTTGCATTTTCCCACAAAACTATGCTTAATTAGGATAGCTGTAGAAGATTGGATGTACCATAGGAAGGGCTCTGAGGAAGAGACCCCACACTCAACTGCTCAGAAAAAATAAACTATAGGGATGGGAGGGAAAGTCATAACCGGGCCACTCTATGACAATGAGACCTTCTGGCTTTCAGTGTCCAGTGGCAGATTTCAGCCAGTTGTATTGAACTAAACCAGACCTTCCAAGCAAGCTTTTTGTTATTTGTTGTTCCTCACCTGTGTATGGCAAGTACCCAGTTTGGTCAGCTGACCACCAATAAAACATAAGTTATTTAGTAATATAAATGCTCAATAAGTAATTAGTTAAGTAATCATCACTTATTGAGCATTTATATTACTAAATATAAAGACTATCAAATGCTTAAGTGTATTTATCAAAAGAATGGCTATTATTTTGTAAGATAATGAAAAATATTCAGGGGCACCTGGGTGGCTCAGTCAGTTAATCGTCCAACTCTTGATTTCAGCTCAGGTCTTGATCTCTAGTTTGTGAGTTCAAGCCCTGCATTGGGCTCCATGCTGTGCATGGAGCCTACTTAGAAAAAAAGAAATATTCACTTGTTAAGTCATGATTTATAAATTGGGAGTGTGAATAAATTTGCATATATATACAAATGTAGATATATATACAATACAGAGTAATATAAATAAAATAAATATATGTATATATTTCCTGTGAGTTCCCAATTTAGTTAGTAAACACACCTTGCATTTGTAAACCATTTGCAAATTGTATATATATTACACAAGTAAAGGCAAAAGAGAAATGGGAATGATACAGTTACTTTATTCCTACTCTTTGACTCCAATGACTAGTCTAGGTCACTCAGGAAACCACCTTGTTTGAGAGAGATTAGAAGCTGTAGGTCACCTGAGAATTCAGTTATATCTGAGTCTACTCCAACAGGAGACTGGAAAATATAAATTTGCACTTGCACATTACTGAGTAAGTAGGTCAGCATCTAGCCCTGGCTCAGCATTTGGCAATCCATTGGCCAGACATTCTCACACAGCTTGGCCCCTTCCTGCCACCAGCTTGTGTGGCTTTCACAATTACCCTCTTTGACAGTGTAGGCTCTGAGCCCTGGATAATTGTGACAAAACTGCCTCAAGCTGTGGGGTTTTTCCACTTGGAGCTTCTGAACCTGGCAGAGTAAGGCAGAAATCACTACTTTCTCATGGGGCATTTTGACCTAAGAAGTCTCAGTGGCCAGTAGTTTGGGTATATATACCAAAGGACTTTAGGCAAACATATTACATAACATTAAAATGATGTTCATCTGATTTCCAGTAAGTAAAGGGAAGTGAGCTAGCCGTTTATGTTGCATAAGCAGGTGAATGCCTAAGTGGAGTTAATTTTAAAAGAGCCAGTGTTTATTTAATTAGTTGCCACTCATTTCACATATGGATCACAAAGAAAATGGGGGCATACCTGAAAAACTGTATAATTTTGGGAAGAAAATTACCAATATAAAAACATTTGCATAATGAATGATGTTGATTGATTTTAACCTATATTCACAGGATGAGAACTTTTGGTTATTATTATCTTCTTTCTATATTGCTGGATTCATATTCCTAGTATTTTCTTAGGTATCTTTGTATCTGTGTTCATGAGTGATGTTGGTATTTGATTATTTTCTAGTAATGACATTGTCAAGTTTGGAAACAGAGTTCTTCTCACCTCGTGAGATAAGTTGAGAAGTAATCCTTCTCTATATTCTGAGAGCACATGTAGAATTGGTAATATTTCCTAGCTCAGTGTTTGATAGAGTTCACCAATCAAGCCATTTGGGCCTATGGATTTCCTTATTAGATTTTATCTATAAATTAAATTTCTTAAAAAAAATTTTTTTGAAATAAATTTCTTAGCTAAATAAACACTATTCAAATTTCATACTTCTCCTTGTCTCTGTTTTGGTATGATATATTTTCAAGGAGTTTGTTCTTTACCTGAACTGTTACAATCATTGACAAGATCTTCATAAAATCGTAAGATCTATAATGACATCTTCTCTGTTATTCCCAGTTTTATATTCCCTTTCTTTTTCTTGATTAGTCTTCCAGAGGATTTAATAGTTTTATTAATCTTTTCAAAAGAACCAATTTTTGATTTAGATATTTTCCTAGGTTGTTTGTTTCCCGTTTCATTGATTTCTAGTTTTATCTCTACTATTTGTTTTCTTCTGTGTATTTTGAATTTCGTTTGCTCTGCCTTCCCTAGTGTTTTTCAGTGGAAGCTGTAAGTGTTGATTTCAGCTTTTCTTATTTTCCAATAGAAGCAATTAAACCTAAAATTTTGCTCCAATGACCAATTTAGCTGCTTCTACTACTTTTGATAGATTTTATTTTCATGATCATTCAGTTCAAAACATTTTCTAATTTCTATTGTGCTGTCTTCATTGACTGATAAGTTATTTTGAAGTCTGTAGCTTAGTCTCTTCCTTCTGTTATGCTCAAACTGAGGTCAATCTATCCAGTGAACTTTTTTTTTAAGATTTTATTTATTTATTTGACAGAGAGAGACACAGTGAAAGAAGGAACACAAGCAGGGGAAATGGGAGAAGGAGAAACAGGCTTCCCGCTGAGCAAGGAGCCCAATGAGGAGCTCGATCCCAGGACCCTGGGATCCTGACCCAAGCCGAAGGCAGACACGTAACGACTGAGTCACCCAGGTGCCCCTATCCAATGAACTTTTAACTTCACTTATAGTCTTTTATAACACTAGGATTTCCATTTTAAAGTCTCCATATCTTTTTGAGAGTTCTCTACCACATCACACACTATAACAATATGTCTTACATCAGACTTGTTAACAGATTGATCACAGTTATTTAAAAGGTCTTGCCTACTAACTTCTACATCTGGGCTGTTTGCAAGTCCCCTGATTTTTCTCTAGATCATGTGCCATATTTTCTGTTTTCCTTATGTGTAGTAATTTTGGGTTGCATATTGGACTTTAGAAATGACATGCTGTAAATTCTGTTATATTTCTCTGAAGAGTGCTGAGTTTTTTTCTAGCAGGCAATTGAATTATTGGCAGGTCACCTGGAAATTGTGAAGTCCAGATTTTAGGCTTTCCTGAGGTTGGTCTATTTCTATTCTACTTTTATTCCTAGGTCAGCCTTTCATCCTGGGACATAGTTTGTTTTTTTTTTTAATTTTTTATTGTTATCTTAATCACCATAAATTACATCATTAGTTTTTGATGTAGTGTTCCGTGATTCATTGTTTGTGCCTTAACACCCAGTGCTCCACGCAGAACGTGCCCACTTTAATACCCATTACCAGGCTAACCCATCCACCCACCCCCCTCCCCTCTAAAACCCTCAGTTTGTTTTTCAGAGTCCATCGTCTCTCATGGTTCGTCTCCCCCTCTGACTTACTCCCCTTCATTCTTCCCCTCATGGTAAATTCTCCTTTTTTTTTCTTAACATATATTGCATTATTTGCTTCAGAAGTACAGATCTGTGATTCAACAGTCTTGCACAATTCACAGCGCTCACCATAGCACATACCCTCCCTAATGTCTATCACCCAGCCACCCCATCCCTCCCAACCCCACCACTCCAGCAACGCTCAGTTTGTTTCTTGAGATTAAGAATTCCTCATATCAGTGAGGTCATATGATACATGTCTTTCTCTGATTAACTTATTTCACTCAGCATAACACCCGCCAGTTCCATCCATGTCGTTGCAAAAGGTAAGAGCTCATCCCTTTTGATGGCTGCATAATATTCCATTGTGTATATATACCACCTCTTCTTTATCCATTCATCTCTCGATGGACATCTTGGCTCTTTCCACAGTTTGGCTATTGTGGACATTGCTGCTATAAACATTGGGGTGCATGTACCCCTTCAGATCCCTACATTTGTATCTCTGTGGTAAATACCCAGTAGTGCAATTGCTGGATCGTATGGTAGCTTTATTTTCAACTATTTGAGGAACCTCTATACTGTTTTCCAGAGGGGTTGCACCAGCTTGCATTCCCACCAACAGTGTAGGAAGGTTCCCCTTTCTCTGCATCCCCGCCAACATTTGTCGTTTCCTGACTTGTTAATTTTAGCCATTCTGACTGGCATGAGGTGGTATCTCATTGAGGTTTTGATTTGGATTTCCCTGATGCCGAGCGATGTTGAGCACTTTTTCATGTGTCTGTTGGCCATTTGGATGTCTTCTTTGGAAAAGTGTCTGTTCATGTCTTCTGCCCATTTCTTCATTGGATGATTTGTTCTTGGGTGTTGAGTTTGATAAGTTCTTTAAAGATTTTGGATACTAGCCCTTTATCTGATATGTCATTTGCAGATATTTTCTCCCATTCTGTCGGTTGTCTTTTGGTTTTGTGGACTGTTTCTTTTGCTGTGCAAAAGCTTTTTATCTTGATGAAATCCCAATGGTTCATTTTTGCCCTGGCTTCCCTTACCTTTGGCGATGTTTCTAGGAAGAACTTGCTGCGGCTGAGGTCGAAGAGGTTGCTGCCTGTGTTCTCCTTTAGGATTTTGATGGACTCCTGTCTCACGTTTAGGTCTTTCAACAATTTGGAGTCTATTTTTGTGTGTGGTGTAAGGAAATGGTCCAGTTTCATTCTTCTGCATGTGCCTGTCCAATTTTCCCAACCCCATTTGTTGAAGAGACTGTCTTTTGCCATTGGACATTCTTTCCTGCTTTGTCAAAGATGAGTTGACCATGGAGTTGAGGGTCCGTTTCTGGGCTCTCGATTCTGTTCCATTGATCGATGTGTCTGTTTTTGTGCCAGTACCATACTGTCTGGATGATGACAGCTTTGTAATAGAGCTGGAAGTCCGGAATTGTGATGCCGCCAGCTTTGCTTTTCTTTTTCAATATTCCTCTGGCTATTCGGGGTCTCTTCTGGTTCCATACAAATTTTAGGATTATTTGTTCCATGTCTTTGAGAAAAGTGGATGGTATTTTGATGGGGATTGCATTGAATGTGTAGATTGCTCTAGGTAGCATTGACATCTTCACAATGTTGGTTCTTCCAATCCATGAGCATGGAACGTTTTTCCATTTCTTTGTGTCTTCTTCAATTTCTTTCATGACTATTTTATAGTTTTCTGAGTACAGATCCTTTGCCTCTTTGGTTAAATTCATTCCTAGGTATCTTATGGTTTTGGGTGCCATTGTAAATGGGATCAACTCCTTGATTTGTCTCTCTTCTGTCTTGTTGGTGGTGTATAGGAATGCCACTGATTTCTGTGCATTGATTTTATATCCTGCTACTTGACTGAATTCCTGTAAGAGTTCTAGCAGTTTTGGGGTGGAGTCTTTTGGGTTTTCCACATGAAGTATCATATCATCTGCAAAGAGTGAGAGTTTGACTTCCTCTTTGCCCATTTGGATGCCTTTGATTTCTTTTTGTTGTCTGATTGCTGTGGCTAGGACTTCTAATACTATGTTGAATAGCAGTGGTGATAGTGGACATCCCTGCCACGTTCCTGACCTTAGGGGAAAAGCTCTTAGCTGAGAGCTGAGAGCTGAGAGCTTTTCCCCATTGAGAATGATATTCACTGTAGGTTTTTCATAGATGGCTTTTATGACATTGAGGTATGTACCCTCTATCCCAATGCTCTGAAGAGTTTTGATCAAGAAAGGATGCTGTACTTTGTCAAATGCTTTTTCTGCATCTATTGAGAGGATTATATGATTCTTGTTCTTTCTTTTGTTAAGTATTGTATCACATTGATTGATTTGCGGATGTTGAACCAACCTTGCAGCCCAGGGATAAATCCCACTTGGTCATGGTGAATAATCCTTTTAATGTACTGTTGGATCCAATTGGCTAGTATTTTGGTGAGAACTTTTGCATCCATGTTCATCAAGGATATTGGTCTGTAATTCCCCTTTTTGGCGGGGTCTTTGTCTGGTTTTGGGATCAAGGTAATGGTGGCCTCATAAAATGAGTTTGGAAGTTTTCCTTCCATTTCTATTTTTTGGAAGAGTTTCCAGAGCATAGGTATTAATTCTTCTTTAAATGTTTGGTAGCATTCCCCTGGGAAGCCATCTGGCCCTGGGCTTTTGTTTCTTGGGAGATTTTTGATAACTGCTTCAATTTCCTTAGTGGTTAGAGGTCTGTTCAGGTTTTCTATTTCTTCCTGGTTCAGTTTTGGTAGTTGATACATCTCTAGGAATGCACCCATTTCTTCCAGGTTATCTAATTTGCTGGCATAGAGTTGCTCATAATATGTTCTTATAATGGTTTGTATTTCTTTGGTGTTGGTTGTGATCTCTCCTCTTTCATTCATGATTTTGTTGATTTGGGTCATTTCTCTTTTCTTTTTGATAAGTCTGGCCATGGTTTATCAATCTTGTGAATTCTTTCAAAGAACCAGCTCCTAGTTTCATTGATCTGTTGTGCTGTTCTTTTGGTTTCTATTTCATGATTTCTGCTCTGATCTTTATGATTTCTCTTCTTCTGCTGGTTTTAGGCTTTATTTGCTGTTCTTTCTCCAGCTCCTTTAGGTGTAGGGTTAGGTTGTGTATTTGAGACCTTTCTTGTTTCTTGAGAAAGGCTTGTATTGCTAGATGCTTTCCTCTCAGGACTGCCTTTGCTGTATCCCAAAGATTTTGAACCGTTGTGTTTTCATTTTCATTGCTTTCCATGAATTTTTTTTAATTCTTCTTTAATTTTCTGGTTGACCCATTCATTCTTTAGTAGGATGCTCTTTAGCCTCCATGTATTTGACTTCTTTCTGACTGTCCTCTTGTGATTGAGTTCTAGTTTCAAAGCATTGTGGTCTGAAAATATGCAGGGAATAATCCCAATCTTTTGGTATCGGTTGAGACCTGATTTGTGACCTAGGATGTGATCAATTCTGGAGAATGTTCCATGGGCACTAGAGAAGAATGTGTATTCCGTTGCTTTGGGATGGAATGTTCTGAATAAGTCTGTGAAGTCCTTTTGGTCCAGGGTGTCATTTAAAGTCTTTATTTCCTTGTTGATCTTTTGCTTAGGTGATCTGTCCATTTCAGTGAGGGGGGTGTTAAAGTCTGCCACTCTTATTGTATTGTTGTCAATGTGTTTCTTCGCTTTTGTTATTAATTGCCTTATATAATTGGCCGCACCCATGTTAGGGGCATAGATATTTACAATTGTTAGATCTTCTTGTTGGATAGACCCTTTAAGTAGGATATAGTGTCCTTCTTCATCTCTTATTACAGTCTTTGTTTTAAAATCTAATTTGTCTGATATAAGGATTGCCACCCCAGCTTTCTTTTGGTGTCCATTAGCATGGTAAATGGTTTTCCACCCCCTCACTTTCAATCTGGGGGTGTCTTTGGATCTAAAATGAGTCTCTTGCAGACAGCATATGGATGGGTCTTGTTTTTTAATCCAAACTGATAGCCTGTGTCTTTTGATTGGGGCATTGAGCCCATTTACATTCAGGGCAACTATTGAAAGGTATGAATTTAGTGCCATTGTATTGCCTGTAAGGTGACTGTGACTGTATATTGTCTGTGTTCCTTTCTGATCGATGCTGTTTTTAGGCTCTCTTTTTGCTTAGAGGACCCCTTTCAATATTTCTTGTAGCGCTGCTTTTGTGTTTGCAAATTCCTTTAGTTTTTGTTTGTCCTGGAAGCTTTTTATCTCTCCTTCAATTTTCAATGACGGCCTAGCTGGATATAGTATTCATGGCTGCATATTTTTCTCGTTTAGTACTCTGAAGATATCATGCCAGTCCTTTCTGGCCTGCTAGGTCTCTGTGGATAGTTCTGTTGCCAGTCTAATGTTTCTGCCATTGTAGGTTACATATCTCTTCTCCCGAGCTGCTTTCAGGATTTTCTCTTTGTCTCTGAGACTCGTAAGTTTTACTATTAGATGTCGGGTGTTGACCTATTTTTTTTGATTTTGAGAGGGGTTCTCTGTGCCTCCTGGATTTTGATGCCTGTTTCCTTCCTCACATTAGGGAAGTTCTCTGCTACTGTTTGCTCCAATATACCTTCTGTCCCTCTCTCTCTTTCTTCTTCTTCTAGGATCCCAATTATTCTAATGTTGTTTCATCTTATCATATCACTCATCTCTCGAATTCTGCCCTCGTGATCCTGTAGTTGTTTATCTCTCCTTTTCTCAGCCTCTTTATTTTCCATCATTTGGTCTTCTATATCGGTGATTCTCTCTTCTTCCTCATTTATCCTAGCAGTTAGTGCCCCCATTTTTGATTGCACCTCATTAATAGCCTTTTTGATTTCCACTTTCTTAGATTTTAGTTCTTTTATTTCTCCAGAACGGGTTTCTCTAATAACTTCCACGCTTTTTTCAAGCCCAGCTAGTATCTTTAAAGTCATGATTCTGAACTCTAGTTCTGACATCATACTAATGTCCGTATTGAGTAGGTCCCTGGCAGATGGTACTACCTCTCGTTCTTTTTGCTGAGGTGATTTTTTTCCTCTTGTCATTTTGTCCAGAGGAGAATGGATGAATGAGAGAACAAAATGCTAACAGGTTAACAACGTCCCCGAGCAAATATACTCTATACAAAACAGAGAAGACTTGAAACCAGGGGAAAAGGAAGGGAAAGAAAGAAAAAAGAAAGAGAAGGAAAAAAAAGAAAAGAGAAAATTAAAAACAAACAAAAACAGAACAAAACAAAAAAAACAGAATATGATCAAATATGATCAGGCCAGTGCATAGATCAGTGCCACACACTAGATTTTGGGCATATTTTCGTCTGTTAGAAGAAAGTGCCTCCTAAAATTTTAAAGGAAGAAAGACTTAATGTACAAAATAGGGGTTGATACAATAAAGCAATGGATGATGAATGTAAAGATGAAAATTATAAAAATAAGGGTTGATACAATGAAGTGATGGATGATGAATGTAAAGGTGAAAATTATAAAAGATGTATAATAGGAATTGATAAGATAAGAAGTTGTTTGAAAAAAGAAAGAAGATTTAAAAAAAAAAAAGAAAAAAAAAAGGGAGAGAATGTGATCAGGCAGGAGACTAGAACAAAGCCATACACTAGTGATTTAGGGTATATTTTGATCTGTTAGAAGAAATGTATCTCAAAATTTTAAAGAGAGAACTTATATATATATGCCAAAAATAAGGGTAACTACTATGAAGGGATAAAATATGACTCTAAAAATGAAAACTAAAAAATGTTTTTTTAAAAAAGGGATTGATAAGATGTTGGTTGAAAAAGGGAAAAAGAAAAATTCAAAAAAAAAACCAGTTAAAAAATTAACTTTGAAAAACTAATGAATCATGGTAAAAAATCCATGAATTCTATGTGCCGTGTTCCCCTAGCGCTGGAGTTCTCCCGTTCTCCTTGATCGGTAAACTTGGTCTTGGCTTGCTGGCTGTTCGTGCTGATCTTCTGGGGGAGGGGCCTGTTGCCATGGTTCCCAAGTGTCTTTGCCGGAGTCGGAATTGCCCCGCCCTGTGAGTCCGGGCTAAGCAAGCTGCTCGGGTTTGCTCTCAGGAGCTTTTGTTCCCTGCAAGCTCTCGGTAGCTTTGGAGGACCAGGGTGAAGATGGTGTCCTCCCACTCTCTGCCCGGAGGAGCTGAGAACTCAGGCCCCGCTCCTCAGTGCGCCCCCAGAGAAAAGCAGTCACTCCCGTGTCCCCGGTCTCTGGCCGCACTCCGTGCTCACCCGGCCTGTGACCGAGCGTTTCTGTCTCTGGCACCCGACCCCGTGTGGAGTCTCCAAACCCAGCAGATCCCTGAGGTGCGCTCCCGCGCCGCTCCTCCCGGGGGAGGAAGGGGAGTCTCCCCGGCTCTGCCGCTTGTGGGGTCCCTGCTGGAGGAGCCGTGCCCCGACTGGGCCGCGGATCACAGTTTATGGCCACCCCGAGCTGAGAGCCCGCGCCTCGGCTCCGTCTCTGCAGCCGGCTTCCCCGCTCCGATCCCTGGGAGCTCTGCCGCACTCAGGCACCCCCGGTCTTTCTGTGACCCCGAGGGTCCTGAGACCACACTGTCCCGCGAGGGTTCCACCTCCCTCTTAGCCACTGGAGTGACGTCCCTCAGCGGAGCCGGCTTCTAAAAGGTCCGATTTTGTGCTCCGCGGCTCTAGCACTTGCCAGAAGCGGCCACGGAGGCCCCCTCCCCCGCCGTCTGTCCTCCCGAATATCGCCTCAGATTCACTTCTCCGCACGTCCTACCGTCCAGTAAGTGGTCGCTTCTCTGTTCAGAGAGTTGTTGCTACTCTCTTCTTCGATCTCCTGTTGAGTTCGTAGGTGTTCAGAATGATTTGATCCCTATTCAGCTGAATTCCTGAGACCAGACGAAATCCAGGTCTCCTACTCCTCCGCCATCTTGCTTCTGAGTCCTGGGACATAGTTTTTATGCCCAATATGTAGCCCTTCTTGGGAAAAAGGGTCTGTACCAGAATGCAACCAAACTGGTGCCATGATCTTGGACTTCCAGTCTCCAGAACCATAAGAAATAAATTTCTGTTATTTATAAGCCACCCAGTCTGTCATATTTTCTTATAGCAGCCTGTGTGGCCCAACATAAAGGAAATCTGATAAAAACATACAGGCTGAATCTATTTTATGTCTCACTCTAGTAACAGCATATTTTGGCAATGGCTTAAACTTATAGAGTGGTAATATTTTAATCAAGTATAAGGAAGGAGTGTTCAATGGGAAGCAGTGATGATTGCAAAAGTTTTCAAATTCCTAAGCTACTTTATTGAAACAAAATCCTAGTTATTGTATACTTATAATAGAAACTGACCTAGGAATCATAGAATGTATACATACAATTGCTTTTAGTATATTGTATGAAAAATAAAATGGTGTGAGTAGTTTAAAGTGAATCAGAGAATCCCTAGTTATCTCCTCAGGGACTATTTTACACTCTCAAGGAATATTTTCAAAAAGAAGTTCTGAAGGGGCTCCTGGGTGGCTCAGTTGGTTAAGCGACTGCCTTCGGCTCAGGTCATGATCCCAGGGTTCTGGGATCGAGTCCCGCGTCAGGCTCCCCCTGCTGTGCAGGGAACCTGCTTCTCCCTCTGCCTCTGCCTGCCACTACCCCTGCTTGTGCTCTCTCTCTCTCTGTCAGATAAATAAAATCTTTAAAAAAAAAGTTCTGAGGAGCATGATTTTCTTAAAATAGAACTGAACGTGTACTGAGAATTTATGTTCTAGACATCATTCTAAATATTTGTAATATTAACCCATCTCACCCTCAAAACAAGCTTCTAAAATATATAACTTTAGGTCCTTAACCTATAACTTGACATACTTCATGTAACATTACAAGTGAAGAATGTTAAGTCACAGAGCAGTTAAATAATTGTACTATTATGAAACTAGCAAATGACAGAGGAAAGCCTTGAACACATGCAGTCTGACTCAGGAGCCTGAGCTCTTGAACCACAATAAATACAGCCTTTTATTCCAGTAAGAATTGCCCCCTCCATAAAATTTGGAAAATATTTGACCTAATAAATAGACCAAACTGCAGGACTTCTTGCAACCTTTAATGTGTTGTTCTGTTTTCTCAAACATATGTTAATATGTTTATGGATCTAGTGGGTATACTAGACTAGAAGGAAAAACATGCCTCAGTTGTAGTACTTGCTGAGTTTTACACCAAGATTGATTTCAAGCTACCAGTAGCCTAACAACTCTCTTGCAGGACTTCTGAATATTTACCAGCTGACTTCCTGGTATGAACCACCACACTGCCAATGACTTTCCTAGAAGATATTGGTAGGATATGGAGAGTTGATCTGCCTCTCTCTGTCTGTCTCTTTCTCTCCATCCCTGCTCACCCATCATCTTTTCTAAAGCAAATTCTGATTTTTGAAATAGAACACTAATCAACAGTGAAAAATTTAGATGTTTGGGTCTCAAAAATCTACTTTAAGAAACTAAAAACAGTAACAAAAAGTTAGAACTGATGAAACAAGAGACTATAGTTTAATCAGTTAAAGATCAGAAAAAGGTGATTTTAAAACCCCGTAAGATTGTGACAAAAGGATTTAATGAAAATATTTATTTAGTAATAAAAAAGCTATAATTGCCACATTGATTGAATAGAGATGAAGTGGATGAATTCCTCTGGGCTCCTTGATGGTAATCTCTAAGAGATAAGAAATTGTTGACTACTTTGTAAATTATACAGTAAAACCTCCGAGGAGATCTTCATTTATTTTTGTTTTACCAGTGTGACTAGTGGATTCATTCCTCAGGTAGATTTCAGGGACAGAAGTGATGGCTATTTCTCATTGTTTTAGATTATTTTATTTAAAGAGATAAATAAGAGAAATTCTATTGCTGATATTACTGTACTAAAACTCATTTTTACTGTTCAGCGCAGTGTCAGTTTAGAAGGTGGCATTGAAATCATCACTCCGACTAAATGGGACCCAATGCAACGAGTAGTCTCAGAGTCTCAGGGGTCCTTGTATCAGTGTGACCACTTTGCAATTTAAAATTTTCTTAAGATTCCTTATTCTCTGCCCCCCACATTCATTTCAGAGAGCATACACCTTTAAAATTTTAAAGTATCGTAATCTCAGTTGAACAAATATAGGTGTGGTGTTTAAATGTTTTTCACTTAGAAAGCTATGTCTGATTCAGATGAAGGTTCCTTTCTGCAAGTGGTTTATATTTACACCAAAAGGAGCCAGACGATGATATAGTGCTTTTTAAATGAGTATATGATCCCATTTGTTCATGTTTCTTACATTCTGTTAAAACCGGTTGTAACAACACAAGCTATTCAAATTCTCTTTTGTTTTAAAATTCATTGTAATGTATATTGATGAAAATTCATCGCCTGACAACACTACTTTCCAAAGTGCATTCCTAATGATAAGAAATATTAGGGGCACCCGGGTGGCTCAGTCGGGTAAGTGTCTGACTCTTGATCTCAGCTCAGGTCTTGAACTTTCAGGCCCTGCATTGGGCTCCACACTGGGTGTGGAGCCTATTAAAAAAAAAAAAAAGAAGAAGAAGAAGAAGACGAGCTAATGAAAAGAAATATTAAAAGGTGTTCCAAAAAAACCACCCAAACAAACCTGAACAGCAAATAGTATCATCGCCGTGTATTATTGGAAACAACTGAATCTTACATCTCACCTGGAGCTTCTTGATACACATTAGCATTTTAAAAGCTCTCATAAACCAACATTGCCCAAATTCTATCTCTTTTGGAAGGAATATTCATTAGCAATTTGATAACATTTTCACAAAACACAATTTGGGGATGTTAGGGTTTTAAAAACTTTCAGATTTTTCTATATGAATTAAAAATAACTATTTAAATGTATATTCAGAAATAAAATATAAATAACTATAAAACATTAGCAAGGAAAACAAAAGTGCATTTGTTTCAAAATACAATATATAAAAGGACTTATACTATTTCAGTGATTGTATAAGATACTCCCCTCTAGGTTATTTATTATAATTATTGATCCAGTTTTAATGAAATAGCTGAAATCAGCATTGATGTTTTGGAAAAGTATATTAAAACTCACATTACACTTGAGAATTACTGCGAACAATCAATTTAGATACTTTTTTTAAAGATTTTATTTATTTATTTGTCAGAGAGAGAGAGAGCACACAAACAGGGGAAGGGGCAGGCAGAGCAGGCAGAGGGAGAAGCAGGCTCCCCACTGAGGAGGGAGCCCGATGTGGGACTCGATCCCAGGACCCTGGGATCATGACCTGAGCTGAAGGCAGACGCTTAACTGACTGAGCCACCCAGGCTTCCCTCAATTTAAATACCTTATCTGATTACCTGAGACACATTAGGTAGAAAGGAAATTGACATTTACTGATGACCTGCTGTATGCCCAGCACTATTATAAGGCCCTTGATATTGTTCTTACTAAAATCAACAAGCCCAAGTTCAGTCATTGTTCAGACATTCTGTGAACCTCAAGGCAGAAGATGACATGGCTATTGTGCCCCGCCAAATGCTTACCCTATCAGAGGGGATACACATTATAAAATGAGAAGTGCCATGAGGAGTACAAAGTACTTGCTGAACTAAGAGGAGGAACAAATTATTTTAGCCAGCATGTTTGATGTGTGACACATTCAAGATGAGGAAATATATGATGCTGAACATCTTTTCATATATTTACTTAACCGTCTATATTTCTTCTGTGGTGTTTGTTCAGGTCTTTTGCCCATTTTTATATCAGGCTGTTCATTTTCTTATTGTTGAGTTTTAAGAGTTCTTTATATATAATATTTAATTGTCCTTCATCAGATGTGCCTTTTACCAATATTTTCTCCCAGTCCATGGCTCATCTTCTCATTCTCTTGACATTGTCTTTTGTGAAGCAGAAGTTTTAAATTGTAATAAAGTCCTTCTTATCATTTGTTTCTTTCATGGATTATGCCTTTGGTGTTGTATCTAAAAGGTCATCACCATACCCAAAATTATCTTCTAGGAGTTTTAGAGTTTTGTGTTTTACATCTGTGATCTACTCTGAGTTAATTTTTGTGAAGAGTATAAGTTCTCTGTCTAGATTAATTTTTCTAATGTGCATGTCCAGTTGTCCCAGTGCCATTTATTGAAAAGACCATCTTCATTCCATTACCTTTGTTTCTTTGTTAAAGATCAGTTGACTCTGTTTATGTGAGTCTACATCTGGGCCCTCTATTTATCTATCTGTCCATTATTTCATGAGCACCACACTATCTTGATTACTGTAGGTTCATAAGAAGCCTTTTTTTTTTCTTCTTTTTTAATTTTTTTTTTTTTTTTGGTTCATAAGAAGCCTTGAAGTTAGGTGGTACCAGTTGTTCCAACTTCATTTTTCTTTTTTTTTTACATATTGAATTGGCTCTTCTGCGTTTTTTGCCTCTTTTTGTAAACTTTCTTTTTTTTTTAAAGATTTTTTTATTTATTTGACAGAGAGAGAGAGACAGTGAGAGAGGGAACACAAGCAGGGGGAGTGGGAGAGGAAGAAGCAGGCTTCCCGCCAAGCAGGGAGCCCGATGCGGGGCTCGATCCCAGGACCCTGGGATCATGACCTGAGCCAAAGGCAGACGCTTAACGACTGAGCCACCCAGGCGCCCCTTTTTATAAACTTTCATAAAATCACTGACCACACATGATTCTAGTTTCATTACTAATTTAATTCCATTGTGGTCTGAGAGCAGACATCGTATGACCTCTGTTCTTTTAGTTGTTAAGATGTGTCTGATGGCCCAGAATATGATCTGTCTTTGTGAATGTTCCATGTGAGCTTGAAAATAATGTATAATTTGCTGTTGTTGGAGGAAGGAACCTATAGATGCCCACTGGATCCAGTTGATTGGTGCTGTTGTTGAGTTCAACTATGTCTTTACTCATATTCTTCCTGCTGGATCTGTTCACTTCTGATAAACGGATGCTCAGGTATCCAGCTGTCATAGTGGACGCATCTATTTTTCCTTGCATTTCTATCAGTTTTGCCTCATGTATTTTGACTCTCTGTTTTTAAGTATATTCACATTAGGGATTGTTATGTCTTCTTGGAGTAATGACCCTTTATTGTTATGTAATGCCCCACTTTATGGCTACTAACTTTCCTTGCTCTGAAGTCTGTTCTATCTGAAGTAACATAGCTGCCTTTGCTTTCTTTTTGTTAATGTCACCTGGTATGTCTTTCCAAATCTCTTAAATTTTAATCTGTAAGTAACTTTATATTTAAAGTGAGTTTTTTTCATGTTAGTAGTGGGAAAAATGTTCAGCAAGAAATATATTAGTTTGTTTGTTTATTATTTATTTATTTGTCAGAGAGAGAGAGAGCACAAGCAGGGGGAGTAGCAGGCAGAGGGAGAAACAGGCTCCTCCCTGAGCTAGAAGCCTCATGCAGGACTTGATAGCAGGACCCTGGGATCATGACCTGAGCCAAAGGCAGATGCTTAACTGACTGAGCCACCCAGGCATCCCAGAAATATGTTAAATGTAAATAATTGTGTTTGTGGTGTGGCTTCCTAATCCTTTTAAAAATGGTCAGTATCTTATAATCGTATGTTATTGACATTTATTTTTTTTTAATTTTTAAACTTTTTTTGAGAGAGAAACAGCCCAAGGCGGGGGAGGTACAGAGGGAGAGGGTGAGAGAGAATTCCAAGCAGGTTCCATGTTCAGCGTGGAGCTCGATGCAGGACTCTATTTCATGACCCTAAGATCATGTCCTGAGCTGAAATGAAGAGTCGGACACTTAACCAACTGCACCACCCTGGTGCCCCTGTAATGGCATTTAAACAGTATTTAAAAAAAAAAAAAATTGAAGCATTTGCTTCATTAAAATTTTTAAATTGAAAAATAACTAAGTGATTTTTCTGTAGTTGGAATATATTTGGGCCTTGTTTTTTTATGCACTGTGACAATCTCTGTCTTAGAAGTGGTGTATTTAGACTATTAATATTTAATGATTGATATAGTTGGATTAATAATCTGTATTTTTTACCATTTCCTATTTATTGCCCTATTTGTTCCTATTTTTGTCTTTCACACATTTTCTGCCTTTTTTGGTTTCAACTGAGCATTTTACATGATTTCATTTTTTTCTCACTTTTTAGTATATCAAATAAACTTTTTAAGAACATTTTTTATTGGTTGCCCTAGATTTTGCAATATATCCAAGTCCATTTCCCAATGACACCGTACCTCTTCACAGGTAGTGCAAATGCTTTACAATAACAGTTTTCCTAATCTCTCCCCTCATCTGTTGTAGCATTGCTGTCATTCATTTCCCTTGTATATTTATATATATGCACACATATATATACACACAGGCATACATAATCTAATATGTTGCTGCTAGTATTATTTGATCAAACCATTATCTGTTAGATCAACTAGTACAAGAAAACAAAACTTTCACTTAATCTTCACTTATTCTTTCTTCAGTGCTCTTCCTTTCTTTATGTAGGTCCGAGTTTCTGCTCTGTATCATTTTCCTTCTCTCTGAAGAACTTCTTTTAATATTTCTTGCAAGGCAGGTCTACTGGCAACAAGTTTCCTGAATTTTTGTCCCTTTGAAAAACTCTATTTCTCCTCCTTTTTTGAAGGATAATTTTGCAAGGTATAGAATTCTAGGTTGGTGACTCTTTTCTCTCAACACTGAAACTATTTCACTTCCTTCTCTCTTTGTTTGCTTAGTTTCTGATGAGAAGTCAGATATAATTCTTACCTTTGCTCCTCTGTAGGTAAGATTCCCACCCCCCTTTGGCTTTTTTCAAGATTTTTCTTCATATTTCATTTTCTGAAGTTTGACTAGTATATGTCTAGGTGTGGCTGCTTTTAGCATGTATCCTGCTTGGTGTTCTCTGACCTTCCAGGACCTGTGATTTGGTGTCTGACTTCAGTTTCGGGGGAATTCCTCTTTCATTGTTAACTTCAAATATTATTTGTTCCTTTCTCTCCTTCTTCCTTCTTTTGTGTTTTCTTTATGTATATGTTGTGCCTCTTGTGGTTTTCCACAGTTCCTAGATATTCTGTTTGTTTATCTGTTTTAGTCTTTTTTTTTTTTTTCTCTTTGGTTTTCAGTTGTGGAAGTTTCTCTTGTCATATATCAAGCTCACGGATGCTCTCCTCAGCAGTGTCCAGTCTCCTAATGAGCTCATCAAGGCATTCTTCATTTTTGTTTCAGTGTTTTTGATCTCTAGCATTTCTAACTGATTCATTCTTGGATTTCCCTTTGTTTTTACATGATCCATTTTTTGCTGTTGTCTACTTTTTCCATTTAAATTCTTAGCATATGAATCATAGACTTTTAAAATGGTAATTGTTACCTACCTGACATATCTGACCCTGATTTTGATGTTTGTTCAGTCTCTTCAAACTGTGTTTTTGCCTTTTAATATGCCTTATAATTCTTTGCCAAAAGGTATATGTAATGTACTGGGTAAAAGGACTGAAGGAACCAGGCCTTTAATAATGTAGTGGTGAGATGCGGGGAGTAGAAGTGTTCTGTACTCCTCTGATTAGCCTTAGTCTTCTGGTGAGCCCAAACTCCTGGATAGTGAACTTGACAGTGTCTCTCAGTTGTTTTTTTCCCCTTTATGTGGGACATAGTGGAGAAGCCTGGAGTTGTGTACTTTCCTTCCCCCAGATAGGTTAGGTTCTGGTAAAATAGTTTCTCCCGAGGACAGGTGTTGCTAAGAGAATATGTTTTGGCATATTTCATATTGTTACTTCTCCCCTCTTCCCACTTGAAGCAAGAGAGAATTTTTCCCCAATCTTCTGTGAGAACCTGGTCAAGCACTTGGAGGTAAAATTCACAAAAGTGAGGGGATCCCCACTGACGGGGTTCAGCCTTTCCCTTGTTATTAGGATAGAGTGGTGAATTGCAAACTGCTTGCATGCTGAACCAGAAACCGAAGTTGTTATTCAGTATCTGTTCATGTATTTCCTTGTCTGACATCTGTACATTTTTTTTTTCTTGGTAAAATTTCTTTTCAAATCTTTTCTCCATTTTTTATTGAATTATTTGTTTTCTTGTTATTAAATTTTGATATTTTTATATATTATGAATACAAGCCCTTTACCTGATAAATGCTTTGCAAACATTTTCTCCCAGTCTGTAGCTTGTCTTTTTATTCTTTTTTTTTTTTAAGATTTTACCCATTTATTCATGAGAGACAGAGAGAGAGAGGCAGAGGGAGAAGCAGGCTCCCAAGGAGCAGGGAGCCCGATGTGGGACTCGATCCCAGGACCCTGGGATCATGACCTGAGCCGAAGGCAGACGCTTAACCATCTGAGCCACCCAGGCGCCCTGTCTTTTTATTCTTTAATGGGATCTTTTAAAGAGAAGTTTTAATTTCGATGAAGCTACAGTAATTAAGACAGTGTGCTGTTGGTGTAGAGACAGGCAAATAAATCTGTGGAACAGAATAGAAAGTCAAGGAATGGATCCACAGTTATTTGGAACACTGATTATTAACAAAGGTACAAAAACAATTCAAATAAAGAAATAACATTATTGTTACTTTTAATATTTTTTAATTTTAAAATTTTAGCATAAGTTAACTGCCATGGCTCAAGAAATTAATGACATAATTATATTCATAACAAAATTTTATAATATTTGAAACTATAGTTTTCATAGCTATAGGTTAAATTGTACAGTATTAGAGATGGAAGGAAACTGATAGATTATTTAGCCCAACTTCTTTGTTTTTCGATGTTGGAATTAAATTCCAGAAAGTTAAATGAACATGCCCAAAGTCCAATTGTCTACCCAGGAAAACACATACTATTTTAATTGTTACGTTTGATTGTTTTGAAAAAACACAGATAACTTTTAACTTTATTATTGTGGATTTCTCTATTCAGTGACTCCATGTTGGGAAGTTATTGAACAAGGTGGTTTTGGTTTTGATTCCACCCCAACCAGCGAATAATCATTTCATTCTGGGTACTGTTTCTTGCTCTTCACTCTCCCTCAATCTGTAAAATGAAAATAATGCATGGAATTAGACTTTGCTTTTCACAAATATTATGGAAGCCAATATAATTAATTCCATGTGCGTAGCAGTTACTTCCAGGAAGGTGACTTGGTTTTGTAGAAAGAAAACTGGATTAGCAGAAAAGCAGACTTTCATTCAATTCCTAAATCTTCCATAAACTGCCCAAGGTGATTGGTCATGTCTGTTTTCCTTCTATAAAGCAAAGAAATTTCTTCTCTTAATTTCTTGAAATCAGTTAAAAATATACTTTGGGTAGCATGTTGGGGAAATTTTTGAATCTCTTTTCTAAACCAAAAAAGACAAAAATGGTTTGTAGCAGAGATAGAATTAGAACCTCTATTTTCTGAGCTTTAAGTTCATTTTAGCTTCAAATATCTCCCCTATGCAGTCACTGACTTTATGTTTGTTTTCCTCATTTCATAATTTATGATTTTACAGTTATATAGTCAAGTCCTGTTGAAATAGAGACAACACATCATTATAAGTGAATAGTTGGAAAAGAAAAGATTCAGACTTTTTCTATATTACTATGAGTCTTTCAATTATATAGTTTCTTGTAAATGAATCATGCAGAGTCACTAAGAGATCTTGGTATCTTTCGTCACTTTGAAAAAAATTATCTTAAAAGAAGAGATTGGCACTTATTAAGAAGTGGTCCTTCACCTTCTCTGCCACATTTCATGGAGCGTTTCTTGTGTATATCACACATCAAGGAAGTAAACACTTCAGATTGAGGGTGTGAGCATCTGACTCTCATGGACTGGGATAGGATTTTGTCTGATATGTTCCCATGCTAAAAGGAAAAAATATGTCCACAGATTGCTAAGATAAATCAGAAATATAATTATAGCTGAGAAGTTGATTCTTAAATGGAGAAACTTTGACTAGATCTCCCCAAGAACTTTAAATAAAAAAAAAATGTGTTAGGAAAATAAACTATACTTTATGAGGGAGAAAAATATAAGAGGTAATCACATTTAACTTTTATTTATTGCTAAGCATTTGCTACACTTTGGTTTAATTCTTAGAACAACCTAGGAAGGTAGGTGATATTATTTCCACTTACAGATGAAGAACTTAAGGCTCAGAGAGTTTCAGTATACTTGTAAAGTATAGTATCTTATCTGCAGGTGAGAGTCAATAACTGGCAGAATCAAAATTAATACTGAGATCTAACTAAATACCAAGTACCTCTGTCCATAAATACATATGCCATAACTGTAGTCAGATATCAAAAGTGTTAACTCATGCAGAATTAGAAAGTTTAAGAGGTAAAATTTCTTTTTACATGTATTTTGCTTGAATTTGTGATATTTCTAAAACTTCTCTTAGATTTAAGATGTGTGACTCACTGGTATGGGGAGCCAGAAAGGAACACTAGTGAGTAAAGTTTTTATGAGGCTTTTGTCAAGTGCGCTGGGAAAAAGCATTCTCTCTGAATACCATCACTCTTACAACACCCTCAGACATTTTTGTCTCCTTGCAGGGCATTCTCTGGACAGATCTTATAGTAGCCTTTAGTTTAGTTACTGACACTCAAAAAAAAAAAAGATGATTTTTTAATCTACGCACTCCAGGCGAATTGATTTTATAATAAATTAATTTTGTACTAAAGTAATTGATTTTTATAATTAACTGTGCAATAATTAACTATCTAGAGATTTGTAAAAATTGAAACATTCATTTACTGGAAAAGTATTATGTTTAAATGTGCTACAATATAATATAATCAAATTTGATACATTTTTAAATGTCTGAATGTCAGTAAACTCAAAACCTCTAATAAATTTTTTTTCTGACCCTACACTTTATTTAGATCATTTTCTATATGTCCACTTTATGTCTGGTCTTTCATGCCTTGACAGTAAATCTTTGCAAATATTTCCTTATTTTGTGTGGTAGAGAAGCTATGCTGCATTGGAATACACCAAAACAAGAAAGAGGAGCTCTCTTTGTAAGTTTAGTAAAATGGGAAAATACATTGGAAACTAAGTAAGCTTTATTAAAGCAAGAACTTTACAGACTGTACCCCTGAAACAAATAATACATTATATGTTAACAAAAAAATTCAAGCACACAATATGAGTAATTTAGGAAGTTGCTAAAACTCTTGTAAGTTAATAAAGAAAAATATATTAAAAAAATAAATAAAACGAGGACTTTGGTGTCATCACACCTGGAAGAGTTCTTGGCACAAAGTGAGAGATCAGTAGCTGGTTCACATTAGGTTGTTCTTGAAGTCTATAAATTATCCTTTCTGGAGATCTCTCTTCTCATGGTTTAAAGGATTCTTCCATGTCTAGTCTTGCAGAAGTAGTATTTGTCTTTGGAACATTTTCTGGTTAAAAGTAAACAACTTTTACCCGTACTCCAATAAAAACATGTTATAAATAAATAACATTATTAAATTATTCTTTATTTTCCATTACCAGGGAGCATGCTAAGCAATCTCTGTTACTATAAAAGGAAAAGGCAGTATCTAAGTAAATGATAATTTAAACCATGTAGCACTTTTAAGACAAAAATAAAGATACCTAAATGTACATTTATATATATATATACATATTTATATACATCTATGTTTCACATATATACACATATATGTACCTGTATTTAGTAGTATAGATCAAGTATATAGATCAAGTAAAATAGATCAAGTATGGATATTTTTATATTTTTTTTCCTTTTTTACACTTCTTTATTTTTTCTTTTAGTGAACTATTTTTGAGGAATGAAACCCAAAAATTAAAAGTAAGGAAAAAAAAAAGCAAAACTACAACATGCTACATTTCAGGCAACAACTAATATTTGCTCGTCTCCTTGGCTCGTTATATCAACTAGTTGCAAGAGATGAATTGGAAAGAAATGTATACATTTTGTGACTTGAGTGTTTAACACCCGCTGACAAATGATTCTAAAATATTTGCATTTCTGTCTCTTTACTGCATCTTTTTTTTTTTAAGATTTTATTTATTTATTTGACAGAGAGAGAGACAGCAAGAGAGGGAACACAAGCAGGGGTAGTGGAGCAGGGAGCCCAATGCGGGGCTTGATCCCAGGATGCTGGGATCATGACCTGAGCCAAACGCAGACGCTTAAGGTCTGAGCCACCCAGGCGTCCCAATCTGCACCTTTTTTTTTCTTAAATCTCTCTCTTACTTTTTTTCATATGTGTAAATGACAGAAGTGAGTACATGAAAAGCATCACATCAACTGTAAACCGGCTCATTCACCTATCTGTGAGTAAATACAAAGGAAAAGCACTTATGTTTGTTATATGTGTATTGCATTCATACTTAAACCACACAAAATTGTAGTTTTTAGGGGCGCCTGGGTGGCTCAGTCGTTAAGCGTCTGCCTTCAGCTCAGGTCATGATCCCAGGATCGAGCCCCGCATCAGGCTCCCTGCTCGGTGGGAGGCCTGCTTCTCCCTCTCCCACTCCCCCTGCTTGTGTTCTCTCTCTCACTGTGTCTCTCTCTGTCAAATAAATAAAATCTTAAAAAAAAAATTGCAGTTTTTATAAATTAAAATGATCAAACACTGACAAGTTCATGTGATTCAACTAATATATCATAAATTTCTTTCCACTGGTATTCTATGGTATTAAAACAGTTCCTCTTTTTTATGGTTAATGGAAATGTATTCCATATATACAGAGCTGTTTGGAACTCCAGAGCTGACTAGTGTTCTATTTTCTGGTTTGGTTAACTTGATCAGTTAAGGTACTATACTACCGACCCAGTTAATTTCTCCAAAAAATATCTGCAAAGGTAGAGTATTAATTAAAAAGAGGAATGAGAAAAGAGGTCTGGATTTTTCCTTGTCCATCCAGGGCTTATTTCTCTTGTAACGGCCTCTCCATCTGTCACCTTCCTAGGACTTCCAAAGTAGACACGTTCACCTCTCCCCACTTAAATGCCACCCCAGTCCTCCCACCTGCTCGTTACTGCTTATTGGAGAAGTAAACTTCAGGGGAAAAAAAATGTTTTCACGTGGTCAGTGAGTTTGTACATTTTTTAAGAGACTTATTTTTAAACGAAGTTAAAAATTTTGGATAGTTATTTTTGTAAGGATAAATGAAATTCTTAAGACATTTTCACTGTAGCATTTGCTATCGGCCTTCCATCTTCCAAAGTATTTTCTACAAATTATGCACCCTGATTATGTTTATGCAAAGCTTTCTAAATATGATGCCAGTCCGCCCTCTGCTATTCATATACACAGAACCCTGTAATTTGTCTTTGCTGTACTTGTCACATTCATAATTAAGTACTACTTGTAAAATTATTTTGAATTACACACTGAGAGAAAATATGTATTCATTAATATGTATTTTATAAATAATTAATTTATTAATTATGAATCATTTATTGCTGTAGGTATAGAAACTGTCACAATGCCAGGCATATCAGGTGCTTATACTTTCTGATGAAACATCTGAATGATTGAAATGTTAGAGTATAACATAGTATAGCATAACTATAGTATAACTAAAACGGAAAAAGCCACATGATTCTCTCTGTAAACAGGGGCTGGACTCAATATGGCCATGTGGTTTAGGCAATTCATTTGGTGTTAGGAAAGCTGCTGTATAAACTTCACCTCTGCCATTTATCAGTCTGGTCCTACTGGGCATGATATTAAATATCTATTAGCCATAGATTTCTTTTTTTTTAATATTTCTTTGTGTTTCTGTTCTTTGTTTTTTTTTTTTTTTAAATAATCTCTATGCCCAACGTTAGGCTCAAACTTACAACCCCGATTTCGAGAATCACATACTCTGCTGTCTGAGCCAGTCAGGCGCCCTCGGGGTTCTTTTTTGTAAAATACTGTGCATAATAGTTCTTATATCATAGGATCATTAGAAGAATGAAATTAGATTCTTTTGTTTTTTAGATTCTTTTGTTTTGGCCTTGTTTCTTGAGCTGGTAAAAATCAGAAAAAAAGATACACAAATGGTTAATAATTATATGAGAAAAGTTTAAACCTAATTCATGATTAAAGAATACAAATTAAAGCAGCAAAATGCCATTTTTGCTTATCAGATTGGCAATGATTAAGATGGTTGATAATATCTAGTGCTGGTAAGGATGTGGTGAAATGTTTATGCTCATACGCCTTTGGTGGCAGCATAAATTAGTGCAGCATTTAAGAGAAATTTGCCTTTCTTTTAATATTTAAAGTTTTTAATCCAGTGACTCAGCAATCACACTTCTAGGTACTCATCCTATAAATCTATTCACACAAATGACAGATGATGCGTGTGTCAGTTTATTTATGGTAACATTTCATAAAACGGAGGGAAAAAAACTAGAAACAAGCAAAATTTTCCCTATTTTTCTAATTTTTAAGAAAAGCTCATAAATATTCATCCTAAATGGGACCCATTTTCCCTTATATGTGTTGAAGGGGTAGAATTAGGGAATGAGAGAAATATTTTTTTCTAAACATCATATATATATACATATTCTTTGTCAAATGTGCTCTAGCTCTTTCTTATTACAGGTAATTTATTGTAGGTAATTTTAGTATTGTAGTTAATAATTGTTATTATTTGCTTTTAAACTTTTTCAGATCATAAAATCCACTTTTTTTAATAGAAGTTTAAAATAGGAAAACTGTAATAAAAAGGTTTCATTTCAATTTAAAGTAGAGGATCTTGTATTAGATGACGTTCCCTAGTTTGAACATAAATTTCATAGTTAAAGCATCTACTCCAATAATCCTAGAAGGAGATGCGCAAGTCAGTACAACCTCCTCGCTCACCCGGGTAAAAGTTTAAGGAAAACACAGATGAATCATACATTTCTGTATAATCTGTGCTTTTGTCAAAAGGAGGCCATGACTCATTTATGACTTTCCATAGTTTTAAAAGCAGTGTTTTTAACCATAGAAAATCTACTTCATGGTCCTATAATGATGACACTTGAGTCAATAATAGACTTTCGTTCATGCATGAATGTTTTTGTAGAACTAAAACTAAGTACAATTGCCCCTTGCTATAATTCCACAAAATAGAATCCCATACGAAGGAAAAGAATATAAAAATCAAGTAGTGGCTGTAGATACTCTATACTGAGTGTTATATACTGTGTTGGGTGCCACAGACATCATCTCAGTTAATCCTCACAACTTTCTATAAGATCAACTTCACCTCAAAGCTCAAGTAGTTACAAAGAAGGCAAAGGACTAGAATTTTTTTTTAAGATTTATTTATTTAATTGAGAGAGAGTGCGTGAGCATGCACAAGTGGGGGTGGGGGTCAGGGGAAGAGCAGAGGGAGAGAAAATTAAGCAGACTCCATGCTGAACACAGAGCCTGACATGGGGTTTGATCTGACAACCCTGAGATCATAACCTGAGCCAAAATCAAGACTCAGATGCTCAACTGACTGAGCCACACAGGTGCCCCCAAAAGACTAGAATTTAAACCCAAATCCATATGATTTCCATATTTTGCTAAAATGACCAAATTACCATGTGATCCTTACTTAATTCATTTCAGGCTCTAGTCATTTTTTAACAAGTCCCACAGTTTTCGGCACCAGATGTTTGGCACAGTATTATGTGAAGTAAGTGCCTTGTCACTCAGTAATAAACAGTAGGCTCCGGCATTGAGAAAGGAAGAGTATTCATCAATGATTCTGAAGTGTTGTTTTAACCAGTGATTTTATTGTTTTCCCATGTAAGATTGAAGGAAACAGAAATACAGTCAGTCCTCTGGATTTTCAACACCTGTAATAGTAATCAACACCTGAATAAGTGGCTGTTAACTGTTCAGTGGTGTCCTTTTAAAATCATTCTTCTCTAGAAGAATTGCTTCAGATGAATTAATTTTTATTTGACCATGAAGATAAGTCAGCTTGCTTCAACAACTCAAAATATGTCAGGACCTTAATTCCTTAAGAAATATTTTTTATGGGGCGCCTGGGTGGCTTAGTCGGTTAAGCGTCTGCCTTCGGCTCAGGTCATGATCCCGGGGTCCTGGGATCAAGCCCCACATCGGGCTCCCTGCTCAGCCAGGAGCCTGCTTCTCCCTCTGACCCTCCCCCTGCTTGTGTTCCCTCTCTAGCTGTCTCTCTCTCTCTGTGTCAGATAAATAAATAAAATCTTAAAAAAATATATTTTTTATTTGCTTCATCATTCCTTTGAGGATTTTTTTCAAGCTGGCTACCTTATTTTAGTTCCCATTTCATTTCACTCTTTGTTAAAAGAATAGTATTTAAAACAAAAGGATGCTGCAGAAATTTAAAGATAATGAAGCTGTTTCTACTAGCTATGTCTTTATGTCTCTTTGAAAGCAATGGGAGGCTCATAAACAGTGGAAAAAACTGAGGTTAACACCCCATCTCTGAACCATAAGTTACATTTCTTGTATTATAGCACTTATTCAAGCGTTATGCTATTATTTTCTTTAAAGTATTTAACCTGGAAGCTCTGACAAGGGAAAAGTCTATCCCGAACATAAATCATGCTATATTGGAACTACACAGAGAAAAACTTTGTGTGTGTAAGAAGATGCTGCTCTGTCATCTTAGCTTTACTAATGTTCTTTATGTCCCTGTCATGTTGTCTCTCATAAGTGACTGTGTTTGAGAGAGGAAATTGGGTGTGGGTTATTTATGAAGTTCCTACCTTTAATGAACTGGTGAAGTAAATACCCCGTATTTTTTATTACTCCAGATACTGTAGATTCTAGAGCTCCTACTTGGAAAGAAAAGAAAAGTAAATAATGTTAGCATAAAAAATTTGAAATTAATCGCAACCCTATGATTTGAGCAGATTGAGTTCTTAAAATGCATGCACTAGCTATACTGAAAGGCTTAATTAATCCTGGCTTGCTTTCTGGAGCTCGTATTCTGAGAACTTCATTCTGAGAGTGAATATTTTGCCTTTGATGACACTTAGGGCCCCAAATTATCATACTGAGATTTCTAACACTGATTTAGCTGTAATAATGGGAAAACAAATAAATTATTAGATCATCCAGACACTTCTCTTTACACTTTGTTACAGCTTTACTAGTTATTTTTCATAGATGGGAATTTTCACAAATAACAAAAGCAGTGTAGTAAAGGCAGGTTGCCATATATCACAACCTTGAACTCTGTGAGAGCCATTTTCTTGAGAGAAGTTAGTAAAGTTAACAGTTAGGTTCTCTAACAACACTTCAGTAAGGATCTAGTAAAAATCACATGGCGCTACCCCAAAACAGCCATTATCAAGGAGAAATTTCATAGCTTAGCAAAACACAAAGTGCTCATATCAAATAGGATTCTTAAGAAAGCCAACCTGAATTGTGATGAAGCTAAATAAAATATGAAGCTTCTTGAAATTAAGATTTATATTTTTTTCTTAAATGAAGCAAATGATTTTAATTTAATGAAAGAAGAAAATGAAAAATACATGTCTGTTCTATTTACCAATTCTTCTACCTCTTAAATTCAGGAATTTCTCAAGGATCTGTCTGTCCATGGCTTTCCTCTTTGCCTTTGCCCCCCTTGGGAGGCTCTATCCGCTTTCCTTTTCAACTAGCATCCCTGAGTCTTTGCTCTTTGGATCCACATTTCTCATTTTTTTTTTTTTTTTGGTATGGATAAAATTGCACTCATAATCTGCACTACAAATTATGCCACTAATTTTACATTTTAGAACCAATCTTAATGGTAATTACTCATTAACCAGCTACTATTATAAGCACTTTCCATTGTCTCACTTAATTCTGACCACAAACAGTAAAGGTTTATAATGGTTCTTGATGTACAGAAATGGAAACTGAAACTTAAGGAAGATTAAGTTCAAGCCACTCCAAAGTGACACAGCTAATGGGAGACAGAGCTGGGACTTCAAGTGGTTCTGCCTCCAAAACCTGTGTGCTCTTCCACTAGGCTGTTGAAAATCACCTTCTTCATCCAGATTTGAAACCTGAGACATATCTTTGATATTATTTTCTCCTTTAATACATGCAATTATTTAACTTGCTCGTCTATAGATAAAAAATACAAATTTTGAGCCCCATAAGAATACTACTATGGTATATCATATATACCATATGTAATATATATATATGATGTTTTTCATTTATAAAAATGCTCATAGCATCTTGTACAGTCCTGCGAATTAGGCTGAAAATCAAATGTGTTGAATAAATTAAAGACATTTTAATTCTATCTCAAAATTTACTTCCTACATCTACCTTTTTCATACATTCCCTGTAACTTCTACAGTGCAGACCTCTCAACACCTTGACTTTGGTTTTTTCAAGAGTCTTCATTGTTCTTTTAGTTTCAGCCACTCCCTAGTGTCAGTCACAACACATTTCTCCTTGAGCAAATTTTCAAAGTATGAGGCTCTGAATATCTGCTCAAAACCCCACTGTCTGCAGAATAAATATCTCTCACCTAGCATTTATGGCCTCAAAGAATAATATCATTTGATTTTCCCAATGTTTCAGGTAAGCTAGGACACAAAATTATGACCTCTACACTCAGGATTCATTTTTGTCTGATGCTTTCCTCCATACCAGTGAATCAGAGCCTTACTTCCTCAGCATGATAAAATTTTACTGAATCATCTGGGCTTAGCTGTTCTACAGGAATGGATGGTTTAGCCAATAGGAATGAATGAATGTACATGATGCATTGTGCACCTCTCCTGAATATTTATCACTTTATCCTTAGTGATTTTAGTATGCCTTACTTTATACATATAATATATATATATATTATATATATAATTCTTAGCACAGAACATGGTCATATTTGTATGTTCCACAGAATGATGATCATATTAGTTACAATAAATGTTGACTGAATGAATAAATAAATGAGTGAGTAGATGGATGGATGGATAGATGAAAGAATGAATGGATAGAATTGAATGAATAAGTTTTCAGTGGAATAGAGCATTCAGATGGGCCAAAATGTTTATCAAATTCTTGACTCCCCGAAGAAAAGAAAAACTTATAAAAAGAAATGCACTGGCATTTATTATTCACTCAACAGACAGTTGATGGGTTCTACCACATGAGAGAGACTCTGCTGAGTATTTTGTTATCATGTTCATGCTCATTTATAAATATATCTTGCCTAGCAGAACATTTTTGCATATCTTAGACACAAAGGAGTAATAAACTGTGGTGTGGGTAAGCTGCCACTTAACAGCTCTATCAAAGCAATATATTTAACTCCTAATGTTAAAAATGCAAACAAACCTTTAACTTCCAAGATCAATTACACCTATAGAAGCCTTGCTGGGAACAGCATTCTATCTTGTCAAGGACTCCTTATCATCAAGGAAGAATAAACACTCTAATTATTTTTTTTTACTTTTTTGTTTATTTTCTAATTGGGTCATTCATTACTTTCTAGAATTCAAATCCACATCAGATTTATAGTTGGAGGCTATTGAAATATTGATTTGGTTATAGAAATGTCAAGCTTGGCAGGTAAGCTGTCTTTCTGCCAGAAAATGTTTTTGCTTTGTTAAACTTGTGGAAAAAGGCTGATAGAATGTAATGAGCAGCAATTTGCATCTGTATCAGGCATGGAGAGAAGTTTTTAAAATTTAAAGAGTCTCCTTAGCATTCCTCCGATGCCAAATTCCTGGAATTAAGGTAACAAATTTGAACCGTGGTTTACAAGTCTTAATGATTAAAAAGTGTGATGTTCATTTTCTGTTTCTTTAGGCCCATGCTACCCTTAAAGGGGCTCTAAATCGTACAAGGGTGTCATTATCCCGGTAGAGAGTGTCACTGGAGTTAGACACAGATTACATGTGGTTCTGCAATTTCTGGCCATCTTTCTCATATATCTCAGTTTAATAGTCTTTAATTTAAGAACGACAGAGCTTCCCTGCTTATCTCTCATTGTTGTAGTGAGAAGAATGGCTATATTTTTTGAAAGTATCGTCCATCCTCTGTACTTTTAAAATACACATTTTTTCCTTGGGAAATCATTACGTAAATCCCATACATACGTGTATCTCTACAGGAAAAAAAAATTACTCTATTTCCAGTGAGCTGATCAGGAAAAAATAGGGGGTGTTTCTTAAAAAAGTGGAAAATTGAGAAAAGACAGTGATACGAACGGAGAGACTGTGAGTACCTGCATGGTGCCTAACTGCGAAGAGTGTTTTGGTATGTCAGAAATTATTTTCTACTCTATCACTTTAAGTAAATCTTATTATATGCAGACCTCTTTCTACTCTCTAAAGATAAACACTGTGTACACTTACAATAGACAGCCAATTCTCTCCCCCAACTGGGTGAATGAGAATAAGCTGCCGGAAACCAAAAAAAAGGGGGTTCTCTCTAACTGCCCCCACTCACCCATAATATTTGTATAAGGGAAGAGAGATTTGTTGCACTTACCCATTTATGCATTAAGAGCAGAGAGACGATCCTGGAAAAAGAGCAGCCTCCCCAGGTCCTCCCTAGAGCTATTCCTCTTTGCTTCTCCATCACACTGTCAGAGGTGGCATGACCTAAACCACATTGAGTTGGTGAGACTAAGTTCTCTGCTATTGACAGAACTGAGAAGGTGATCAATTCCAAAGTAGCATGCTGCAAATTTTGTCCCCAACTTCAGTGGAGAGAATCATAACACATCAGTTTTAGTGACCATAGCTGCTGTTATTTTCCTCTATTTCATGACTAGGGTTTGCAAATAAGTGTTTCAAATCAAGACGGTATATCAACATCATTTTTTTTTTTTAATTCTGGGAGGTGAGTTCCTTAGCAAGTTCTTCTGAACAAGCCCTACACACTCTCTGCCTTATATACTTCGATCTGATGATTCAAAAAAGAAACCTTTAATCTCACTTCACCGATCGGCTAAGATATTTTAATGTTTTAGCTGTGAGTAAAAATATATGCGTTCTGAAAGAGAACACCACCAGTCTTCAGTGGCCAAGACTCTAGAATTAGTGCTGGAAAAATTGGCCCCGTGCTTCTGTTTCTGCCCACGGTTTTCAAATTAAGAATGATGTTTTATACTTCATGAAGGAACCTTCATTGCTCGTCAAGAGGACTCAGGATACCAACTCTCCAGCCCCTGACAGTACAGTGTAAGTACCATACACAGTCCTTTTAAACTCTAGGAAATATTTTCCCTCCTGGATTATCACTTTGGAAATTCTCATTTTCAATCTGCTACTCAATCCAAAATAGCATTTTTATAAAACTCAAATTGTAATTGAATTTCTTTTTTCCCTTACTTTGTGGAATTCTTCCAAAAATTTAAAATATGTTCTTCAAGAGAAATCCTAAGTCCACAAACCCCACAATGTGAAAGTGCATTCAGTTCACTCTGAAGATATGGAAGTAGTAGTAGGATTTAGTGGTAAGGTCTCGATACATACATTTGGTGTTACTATTACAGAAATATCTAATTCATGTAAGGAAAACAAGTGTATGGTCCCAAGCCCCTGACTGGGTTGTCTGAGAAACCGGGCATACCAATGAGGCATTCTCTCTTTTCTACTCATAACATTTGCCAAGATTACATGAACTGTAATTCTAAACGTGTAATTCTAAATGTATAACATATTAATTCTAAATTCCGTTACTTACTCAAAGAAGTGGCGGAAGAGATAGGCATAGTTAGAATCTGCTACTGCTGACAGAGAAAGTTAAACTGATGTCTTCTTAAATTTATTGCGTTTGGTTTTGTTTAGATTGTCAGAAACAGAAAAGAAACGATGTGAGAATTCTAATGTTCGGAGGTCATATGGATGAAGCTCCTTATACATTACAAAATGCAATACAGATTCAAAATGCTAACTGATACCCCTAACTGGACTGGACTCGTTGTCCCTCCAATAGGGTTTTAGGTTTGGTGCACCTGCTCTTCAGGTGGACTGGTGCACCTCTCTGCCCTCGTGTCTGTGAGGCTGATATGCAGGGCTGTCCTTCCTAAACAGACTCCTGGGCTCCATCCCTAAAAGTCAGGTCTCAACGCAGCTGCATATCCTGTCCTGGTCAAGTGCAGGCTGATGAGCTCTTTTATTTCTTTGGAGTTTTGGCCATTCTCTGTCTTAAAAGGTCTAAATCTGCAATTTAACAAATTGGCATGACCACTCTCTGTGACGCTAAGCAGTTGGTCCCCTAAAACTGGGAATAACTACCGTGAAATCATGACTTACTACTTTCAGGTCTTAAAATCTTTTGAAGTGGAAGTATTTGATGAGACAAGCGCACCTATTAAAAGACTTAAAAAGGTAGCATGGGTGAGAATCAGACTCCTCTAGATGCACTCATTTGGAAATATTTGAACGTAATTTACACATAAGGGGCCTGGGTGTTGAGAACCAACCAGCATATTTTCAGCCAACTGTGTATCCTTGGCCATACACCCCTCTTCGGTCCCTTTCTTTGACTCCAGATTGGGAGTTTGGAGCAGGTGGTCCTTGTCAGCCTGCGCATCGAGGATTTTCACCACTCTGGATGGGGAGGTGTACGCCCTGTGCCAATCAGACTTATGAGTGGAAAAATCACTGAATTATATTAGACTGTTTGTGCCCCCCCAAACCCAGAAGGCCAGTACCCTCTCCATTTTGTCCCCAGCCTCTAACATTGCACTGTGTAGAAAGGATTGATGGAAAAATGAATTGATTTATACAATTAATTAATGATCCACTAATAATCATTTCAAACCATAACAATCTTCACTGCTATAAAATAGAGATTCTTCTCCTACTGGACTAAAAGAAAAAAAAAATCATTATCACATCTTTACTCTATCTCAATCTGAATTTGTGTGCCAGAGGTGAATTTCCACTGACTCAGGTAGAAATTTAGAGAAGAGGAAAAAAAAAGAAGAAAGGAAAAAAATATATGTTGGAAAAATATTTTAAAATTTTAGTTGTGGTTCATATTTTCTGCAGCTGATATTCTTAACTTACAAAAATTATTTTTAAAACATGAAACCATTTTAAGTCTCTCAGAAACACTTGCTTAAATGATGAAAACTTTGAATATGTTAAGCTCCCCCCAAATAAATGGCTTTACTTTGTTTCTATTAGTCAGTTACACTGACATAGACCATGAAACAGTATCTAACTTATTACAGGCTTGGGTAAGAGGTAAGCTCAGAGGCTGTCCCCTAGAATCCCTTAAACTCATTTAAATCACACATCACATGTTTGCAGGCAAGTCTCATCATGAGCTCTCTGCCATCCCTCCATTTCCCTCTCTGCTGTTGAGCAAAGTAGTTTCAGAAAGTCTCCTGGTTTACTGCATTCACACCGTTCTCACTATTAGGTTATTAAAGTGTGTCAAGTTTAACTAGATTCCTCCATGACTATTTATGACTCTATTTAATACATTTTTTATGTGAACAGCCTCCCTAGAAATAATCATTTTGTCCAGTAGATGTTCAAGCCTTTAAAATAGTCTGCACCATGCTAAGAGTAACAAATTCAGTTTCTGGAAGCATCAGCTTAAACCATAATAGTCAGGTAAGTCACTATAGTCAAGAAACCACTTAAAGTTTTAAAAACTGCTTATTATTCTAAGAAAATATCAGCTCTGTTTGATTTCCATCACAGCACCAAGGAAAGGAAAAATGGGGCCTTCAAAAGAAGTGAAACTAATTTTTAAATGATTAAGGGGACGTTAAGCAGTGTTTGACGATCAGGGGCAATCATTACTTAGAGTAAATTGACTAATACTTCTGATAAAATTAATGAATGAACATTTTAGGATTTTTAAACATTTCTATAAAAACCCTTGTCTACTCTCCTTAGGATAATTAAAAAAAAAAAACTGGACTGTGAATTACACAGAAAAAAAAATTCTTTTGTGTTTATAAGATAGCCAATTTTATGTATATTTTGATTTGATCCTTCCCAGATCTTTGCACTCCCTGCAACATGATTTTTCTTAATTAAAACCACAGTGGAGTGATTCATTTAGGGAAGATAAAAGCAGAGTCCAAGGGTCAGCACAATGACATAGTGGAAAGTGTCAAATGTTGTCCCCTGATATTTTCAGAGTTTAGAGGCGACCATTTCCTGGTTTAGTTCTGCCCACAGATCTCCCATAGAAATTCAGAAGAACTGATGAACCCTTTCAGTGTATTAAAAAGAGGCTGTGTCCCCAGAGAATGGTTCCATTGAATTGTTTGACTTGTACATCTTCCTCTTCAAAATGCTTAAGTTCTTGGCCAAGGTTAAATCACCTCATTTTTGTTATGGGAACAAATTTCCAAAATAGATTCATCTTCTACTGATAGCAGAAAAGGATGGAAAAACTTTTCTGTTGGAAAGGAAACAGATCAAATAAATAAATGTCAAGACAGACTTTAGGGCTGTGAGTAGTAATAGTTTGACTTGCATTGAAGCATTGGGGCCAAATCTATAACCTCAAGTAGGAAGAACATTCTTCCTTAAGAAAATCAGCAATTCAAGGGGTAGAGATTACTTACTACTTAGGTAAAAGTAAAAAGCAGAGAATTTAACTCCTTTAAGGGATTTGTTAAGCTTCATTTAAATTGTGTCTGACTAAACAAAAAATCTTCAACATTTAGCTTCAAAAAAAATTCCGTGTTTGAACTATTCTGACTGAACTGGGTGTGGGAGTGATTCACCTTCTCCAAGGTCACAAAACTCGCCTTACTCCTTGCATGGCCTTGTTGTTGCATCTATTAAATGAGAACACCCAAGGAGGGCACTGGGGTAGCCCTTCAGTTTTAAAGGAGTATTGCTTAACCTTTCAACATAATGATTTAAAACTACAACATTCTCCTTTTTTTTTTTAATGTTATCATTTAAGTACTTCCGTGAAAGACCAAACGTGTTCTGTAAGAAACTGACTTCCCAAATGGTAGCTAAACAACTTCTGATTAAAAAAAAAAAAAAAAAAAAAAGGTTATGCAGGACAGATATATGCATATGCAGAGCTGCATTTTAACTGAGAGGCTAATGGCCATTTCAGATGTTTGTACCACTAGCTAGTAAATTCAAATGTTTGTGGTAAAAGACAGTGTGTTAGAGGTCTCAAGATGACTTTCATTATCCTTTCATGTTCTTGGTCACTTACTAGTTTCTGAAATCCCTGTGTATGTTTTGAGTCTACTCAGAGTTAAGGTCAGGGTAGACATTGGGAGGTGAGTAAATTCAGCTACTTTGAGTTACACAAAGAAGGAGTAATAAGGTTTTTTAGGGCTTCTTTCCTCATTTATTTTATGCTTAGATATAATAAGAATGACTGACATTTTAAAATAAATACTTGTTTACCTACAGGAAGAAATAAAAAAGTTAAACCTGAGGGAAAAAATTGGCTTAAAACAACAATGTTAGAAAAATATGGAGCATATGAGGGCAAATATCTAACATCTTTATATCCAAGATTTATACTCCATGTAAAATATGAAAACAAAAGTTATCAGCTAAAGGAGAAACTGCTGTAACACAATTATGAATGCTAAATTAGTTATATTTACATATTGATATAATAACATAAAACAGTTATATTTAAATAATATTTTACATATAGATAATTAATATAAATTATAAATTATAATATAAATTATTTTATATTTGTAGAAATCAGATTCACATGGTGCTCTTTTAAGATATGAAAGCTGTAGGGCGCCTGGGTGGCTCAGTTGGTTAAGCGACTGCCTTCGGCTCAGGTCATGATCCTAGAGTCCCGGGATCGAGTCCCACATGGGGCTCCCTGCTCAGCAGGGAGTCTGCTTCTCCCTCTGACCCTCTTCCCTCTCGTGCTCTCTATCTCTCATTCTCTCTCTCTCTCAAATAAATAAATAAAATCTTTAAAAAAAAGATATGAAAGCTGTAAGATAAGGTAAGGTTTAGTAATTTCAAATCTAATATATATTACAGTATCATTTTTTTGGTAGGATGTATCAAGTTTATAAAGTCTGTTACATCTATTCTTGGCAGTGTATGTGGGTTTTTTTATGTAGAATGAAGTGATATTTCTCTATTTTCTTGACTCCAAATAAGTCATCTAGCCAATGACTACCCTCTGGGGCTAAAAACCACCACACCAGGGCAAAACCTCCATGAATCCTGCATTAACATGAAAAGATTAATAAAAAACATAACTCAAAAGATCAACGTGCTTTGCAGTAGTAACCCTGGAAGTCTGAATGAAGCATAAGAACAATGGGAATTGGGAACGTAAATCTTGAAAAGGTATGGCATTGAAAAAGACACCAATAACCTACTTCTCGTAAGTTTGGTATTAATCTCCAGTAAATTCTTAAAAGCACTTGTATTTTAAAAAACAAGAGCATTTTCCTGTGCAGACACCGCTGTAAAAAAATTCCAGAAAAATAATGTTCTAGAAAATATATAACATATGTAGGCTGATGTTCTTGCCACAAAGGTTGGAATCTTTCCTGTATAATTACAAATTTGATAATACTGAAATTCCACTTGGAATGATTATTAAGGCCAACCAAGGGAAATTGCGTTAAGAGTGAAATGCTAAGGCTGATTCTCATGTTAGTTTGATGGCCAGGCTTAAATGGGTGACTGCTAAAACATTTAGAATACTGACTTGGAAAAGTTTTAAATTCTGACCCTTCTGAATTTTATCTACATAATGCCCAATTCTTGCATTTTTGGAAACATGGGACAGTGTCACTGAGATTTTAAGCTATCTAAACTAATTTCAAATGCAACCATCAAACAATTTCAGAGTCAGAATCAGGACTCATAATAAGACGTTCTTGTTGATTTTTCTTTTCTTCTTTCTTTTTTTTCCCATCATTCGAAGGATCTGAATTACGCAGGGTTTTGTAAAAGGATGTCCTATTGCCAAGGCAGTAAAATCTTCACCACACATGAGATGTATTTCTTCATTAAATACTTGAAATATTCTTTATGGATCACGAGATTCCCCAAGTATCTGAATGTAGCATAAAATTCTTGTTATTAGAAAGTTGCGGATGCTCCATGTAGTTCAGATGTTCTAGTCCCTCAGGCTATCAGCCCAGAAGTCTCCAGTTCCAGTGATTTGTTAATGATCAACGTAGCATTCATTTGATCCTGCAGTATCAGACTGCTTTACTACCAGGAGATTATAGAGACCACCTGCAATTGCTATATTTAGAAGTGAACAAACTAGCTGCTCAAAATATCTAGTGCCTTGCAAGGTCACATATCTGAAGATGGTTAAAACATAAAAATACATGGTAAACCTTTGGAAGAAAAATAGAGAGAACCTAGTGATTTCTTTTAGTCATACATTTTCTTCCTTCCTTCCTACCTTCCTTTTCAGAGGATTATTAGAGTATTTCTCATACTGCTTCCAAACCTTTGAAGAATAAAACTTATTTATGTTGCTCACAGGTAGATGATCATGTGGACTGGCTGACACTTTTAAATACAATTTTTACTTTACATTATTTGATTCAAAAACAGAGATGCTGTCTTAAAATGACTGACTTCTCTTTTAATTGGTGAGGAGGTTACAAATGGCATTCAAGGGCCAGAATCTACCTCTCTCCTAAAAAAATAATGTGCTAATAAAAAGTACATCAAAAGGAAATTATAGTTATTAAAAGGAGGTTAAGTAATAGAGACTACTATTGCCCTTTGAAGGCAAATTTCTTTCTAAATACTGATAGTTATGAAAACTTCAAGTACATTAAAATCCAATGGCATTTGAAGAAACATGGCCAATCAAACACACTGTTTGATCACCTAATTTTAGAAACAGTGAAGGAAATGATAGAATAGAACATAAATATGTAGGATTTTGGCTGAAAGTTGACTATAGGGTCTGTCAAATACTGAAATCTATTTTAGAAAAGTCCAGCACCAGTTTCTCTGTTTTTCCCTTGTGTCATACTAAATTATACCTAGGGCAAATATTCGTTTGAGATTTTTACCTACAAACTAGGTGAGCAATAACACAATACATTATTTTACAAAAACAAAAATCAGTACTCTAGATCCTTTTTGTAATAATTCAGTTATTTAAATTTAAGCTTGTTTTAACCTAGTCAGATTACCTGAGGCTATTTTCTTTTTCTTTTTTTTTTATGATTTTATTTATTTGAGAGAGAGAGAGAGAGAGCACAAGAGGGGGGAGCGGGAGAGGGAGAAGCCGACTCCTCACTGAGCAGGGAGCCCGATGCGGGACTCGATCCCGGGACTCCAGGATCATGACCTGAGCCGAAGGCAGTTGCTTAACCAACTGAGCCACCCAGGCTCCCTACCTGAGGATATTTTCAAAGCTATTTTAAAATTATAGTCTGGTAACTCGTAAACATACTGTAAACTAGTGAGGAAACTTCACTTAGGGTCCAAGATTTCTCATTCACTGAACACTTCAGAGCATCTGATCATTCCTCTCCTGTTGTTATTTTATAGTATACTTTGAATTGTGGTTGTACTTTGACTTGCCATATATATCCCTCTTCCCACAACGTATCATGTGACTTGTGAATTAAAATTGCCTTATTATCAAGGTCTTAAGTGAGTTGCATTTACTATGTTCTTCAGAAGCAATTTTTGTTTTGATTGAATAAACATAACTGATGCATTCTTTCAAATGATATTAAATTTAACAACAATACAAACATTGCAAAGACTCAGGGAATAACAGAGCTCACGTGGATGCTCCTGATTTTTACTGACAATAATTCAAGTAATAGAATGTCAAACCTTCTTGAAAATTTTATTTTAGGAAAATATGATTCCATCATGTTGCTGTTATTTTTTTAACCTAAAAACTATCAGAGCGATTATTGGAAGTGCTAACTACTTAGATGTCTAAAATAAATATAAAGTTCCCTGTAGCTCTGGGATTTGGGTCTAGCCTCATAGGCTTTCTAAGTATGAATGTAGTCACCAGAGGAATTCTAATTATAATGATCAATAGGCATTTATTAATATTTTACATGTTGCCTGATAGATCCTATGCAAAAATGCAGACCAAGATGGGGTTAATGCGTAGAAGTAAAGAGAGCAGTAAACAAACTAGATGTGCTTCAATTTCAAAACAGCATTGATTTCAAAGAGGAAAACAAGAGTTATTGAATAGCCACCCTCTGTGTATCATTTAAAGCAAAATAAAACCGAGAACCAAGGCAGATGTGCTTGATCGTACGGCTGCAAAGCAGGAAGTGGAAACAGGGTTGAGATTGTTATAAAGCAAAGCTGTGTGCGTCTTTCACCTCTCACTTTGAGGCCTGAGTGGTGAAATGCCACAACTTTTAAAAAACTTCCCTTTCAGGGCAATCGACTGAAAAAAACCCAAACAAAACAAAACAAAAAAAACAACCTGGCAGCTAGGTAGAGGTTCCTGTGTACATCATTGTATGAAGAAAGAACCAGATGAATAAAATTCCTGATCTTGTCAAAAACAATACTCTTTAACCTGGAGTGAACTGACTAGCAATGCCAACACGGGGGCGTGTGTGCACGCGCGCGCTCACACACACACACACACACACACACACACCCACACCTCAAAGAAGTCATTTAAAATGAAAGAAAGGCGATTTTTTTTTCAAATTCTGATTAGTGAGGATCCACCTTCTTCAAGTTTCTTTCAAAAATTGAGATACAACATGAGAGAATAACAGCCTTCAAAATACAGTTTATAACCGAAGACTTGAAGAGGCAGGTTGTATTGCTCCTTGCTGGATTAAAAAAAAAAAAAAAAAATACTGTTGCTGCTATTTGAGGAAGTGGTCTCTGAAAGAGGGAAGGATTCTATACAAAGAAAGATGTCCTGGATTACAATGCTTTTTCTTCTTGAATTACTCTCAGATTTTTTTTCCCCATTGACTCATTCAAGGTCATACTCAACAGAAAGTCAACTGGATAAAAGACCACAAGCGACTGTTCTAAACATCAGCAAATCTTACAGCATGAATTACATTCGAGATAAGTGACAGATAATCTCACAAAATTGGTTGGTTTACCAAATAGTGTACTATCTGCCTCCCCATATTTATTAGGGGGTAGTGTTCCCCTACTCTAATTGTTGGGATCACTTTATTTTCCCTATGTTCTCCTCTCAAGACAAGCTTTTGTTTTAGAGTATTACATCAATTCCTAGAGAACTGAGATTATGCTTACTCCGATTACATTATTTTCTATTCTTGAAGCACGATGTCTTAGTCAGAGGACTTGAGCCTACTTTCTGAGTATCTTCATCTGTTTCTAAATACTAAAATGAGAGAGGAGGGGAATGTTCCCTGGAATGGTCATCAATGGACTTTAAAGGATCACACGTTCACAATTAGCTCTTTGTTATTTTTGTCCCTACTAAAGCATTAGTATTGAGCCTTGATTCACTGAAGCAAATAAAAGATCGCTTTCTCTGCGCTGGATATTATCCACCATTTTCACTGATTACTAAGATTAGATAATTTGATTGCATCGGGTAGGTGTCTCTTTTCCTTCGGCACTTCTCTCCATAGATTGTTTTTAATGCTAAAAGAGCAAGATTTGCACTAGAGAATTAGTTTTAGGTAAAATGTACACAAAAGCCTGTGTTCCCACTCTGCTCTGACTTTGCGTTGACTAGGAATGCTGTAACATCTTGATAAGAATTTTTGGGTGTTACTTGAAGGAGCATAGCGTGCTTCCTTTGCATATTAACATATAAAAGATTTAATAAAGAGCTGGGAACTAATACTGTCTCTCTGGGGTTAGTAAACAGCTATCACATTTAATTGTCTGAACCTGAGGAAATCTCACAGGATTTGATGTTGGTCTATGTAGAGGAGATGATGTCCATGCCTCCTTGACTCCAGGAACCCACTTGCTGTCCCAATAAAGAGATATCGTTGGTTAGGCAAGCTGTGTACCTTTCAGAATAATTATTTTGTGGGTAATGTGCTCAGACACTAGCCCCATGTTTTTTCTGTGTTTTTTAATGAGTGTGCCAAACATATCTAAAACGATTTTCTGAGTAGGGTGTAGAACAATGTCACATACAGCAAAATCTATCTATGGCAATGAATCTACAGGTTTTATCACAACACCTTCACGGCTAATTGTGTGTGGAACTTGCGGGTAGCCTCAGACTGTGTGGGACTTCAGTGAATCATAAATATATTGCTGGGAGAATACAGACTGGGTAGCCATATATGCAAAGGAATATTTGATGTCCCGGACCTGTCACAGCACTGAGCAAAACAGAAAAGGGGAGGGGTAGGGTTGCTCTAGACAGGAAGGGGTAAGTAAAGTTGAAAGACCAGGATGGAGACGAGTATGTCTGTTTGTTTCATGGTGGTCCCTTAGATAGAGTGAATAATAGTTAATAATAAGAACTTGTGCTTACATAGCTTTTGAAACGTGCCAGGCCCTGTTCTAAGTGCTTCTACAAGTGTTAGCTTTGGTAATCCTCACAGCAGGAAGTGAGTACTAATATTCCTCCTATTTCATAGACGAAGAAACTGAAACAGAGAGAGTTCAAGTCACTTCAGTTCAAGTAACTAGAACGCAGAATGAGCCTATGGATTCCCAGGCTTGCACAAGTGTGTTCTTAGCTACAGCAATGTACTGTCTTTCAAACAGGCACAGCTCACAGCCACCCGTGAGCCCTCATAAAATTCCCATTTTTATATTGACGATATCCTAGTCTTTTCAATAACACATAGGAAAACTTGTCCCCAAATTCCCATGTCTCTGAAGTGTCCCCCCCTTTTTTTTGCAATTGGTAGCCATAATCATTTATGTTTCTAGTTATTTTGCAAAGTGAAAGTATGTTCTTAAAAACTGTTTTATGATAAAAATAATCTGTACTCACTGAGTGAAATTTGGAAAGTGTACAGGTATAGTTGAGTAGGAGTGGGCCACACCGTTGTGGTTCTTTTCCCCCCTTAAGCAACTCGTTATTAATATGTTGAAACGTTTCCCTGAAAATCCTTTACCATTCATTAATTTATGGTCATAGTAAATATGTAATATTTGCTGCTTTTTTATTTAGCATTAAATCATAAAACAAAATTTCTCATGATTTCAAAACCTCCTCGAAAGTCTGGCTAGATGTTGAATCCATCACATTGATTCATTCTGTAACAATTCAGTACTTTGTTAGCTGCTGTTCTCTAAAATGGAGATGCAGCTGGGAGCAAGACATGTTCTCTCCTCATGAAGTTGAATCTCCAGTGAGTCTGACACTAAACATTTCACCAAACATAATCTGTTTAATAATAGGTGTCTCTGTTCTGACTAATAAGTAGAAGGGTTTCACTTTTAAGAAATTTGTTTTCTCTGAATAAAGGCAGTAGAATAAAATGATACACTTTACCATTCCAGTGCTGGGCAATAATATTGAAGAGTATGTTTGTTTTTGTTTTTGTTTTAACTTTTTTCACTAGCAGGGGATGCTTTCAGCTTAAAATAAATTGTGGCAATGAAAATGTGGAAATTTAGAGATCGTCCTAAAGTTTCTACTGTCTGTGGCTGTTAGAGTACAAATATTTATGTTCAAAACTAGTCAAGATTCAAAGGAAACTCATTCTTAAACCACATCTGTGCATCATTTAATGCAGTCACATTTTTCACTTTTAATGTCTCATGTTACTAAAATATTTTGGTCCTAGGATGTATCTTTTTATGATACATTCCTTAAGTTCTGCCTAAACTCTGAGCACGGTGCCCTAAACATAGTAAATATTTTTTTATAAGAAAGGATTGCACTGAGTTGCCCTGAATAATACAATTAAAACTAAGTTCTATTTTAAAAGGCTAAAATAGCAAAAAGACTTTAGTTACCTTGTAATGAAGAGCCACATTTCGTTTCTGATTCCTTCAGAGATTCAGTAAATGTAAATAATTTATTAAATTATCCAATTATGCATACATCCAGCCAACAAAGAAATCTTTATTGCTTTGGATATCCACAATAATTTAATTTTATGCAACAGAAGAAAGGTGCACATGGTTTACTTTTCAAATATACTAGAATAAAATTATTGAAATAAGAAAATTTTAGGCAAGAAATTGTCATGCTGATAGTGAAAATTACTTCATTATAGTCTTTATAAAAGGTAACTGAATTACGTCGATCTCTATTTAATCAAGGGTCTATGTTAGTTACATATAATGAGCAATCATTTGTAAAACAAATTTGTTGAATGGACTGCTGTTTTAATTATTTTTCATTTTAACTAGTTATGTTTGTGTTTATCCTCGCATGAAAATGTATGGATTAAATAAAATCCCCAGTGTGGATATATCTCTGATTACATGACGGAAGTGTCTGGTCTAACATGTTCTTTCTCGATGGATTCTGCTGTAGCCTAGCTCCGCAAAGGGGTTGAATGTTTGTTACACATACATGTGCGCATGTGCACACACACACACATTCATACACATCCCTAGCCTCATCTACACATTCATGTGGATATAGACAAACAATCTGCTCCAGCTCATTTTAATATTTTATTTACATTTATATCTATATAAATATGTCCTCAGCTATATGAGTTGAAAAGCAAGTGGTGTTATCCCATGTAGGTGGATAGAGGTGTGGTTATATTTAACTTTTATGGGAACTTTTGGTTGGCAACCTTGTATCCTTTGCTCAGAGTAGCCCCTTCATATCTACAGTGTTGTTCAACAACTCACAGTTATGTTCTTATCCCACTTAACTCTCCTTCCAGCTTTGCCATTCTTCTGTCCAGGTAGGAGCGAATTGTCTTTGGGTGCCTAGATCAGCAGCATCGGCATCACCTGAAAGCCTATTAGAAACACGACCTCAAGCCCCTCACACACTCTCTGACCCAGAATCTGTATTCGAACAAGATCTGCAGCTGATCATTCTGCACTTATATTTTAATAATCAGTATCTATATTGTCACCATCTGTCTTCTGCCAGCGCTTTGTCCAGCGGAGCTGTGTTAGAATAGACATACCCTATGAACGTAGAAGCACACTCCTCAGTGTCATTGCCCTTCGTGTTAAGAACACATCACTAGTGACACTCATAAAGCAGATCACAGATAGAACTGAGTGTCACAATGCAGGAAATTTGGACACTGGGAGGACTTTGCAGGAATTTGGGTTGAACTGGAACCTAATTGTCCATACACAGCTTACTGAATGTTCCATGCTCCCAAAGTTGGAGGCATGTTATAAACCAGTGAAATGAATTTTTATAAGTAACAGATGATGGAGTGTCCATGACTTCTGAATCTTGCCATAGAAGCCAGTTCCCATTGCCATTCAGACTTGTTCAGCTTCTTTGCCTGTCAAGGTACAGTCGGCATTACATTCTAGCGGTAGCTTTGGAACGGTTTCGAACGGTTTCCATGGCATTCTTTTTGTAGGAGGTTAGCAGTTCAAGTGCTTTAAGAAATCATGAAGGAAGTCAAATCATCTAGAAAGATATCTATGCTTCCTTTCTTTGTCCCTTTTCCCCTCTGGCCTCCATTGAATTATATGTGCCTTCTCTGCCCACTTCTTTGAGAAGAATTCTCTCAGCTCTCTGTTAGAAGCCAATAAATTAAATAAAAGCCAGCTAGCTCTTTAGAGTTTGTAAGTGTTTTCATCTCCTTGAGGTTTTGAAGAGCCCTAGTAGTTTACCCTTATTTTTTTTTTTTAAGATTTTATTTTTTTATTTTTTGACAAAGAGAGACACAGCGAGAGAGGGAACACCAGCAGGGGGAGCGGGAGAGGGAGAAGCAGGCTTCCTGCGGAGCAGGGAGCCCGATGCAGGGCTCGATCCCAGGACCCCGGGATCAAGACCTGAGACGAAGGCAGAGGCTGAACGACTGAGCCACCCAGGCGCCCCACCCCTATTTTTAAAAATTTTAATTCTAGTTAGTTGACATACAGTTCAATATTGGTTTTCAGGAGTAGAGTTCAGTGGGTCATCATTTACGTATAATGCCCAGCGCTCATCGTAACAAGTGCCCTCTTAATACCCATCCCCCATCTAGCCCATCCCCCACCAACCTCCCTCCATCCACCCTCAGTTTGTTCTCTATAGTTCATGGTCTGTTCTCTCCCACACTTTTTTTTTTTTTTTTTTTAAGATGAGGGAGCTGAAATTTGGACAGAAGCAACTATGAGGAAGAGGCCAGAGGGAGAGGTGGCCTCCTGTCTTTGACTCTCAGTGCTTCATTCTTTCCTCCGGAACCCAGCTCCTCTCAGAGAAGCTCCCCGCTTGCAGTGGCTGTTTGCATCTCTGTGGGAAATGAAATTACCTGTTGCTTCCTAGGAGCCTCTTTGCATTTTCACCCTCAGTTTTAACTCTAGATTTCAAGGTTTTGTGAAGAATGTCTCCCATTGGAGCCCACAGGGGAGTTCATAGCAAGAGGTTCTTCCCAAGTCATTCCATCCTACCACCTGGGCTTGTCAGCTACAGCCCCGATGAGGTGAACTCCCATCACTGTGTGGTCAGGGGAGGCACTAAGCCTGGTTGAGGGAACAAGGAGATAGTGTCCGGGGGTGCGTTTGTGTGTACAACTGTGAAATGAGATATTCCAAGTTTTACCCAGGTTGTCATGACTTTCTTTTTTTTAACCAACTTGTCCTTTAAAAGAACCAAGAAACGGCAAGGACTGGTATACCATGTAATAAAACCTGTGTCCTATTCAAAAGCTGTAATGCAGAGTATTTATGTGCTCTACATAATCTCTAAATATTCTGTTCAAGTGGACTACCTGATAGAAAGAAAATTTGCAGAAATCATATATTGGATTTAATGATATCAAGAGCATAGCACTGTTGCAGTAACATTTCACATTCTCTTACATATTGTGCTTTTGGTACATTTCTAATAGCTGTAGAGATATCATCAGAAGTTAGAGGGATTTTGTTGGAAAGTGCCCATGTATCATTACATCACCAAATGACAGAAGAACTCACGTGGGAAAGATTTTTAGAGCTCTGTCAGAGTAAAATCTTTACTCCTTTTGAACAACCAATTTAATATTATACTGCTAAACGTATGACTTTAGAATATGACCATGACCTTCAGCTATGGTACAGACTTCATGACACACATTTACTTGTAATAACTTCCTTTCTGGGAAAATGTGTTTTTACTAATCTATATTTTTTCCAACAGTGTAATTGCTGTCTCAGTTTTATTTTATTTTCTCAAGACACATCAAGTAAGTTAGGAGTGAAGAACAAAATGGATAGATAGATCTATACATAGTTAGGTAGATAAAATATGCTAGATAGAAAAATAAAGAACAAAGCATGTATCGTTCATATATGGAAACACAGACTCAAGTTAGCTAACAATGTTACCATATGTAAAGATATTGTTGTGGAGTACAAATTAATATTTTTATAAACTTGGATTAGCAAAAGTAATCTGTATGAATTATTTTAAATTATTTACTTTGGTAGCTTGTTCAGTGGAAATAAATGAGTCTGTGTGGGCCTAGAACATTCCCTTCCACCTAGTGACTACTGCTGTTCAATGTAGCTACAGTTTAGTTGCTGCTTAAAATAAAATCATAGCATTGTTTCTAACTTCCATATACCTTTATTTTTAAGTAAAACAAAACTACTAGAATGCTTTAATTGACTTCACACTATTCATGGTATTATGTAATATATATAGCCTCCTATTTTTCATGCTGTTCTACATATTTTTACAAATTATTTGGCTGTAAAATTACAGATTTCATTTGAGCACAAAAGTGTGGGGAATGAAGAAGATGCAAGATTAATCACTATATGAACCTTGTATCCATTACATAAAATCTAGAGATACTGAAGTTTTCCTCCCAGATATTGGTTAGAAGATTAAAGTAAGTCAGATATAGACAGAAATGTGTCAGAAAACAGGTCATATGGCTGTTCAGCTAGAAAAGACTTCAAATGGTAAATATTTTTTAAAGGAAAACATGTTTGTGGGAACGAAGTGTGTTGCCCTGTAATTTGTGTAGCAGTTGGTTTGAGAACACTTTTTCACTTTCTGGTTTGCTTGAGGTCTTTCTCCTCCCCACTTTCCACTGGCCAGGGTTTCTCTTCGTGTTGTACTTATCCTTTCTTTGAGTTCCTTTGAGATACTTAGGTGGTTACAAAATGACACCCCAATGCCTTATATTCAAAATAAAAATAAAAATGACTGCTTTTGTTTTTACATCCCTAAAGAAAAAAGAAGGCAGGGAGGGGAGGAAGGGAGCTTCCTTGATTAGATGAGTACATACTATAATTGTCTCTACTCTTTATGTGCTCCTTAGATCGTTGTTCCAAGATGAAAAGGGTTTCTTAGATGTGTTCTTGAGAGCTTGATTGCACTGAATCTCCCCCAAAATACCATTTGAGTATTAATTTGCAATATGAATCAGTGCTTCATTTGAACAGAAAAGTAATATTTGAAATTTAAAGCAGTACTTTGGGATTGGGACTATTTATTTGGGACTATATATTTGTGATTCATCAGGAAGGAACACAAAGCACGTGAATCTCCTAACCTCACACTAATGTACATTCACTGTCCCTGTCTCTCTCTAACACACACACACACACACTCACCCATTTGTTTCCAGGTTTTCATAGCAGAGTCTAATGGAATAATTGCCATTAGAGAGATTACATTATTCTCAGGGGTCTTACAATAGGAAGTTTCATCTGCAATTTTTTCCATGCAACTGTAGAATTTGATATTCTTGTTAGGGCATTTAAATATACATGCAAGATGCTTTCTTCATTCATGTATTCATTTACTCACTAATTCTTAAACAATTTTAGGACCTCTAGGCTATGCTAAGAATGATCCAAAGTGTTATAAGTACAAAACTGAACTACATAAAACCCTTATTCACTTTCTCTGTAGCAGAATTTGAAAGTAATTATTATAAATAAAAGAAGTAATAAGTTAAATATGTATTAAGTGTTAGAACAGCACAAAGTACACTATCTTTATGTTATAGTGGGGCAAGTAGAACATACATGGGGTTGGCAACTGGGACATTATGCAGTTTAAACTTGTTTCCAAATCAGTTCCTTTATCTGTAAAATAGAGATTACAGCTCCTATCTCTCAAAGTTATGATCTAGATCAAATTAGGGAAAGTATCTAACACATAGAGTAGGTACTCAGTAAATGTTCGTTTTCCTCTATCACTCTCCCCACCACTGCCTGGAACATATGATATTTAATACAACTACTGGTTGACTACCTTGTTTCAAGCAGTTGGCCAAAAAATGGAGTTATATCTGAAAAAAAAAATGGCAATGGTCCAGGACAAAGCAACTTCTTTTAGCAAAATCTCAGCAAAAGATATTTCCAACAAATTGACAAATGGTTCCAGGTTTAGCATTGCATATATTGGAATTAATGACTATCTCAGAGAATTTATTAGCCACACACCATCCTTCTCTTTCACAAATGCTGTAAGCTCAAAGCACTATTGCAACCATGAGAACTTGGCTTGTTGACAGTGAAAAAAATGACTCCACAAGAATCTAGGGAGTTCTGACATCTAGGGGCTACCTGAGGACCAATCTGTTGGTTACTCAACATATGTCTCACAATTCAACTCAGAGAGACTTTGTGGCCCACCAATGGGGTTGCAGAAGGAAGGGAGAGATTTAAAAATGCATATATATTAAAGGATGCAAGTTGGGCCAAGTATAACAGAACTTGGCTGATACTGTCCCTAAAATGTCTTCAGTCACATCTTGCCAGTTTCCTGGACAAGGGGCCTTAGATTATTATAACTTGTGAATAAACTATTCATGGTGAGGAGGGGTGAGGTCATTTGAGGAAACTGAAGCTCTCCTTGGAAATCACATTAGACAAAGTGCTATTACACACTATTGGACAGGGAGCTGTTATTTCCAGGTGATAGTAAACCATATTTACAACAAACAAAACTATTTACTTGAAGACCTGTGATCAGGGGAATTACTGTTGCCTTAATGATAGATTATAGTCTTAGCTCAGTTTTTATAATTCTGATCAATGAGGAGTTCTTTGCTATGAATCAAAATCTTGCCCCTTCCTTGCCTTCCTTGGTTGTTATCCTCCAGTTATTTTTCAAGTAGTTCTCATGTCCCTCTGGAGTTTGTTATCTTCTTGATCTTGCTCAGTTTTTCCGACACAAGGAATCCTTTGGCATCCACTCATGATTGAGGTTGATCTTCCCCAGACAGAGTCCTCGAGCATGTGGTGAACACAACTAATGCATAATTTGACTGGCATGGAGTAGAGTGTCCACACACTTTAATTCTTTATTCAGTTCAAGGCAGATATAACTTACAAATGGAAGCACTATTAAATTGTAGACTTGTGCTGAGTCCATGATCAACCAAAATCCCTAAGTTGTGTGTGCAATTAATTTTTATCTTTTTCAATCAGAGTCTAACATTTATTCAATCAATTAGATGTGGTCCATTCTTACAGCTGTTTAGCTCATTTTATACCCAGATCCTGTCAAACAAATCGAACTCTCCTCAAATACATTCTTATTTTAATATTCTATCTGTAAGCAAACCCACTTTTATTTGAACTTTTAAGGAATATGTTATTTTTCCTACCCGTTGTATTTGAGACATTTTAACTTGAAGGGTTAATATATTTCTGAAGGAAAATAGGTGATGTGATCTATAGAAATCTCAGGTCTTACAAACCTGGAAAGATTTGGTATTGTAATGTTTCAATGTTTCCGGGTGTTTGGGGTTCAGTAAAAAAACCTCAGTCATACTTTGCCCAAAGCAAGTCTTAAATTTTTAATTATGTGTAATAAATCCAAGCATATTTAATCCATATATTTCATGATTCATTTACACTTCAATCACTACATTGTTGTTTTTGAAGAGACATTTGATGTCTATAAGCTCTTTGAGCCTTTAAAATATGCTTATAAAACCAATGCCTCCCCACATGCCTACCCATGCACGTACACATTATTTGAAAATAGATCATTATATTTTGTCCAGGGTAAAAAAAAAAAAAATGCCTATACTTGGGGTGTGGTGTTAACTTTTGTATTACATTTGGCTACATATTGTACTCAGCTAAAAATCATTCCTATCCGAATTCTTTGTTTACAAAACACGTTAAGGTTTAAATATTTTAAACTACCATTTCAGAGACTCTTATGGCTAACCACAGACAAAAAAAAAAAAGTTGTTAAAAATCTAGAAGAGAATTTATTAGTCTTACACTTCCTTTCGTCTAACAACTTCCCTACAGAAACACTGCAGAACCCAACCCGTCCTTACCTCTTTTCTGATGTTTAGAGCAAAATATCCAACTGCCTGCTCCACTTCTGCACAAGGGTACTCAGATTCAGTATGTCCAAATTGAGATATCCTTGACGTCCAGTATCTCTGTTACCCACAGTCCTCTACCACATCCCAAAATATCCTCCTTTCCTTTCCAGGTTTCTAATTCTTTTTTTTTTTTCCTTTTTTTTTTAAAGATTTTATTTATTTGACAGAGAGAGACACAGCGAGAGAGGGAACACAAGCAGGGGGAGTAGCAGAGAGAGAGGGAGAAGAAGGCTCCCTGCTGAGCTGGGAGCCTGACATGGGGCTCCATCCCAGGACCCTGGGACCACGACCCGAGCCAAAGGCAGATGCTTAACCATCTGAGCCACCCAGGCACCCCTTTTCTTATTTCTTTTTTAAAGATTTTATTTATTTATTTGCGAGAGAGTGAGAACTAGAGAAAGAGAGAGCACACACACAGAGGGAGAAGGGAAGAGAGAAGCAGACTCCCCGCAGAGCGGGGAGCCCGATGCGGGGCTCGATCCCAGGACCCCAGGATCACGACCTGAGCCGATGGCAGATGCTTAACGACTGAGCCAGCCAGGTGCCTCTCCAGGTTTCTAATTCTAAAAATGCTATTAGCTATCTACCCAGTTGCCCCACTTGAAAACTTGGCGGGATTATGAGATGGGAGAGGAGAATGCTTACATTTTATTCTAGACATTACCTACATCATGAGATCTTGGGATTTCCAGCTCCTAAATACTTCCATAATCCACCCAGCTTTCTTTACCCCTCCCTCCACAACTTGAATTCAAACTTCCATGTCTGAAATACCTTCATAGAATTCAAAACACTGAATCGGATTGAAGAGCACCAGTAAGTATCTTTCCAATGCTTAGAGTGTCATCACACATATAATCATAAGCTAGAAGGTACATTAGGTAGCTTCTGGATAGGCAACCTTATTTTCTGGAAAAACAAACAAAGTTAGATAGATCTGTCGCGAACGTCCTCTTCTCGCATCCTCCCCTATCCGCACATAGAAAATATTGTTACCTCATCATCTTTGTCAGAAAGGTTGAGGGCGATGAGAATTCTCACCAAATTGCGTCTTAGGACCTGGGTTCAATATGACCTAAGCATTAGAACTGTGAATACTGCCCCACAGATCGGATTGCACAGCCCGCTGAACAGACGTCAGGCACAGTTTGCTTGTGGACATTTAGGATGAGCTTGAGCACATTCCTTTTGGGGGAGTTGTCTTAGCTGCCCTCTTTAAAAGATGTAGAGTACCCCACAAATGATAGCATTGGAGACCCTAAGGCTTTTTGAATCAGTTATTTTTTTTTCTTCCACCCCGATGAGAAAGATGGGGTCTCCCAACATTGTGAAACACCAAGAAGAGGAGAGGATAGTGAAAAGGGGAAAGAAAGTTTGACACAAGAGCAAGGAGTACCTGTTTTGGAAGGAAAGATGTTGAGCTATGGAGAGAGAGAGAAAATTGACATAGAATCCTGCTAAGTACTTAGTAATAGTGCATCTAGTCAATCGATCTAAAGTCTTTAAGACTCAACTGCCTGATCTGCAGAATCAGAATTTTAAAATTTGCTGTGGCCATTTCACAGGCAATGAATAAACTCATAAGTGGTAATGCATATAATTTTTTTAAAAAAACGTATTAGTACAAAGTAAATAATAATTCACAATCCTACCTGGGATTTCTTCTGGGAATTGCTGATGACAGCAGAGTATATAATGAACAGATAGAGGTATTTTGGTGCCCACGTTAATGGGCCACACTGTACATTTGAAGATAAAAAAGATAAGAGCAATTTCAGAATTTGCCTTTTACCCAAAATTTCTGCATATAACATCAGTCTTTCCTTCACACTCATGAAGGTATTAGTTGGAGTTTTGGAAAATATGCACTTAGTTGAACATGTAGCCTTTTTTGGTATATAGCTACATTAATGAAATTTCCCAAGAAACAAGAGATTATTTCTCACTAACCTCTGGCTTTTATAAAAATAGACAAAAGTGATTCTAAAAGTGATGAACGAACTCTTGCATTTTCAGTCATTGTTACCCATTTCCTACCTTTAAGCATCATCAAAACAGGATACCAGTTTAGGGATTGGAGTTAGTTTAAAAAAAAAAAAACAACCTCAAATTTTATTTCATCTACTTTTTAGGAATTCCTTTCCTTTTCAGAATAAAAACAGATGAAAATACATGTTTATCCTTAAAAAGTATTGGCAGTTAAGGTAATTCTCTATGCTACCAGCATTTAAAAATATAAGGTTATTTGCTTCTTGCCCCTATTATCATGTGTTAAAGTAGTTTATGTAATACACTGTTCAGCACCATCCAGAAGGATTTTTTTTTTCTTTTTACCTATTCAACATCAATGGAAAGAAAAGTGTTCTCCCAATTTCATAATCCAGTACTGGAATCATGTGGCAAGAGAAATTTCTTCTTTTTCTTTTTTTCAGTGGCATAAACCATTTTAATCACATTATTCTGTTTGGAGCAATTGACTACAGACTGAAGCTTGATGCTACTTGAACCGCAGCAAAGCTTTCAAAAACTGTCTTTCTGTCTCCTTGCTGGAAATTGGGGATCACAGCTGTGACCTTCAGGAGCCATAGGTTCAGAAACTCACTCTGGCCACAGGCATAACTGTCCCCACTTTACACCCTGCTGTCCTGGACATCCGCAGGAGCCGTCAGTCCCTGGGGACTCTCTGGGGGAATCCCTGATAGCATGTTCACCCAAGGGGTTTACTGGCAGTCCCCTGACTCACCTGGGAATATCCCAAGGAACTCCCTCCATCACCAAGAGGAGTGTGAAGAAGAGTTCATAATTTTGGTGTTCAAGCTTAGAGTCTTGACCTAATTAACTCTTCCTTTCAAGCTCTGTCTTCTTGAAGCCAAGGAGCCTCAAAGACATTGGACTTTGCTGTTTTAAATCAGTTGCACCAGAGACCTCGTCAATATCTTATAGGTGATTCTACCTCCTCTCCCACGTCTGGATTCACCCACGGTTTTGGAGAGCAACACATGCTGGAGAGAGATCCCTAGCCAAAACCTCCAGGAAACGCAAAGAGCCCTGGGTGGCGGAGGCTGACGATTCAGGGAATCTTGTTTTTAATTATATATGTATTTTAAGTTCTGAAGTAAGTAAATTAACCTACATATTACAAATAAGTGAATTAGTTTGTAAGATTAATTGATTTAAGAATGCATGAAAATAGGGGTGCCTGGGTGGCTCAGTCGGTTAAGTGGCGGACTCTTAATTTTGGCTTAGGTCATGATCTCTGGGTTGTGAGATTGAGCCCTGCATCGGGCTCCATGCTGAGCATGGAGCCTGCTTGGGATTCTCTCTTTCCCTCTCCCTCTGCCCCTACCCCACTTGTGTGCACACACTCTCTCTCTCTAAAAATAAATAAATAAACCTTGAAAAAGAAATAATGCATGAAAATATATAGAGTAAACTAAAATTGCCCTAGATGAAATTTCCAATTTCATTATAGAGCTTAAGAAAAATATGTGCTTCAGATGCCATTCATCTTACTTCTTTTTTTAATTTTTTTTATTTGAATATATTTGACACACAATGCTAAGTTAGTTTCAGGTATGCAATAGTGATTCAACTTCTCTATCCATTATGCTACCCTCACCAAAAGTGTAGCTACCATCTTACTTCTAATTAAAGTGACAATGTAACATTATTCAAATCATGATACTTTGAGAATGAAATGAGGGGTTAATAATAATTGCATAGGAAAATGGATGTAAACCAGGACTTTCCCCCCAAACTGGGACGTAGGTCCCTCTAATTCTACCTGATGGAGAAAAGAGAAGTGAGTCTTTTGGGGAATGAGTAACTGGAGGAAAACTTAAACATTCTGTGTTTAACATGCTTGTGCCTTATGAATGGAATCTCACTGTTCCATAAAGTCATTTAAGAAAATGTGTCATGGAAGATAATGTTTTTGATATATTTAGAGAAGAAAATGTTTTGATACAATTGCATTTGTTTCAACTAGTTTCTCTATTTCACCTACTTGTTTTTATATGTGTATCCTTTACTGCTCCATTGTAAATAACTCGAATAACTTTTTGTTTTTCATTTCATTTTTGTTTTCGAAGTACAGTAAGGAACTATTGGAAGGTAGATTCCATATCTCCAGCTTAAAACTTCTAAATCAGAATCTCTGAAAGTGGGGACCAAGAATTTCCTTTTTTTAAACAATTATTTCCAGTGATTCTTATGCCATAAAGTTGAAGAACCACCACCCCTGAAAAACTACTTTGTAGAGAAAAGTGTTTAAGCTTTGTTGTCAGGCAGAACGTGATGTGAACCTCAGCTCTGCCCTGTCCTGGCTGCTTAATTTTGGGCAAGTGAATCAGTCTGAGCCTCAGGTTACATATCTGTGAAACTGCCCTGAAATGGTCTATGGTTGCCACGGGGACAACACATTATCTGTAAATGAAGCTCAGACCCAAGGGCAGGCAATCGACAAATATTACTCACTTACCCCAGCCCTCTTATTTCCTTGAGAACAGGGGAGCAGCTCATTTGAGTTTTAACTCAGCCATTGTATGCCCCCAGCCCAGCACCCACACTTATTGTAGGACTGCCAACATACTTTGCACAGAGCAGGCACTTAATAAAGAGTATTTTGGGAGAAAGGCAAGTTTGACTGTCACTCTTTCATGTAGTAAAATATGGTCAGTTCTCATCATTTGTGGTAGTTAGGTTCTTTAAAGGCTCCAGGAACACTGACTTAGGGAATAATGAACCACAGCTCCTAAAGGAAATTCAGGGTTAGGTTCCTTTGTGCCTCTAGTCACATATTTTTATCAAGCAGTCAATGCATAACCTCGTTTTATGTGTGTCTCTGTTTAAAGACATCTCAAAATATATTATTGATTCATTAACATTGAACTCACAGCCCACAGCACTGTAATTCATGTCTGAATGAAGCTTATCGAACATGTATTTTCTCTGTAAGGCTCATTAGAGCCTCCTTGCACTTCAGAACTGGATAGCACTTCAGCTCTATACTTGAGGTCCATTTTAAACAGCAAAATTGCCAACAAAAGACACGAAAGCAAGAAAAAATGTGACACAAACAGACCCCACAAAGGACACTTGTTTACAATATAAGAGCTGAAACAAGAAGGCAGACTGTCACCTTCTTCAGCCTCAGTTGGAAACATGCACGTCCAGGAACTCAAAATTTTTGTTGTTTTGCACATGTCCATGAGTGACCATGAGAGCACTATGAGTATTGATTTGGGGTTACAAATGATTAGCAGTGAGTAGACAAATTTGTGAATCTGGAATCCATGAATGATGAGGATTGACTGGAGGCCGTTGTCCTTAACTCTGATATGATCTTTCATCACAGCTGGGTTACCCAAGTAGATTCCAAGTGGTATTCAAGAGGTCAGTTTAGATGGAGAACAAATGACTGCAAGAAATGTAGATAAAAGATAACTTTTCAAACTGTTTCCCCATCAGCAATATTTGAGTGACACAGGTCCTCTGCCTCCCCTCCACGTTTGGTGCCATCCCTATTGTAGTCATTCTGATAGACGTGTAATGATATGTCACTGTGATTTTAATTTGCATTTCCCTAATAGCTAATAGTACGGCAGTTTTTTGAACAGTTAAACATACAACTCTCATATGACCCAGTGATTGTACCCGTCAACATTTTTTTCCAGGGAACTGAAAACTTTGCTTCCTGGTACCTTTATTTATAATTGCCCCAAAATGAAAATAACCCAAAGTCCCTCCATGTGTGAATGGTTAAGACAAACAAACAAAAAACATGCTATGACCTACCATGGATCACTACTCAAGAAATACCTATTGATTGCACAACAACCTGAATGAATCTCTAGAATGTTATGCTGAGTGAATAAAGCCAGTTTCCAAAGGTTACATACTGTATGACTCCATTTATATAGCATTCCTGAAGTGAGAAAATTATAGAAATGGAGAAAAGGTTAGTGGTTGCCATGGGCTAAAAGGGCGTGTTAGGAACGAGAGGGCAGTGGATGTCACAAACAGGGCATGGTGAGGGATCCTTGCCCTGATGGAAACATTCTGTACCTTGACTGTATCAATGTCAATATCCTGGTTGTGATATTGTGCCATAGTTTTGGGAGAAGTTACCATTGGGCAGAAAATAGATAAAGGGTACATGCGAGCTCTCTATAGTATTTCTTTTAACTCTGTGAATCTACAATTACCTCTAAGTAAGAAGCATAATGAAAAATAATGATGACACAAAGGAACAAAAGATGACTTTTCCTTTCCAAGTATCAGTTGATTCTTTGAACTGATTCTTGTTCCCCAAATCACTCAACAGATCTTATCCTTTAGGAGACTAAGGAGAGATTAATTAGGTGTTGGTCCATTTGATACAAGATTTTTAAAGGTAACTTATTAAAAATATATGCAGCACACAATTTACTGAAAGTAATAAAACTTTAATGATAATATTGGAGATCTATCATACATTTAGTCACCATTCTAAAGCAAATACTTAATCACCTAACTTTCATATCAAAGAAGTTTTTATATGAAATAAAACATATATAATAAAGTGGATACTATTATTATAATTGGCTCTTTTCAAATGAGGAGGCTTAACTCCTATGTAGAGGTATGGATGACATTGCTAATACTGCATGATTGACTAGACTGCTTTGACTATTGATGACACTTTGGGACCAAAAAGACAAGAGCAGATGTGCAAAACCGTGATGTGTTATTATTGATGGTCCACTTCCTGTACAAATCAGAATGCCTGAGGCATAAGCAAAGTCTGAGGATGACACATAATATACTAGTCCATCTTATTTTCTTTCTCTCTCTCTCCCTCTCTCTCTCATACACACACACACGTATGATTTTGCAATATATAAGGAAGGGGCCAACAATAACTATGTGGGATACATAAAGATTTTCTTTCTCTTTTTTGAAGATCTTATTTTTTTATTTGTCAGAGCAAGAGAGGGAGCAGCTGGCAGAGGGAGAAACAGGCTCTCCACTGAGCAGGGAGCCCAATGCGGGACTCAATCCCAGGACCCTGGGATCATGATCTGAGCTGAAAGCCAACGCTTAACCGACTGAAACACTCAGGCGTCCCAGTAAGATTTTCTTTCTGAAAGGGAAGAGAGTGGGTCTCCTCAGTTGCATCCTGCATTCATTTTCTAAAGCTGCCATGACAAAGGATCACCAACTTGATGGCTTAAGCAGCAGAAGTTTATTATCTCTTGGTCTGGGAAACAGGAAGTCTGAGACTAGGAATCTATTCCTTCTGAGAGCTGTGAGGGAGAATCTTTTCCATGCCTTGTCTCCTAGTTGCTGGTCATTTGCCAGCCATTACCGGCAACTCTTGTAGAAGCATCACCCTGATCTCTGCCTTCACCTTCACATGATGTTCTCCTTATGAGCATGTCTGTGTCCAAATTTCTCCTTCTTAAGAGTACACCAGTCGTACATTCTGCGTGGAGCACTGGGTGTTATGCACAAACAATGAATCATGGAACACTACATCAAAAACTAATGATGTAATGTACGATGATTAACGTAACAATAAAAAATTTAAAGTAAAAAATAAAAAAAAAAGAGTACACCGGTCATATTAGGCTAGGGGGTCCACCCTATTCCACCAAGTATATGACCTCACCTTAAATAATTGCATCTGCAGCACATTTTAACTCATATCAGATTCTCTCTCCCATTCTTACCAATGGATGTGAGAGACAAGGCTGTCATTAGGTTATCAAATGAGCTAGGTCCAAGGTGTAATGGTAGACAATTGTGCTACAAATTTAAAAAAGTAAACAGACATGTTAATAGCTATATTTTGGCCTTCTCTAAACCAAGAGAATTAAAGTCAAAACTCTGAATTTTCTATATTTGTAAAATTCTTGGAATCAATCTCATAACTCACTTGCATTAGAAGAAAACCAAACATTTTCTAAAAATTATTTCCTTTCTAAATGGTTTGAGAGTGCCAATGTTAATGATTTCAGCTCTTTCGGGGCAGGTATTTACTTGACCAAAATTAATAGATTGTTCAATCTGAAATAAGTTTTAAACAAACACTGTAATTCAAACTGAAAGTTATTGAAATAAGAATGTCATTAGAATTAGCCCCCAAACTATTTTAGGGAAACCAACTATATTAAGAAATAAAAACAAATATCAGAGTCTTTGTGAATGGTCACTACTTTTCATTGTCAGCACACTGTTTGATTGTGTCCACGGCAAGATCTGTGGGAGCATTGGAGGCCCACACTCAAGCTGACTGGTCTTTTTTAATTGCACAGAGCAATAATAAACGGAGCAAAAATACCCGTCAGTGGTGTAAAACCGTGTAGACCAATACATCGATTGACTGCTGGGTTTTTTCCCCAACTTTTGAAGCAGATATGCTGACATCCTGTATACATATCCTGAGAAGATTATTCAAAGTGCAAATTAATGTCATCCCCCACACATTCAAACCTCTTCTGACTTGGGTTCTTCTGCCCTCTCACTCGTGTGCACATCAAAGCCATTCCGCGGTGGTAGTGATGGAACTTTGGTGCTCAGGGCAGGTGAATGAACATTTCTGCAGAACACCACTGTGGAGCCATGAAGAGACCAAAAATGGGTGGGTGGCTTCAAATGTACGTAGGGGGAAAAACAAATTCTAAGAAATCAGAGAGTTTGGTACCCATTTGGAAAGACAGGAGCTATTTTTAGATGTAAAGAGGATGTGGTGATTAACATGAAGCCTAAAGCCATGTAAATCCAAATACAGCACTTTTCAATATCAAAATTCATGGTGGCATGTTACCATTCTACCAAAGTATGAGTAGGTAAAAGCAATTATTTTCCATTTTTAATCCAAAACTAGCTCTCAAATGTAAATGGAAGATGTTGTATATTATTAGATATAAGGTAGGTAAACTGACTTTTAAATTGTATTGACACAAAATGCTACAAATGTAAAATACTAAAAACAACCTCCTACGAGAAATATGTGTTTTAAATGTTAGGAGTAGCTAACTCCTAAATGTCATTCGCACAGCTGTCGGGGAGCTAGAATTCTTTTGTTTTGAGTCTTAATAGTCTCTAAATATTCCATCAACACATAGTTATCCACTTTTCACAGATGAGATTCTGGAGCTGTTGACTCAAGTAAAGTATTTTCCTGAAAATACTGCAAATAAAGTCAGGAAATTCTACACCAGGGCTCTGGCCATTGCCTGGCAATGGTTGCATGCATTCCTAAACTGTCTTCTTGTGCCTTTGACTCTCTCCTCCTCTTCCTTCTACTAACCAGCTTAAGGTCACAGCCCTACCCCACTGCAGCTCAGGTTCATTTAAAGCAGGTTTCAGTTGACAAAATTACAAATGAAGAGCTATTTTATACACTTCTAGCTGAAAGGAAAATAAAAAAGAAATGAAAGAAGATAATTTGACAGTTTAGCACGAGGCAGACCTAGATTTGAAATGACAGATATTACTTAACTTCCCCGAGCCTTTGTCTCCTTTTCATCTATAAAAAATGAATAACGATTTTTACCTCCCAAGTTGTTATGGGAATTAAATGACATTACACATAAGGATTTTGGTGAATGCTACAAAGAGCATTATTACTATGATTCTGTAAATGAAATTCTGTGCTTATTATTGTTAATGACTCCACTCTGGCTCTGATTAAAATCACAAATCCTAGGTTAAAAGTTACAAAAAGGCAAAGCAACAGTAACAGTTTACCTAGATCTCTTCATATGAGAGAAAATCCCTTCTGGCAGAAAATTGTTAATCAAATCTAAGCACTCCCTTGACCACAACTCTCATTGATGGTGGACTTTTTTCTTTATAGTCACTTCACTTATGAAACTAGTTAGTCCATATATTCAGCATAGTCAATGAAATGTGCATGCAGTTACCATCATTTCATAAATCCGTCTAGCTAATTTATTACTAAGGAATTGGAGGTGAAAAATCCTTTGTCTTTTGCCGTCTCATTTTTTTGTTTAATGTCTTGCCCGCGGAAAAGATCCCTTCAATGAATCTTTTCTCTGAAGCATTTGGAAAAGTTAATAGGAAAATCACAAAATACCATGTTTATTATATAGAGACTAGACTTACCTTCAAAATATCTAGCCTGAGGGGATGGTATCTCTTTTAGTCAAAAATGTCTAATCTGGGGCGCCTGGGTGGCTCAGTTGGTTAAGAAAAGACTGCCTTCGGCTCAGGTCATGATCCTGGAGTCCCGGGATCGAGTCCCGCATCGGGCTCCCTGCTCAGCAGGGAGTCTGCTTCTCCCTCTAACCTTCTTCCCTCTCATGCTCTCTATTTCTCATTCTCTCTTTCTCTGAAATAAATAAATAAAATCTTAAAAAAAAAGTGTAATCTGGGCTTTATCTCCTCCATTTGATCTATAGTATAAAAAAATCATTTTTCATCATTATCCATTATTATTTATAAAAAGTATCTACTCACGTCTCCCTGATGATTGCTTGTTTCACATTCTTTCTGCTAAGACACAGAGAATTACCCGAATCCCTGTCCTACCATAGCAAAAGGAGTATGTGAAGACTGCAGGTCAAAATATTAAATGTATTTTTCCCTTCGGGGAAAGACACTGAACGGAAAAGGAGATATTTCGATACAAGATTCTGATCCCCATATTATCACTTTCCCGAGAAAGCCAACAGACCTTTTATTTTATAACAAAACCATGTGACTCAGTAAGTATAAGAACTGAAAAAGGAGTAAGGAAGAACTTCAGAATTAAAATCTGGGACCCAAGGGGGGAAAAAAAAATCCCGTTAAAGAGAAATTATACTGATGATAACAGAGGAAAACAAGAACAAAATCTTGTCCTAATCCAAGGGTAATAAGTGATATATGACTAGAGATTGACTGCTAGCCTTTAAGAGTGGAATTCATGACCGTTCCATTTTGGGGCCAGCATAGTAGTTTCTTAACTACTTTTCTCAGGCTTAAAAGTCTGCAGAGGTTCTTCTTCTAACATATGTATCAAGCTCACTGGGGTTGTTTTGTTTCTTTTAAAAATTTTTTCATGACACTCATTTAAATAAACAAATCCCCAATTCCTGTGAGCCCCTGTAGGGCAACAGAAACATGAGAAAATTATCCCTAAACAATTTTATTGTTGCTGTTATTAATCTCTAAATGTCGCTGTTAGTCCACTTTGTTCCATCTTGCATCAGTTATGTGCTCGCCGAATGAAGAATAATTTCTTAGAGAACACTGCCACACAATTGTGGGAGGATGGGACAGTTTAAAACCACCATTTTACTGGCAGTGGAAATTCCTCAACAGAGGGGCTCTGATTTGACAGAAGGTATAAGGAAGTCCAGTGCACCATCCCAGCATAGTAGGTTGTATATTCAGTGAGAGTTCCAACTTGAACATAAATTGGATAGAAATTGAATATTGGACTCAGGTCGCACCCAAAGATTTTGAAGTTTGGCATTCTAACACTTTTTGGAAGTGAATCACTCAGTCATTTTAGAGAAAATGACACCTTCTCTGCTAAATTAGAAATCAGGTTTTCACAATTTTTTTTAAAATTTTTTTCAGGACACTTTTGTATAGGTAACACCAGTTTGTCATACTAGTGACACTTAGATGCTTTTATTTTTCTTGTCTCCCTCTTCCTATAAATTGGCCTGTTGACTAAAAGACACCATTATCTAACTAACTAACTGGTGCCTTTGTTTACCCTCAGAATAGATAGTACTCGTTTACAAACCACTTTGACAGTCTTTCTTGGAACCTTCTGTATAAAGCGCAAAGTGTTGTCATTTGCATTTTCTACAGTTGGTGTGAGGTGATATGTCCAGGTATTGAGTTTACAGTGGTAATATGAACTAAGTTCTTTTCTAAACTCAAGGGAGACACTCAATCATGAAGTGGCACAGAGTGTCTCCAATGGAATAAAACAGAGTTATCAGGATACTCTGTCTGGGGCATTCTAATGACTGTTGGTGACAGCTTGTCTACTGCCTGGTGGTATTAATAAAGAGCACTTTTTCTGGGGGAAATTGTTGTGCTGGCTTTGCTGTCATGTGATCTGACAAGGCATATACCCTGTCAAATGGAGTCACTTTGCATTTCACTACAGACAAGTGTCCCTTGCAACATGGTACCTGGGTTTCACTGTACCAGTACATCTTTTAGTCTCAAGAGGGACCTTTAACCATGGAAAATAGACAATTGCATCCACCACCCAGCAAAAACCAGTACCAGCTCATTTACATATCTCAGTGTAATTATTCCTACTCCCCTGATCACAAAGCACATACATTTAAAAGAGGTAGTACCACGATCTATCTTCAGGATACAGTTAATAATCGTGGTAGTAATTTCACATACTTCATGCTCCATAGAGGGCAGTGGTTGTTTCATCCAGAAATTGTGAATGTAAAGGGGGAGATTAGGCTCTCTCCAACCCTATCTTTATTTCTTTATTTATTTTTATTCCACATTCTTCAGGAAATGTAGTATGGTCTCTAAAGCCCTACTTATTTGCAGAGTGGGGACCCTCTGCCTTTTTATTGGAAAGGGGAAAACAAAAGCCAAAAGCCAAAAAACACCAGTGCTTTGTCAATGTCTGCCAAGTACTCTTTCATGACACATGTCTGAACATTGGTAACCGATGGCTATGGAGACATGACGGGTGTGGGACAGGGGATTTGGGAGGGATTCTCAGGAACAAGAAACTCAAACAGGCTTCTGTTTAATGGAACAAAAATAGACTTCATTCAATTCAAAATTAGTGACCCAATTCAATCTTATCTGAGGTTCAAAACAGCTTATTTCATTTGTTTTTCACAATTGTACATTTTGTTATCCTATAAGGTTAATGAGAGGAAGTCAAGGTTTAATGAGAACTACAAAAGGGAAATACCACACTAAAGTCTGTTTTTTGTGGTGATTTGACCTAAAGAAAAAGCACTTAGATTCTGAATTCTCATAAAAGCCCATGCTTAATAAGACTCATGATAGCGGTTGTAAGAAAAGCTAATCTCTGGAGACTTTCTGCATACTTTTTTTTTATATCAGAGAGATTGGTTGATTTAGATAAACTACCCTGAAAACACATTTAAATTCTTATGCAAATATGAAAAATATCCCAGAGTAATTAAATCCTACCTACTATCATATGGCTCTATCCTGCCATTAGTCAAATGGAAAAAGGGAATGAGAGAGAGAGAGAGAGAGAGAGAGAAGAGAGAGTAAAAGACAAGAAACATTCCGGTTATAGAAGCTCATTCATTCAGCTCATTTAGCTCATTTATTTAGTTAAGTAACCAAAATGTTTACTGTGACTCATGAATGTGGTTAATTTGAAAACCAGCATATTAGTGAGTCATGTCTGTCCAATTAAACCCAAAAGCCCAATTCACAAGCAGCTGACACAGTGAGGGAGCAAACCTGAAACCACCAGAAGGCGGTCTTTTCCTTGGTCTACAGCAGAAGTGGGAGAAACAGAAGCCCACCAACAGCACATAACACAGTGTTATATGCTGTTAACCAGAAAGCTGGGGTTTCTACCCTTGACTACCTCCGGGTGAAAACATTTTTTCAGTATTTTCAAATAATTATATAATAAAAATATTCAAAAAGAAAAAGAGGGGGAAAGAATATATAAATTCGCCCTGTAAGTACACATTTATTTATTTATTTATTTTTAAAGATTTTATTTATTTATTTGACAGAGAGAGAGACACAGCGAGAGCAGAAACACAAGCAGGGAGAGCGGGAGAGGGAGAAGCCGGCTTCCCGCGGAGCAGGGAGCCCGATGCGGGGCTCGATCCCAGGACCCCGGGACCACGACCTGAGCCGAAGGCAGACGCTTAACGACTGAGCCACCCAGGTGCCCCAAGTACACATTTAAATTCTTACTCAAATAATCTGATCTGCAGGGAGACACGTTAGCTTTATTCCTCTTTCCTCATATCTCTTTTGTTGTTTGACTAAAAAGAACAAACTGTTCACAAGCTGCTGGATGCAAAACCGTACCTGCTTCAGCACTACCAGGACATGACAACAGTGAAGAGCCATGTGAATAGGGAATCTATTGAACACACTTCCTTGGCAGACCTCTGAAAGATCCCCTTTATTTGGACATAAGTTAGCTGCACTTCCCTGACATTGCTCATGCAATTCCTTAAATTCCTGTACAGTTCTCTTACATGTAAAAGGAAGGATTGTTCCAAAGTTTGTTTCTCTGTGATGAAATAAACCATCCTTTCACCTACTAGAATGAGAGGATCTATTGAGGGCAGTGGTAAAGTGGATTATCTATTACTAACGTGAATGAAGGTATATATGGGGATATGACCTATTCTGCATTTGTAAGCAAATTCTAGAATTAATTGAAGGTACCCTGAAGGAGAGTAAGGACAAGCAAAGAAAGAAGTCAACTTGTATGATACTTAAAAAAAAAAAAAATCCAAAGGTATAAATCACCAGTCACCAAGTCAACCAATTCAGCCTCCTATGAATTTGGAAAGAAAAAATTTAATTTTAGCTAAGCTATCTAATTGCAAGGATTAACTTAAAAGTAAACTATTTTTAGGCCTATCAAGGGTATTCCAAGTGAGTTTATTGGCTTCTTACTTTCAAGAAGGCAAAATCCATTTGAGAACTTATATCCTATGTACTCCTTCTTACTTTGGTTTATTTTAGTAGAGGGTTGGACTAGATTCAAAGTTATTTCAGAAGCATATCAAAGAAAATTTGCCCTAAAGAAGAGTGTGTGCCAAGTAGTCATTAATTAAAGCAAACTGAACCAAAACAAAAGCTCTAGTAGATAATTCTTTTAGTTGATTTGCAATTTCTTATAACCACTTCTATTTTTCATGCTACATATTGCTCTGAGCCAAGAGCCATAATTTTAAGCCAATTTATTTTTATCATTTGCTATATCTTTCATTATCATAATTTTTGGGTCTAAAATATATCTCCCTAAATTTTTGTGTTCATTGAGATATATATGTGATATATATTTGAATTAAGTGATATCTATGTGTATATATATATACATATATATATACACATATAGATGTAAAACATAGTCACATAAAATCACAAAAATTAGGAGTAACACCATTTTTAGCCCCAATTTATTTATTTATTTACTTACTTACTTTAAAAAGATTTATTTGTTTATTTTAGAGAGAGAGCAGGGGAAGGGGGCAGAGGGAGAGGGAGAGAATCTCAAAGAGACTCCCCGCTGAGCATGGAGCCCGACACGGGGCTCGATGCCAGGGCCCTGAGATCATGACCTGAGGTGAAACCAAGAGTCAGATTCTCAACCGACTGAGCCACCCAGGTGCCCCATCCCAATTTATCTTTGACATTTGGTATGCCATTATTATTATCTTTCACTATTATTATTATCATAATTATCAAGTGTAAAATATATTTCCCTAAATTTGGGTGTTCAATGAGATAATATATATATATATAATACCATATATTTGAAATAAGTGATATACTATCACACACACACACACACACACACACACACACACACGCTCACAAATGGATGGTGTGTTAGAGATACAGTCGCTTATATTTTGTGGCATCTGCTGATGGGATGGTTTAAAAATCCGCTGTTACACACTATTTTAGGAGGTCACTCCTAGGCGTGACTATTTAATGATTATGGGCACTTACTGTGGGCATAATATAAGGAACTAAGATAAAAATGCTGCCATTCATACATGTCCAAAATTACAAAAAAAAGTTCCGAATGAAAACCATTTAGTGTTTGTATGACGTAATAGCAGATGTTATTACTTGTAAGTTCTGCTTACTTGTAAGAAGTCATAGCAGAACCTCTTGCCCCAATCCTTAGTTCACTGGAAAAATGTATGCAAAAATAAAAAAGTCCACAAACAGGAAGCAAGCACATGCAGATGTTTTATGCATAATTTGGAGAGTTGGGAGACTATCGGGGAAATGGAGTACCTGCCCAGGTGTTTGAAAATTTTAACACATGTTTTGTGTAAATGCTGCTGTTAATCTCAGGTACCACACAGTTTTCAGCTTGGATGACACTGGAGGAGTAAACGGTACTCTTACCATAGCTCCCCACTTAGAGAAACATGTTGTCAGGGTAGGAAACTGCCAAACTAATATTTAACAATACTCAAATTAAAATAATATTTATATAAATATGTAAAATTTAAGTAATATTAAATTAAAATAATATTTCAATCTAGATATTTAAATAAAATTAAATATGCAGTAATATTTAACAAAACTAATAATGTTTTAAAATACGAAAGTCTGAAGTGGCTAACGGGCTCCTATGGAATTCACAAGGGGCCAATATGATCGTAGTAAGGATGGACAGAATGAAAGCGCAGGCAAGATGTACCTGTTAATGACAGTATAAACACGTACAGGAAGCCAAAGGAGATGTCAAGAGGAAGACAGAGAGTAGAAAGCAGTCATGGTGTCTGCTCCTCTCATTAGGAGCCAAACAAGGCTCTTGCTGGACTTTCTTCAGCTGTTTTTTGTTGCCAGTTTCTTACATCAAAACCCTCACACCAAGAGCTGTGGTGATTTTAACTTTCAACTTCTGTTCCAAGGAAACAGTTCCTTTTCCCCCAAGTCATGTAGGATTCAGACCTACTCAGACTATCAGCCACAGCTGTACTTCTCATTTGTAATTTAGAAAAAGCTTGGAGTTTGTGTGTGCCTACCCTATAGGTCAACGAGAAGGCTCAATTTTGAACTGGAAGATAATCCAGTAATTTTTCAAATGACTCCACCCCTAAGTTAATGTTTGGAGACAAGGTCCTTCCAAGCATTTAAGAGCAAGAATATAGGGGTTACTGGAATCCCTGAGACAGGTCAGACCCTTATTTCAGTAATGGTCACCCAAGGCTCTAAAAAACATTCAGACAATTACAAATTGACCTCCAACCCTTTTGGGCATTTTCCAAGCCATAGCACCCAAATGGAAGTGGGCTTTTGAACGGGAGACCTAGTTGAGATTTTTCTTGTTTGCCAGCTAATTTCTCTCTTTCGATGTGAGGAACAGGTAAATGAATTAAATTGAGCAAAGGTATTAAGTGCAAGGAAAGGAAACCTGAAAACGATGCATGAAGTAAGGCAGGATCATGATAGGCAATGCTAGATCACAGGTGTGAAGACCTAGGGCTGAATGCAGCATTTCACTAATTCTACAGTGAGCATTAATTTTAATGTGAATTATACTCTCTGTCCTGCAAGGAGTATATACTACAGATTCTCCACGAAAAGAAAAAAAAAATATATACAAATAGTATCCTCTAAGAGCTAGAAACATCTACTGGAGCCTTTTATTTGTCCTTTTCCTTTATTTGGAAGTATATGTACTTAATGGAGATCTGTATCTGATGATGTCAGAGGTGAATACACGTTAAATAAGGTACAACACAATATTAGAACTGTGTGCAGAATTTCATAACCAAGACCTCCCACTGTTCTCAATGTTAATGTTTCTAGCCCAGGACTTCTGTCTTCTAAAGAGAGAGAGGGGTCATGGAGAGGGTTTAGAAGAGAGAACTACGTAACCATAAAGTTCTGGAGAGGGAAGCCGATGACACCTACCCAACCTCCCCCTTGGTCAGTTTTCTTTAGGTCGATCACACTGTGGAACTGTGATGCATCGGAACTTTGAAGTGTCTAGTTTATGAGCACCAGTAAGTAAGGGCAGAATTATTTCTTACAACTCATTGACCCCACTCTCCCTATCTGTGTCCTAGGTCACATAAACATTTTTCCTGTGTGGATGGTTTTGTGGTTTGTCTTTGAGTGGTCTCTCTCTTTCTGGAGCAGTTTTATTTAATAGGAAATGGGAGTATTTTTAATAATGGTGGAATTATGTACATTTCATGTGTTAATACTGAAATAGCCCAAAAAGTACTGTGAAGTATGATAGTCCCAGTAACACCACTCTTCTACCACTACATAATCTATGTTGCATCCAGTTAATAAAAAGGACTCCAACACACGGACATGTTTTTAGGTTGTGCAACGTGTTAATAGATTACAATGCGGTATTGCTAATGCATGCACGAACTTGGCTTTTTCTCTTTTGTTCTTTTTCGGTTCCACCCATTTTCTTCTTTGAAATCATTGCCTCCTTAACCAAGCCAAGTCAGAATACTTACATAAGTAGGGCATTGCTGCTGACACCTTGCAGGCTAACTTAACCATTCCTTTGGCGTGCTCTGAATAACAGAAAGAAGTCCCCAAGCCCAGGGAGCCTCCCTCCACCGTGGCTTAGGTCCTGTTCCTGCACCCTCCACCCCTCCACACTTCTTTGATGTTAGAGCTGTCTCCTTCCTTAAGGAGCCCAGCTTCCTTAAGGAGCCCAGCTGTCTCCTTCCTTAAGGAGCCCAGCCCAAGTGACAACTGGGTGCTTTGCCATGCCTTTGCCACCTCACCTTTCTAGGCTGAAGGTGAAAATACAAAAACAAACACCAAATAAGGTATGATCCCTCTCTTCTAGGAGTTCACAGCCTGGTGAAGGTGGACATCTAGACAAGCTAGTGGCACCGTGGCTAATAGTCAAAGACTTAGACCTAATTAGAACTAGCCAGTCTGAAGATTGAACCCTGCTTACCAGGTGTGTGACCACGGGCAGGCTACTTAAGCTCTCCACACATCACTTTCTTCATTTGCAGACTGCAGGGGCTATTAGTACGTGTCTTGGGTGTTTCTGGTGAGAATTTGGCATGTTAACACAGTCTGCGGCACATAATCCGCTCTTAACGATCACACAGGGCTGTGATGAGATGGGCCCTGGGATGGGTAGATGTCTAGGAAGCAAGAGGGGTGCACCCCTGCGCTTAAAGGCATTTAGAGATGACCTCTGGTGGTTACTTGGGAAGGTCTGGTTGTGGAGTATGATTTAATTTGAGAAGGAGCCTAGAACCGCATTAAAAACGCTTTTACCTTCTTCTGTTGAGAAAGAAACCCTTGGCCTCTCTCGAATTAAACTCCGAGCTGAAGTGAAGTGACCAGGATGACTCAGGGTGCAGTATTATTGGTGCCCTCGAAGCACCAGAGTCCATGCATGGTGCTAATCCATCTTTTATCATTGGCTCTTCCTTGCAGATGCCTTCTCTACCGTTCAATCATACATGATATAGCCAGGAAGATAAATGAACTCGAGAGAGGCAGAGAACAATACTGCAGTTTTTTAATCTGTCACATTTCTACCCCCTCTTCAAAGTTGACTTGACAACTGCATTTATTTCACATCGCAATTGCTACAGGTTAATAATATTGTTTTATCAGGAAACATTTATCTTGAGGAAGAAAGTTATTCGAATACAGCAGATAACTTATCCAAGGACAAATAGAAAGGGGGCTGTGTCTTGAGGATAATGCTAATGCCGGGCGTGCTATAAAAATAAATGAAATCTGATTAACACTGTTGGGAAGAAGAATAAGTCATAGTTTCTATGAAATATTGTTTTCCTGATTGGAACCATTTCCATTTTTTGTCAGTTCAAAACATTGTATTAAAGATGAGATGACTTTAAAACTGTGACAGATATCTCAAGTCCTATGATTAAAAGTGGTTGTTATAGGCTTGTAATCCTGAGGGTTTAGTCTAAAGTATTTTCTCCATAAATTGAAAGAGAAACACACTAAGAATTCAGAAGATTTTAATTAAAGTTGTTCAAAAAAATTTTAATGGGAATTTTAAAGGCTGGCTCACTAAGTATTTTTGATAATGAATTTAATTTATGGAAGAAATTTGCTAGCAAATTTTGGTGATGCCGAAAAAGCCTTCATATGCACAATATATATTTTCATGGAAGCATTATTATTAATTACCCTGCTTTTCCTAATTCACAAAAGTTAGTCCATCTTCAGCTTCATTCCAGTATGTATTATTAAACCTATCATCTAAAAGGTGGTAACAAATGCTTTTTAAAGGAGAAAAATAGACCACAAAGGGTTGGACAGTATTATCTTAACCACGAAATGAATTTCTTTTCAAAAATAGTTCATTAGTGTATAGTGAAAGCAGCTTCGGTCAGAAGTGAAGAAAGCATGCACAAGAGCATAATTTATTTTGAATCGGACAGCTGAAACACATCCAGTATAAAAATCACTCTTTCTTGTTTTTCTGTGAAATTGCCTGCAGCATCGTGTGGCATCCTCAGAATATGTTACACAACTCTGCAGCACCAAAGCCCAGCAACGCAGAGGCCAGTGAGAAAGCCAGGATTGTACAAAGAAAGCAGACGGGTTGTTTATAGCGAGGCAGGTGTGGTTTCAGTAATAAATCAACCCACTAATAATCATAATAGCTTGCGTGTATGCAGGTCCTTTCTTTATGAAGCCCAATGTGTTTTTAAAATATGATTCTGTTAATTCAAAATGCACCCCTATGATTAGGAAGGGTACAGGTTTAATTAACTCTGTTTTATGGATGAGGAAACTCAGTGTCCTCTGTTGATAGCCAAATATTGCAACGTGCTGAATTCACTGTCCTTTCCTGTTGCCTGGTTAGGCATTGGTAGGGCAAGAGTAAGTCCCAACTGATCACCAAAGAGATGACTGGAAAGGGAACCAGAGAGGACCTCTCTTGTTCCCTCCAGTGAAGGGAAAACACAGAGGGCAATTATAGGAACTATGCCTTGAGGGACCAGCGTATCTCCTACTCAGTTTCCAAGGCAATATTCCAGTGCAAAAGTCCCAGTCGAAAAGACTACGCTGTTAAAAACCAAAAGTAAGAAAACAGACAAACAAACAGAAAGCAAAGAGCCAAGATGTCATAACCAGTTGTTTTAGATCCACCCAAGCTTTGCTGCACACAAATCAACAAGGAATGGTTATAAACTTGTATTGTCATAAATTTTTAATGTTGACTTTAGTCACTTTAGTGGTACACAGTTCTTGAAAATTAGTCATTCAGTTTATTAGGAGTTCATTCTTTAACAGGCTCTGAAGTTTCTTAAGAAAGTGGGAAGGGAAGGAGATATTCAGAATTCAGAAGGAACAAAAAGGTGGAAAAACTCTGCCAACTAGCTTTTTTTTTCCTTTCACTCTCAGGGAACCTGGGTGTGCAGCATTATAATTTGACATGTGTATACACTACAAAGTGTTCACCCCCAAGAGTCGAGTGACCATCCCTCTAAGCTGAACACTCCTTATAAATATGAGAAGGTGAAGAAAGATAATATGCAGACTGTGAACCAGAGAGCCCCCTCCAGACCTCCGTTAGCACCAAATCATGAGATAATTTTCATAGTTCGTTTTTCAAACCAACTCATTCATTCATTCATTCATTCACTTTTATACAACAGGTACCTGTTGAGTATCTGTTATGTGTAAGGCAGTATTCTGGAGGCTGGGGAGACAGCAGCCAATATCACAGTGTGCCTCTGCTCTTACGGAGTTTGTAGTCTGGTACGTGAGAGGCCATCTTGCCAGTGGAATGAGTCATACACCCAGAAGCTTAGCAACCCTCCTTCTGAATATCTGGAATGGCATATCCTTTGTACACCCAATTTTAATAAATTGGTTTTTCTAACAAGGTTAATAGACTAGGTCTTCAGTTGCAAGCAATATTAAAGAAATGCTCCAATGAATGCTGCCTTCCATTTTACAGTCTCATGTGGAGACAATCAATATGGCATTGGCAAAAGTGAATCTACCAGTGCATACATGGTCACTCCCATTTTTAAGTGACAACCTTTCAGTTCTGTAGAAAATGTAAGATTGTTCTGTCAAATCATCTGAGATCAGGCTCTATACATTCTTATGTCTTCTCAGTATGGAGATGCTCTTAGAGAAAGATGCTGATGTTGCAAGAAAAAGTCATGCAACACTGGGGACCCCTTCCACCAAGGTCCCTCACAAGTTTCCTCACTGTTGCACACAGTAGGGCTGTTGTAAAAGTCCTCTTAGGTCACTGTAAGAAATCTCCTGTTTTTAGGTAGAAGTTGGGTGGGAAACATTGTTTTCTGTAATAGTTTAAGAGAAAACACAAGTGCAGATTAGGGGAGGAGGAACGAAACAGAATGCACTTGGGAATTAAAAATAGAGAGAGCCTAGGCTGGGGAATGGGAAAGCTAAGAGCAAACAGGAAGAGTGAGGCAACCCACTGCTTATCAGAGTGAGTAATGACTGTCGCTTCCAGATTTGTAAGGATAGAAGAGGAAGGTCATTGTTAGTGGAGCCTAGGAGGTCCATGCCTCCCCCTGGGGAAGCTGGAGCCATGGTGGAATTGCCGAGCAAGAGCTTGAGTCACAGATGAAACATTGCCACTGTCACATCATCATTGGCAGCAGAGAGGAAGAGAGATATGTGCCCCAATTCTCTTCTGACCCCACTCCCAATACCCCATCAGATGCTCCCAGTTCGAAAGTCAACTGAAGCATGGGAATCCGTCCTGAGGGGGATCAGCCCACTTGTGATATAACAGAAGAGCACAGGAAAAGTTGAGTCATGCAGGCGAGAGCAAACAGCCCAACACTGCCTCAGAAAAGTTAAGAAAAATGAGTCCTTCTTGTTGAATAGAGAGAGACATCTACAGACAGCTGGGAAAAAGTGACTGACATCGTCTTAAAAATATATATATATATATTTTGGAACATGAACTGAAATGTGTCTTGAAGAATAATGAAAATATTAATTAGAAAATGAAAAATATTACATATAAAAATAAAAACAAAAAAATTCCCTGAAAAGTCCAGTGTCTGAAAACAAGATAAAGAGGTAAAAGCATCAGCAGTTCTAAACACCAAAAATAACTGGTTAGAAACCATATGTAAATTTTAAAAGATCACAGTTATAAGATAAACATAGTCAAATTCCTCCCCATTTTACACTTATTAATTTTTTTCATTTATAAAAAATGAGAAGAATATAAATAGAGATGAAAACATTACTAAAATCCTTATGGGAGGAATGAAAACAGCTTTTAATAAATGATACATATGTTGTTTCTGGCTGGCAATACTCAATATAATCAATATTTTTCTTTACAAACGAATACACGTTGATTGGAGTAAAATTCCAATAATGTGTGTTGTTTTTTGTGTGTTTGAAATTTTGTTTGTGGAACTTACATAAATTTGTTTCTGAATCACCTGGAATTAAAAAAGAGAATAGCTGTTATGCTGATAAATATCAAAGTATATTAACATAAGATGTTAATAAAGTCCCCAGAGCTGTAGTCTCTAAAATAGTAAGATTTTCTTGCAAGACTACAGAGTCAAATCAAACAGCAAGTCCAATCTACACACACACAAATACACTGATAGCCATAAAATTTAATAACTTTTAAAAGTATGGCACATTACTGCAAAGGAGACATTTCATTCAATAAATGGCATTAAATATGATGGAATCTTATGAAATATGAATATTTATAACAGGGAATCCTTATATTTTATAGAGTGAGAAAAAGTAGGAAACCAAATTGTATCATTAAAGTACACCCGTGTATGTGTAAAAACAAATATGCATCATGAAAGGGTAGAAATATTTCAAATACATGAAGCACTATTAATACGTTTTTAAGTAGGCCCCACGCCCAGCATGGAGCTCAAATCAGGGCTTGAACTCACGTCCTTGAGATCAAGACCTGAGCTGAAATCAAGAGTCAGATGCTTAACCCCCTGAACCTCGCAGGTGCCCCAATATTATTCATGTTATTAAAGATGAGGCAGTTTGTTTTCTTCTACTTTCCAAATTTAGCCTAAGAATATGTACTACTTTCTGATTTAAATAGATTTGGGACAAATTCTTACTATGTAAAATGTGGAGTCCTTAATATGATTCAGCAGACAGTGTTCTATATCATCTGACATGAAGAAATGTGTTTAATCCCCTTAAAAAATTTACAAGGAACCTGTTCTCCTTACCCCATTATACAAATAAGAAAATCAAAGCCTAGAAAGCATTGGCATCTGTCAGGTGAACACAGAGTTACGGAGTGGCAGATCCAGGATTTGGGTCCAAGGGAGCAGACTCTGGAATTCAATAAACACTGGATAGTACCCCCTCCATCAATAAGGTGGCATGAAAATTGACTGAGGAATTTTAGTTCTTAAAATGTTCTGTAAATTACAGGTTCTCATCTTGCCTGTGGTAACTATGTAAAGTCCTTTGATAAGTGTTCACGTTATTTTTCTGATGCCAAATAAGTCTTTTCAAGCACCATTTATTCAACATTAGAGCTCAGTGATTTTCCCCTGTCCGGTCAGCTGTGCTCCCCCACAGCCTCCCGCTTGTTCCTAAGCTCTCATGAGCCATCACCCTTGTTTCCTGGAAGTTGAGGTATTGGTGTGTTACAGACTGTGTAATCAGAGCCAGTCGGTTTCTATGGGAACCAGCTTTCCTTAATCCAAACGGGCAATGAAGAGTAATTTGTAAATGTTACGGAGGGAAGAAGTATCCTCAGTTGGAGACACTGTTTCTTTCACTTCCTTTTTCACTTTCAGAAAGTTCTTTTAATCCTGTGTATCTGAAGGAACTGCAACATCTTTACCTGAGGGACTTTGTAAACTCTTTCCTTATCCCTCACAATGTCTAAAACCAAGGAGCGTGTCTTTCCACAGAATACAGGGGGATACACATTCTTGTGTTCCTCATCCTCAGAAGTGGGCATCACAATATGGAATATATAGATTATATTATGTAAACAATGGCCTTGAATCTTTGGGGACAAATGAGGAGCTGGAATGAGGATCGGCAATTGGGAAAGCTGTTGTTATTAGTCTCTTTTTTTATTTCTGGGTATCTGGACTTTCTTGGTAGCTTAAATTGGGTTGTAATTCAAAAACTAGGGGGAAAACACGACTGCATCATATTTTTAACCCTAAATTTGTATGTCTCCATTGTTGGGTCTTTCAAAGATATAAGAGCAATATTTTCTTTTTAACCTAATTCAGAGAAGCCTTTTACAATTTTTAGAATAAATGATATAGTCTTCTGTAGAAAGCAATGCTTGGCAAAATATATCAGTATTACTGAGAAATAATACTTTCAGTACATTTTATTATAAAAATATTTTGTATGTTGAAAAGTAATTTCTTGTGTCCACACTGTCAACACACACACACACAAAACCACAATGGATTTATCATAATCCAGTCAACTCCTGAAATGAAGGGGATTTGTGGCTAGATACAAATATTTTCCAAAAGTTTATTGGGGGAATCAAAAAACATCGTTAAAAATGTGAAAGTAATGTTGTTCAAGGACCACTCTTTTCCCATTATCCTTTCTCTAAACGTTCTGCAGTTTAAAATAATGACATTTAAGAGAATAGATATGTAAGTTATTTCATCATGGCATGAAATCAATATGTAAATTATTTTATCATGAAATGGAATTAAACAAAGAGAAGAGTAAAAACATATCAGCTGATTCGTAAATGGAATTGGATGTGAAACTTTCAATAGAGAGGCATACTTACACAAACGAAGGTTACACAAAACAAGTATCTTTATTACCGTATATGCACCCAGGATTATAATTTAAGATCTGCAGGAACCTTAGAGAATTGATTGTCCCACACTGTAAAACCTCCCAAACCCATATTTCTGTGATATATTTTGTAATTGTTGAAAAGGCCTAGTCAGTTCCTCTACTTTAGGATAAGTCCATACTTAAACTGTCAGTAGTTGTTACCTATATCCTAAAACTTCTCTACCTCCTGCAGATTAAAACAGTGCTCCAAAGGACACCTGGATTTTCTGTGAAGCAGATGGCAGTGTGTACCATTCCTTTTGGACCCTTTCCCAGGGGATTTTAATTACTAAAGTGCCCCAAGCATGTTTGCTCTTACGTGATTGGTTTTCAAAAGAGTAGCACTATGGTTTAATAAACATGATGACAGTGCTTTCAGCTCATCGTTGTAGAACTTCAAACAATAAAATCTAGTATCCAAGTTTATGCTGGTATTATTATTACAAAAACAGTTTCCGGTGTTCTATGTAGTAACAGCCCAGAACCGGGCAACTATTAAAAAAGTATAAGGGGCACCTGCGTGGCTCAGTCGGTTAAGCATCCGGCTCCTGATTTGGGCTCAGGTCATGATCTTGGGGTCATGGGATCGAGTCCCCCATCAGGCTCTGCACTCAGCACGGAGTCTGCTCGTCTCTCTCCCTCTGTGCCTCCCCCTTCTCGTGCTCTCTCTCTCTCTAAAATAAATAAATAAAGACTTTTAAAAAATTACAAAAGTCAACTAATACTGAAAGAATAGTCATCTCAGAAGGTTAACAAATTTTACTTAAAATAATGCCAATTTAAGAAACCTACCCACAAAGATTCGTATTGACATCACCCAGGATACTTAAATGATGTCATCATGACTGGTTCTAGATTTTCTTAACTTCTTGCCTTTGTTTTAGTGTTCTTATTTTGTGGCATTTGTATTCCTAGATTGTATACATTTTTAATTAGCATTGCTATCTAGCTACCTTTAATATAGTCAATGGCTATCCTACTAATTATCTTCTTACAACTATTATCAGTCTTTTAAATTTTCTTTGATGTCAGTTTGAAAAGTGACAATACATTTAGGGTTAACTATTATTTCAGCCATTTTGATTACAGACTTTGCCTTTTGACCTTCTGAAAACCACCTGACCCTTACTTAAGACCTTTGCATAATTACCTATCCAATTTTCTTATCTCCTTCTTCCTTTATGTTTTTTTTTTTTTCTTCCCTTAAAGTTCCCAAGTGCAGTATAGTTGTGGTCATTGCCAAAGTCATGGTAACCTTGTTAGGACTCTCCCCAAAGTCTTCACAAGATAACCAATTAATGACTTATTGCTTTATCTCAGTGTCAAGTCATTCCTAAAACTTCCGTTATGCTCTTTTTTGTTCTTTAACAAAGTGTTAATTAACTTGACCAATTTTTTCCTTTTATTCATCATTTAGGACAGAATAAGACCCACATGAAGTGTTTAATTCATATACTTCATTATGTGGATAGTTCATTTACATGAATATGATCATTTTTCTATCCCATGAAAGTATTTACAATATTCAGAAACTTTCCACTTTTTAAAAGGAATGTAGTCACATTTACATTAAGAAAAAAAGTTGAATTCCACAATAAGATTGCGTGATTGTTAAGCTTTTTTTCAAATGTGCCATTTATACTCATGATATCTGGAAGACTTTTGGAAACTAATCTCTAAGCCAGTGATTCTAAAGGTATGGTCCTCTAGCATCGGGGAGTCTCTGAGACAGTTTCAAAAGTCCTCAAGCTCAAAGATATTTTCATAATAGCAAAATATAACCTGCTTTTTCACTCTTTTGACATTTGCACTAATGATGAAAAACAATGATGGTAATTACAAATGCCTTATCATATATTAAACTGTACTAGGAGACTTTATATTCACTTAAGATTGTCCGGAGAAATTGTCTCAAAAAAAAAAAAAATCAATAAAGAGACTCTGTACCTCAAGAAAACTCAAACAGTATCTGTTGCCGATGACAAAATTTGAGTTTTCCAGTAAAACTTAGAATTTTGAAAAACTTGTATCTGCCACCATAAGCTTGAGAGAGCTCCAGTAGTTAAAGAATTTTCTCATGAGGTTGGTGATAATAATAATGTGATTTTGTCAGTGTGGTAGGCATAATTCAGTAAGACAGTATTTTCCAAATGACCCAATGCTTGATGTTATAAAAATCAAATGTGGCTCAGAGTTCCATTCAAAGTATAAGATAGACCAAAAGATTTTAATATAACAGATATGATTTCATATTCCACATTGTTACTAATTTTTAAGAAACTACAATTACCTGAAAACTTACCTGCTCAAAGATTTCTCCCCTTTTGGGGGCACCTGGGTGGCTCAGTTGGTTAAGCGTTGGACTCTTGATTTCTGCTCAGGTCATGATCTCAGAGCTCTGGGATTGAGCCTTGCATCGGGCTCTGTGGGAAGTCAACTTGAGATTCTCTCCCTCTCCCTTTGCTCCCCCCACCTGTCTCTCATAAATAAATAAATCTTCAAATATTTCTCCCTTTTTCAATTACAGATCTCTGTGAGGTTGGGTTTTCTTCATATATTTTAATCAAAAAATATATATCTCAATATATGGAATGTAGAAACAAATATCAGAATTCATATTTTATATACACATTATATATATTATATGTATATTTTACATATATATATTTTTAAAGATTTTATATGTTTATTTGAGAGAGAGAGAGAGAGAGAGAGAGAGAGCCAGTGGAGGGGCAGAGGGAGAGGGAGAAGCAGACTCCCCGCTGAGCTGGGAGCCTGGTGTGGAGCTCAAGCCCAGGACCCTGGGATCATGACCTGAGCTAAAGGCAAACACTTAACCAACTGAGCCATATGTGTGTGTGTGTGTGTGTGTGTGTGTTATATCAATGATATAAGCCACATACATAGAAGTTTAATAATTTTTAAGTGTGTAGAGGGGTCCTGAAAGAAAAAAGAATGATTGAGAACTGCCACTCTAAACATTGGTTTCCTCAAGTCTGAGTTCTGGAATTTATGTTTCTGATCTCATTCATTCCTGGGTAATCTCATCTAGTTCTATGGTTCTAAGTGCCATCACCAGTCTGATAACTCACAAGGTCATATATCCAACCCTGGCTTCACTCTTCAACTCCAAACTTACATGTGTTGCTGCCAATGAGCATTTCTACTTGAGCATCTAATAGGCATCTCAATTTAATATTGTTTAAAACCTAACTCCCGAGATTCTACTCTAAACCCGTTCCTTTACCAATCTTCCCTATCATACCAGCCATCAGTTCCAATCTTCCACCTGCTACGACCAAGATTTTGTCTTCACCCTTGACTCCTCTCTTCTCTCATTCGGTGTATCCAACTCACCAGTCAATCTTACCAACTCAGCTACGTTCACGTTACATTCCAGTTATGACCAGTTCTTAAAACCTCTGCTTCTACCACCCTAAGACAACATCAGCTCTTATATGGATCATTTCAGTTAATCTCCAGACTGAACTACCTCCCTTTCTACATGTTTGCCTCCTTGATCATTCAGGGTAGGCTCTGTACATCAACAAACATTGTCAAAGTTTTGGTGTTCTCTCTCTCTATATATAATATATGATATATAATATATATTAAGTACATATAAATACATGTAATTTAATTTATGGATCTCATATGTCAACCTCAGAGTGGAAAGATATATAGCAGATTTCACAACCAAGATTAAATTCCCAGCAGAGGATTGAGAGGCATGACTTCTGCTCACAAATCACTGGCCAGAACTGGTCACATGATGCTATCCAGCCACACTGAGGCCAGGTTGAACCATTCTCACATATGCCTAGAAGGCAGAGAGTCATAAATATTTAGTGAACAGCAGGAGAATAAAAAGTTCATATTTTACAGCCAGGAAAGGAAAGATGAATTGTTCTTTGATGGCAAACAAGTAATCTTTAAATGGTTTTAAACTTTTCCAACAAATCAATCTACTGTGAACAGTTTGTTCTCTTGTCCCAGAAATGCTTTATCTTTTGAATGCATAGTTTATAAACAATCATAAAACAGAATAATCTCTAAAAATGTGTAGGGTTACATAAATGCCGCTGAAGTCTTCTGGAAAAAAAGGCCATCTTATTTTTCAGAATTCATAGTTAATTTAAGATTTTGTAATATGTGGTAACTACGTGGCACTTCATTCTTCGGTAGAATTCATGCTTAACATATATTTTCACATATTTCATGCTATATATATGTGTGTATATATATGTATATACAAATATATCTTATATATTTATATGCAGCAGAGGAAATACATACCATAAAATCTACCCATTGCAAGTATACAATTCGGCGATTTTTAGTAAATTTATGCAGTTGTGCTGTTGCATCAGCACAGTCCAGTTTTAGAACATTTCTATAACCTTTTGAAATTTCACATGACCTTTACAGTTGTTCTCTGCTCCTACCCTGAGCCCTAGGCAGTCACAGATCTGCTCTGTCTCTATAATACTGCTTTTTCTAGGAAGTTAGAATTCTTGGCATTCCCTGTGCATATATAAATAAAATAATGGAGCCCTAAAATTTATAAACATATAGCTCAAAGGAACAGGACATAGTTGTCCTCAATAGCAACTGAAGGCAAAATAAGGAGAAATAGGTTTACCCAGGTGGAATCTTAGTGAAACATAAAAAGAGCTTCCTAACCCATAAGGAAATTTTCTTGAGCATTATATAACTAAGACACTCTTATGAAAAAAAAAGTCAGCTATATTTCAAGAAAGGCTATAAAATAAATGTATCTGAAATCAAAGTTCCCTTAAATTTTTTATATTCATTGCATAATAGCCAAGGTCGTGCAGGGTTTTTTTAGCTGGAAATCTTGCCAGGTAAAAGGACAGCTATTGAATCCATAGGTGCTGTCACACAGAATCTTGGCATGATTCATTCCCAGATAATGAAGTAAATGAATGAAGCTAAAGATTTTCACCTTTGATTACTTTAGAATATCTCCCACACTATTCTGACCACAGTCCCTTAAAAGAGTTCCTTTAGAATTAAAAAAAAAAAAAAAAAAAAAACCTTGAGTTTCAGGTACTATAAAGATAGGTTATCTGTTACTAATGTCTCCTCTTAAAAAGTTATGCTTTCTTAGATGATAGATGTATGGACTGTAATATATTCCTCTGGGGGGATAGTCATCACAGAAGCACAAACAGCAGATACCCACGGGAAACGTGAACTGCTCTCATCATCTGATAATGTGCTTTGGAGAACAGAGAGAGAGCACGCAAAGAGGAAAAAAGCCCTGAATGCTTTAAAATAAACTCAGTATAATCTGTAAGATTGTGGTCAGTTCCTGATACTGGTAAAGTAAATTCATTTAAAATGAGGACAAGGACAGGGCTGAAGTCTTTTGGGAGAGTTCGTTGACTGTTGATCAATTATTTCCATCGTTACGAGTCTCGTAGCACTTATTTTATATTATAAGTTTGGTAGCACTTAATTTATTGTGTGGCCAATGGGATGATAAACTTTCCATCAAATGACAGTAGTCAAGGCGTCAGCACATGGGAGACATTGGATGAAGACGTTCATCTATGATTGAAGAGTCATCTTTCTTAAAGCTGACACATCCGTGGTGAGCTAGTGCCAAGACAAATGCAAGCAGAACTGTAGCCTGGAAATACTTGAACATATTATTTGAATTCTCAGAAGTATCATTTTTACTTAAAGTAAACATTGGCATGCAAAGCCAATAGACTGAGTAATCCGGTCTTGAAGTGTAACTTTATTTGTTATGGGGATTTGCTCAGGGAAGAGAAGGGGAAAAAAATAAGCCCAGCCCTTCTTCTTCTAGTGCAGAGAAAAAATCGTTGTTTCTGCAACACTGGAGACATTATTTGAGGCCATGTAAGTGACACGGCCTCAAGCTATTTTAACAATCCACAACTAAAATTTGATTTAATTGTTTTTAGTAAAGTGTTCCATTGGCACAGGCCCCCAGAATGATTATGGTCTCTTTATTAGCAGACGGATAGTGAGCTCCACCAGTGGGAATTCCATGCTACAACCAACTAGCTGGGTCAGAATCGCTCTGAACCCAAAGCAAAGGAGCTCTGTTAAGTCTCTGATGAATCTCCTGTCTTAAAGAAGGTGGAGTTGATGAGTCCTCTGGGCCCTCTGTAGTTATAAATGCAATTGTTTGTGAATGTGTGCGTATCTTTATTCTTCTGGGGTGAAGCGTCCATAATTTTAATGAGATCTGCAGATTAGACTCTGCTCCCAGTTTTGTCCTCTTCAGTTTGGTTTCAACAGAGCAGCCCATGTAAGTCACACCACTTCACTCTCTGTTTAAAACACCTCCATGACTTCCCATCACTCTCAGCGTAAAAGTCAGTTGTTTGCAGGACAAGTGATGCCCCACATGATGTGACCCTTGCTTCTCGGAGAGCTCCTTATACTCCTCTCTCCTTCACCCACAATTTCAGCAATTTTTTAAATGATCAAAATGGGGCCAACTTTTTATGCTTTTTTCATATGCTATTCTGAAAATAGAATATTCTGGTATCAGTTTGATGACAGCGTACCTTTCCCTGCATTCAAAAAAGGCATTTGTTCACACACTATTTAACAAGCATTTCCATAAAATGCACTTCCTCCTATGTAATAGTCAACAGCAGAGCTATATTAGAGCTGGTAAGTGCCTCCAAAGTGGAAAGAATCCTGGTGGTAGAACCTTTGGCAGTGGCTCATTCTCACTATGTGTGTTACGGTTGGCACAGCTCTTGGGGGTAACCCAACCACGCATGTCATGGACGCTTTGGCGTGGATAGAGCCCACAGATTAGAGATGGAATAAAACAAGCCCTCCTAGCTCCCATATCATATGGGCTCCTTTAGTAGAGCGTGTCTTAGGTTGGGCTCCTATAACATCAACAACACAGACTGGGCAGCTGATGTGAAAGACCGGAACTTGTTTCTCACAGTTCTAGAGGCCAAAAGTCCAAGATCAGAGTGCCAGCATGGTTAAGTTCTAATGAGAACCCTCTTCCAGGTTGCAGACTGTGGACTTCTCATTCTAACGTCGAGCAGAGGAAGCCAGCTCTTTGGTGACCCTTATAAGGGCACTAATCCCATTCATTAGGGATTATGACCCCCATGAGTTCATTGAATCCCGATTTTCTTATAAAGGTCCCACCTTCTAATACCATCACATGGTAGAGAGTAGAGTTTCAACGTGTGAATTTGGGGGAAAGCAAGGGTTCAGTTCATTACAAAACATCACATTAGAGAATGACTTTTTCTGATATGTGCAATAGAAATCTTGACTAACACGTTTATTTTGTCATTATCCAGCCTTGGAAGGAATGTGAGACATTTTTAGCATTGACTTTAGACAAGAGGCACAAGGATGTGGTAGCCAGCGAACTGTGCTAAGTCAGAAGAAAATCTTAGTTGATCCCGATGGAAACTTACTGTATGGTCTCAAGAAGTTACCTTTCCTCTCTGAGCATCAATGTCCTCATCAGTTCTTTGTCACAAAAATCAAAAGGGAAGGTGTACACAATCATGCTTCATAAACTATAAATACTGGTATAAGTGTTGGGCATATTTTATTTCATGTTTTCTTAAAAGCCCCATAGTTTTTAAACACCTGGGTACATATTTGAGTTCTTACACATTAATCATAGTATACTAGATGACATAGTTTTGAGTACTTACTCCTGTCATCTATAAGAAGACCCTATATTCCAGTCCCTGATCGACTGGCCTAGAAACCATTTTCAAACAGGAAAACAGGTCTGCTATCTCTTTCTCTTGCTGGATCAAAGCTGACTCCTAATAATGAGTGCTCCCCTAGAATCTACTCACAAGTTATCTACTCAATAATCATTATACATTATCTGCCTGAGAATGACATAAAGCTTGCCAGTGTGTCTTTTCTTCTTGTAAAACTTTGTGTTTGTCAATTTCTAGCTTTCTGGTACTTTTTGCATTGTCCATGATTTCCTAAAAATCATTAGAGATTATACTGGAAATATATTTCCAAGTTTCTAAAATACATTAAATTTTATTAGAGGGAGGGCACTTCTGTTATTTGAGATTTTAATCTGATGTGAATATACAGGGTAGGCTAACAGCTGTTACAAACAACCCCCCAAATCGCAGTGGCCTGACATAATCAACATTTATTTCTTACTCTTGCAAATTCCCATGTAAATGTTTATAGGCAGGTGACTCTACTGAAGTCTCTCCCTCAAAAGGTCACTGAGGGACTCAGCTCCTTCTATCCAGTGGTTCTTCTGTGTCCTTGAGACCTCAAAGTTTCTGTTGGATTTCTTGCTTCTGGCTTGTTGTCAAAAGAAAAGGAGAAAGCAAACTGAGGACGGCATAAGAGATTTTTGGAGCCCGGACTGAAAAACCTGCATTCAGCACTTGTACCACTGTGAATGGCCCAGAACAGAACATGTGGCTGACAAATGCCATCTTCCTTTATGCCAGGAGCAAAACCAAAATGGTCCTGTGCACTTAGCAATGCCTCAGCCATAAATGTCTTCCCTGTTAAAGTTTTTCTACCTCTTCAATTTAAATGCCAGTCTTCTGTTGAAGAAAGAAGTAGAAATGGGATTTGAATAGTAAGACTTTCACAAACCCGTTGTGATTCTTCCCTCAACCAAAACATTTTGAAATATGTCCTTTGGGTTGACATTTTCACATTTCTGAGTTTCAGTTTATTCTGAATGTTGCCCTTTCTGATTCAGCTCCTATAGGGTTTTGCCTTTGTATCAAAGGGTGTGTGTCCTTCTTATGTCTTCTGTGCGTGTTTTCTTGAAAACTGGGTTCTCTGTGTAGCCACAAGGGTTCCTGTACATTTATTTTTCATCTTTGTTCTTTATTACTGTTACTACAGAGATATTCTCAAGCTCATGCTCACTTCCACATTTCAAACTATTGTTTTCTTGTGTTCACAATCTAGTCTGCTGTAGCAAATACTTTGCTTTTCTTTAGTCTTGCCGATATGTCCTTCCTGGTCCTGACAGGATATACTGTCCCTTGGCTATAAATCACATGACCATTTGCTATAAATACACCACACACACACATACCATTTGTCACACATCTGTACACCCAACAGTTCTTTTTTTTTTCTATTGTATATTCAGGGTTCCCCATTCCCGTTGTAGGTCAGCATTGGCATCTATGATTCCTCAGTGCTGGGAAGTTCTGCAGAAGGCCCTTCTCATCCTCCATGGGGATAAAAGCATATCTCTTGAAAACCCCTGGGTCCTTTTATATGCTGGCTTATGTCTGTGTTCCTGAGATTTCCTCCCAAGTTACTGCGACTTCAAAGTCAGAGGCAACCTTCGGGCAATGCAATTACTTAGAATGCATTTCATTGAGGTCGAAAAACTCCCCCTACTAAGCAATATATCATCACCCTCAGTATATATTTTGTAAGGTACTGTGAGGCCCCTTCCTTAGAGAAAAGTTGTAAATAAAGAGATTTTTTTTTCTGTAATCTTTTAAAAACAAAACGTCGGTTAAAAGCATTGTATGCCCTTAAAAAAAAAATAAATGATGAATTTGAGAGGGGTAGAATTTTAATGACTGATTTTAAATTGAACTGTTACCCAGAAGTGGAGCAACAGTACTGAAATTTCTGACTTCTTTTGTTTTCCCAGGTGTTAGCAATACCTCCCGGCTTAACTGGCTCTGTGTTTACTCCACCCGTTGGATCATTAATAATGACAGTAAATAAAACCCAAACTAGGAAGCGAGTTCCTTCAATCTGACAGGTACTCAAAAAGCAGTCACGCCACGAAATGAAGAGCTACCTGCAGTGACAACTAGCCTGAATTTCCCATCTAATAACTGAGCTATTTGGCAATAAAATCCATTTTTATTTAAATGCTTGGGAAGAGACTTGGCAAAGAAGCCTACGATCCCCAGTCCCCTGAAGTCCTGGGCACTGTCTGTGCCACTCACCTCTTGCTCGGCTGCTGTCCCACCATGGGTGGAACTTCCCAGAAAATTTGGCACTCAAGTGTTTCTTCTGCAAGCTGCTTGGTCTTTCCGCGTGCACTCACTGTACCTTTGTTTTCTCTAAACGTCTGCTTAACCCAGATCATAATATTTTCGGAAAAATAGGAAAAAAAAATCTTTCATAATCCCACCATGCAGAAAAAACTACAGTTGTCCCTTTAGTATGTATTGTAGTAAATTTTTTCTGTCTGTTTCATTCCAAATACATGTTACAAATATGCAATTTGTTCACCAAATGGGAATAGTCTGTAAATATTTTCCCATTTTTATTAAGAAATTTAAAAAAAACTCTGGACTATAATAGCCAAATAAACACAAATTGCCTCATTAAAAAACAGAACATCACCAGCACCACTGAAACAACATGAGTGTCTTTTCCTTGTCCCATCCCCTGCATCATCAAGGAATTTGGCATTTCTTTTTCCCTCGTTGTATTGTTTCCTTTGTTTTACTAAAGATATATGAGTATCTGTGCAATATATCAGTTTGCTTTTGTTTGTATTTAAACTTCATAAAGACGATACTATGAATTGAATTGTGCCCCTGACCAAATTAATATGTTGAAGCCCTACCGCACAGTGTGACCGGAGCTAGAATCTCTAGACAGTAATTAAGATTGAGTTCCTAAAGTTAGTGCCTCAATCCAACAGGACTGTGGCCTTATAAGAAGAGAGGGCAATCTCTCCATCTCTCTCTCTCTCTCTCTCTCTCTCTGCCCTGGGAGGACATAGCCTAAAGGCAGTCAACTACAAGCCAGTAAGAGAGCTCTCCCTAGGAACCACTTCAGTAGCCAGCAACTTGACCTTGGACTTCCAGCTTTCCAGAATTGGGGGGAAAAAAAATTTCTGTTGTTTAAGCCACCCAGTCTATGGTATTTTGTTATGGCAGCCTTTACAGACTAAGACGAATGACATGACTTTTTAGCACTGTTTCTTCAGTCAACACTATGGTTTGACTATTATCACAATTTATTTTTCCATCTTTATGTTGGTGCATGTAGGTAGTCTGCAGTTTTCTGCTATTATAAGCATTTTATAAATGCCTCCATGAATTCACATCTTTACCAACACTTGGTATTGTTAAATTTTGGTCTTCGCAATCTAGTTTGAATGAAATGGTATCTCGTTGTCATCTTTCAATTTGTGCTTTTTAGGTTACTAAGAGACTGAATCTTTACATGAGGTTATGGGTCATTTTGCAGCGCTTTTTCCTGGAAATATCTATGTACTATTTTTCTACAAGTTTTTTTTTTTCTTTTGTTTATTTCTTATTGATTATTATGGTTCACTACACTTTTTGGTTATGTTAGTATTTTTCCCAAGTTTGTGGTTTCCCTTTTTACTCTCTATGTGCTGTCTCTAAACAAAAGATTTAAAATTTCATGCAGTCAAATTTATCAGTATATCCTTTGTACTGTCTAATTTTGTATGATATTTTAAAAATACGCCCTACCTAGAAGGTAGAGAGGTATTTTATGGTGCTGGTAAAGAATACATTTCTTCCCCTTGCAGTTGGAAAATTACTTTTCCTGAAGCCATATATGGAGTCGTTCATCCTTTACCTACTACTTTTTAATGCCATCTCTGCCACCTGCCTGATCTATCGATTGATCAGTCTATCATCTATTTATCTGTGTTTTATCTTATGTCAGTAGTCTAATTTTCTCACTCTCTCGAAAGCACTCTCTGTATAATAATAAAGCTTTCCAATATTATTTAATAGCACAGTTTCCCTTATTCTTCAGATATCTTAGCTATTTTTCATTCTTTGCCCTTCCATCTATATTTTAGAGTGAGCTTGTCAAGACCTGGGGTGGGGTGGGGGGGCAGTTTTTGGAATTTTTACTGGGATTTCATTGAAGCTATAGATCAATTTGGGGAAGGACTGACATTTATAACATTGAGTATTGAATTAGAAGTATTCAGACAATATATTTTAGTGAGAGAAGCCATATCATGCATACTCTGACCCTGTTTTCATGGAATAAAGAAACATAGCCCTACACATGTATATGTGTGGGTGTTTCTTTCCAGGACCTATGGCCTGACAAGTAGATTTCCCATCCCACAATGTGATTTTGAAGCCTCTCCAATTCCCAACCCGGGAAATCTCAGGTCAGGGAGCAGTAAAAGGCCCCATAGTGGCAGGATTTTGTTTTGGTCTGGCTTTTAAACTTCCATCCAGACAAAGCAATCCTGAATGATGCCATCTGTGGCCAGAAAACCAGCTTTAAATGGAAAGATCCCTCTCTTTCTGGTCCCACAGCCAATGGCAGCCATCGTTCTAAAGGATATTTCTCTCCATTCATTTCCCCTGACAATAACCACTTTCTGAGGGTGCTGAATTTCTTCATTCATAATAAATGCTCAATAAATATTTATTGAAGTCAGTAATATGACTCAATCTATATAAAGTATAACAGACATTCCTGAAAAATCTCTGGCACGTGGATGAGTTCATTCTGCAGGCACACAATAAGTGCTCAAAAAATACTTATTGAAATAAGTGAAAAAGAAATTCTCACTCATCGACTCAAAAATAAGAGATATTGCTTAAAAATCTGTGGGATATGGATGCCTCCTATAGTTTCAGTGTTAATGGAGATTTTACCATTTTCTCATTTCTTTCAGTTTTTGTGATGGAAAATGAATTCCTTTTCACATGTCATCTTTCACCAGAATCCCTCATCTTTACTATATTAAACTCCTTAAGAATGATATATCTTGGGGCACATGGGTGGCACAGTCAGTGAGGTGACCAGCTCAGGTCGTGATCTCAGGGTTGTGGGATTGAGCCCCGAGTGGGGCTCTGTGCTCAGCATGGAGTCTGCTTGAGACTCTTTTTCCCTCTCCCTCTCTCCCCTGCTCTCTCTCTCTCTCAAATAAATAAACAAATCTTTTTAAAAAAGAATAATATATCTCAATCTGAAAATGCAATACACATCTTGTTTTACTTTGAGCTTTGAAGTGTTTCCTACACTAACATAAGTAGCATTTCTTTCTTTTTTTTTTTTAAGATTTTTAAAATTTATTTGACAGAGAGAGACACAGCGAGAGAGGAAACACAAGCAGGGGGAGTGGGAGAGGGAGAAGCAGGCTTTCCGCTGAGCAGGGAGCCCGATGGAGACTAGATCCCAGGACCCTGGGATCATGACCTGAGCCGAAGGCAGACGCTTAACGACTGAGCCACCCAGGCGCCCATAAGTAGCATTTCTTAGCCTCGATAATTCCCTAACACAAATGCCTCCTGAAGTTATAGAACTATTTCTGACATTTTTAAGATTTATTATAGTACCGGAAAGGTTTTTCTAATGCCCTCCAGGACTCAACTTCATTAGGGCTAATTTGGGCTCATGAACACCCCCTTCCCCACTCCATCCTTCAAAAGCGACATCAAGTGGAACCTCTCTGAATATCCAGTGTTTCATCCCAGGGAGCAGCGGATGGAAGAGCCGGTTGCTCCTCTGGTGATTTTAGCCAGAAAATAATCTTAACCCATATATTTTGAAGAAATTTTAATTGTATTCAATTTGGTGATAGGTGAAATAATTGTAATTAGAGTTTTCTGTGACTCCAAATGGTAGTTACTTCCTCTCTATTATTATATAATTGTTATATATATCATTTAATTATTTTCCAGATTGCTGAGCCTTGCTGCAGACCTTCTAGGGGTGGGGCAAAAAGATACGTACTTTCGACCATGTCCTTTAGGTCTTGTTTACACTTGTGTTAGAAGATCATTGCCCAACACTCACTGCATAAAACCCAAAGTTGAAGATGTCATACTGGCTAAGTAAATTCCTGAGTTAAAAAAATATATATATATTTGGGCACCCATACTTCTTAACTTTCATTTATGGTAGTGAATACACGAATAGAAACACGTTCAGGGATTAGAGAAATAATTTCTTAAATATTTGTTGATTATTATGACTTTGCTTTCCTGTCATCTAAATTTTCCCAGGTTAATGTATGCTTTTTTTTTTTAAGTTTAATAACCTATTTTGGAAGGAAATGTGAGATGGGAAATAGATTCAGAATATGATTTTAACTCCAACAGAACCATAGAAAATATAGAATTTAGGACAATCCAATTACACTTACTAAACATTATCTGAATTAATTATTTTACATATTCATTTCGATTATATCTTCTTTCCAAGCCCTTTAAGTATTCTTTCTAGCAACCTTCAAAACTTACTTGATAACAACTCTCATTTTACCAAAAGCTTGATTTTCAGGGCTCTCGTAATTCTGAAGAAATGAAATTGTAAATATGAAGGTTTGAGAGGTTATTAATCACCATTTCTCTTATATAGATTAGACACAGAGCCAGCATCATAGTCAGGTTCCAGGTATACTCTGATATTTGTAGAATACCCAAAGCAAAGATAATATATATGTATTATCTTTAATTAGTGTGTGTATGTGTGTCTGTGTGTTGGGGGGGATGTATATATTTTTGTGGGAAGCATAGAAAGTTGTTAAGCTCAGCAGATCAACACATATTGCATGAGAATATTAATCAAGATAGAAGGAAATAATAATCTATTCAATGTTGAAATATGTATTGGATACATACTATGTTCCATTGCTTTAGTGGGAAACGCTGAAAATAAATTTATGTTTTATTTTATTATTTTTCTAAAGATTTTATTTATTTATTTGAGAGAGAGCATGAGAAGGGAGAGGGTCAGAGGAAGAAGCAGACTCCCCGCTGAGCAGGGAGCCCGATGCGGGACTCGATCCCGGGACTCCAGGATCATGACGGGAGCCGAAGGCAGTCGCTTAACCAACTGAGCCACCCAGGCGCCCAATAAATTTATATTTTAAAAATACAGTATGGTAAGTGCTACAGTGGCAACTGGCAAACAGAGGAAGACAAACAGATGGAAGGAGTACCAATAAAATCAAATTTCTTAAGTCCAAATTCATTTCGAGACTACCGTGGATCACTGGATTCATGAGAGTAGCCGTAGTGGGTAAGACCATGTAAGTGGGAAGTGGTGATCCAGGTTAACTAAACCTGGTAACTGCAAGTTATGTTTTCCTAAATTTTGAACGTATATTTTTTTAAAAACACTCAGAGTGGGGATCTGGGGTAGGTGGGGGAAACATTCACAATTAACAAGTCAGGTGCCCATCCATTCAACCACACTGAACAGAGTCGAGTGTGGATAGGTCAGATAGTGTCCAGGGGGACCTCTGAGTTGATTAAGAAGAAAAAAAACCTGGTAGAAATAATTTTGTCCCCTTAAGGTAGTTTTTGTCATGATTCCCAGTAATAGAAATTTTCTGTGGTTGTTAAAGAATCATTAAAAAGCCGTTTCTTCATCAATTAGAATCTTGCTGCCGGATTGTATGACATTTGGTGAACCAGCTTTAATTTGTTTTGCATTGTTCCAGAAGGTTAGATGAGATTACGAGGACTTGTGTGCAGTTGAGGGATGTATTTTACTCTTACTTCTCATGGTCTCTTTCTGGTAATTCAAATATAACGAACGGCATGATCTTGATTAGTTGATCTTTCTACATCAGCATTTTCAGATGGTACTTCATGAAACTTTCACTACAATTAAAAATGCAATTAAAATGGATTATCTAAATCAAAGTCAATCTTTAATTACTGCATACTATCTAGATCCTTATTTTACGATAGAGCAGATAAAATTCTAACAATTGTGGTGCTAATGCTTTCATTATTAAAAACATAATAATACCAGTCTTTTGAGGCTCATCTCATTTCCTATCAGTTCCTTTTTTAGGTTGTCATCGAGAAGTCTGCTTCCTTTAACAACCATGCCTACTTAGTCGTGAGCAGGTCTTTATATGCTTCTCCTAAGAAAAATTAAATTATACAAAGTTCATCTAATTAATCCAAGTCCATCATGTAAAAGGAATGAGTGCCTCAATACTGAACTTGTCCTAGCTCTTTTTTGCTTTTACTTTTTTTCTCCATTATTAGCTATTGCAAAAATAATTAAGAAAATTTTGAAAAAGAAAGGAAATGCCTGGTAATTATACTTGCTATTACATCACATCTTTACTTTCCAAGATTTGCATTGTTTTCTAAACTGTGTTGATTTGCATGCATCGTTTCCCATGTACATTTTGCCTTCTAATTTTTTCAGTGGTGTTAATACTGGATAGTGCAATGAAAACTCTTAGAGTGGAAAATCAAGGACCCTAGTTTCAATGTTTGATACCATGTATTTGTTATGTGACAGTGGAAAAGTTCTCCAAGCTGGGTGCCTGTCTCTTTCCTCATCTGTATGTGAGGATGACAAAAGTACACACTTGGAGGACAGACATGGAGGCTTCGTTGTACAACTAAGAAACGATTGATATAAAGTTCCTGTTCCATAGTAGGTGCTTAAAAAAGGGTGGCTATTTTTATTATATCATAAATATTTCCCATGTTATTATACAACCTTTCTCACTGTCAAGATAACATCTTAACCTAGGAGTCTATAAATATTATACAATCACAAAATCTTCATTGGTGGCATCTGACCTTGAATATGTTGGTGTTTTTCCAATCTCTCATTATATGCATATATAATAGTACTTATCACTATTTGAAAGCATCTCATCAATATCTGATGTTAAGTACGGGTAATCCTAAAATGTTTTTATGAACCACCTAATAGGATATGGCATTACATCAGTCTTTTTATAAAGTTGGCTAAACAAAAATAATCTTTATCTTCTGGCCACTTAAACTCCAGAAAAACATTGATACAGGTTGCATTATTAGGGTATCAAACGAAATAGTCAATAAGTTAGTTATATATTATCATTGCATTTAATAAAAAACCAAAGGCTTTCAACGAGCAGGTAAATAATTTCTAGATCCGCATATCAGTGCAAACCCTAGCTCTTCTGTGACACGGTGAAGGCTTACTTAGCAATATGGAAATTCTGAAACATCCTGTTATGTTGAGGGCAAAAAAAATGTAGTAACCTGTGGGTGACATTAACTTGAGTAAAAAACTAAGTGAGAAAGTATAAACTACCATGAAGACTATTGAGATGATTGATCTAGTTCTGTGTGGGGTGAGAATGATGTAGTAATCAAAGGTGAAGATACTGGTGTGGCAAAGACCAACCTAGAGAGGGACAAGAAAGTGTTAGCAGTGAAGCTAAAAACACGGTTAGGATTTATCAATGCTAGAATTACCCAGTCTACAAAATAATAACTGGGTCTAGTTTATGATGCCATTGAATTTATGGCTAATTCTTCTAGATTGAAGACTTAATAGTACCTCCTTCACCATTGCAATGCTCTATGGACAGCTTCAACTTGAACTAAGGAACTAAGTTTAACATCGTTGTGATTCCTTTTATTGTGGAAGAAAAATAGATTCTCTGAGGATTATTGCCTTTTGTATCATGATGAAGCTTAAAAAAAATGAACAGCTCTTTCAAAATGTCTTACAAATTGACATTTTAGTTCTCATGCTTTCCTTGGAGATTAACTATTATAAAAATCCAATAGCCAGATGTATTTTATAATGTCACAAATACAGTATAAATATCAAATTCAATGTTGGGTCTTTTGAGTTCATGGAGGAAGTCCAGAGGCAATGTTCTTTTGCTAGAAAGAACAGCAAATAATCAATAAGGCAATATAAAACTAAAGGGCCTCTGAGTACATGGGTAACATGTGATACCTAAAAATATTAAAAAGACTTGTTTTATTATATGTTAGAGGTATACAACATTATAATTGGACATATAGTGTAGTTTACACACTACAAAATGATTGCCCCAAAAGTCTAGTTACTAGTTACATCCATCACCCTACAATTGACCCTATTTTTTAAAAAACTCAATTTGATTCTCTTAAAAGAATCAATTTGAAAAAAAAAGACATTTTATAAATGAGAAAAATGCTTGAGTAGTAGTTAATGCATAAATTTCTGATTTATTTTAGAGATTTAATTTAAATTTAATTTGAGATAATTAATGTACAAATAATAATGTACTGTTGATGTGATAGGAGACACACCCTTGATTTCCAAAATGAAAACAAAAATGTGTACTTTCTGGAATGACCCAAATGTTCATCATTCTTTTCTCTGGTTACTGTTAGTAGTCTGATATTCTGTAGTCTACCATATCTTGGGTCAGTGTTTCTGGAAGAATCTTCTTTGATATAATTTTCCTTTTTATATAGGAGTATTTTTCCATTAGTAAGATTTTATTTGAAGTTACATAGTCAAACATAGTCAAACCTTTTCAGTAAATAATAGTTTCGTTAAAATTAGCAGGGTTTTAAATCAGGACTCTTTGGAGACTTCAACAGGCTGAGGAAGTGTGAATCTTCCCCACATGTGTTATTTTATTATACTTTATTAGCATTAACTAATATCAAAAATAAAAACAAAAAGTGCCAGGGACCCTGGCTGGCTTAGTCAGTAGAACATGTGACTCTTGATCTCAGGGTCGTAATTTCGAGCCCCACGTTGGGCATAGAGATTGCTTAAAAATAAAATCTTTAAAAAAATCAACAAAAACAAAATTTAAAAAGTGCCACAAAATGAATTCCTAATTTATGTAAATCCTTCAAATTAGGATGCCTAAACTATAAACATGATGATTTGTGAGTATAAATCACATATAGGAAAGATCCAAAGATGTCTGTCTGCATATGCTCAAGTACCTTCTAATTTCCCAAATTGGTTCAATTCAGTCATTCTCCTTACCTGTTTTGATGATCATATTTAGGTCTTCTCATAAGGAGAAAAGAGCTTTTTGTTTACTTGTTTGCTTGTTTGCTTATTTTAGGAGAGTCAGAATTTTATATAATAAGGTTTAAATGTAATTGAATCTTAGATGGCCTTCTCTGATTTTTATTATTCACATAACTTCTCACCTGACTCAGATGCATATTTGTTTGCTGAGGATTAGGGTCAGCTGCTATGCAACATTCCTTAGCAAACTACCCAACCAAGACCTACCAGGGACACAAACGGCCATTTTTGAAGATGTTGTCAATCTCTTCTCTCTAAGCTAAAACAAGATCAGAGCTTTTCTTTCTTTTTTTTTCTTTTAAAGACATATTTATTTTAGGAGGGGGGGCAGGAGGAGAGGGAGGGAGAAAATCTCAAACAGGGAGAGAATCTCTACCCTTCGGAAGGTGGAGCCCAATTCAGGACTCCATCTCATGACTCAGATCATGACCTGAGCCAAAACCAAGAGTCAGAAACTCAACTGACTGAGCCACCCAGGTTCCCCAAGATCAGAGCTTTTCTAAAGCCATTATTACTGGGAAACTATTTTTTAATTAAAAAGTTATAGAATCAAATATAATTTAAAGTAAATGCTGTCTCTTAAGATAAATATAGCCTGGTTTGGCCTAGGTCATACAAAATATTCTCCTCCGCTGCTTCCACCACTTTTTAAAAAAAATTTTAAAGATTTTATTTATTTATTTGACAGAATGAGAGAGCAGGAGAACACTAGCAGTGGAATCAGCAGGGGGAGAGGGAGAAGCAGGCCCCCTGCCAAGCAGGGAGCCAGATGTGGGGCTCGATCCCAGGACCCTGAGATCACGACCTGAGCCGAAGGCAGACGCTTAACCAACTGAGCCACCCGGACGCCCCAGCTTCTACCATTTTTAAAGCTTCTATTCTGACTGGTACTGTCCACAGATAGAAATTAAATTTCTAAGCTAATATTTTTATTTATTTTTTTAAGTACGTTCTACACCCAGCGTGGGACTTGAACTCATGATTGAGAATTGCAAGCTCTACCACCTGAGCCAGCTGGCCACCCCAGATGTAATTTTATTTTATTTTATTTTTAAGTAAACTCTCCTTTTTTTTTTTTTTAAAGATTTTGTATTTATTCATTTGAGAGAGAGAGAAAGAGAGAGCACAAGCAGGGGGAGAGGCAGAGGGAGAGGGAGAAGCAGGCTCCTTGCCAAGCCGGGAGCCCAACATGGGGCTCCATCCAAGGACGTGGAGATCATGACCTGAGCCGAAGGCAGATGTCTAACGATCTGAGCCACCCAGATGCCCCTAACTAAACTCTTCTAAGCTTAACTTTTAGATGATGTTGTTGGGTGGGCCATTCTAAGAAGAAATTGAGTGTTTCCCAGAACTTGTTTCTAATGATCTTTCAGCTTATGTTACAAATACTCTTACTCTAGATTTAGATTATTTCCTGGCATTTACCCTGCAATTTCTGAGACCATTTTAAGCCTCATTAAAAAATGTACACCCAAGCAAGAAGAAATTATGTCATTATCTGGCCCTTAAAATACCACCCACTGTGATTTCAGAATGCTCTGCCCTTACTTTGCTCTTGCTCCCATCACTGCTACTCTACTCCTTAGCACCAGGCTCCAGGAAGGCTGCCCTTCATTCTGGTCAGTTCCCTCCCAACCTGTTTCATTTGCTATAAGCGTATTGGTTTACTGGAGAAAAAAAATGGAGGCTAATTGTACTCGTCAGTAAAGCTTAACTTCTTCATCACTTGTGCTAAGATAATAATAGAAGGTGGTTTCAATATTTGCCTTGATATTTTATGATTCTGGTCTGTCTCCTGAAGAAAACCCCTACCACGGATTTCCCCATAAATAAGGTGACCATAAAATTTATTATTCAACTGGGAGGACTTTAGAGAATGAACCGGGATGCCAGTGATAATTACGCTTGGACAAAGCCAGGACTATCTGGGCCTTATCATCACCCTACTTTAAATACATAGGTGGTAAATACCAAAGTCACAGAATCCTAGTCAAGGAATGAGGACTGTGAACACTCCCTATAAATTAATGTTTTCCATAAAGATACATAGTAAGCCCAGAGAAAATTTAAGTAGGAGCTCCACAAGCTGAGAGCATTACTAACCTTTTCAGTTTTACAACTGTTAACCCACATAGAGGAAATAAGACAATTTACTCTCACATACTTTATTTTACTGGTACAAATAGAGTCTTTCATTTGCTTCCCAAACAGCCCTCCATCCACCACAGCTCATCACCATACCAGCAGCTGTTCTATTGTAAATGTGGTTTGTCTGTGGCTGCATGATGCATATTGCATCTAGATTGGATCTAGAAAGAAAAACTTTAATCCTCTTGTAGGTATCTTTCTGATAACAAAAATCTTTGTTTCAAATTTTCTCTCTCTCCATGAAAGATATTTTCTTTTGCTGCAGTTATGAAATATGAAGTCTGATACATCAGATCAGATGGATCTTTGGCAGAGATAAAAACCACAAAATTATATACCTGAATAAATGAACCTGAGAGAGGGAGAATGTATGAATGATCATGTGTTTATACCAAACATAAATCTACCCCAATTCATGTGCTTGATTCACAAAATCCGAATGCAGCACAATAGAATAACTGGAAACGTCTGCTTTGTTCTGGTCAACTGTGATATGTGTCCATCAGTTCTGTTATTTTTTTACTTTCATAGCTTGGGGTGAGTGTGAAGTTGTTCTTACCCAGTTATTCTGAATTCAGTTTTCAGGCTTATGTTAATTATTAGAAAATCAAAATAGCACTTAAAATACAATAATCACACAATGTTTCCCTCCATCCCAATTTTCAACTCAACTGGTCGGCACTATTCAGATTGAGGTCAACTTTGATTTTTGCATGAGTAGGACATATCCTCAGAGTGCTGAACATTATCCCCATCTTTAAAATGAGACAACAACGCTCCTTGCTTTTTTTTTTTTTTCAGTCTGCATGGGTTTTGGTGTACTTTTAAAGACATTCATGGTTTCACATGTCCAGATGTGGCCTCTAATGGAAAATCTTTTTTTCTCAGCATCACTGTTTTTTGTTTTTTAAGATTTATATATTTATTTGAGCGGGGGGAAGGGCTGAGGGAGAGGGAGACATTGAATCTCGAGCAGGCTTCACACCCAGTTCAGAGTCTGACATGGGGCTCGATCTCATGACCCTCAGATCATGACTCAAGCCTAAATCAAGAGTCAGATGCTTAACTGACTGAGCCATCCAGGCACCCCTCAGCATCACTGTTTTTCAAGCAAAACACAAAATCCCTTAAAACTTTTATTCTACTTCGTATAACTTACTAGTTTACGCATTGCCTGAAATCAAGAATATATGAGCTTGTCAATTTCCTCTATTTAAAATCCTAGGTGCGGTATCTGTATATGAGGAAGAAGGGGGAAATGCAAAATTATGGCTATGCATTTCAGAAAACAGGTAATGAAATGGGAGAACTCTGAAAGAAGTCTTTATCATCCCACTTCAAGTCCTAAGTAAAATTGAACCTCTCTTTAATCTAGGTGTACTCATGAAAAGTGATACATAAATTGGATTTTTTAAAAAAATAGTATTTAATCTCCTAAGAAAAATCAGTGTTTTAAAAGGCTCATCAAGTGAGTACCTTTGTAAAACAAATACTCACCCCTTTATTGGTTTTACGTAATGTTTTACAGTTCTACTTTGCTTATGTGAAATGCATGTAGCCTCTGGATCCTCTTCCCTTTTTATCTACACTTCTGTCTAGGGGATCTCCCCGAGTCCCATGGCTTTAAAAGAGCATTATCCTGCTGTTGACGTCCAGCATTAGATCACCCTGAATTCTACCCTGATTGACAGTGTTTATCTGTAACTATCTTCATGCCTACTAAACTTCATAAATCTGACGTGCTAAAGTGGAGTTTTGCCTATCATTAACAGAGTAACACTCTCCATCTGGTTGCTCAAGCAAAACCTGGGAGATAATGGTGGTTTCTTCTTTTATCTCTTGCTTCCCCTGTGTCCCCAACCCTTCATCCACTTCTAAGCTTATTTGCAAAATATATCCTGAAACTAAGCTTTCTCTCCTTCTAGTCTAAACCTAGCCAAAATCCCTATTGTTACCTCTCTTGGACTGGTACAATAGCTTCCAGGCTGGTCTGCCTAATGTTCCTGTTATTTTCTTACCATGTATTCTTCACTTAGCAGCAAGGTGCACTTCTTGAAATACAGAAAAATCATATCACTCCCCTGTTCAAATGGAAGAACAAAAGACCTATCCACTTGTTGACAAATCCAGCCAATAAAGAGGAAAATGCAAGCACTCTTAAAATTTTGGTGATTACCACTAAATCTGTCTAAATGTCCATTGAAATTGTTTTAGAGAACAGAGTATAAATGCTATCCTTTTGGTAAGCTAAATGGGCACCTGGTAGATAGATAACAGGCATGGGTAGAGTTGGGCTGGAGATACCACTATGAGAGAGAATTAATATATTCTATATTTTCTATATTCTATATATATATTCTATATTCTATAATTAATATATATTAATATTAATATATTAATATATTCAGCTTTCATGGTGAGATTTCATCTGATGCCGTGGGATCATCATGTACCATTTCTCACAAACAGAGACTTGGAGAAATGGAAATTCCAGGGCATAGAGAAGAAAATTACAAGCTGATTCTAAAATGTGTTGTGCCAAAACCTAAGGAATTTCTCGAAGAATGAAGACCCAGCAAATGAACAAAAAAGCCTGTCTGAAAGGTCTCCGGTTGGCCACATCTAGGAAAGTTGAGTGTAAAAAGACAGTAAGGGGCAGCTGGGTGGCTCAGTCAGTTGAGCAACTGACCTCTTGATTTTGGCTCAGGTCATGATCTCAGGGTCATAGGATCAAGCCCTGTGTCCGTCGGCTCTGTGCTTAGCAGGGAGTCTGCTTGAGATTCTCTTCCTCCCTCCACCCTCCTCCTGCCCTTCACTCTCATGCTCTAAATAAATAAATAAATAAATAAATATTTTTAAAAAATGACAGTAAGGAGTTGTAACCTGTTAATTAAAATAAGAACACATGAGCCGAAGCAGACGCTGGGTAAACAAACGTTTGTTTGTTTCATGTATTATGTCCAGAGTTTTCAGTTATACTTAGGAGGAGGAATAGAGAAAAGTATATTCAGTCCATATTCCTAGAACTAGAAAAGCATATATTTTTTGAAGAGTATATGGTTTTAAAACTTTGAATATATAAAAATGCATTTACCTGATGACAGTATTATGATAGTAAGAAGTATTTTTTAAATAAGGTACATTTTGTTGATTCATATTTCATAATGCTTCTACACCTCATCACAGAAATACTTCAATTCAGAAAACTGCAGATTTATGTAGTTTAATTTTGTCCCTCTGAAAATTTGTTTGACTACTTTTAGTGACAGTGATATTTTCTACATTCATGCTTTCATTCATTCAATTTATTTAGTTATTATTATTCTTGGTACCTGGAATATATCAATAAGACAATAATTCCTACACTGAAGAGCTTACATTATATGTGTGTGTGGAGGGGGGTGGATACGACAGACAATAAAAAATAAAGCTAATAAATAATTTCAGGCCGTGTTGTGAGTAATATACTCTAGAATTTGTTAAAAAGAGTATACAAGGTATGGAGAATCTATAGTAGAGGGATAGATTGCAATTTTAAATAGTAGACTCACATTGGGGTTTATTGGGAATGTAAGATTTGACTATTAACTTGAGGAAGGAATAAGAATCAGCAAAGGGAGACTAAGGAAAGAATATTTAAAGCAGAAGAAACAGCTTTGCCCTTTACTCTGAAAATGGAAGTCAGAGTGGTATCAGCGGAAGTGATGAGAAGTGGTTATTCGGCTTGGGCTATATTTTGAAGTTAGACTTTCAGACTGCTTATATATGCAATATAAGGGAAAGAGAACTCCTAGGAGTTTGGGTTTGAATATCTGGAAGAATGGAGTTGCCATCAACTGATAATGATGGGTTTATATATGGAAATCGGGGATTCCATTTTGGGTGTGTTAAGTTTCAGATGACCATGAGACATGCAAGTGAAGACACTGCCAGGCAGTCAGATAAGGGAGACTAGATTTTTTTTTTTTTTTTTAAGAGAGAGAAGGAGGAAACGGAGTGGGGGAGGGGCAGAGGGAGACAGAGAGAGAATCTCCGGCCCACATGGGGCTCCATCTCATGACCCTGAGATCATGACCTTAGCCTGAGTCTAAATCAAGGACGCTTAACTGACTGAGCCACCCAGGCTCCCCAAGGGAGACTAGAATTTGAGTGTCTGATGGCTGGGTCCTAGGTTTGCTAAAATTAAGAAGTAAGGGAAGAAACTGAAAAGAGTGACAAGAGAGGTAAAAGGAAAACCCAGATGAGTGTGGCAAGCCAAGTAAAGGAGTGGAAGCCAACTGGAAGCCAAGTCAAGAAAGTGCACCAGTGAGGAAGAGATGATGCACCATGCTGAATGCTGCTTGTGGTTCCAGGAAGGTGAGAAGGAAGAATTGGTTATTGAATTTAGCATCGTGGAGATCACCCGAACTTGATGATAGCACTTTATTTGCAGTGGTGCTTGGGTAGAATAGTGATTTGAATTGGTTTATGAGGCAAAGGGCGAAGATAAATTGGATCCCTAAGTATAGGCAATGCTTTCTGGGGGAACAGAGGAGAGGAAAAGAAATGAGTGGTAGCTGGTAGAGGAAAGATGGTCAAGTGTCCATCTGCGTTCATGTGTGTGTGCTTGGCAGAAGACGTAACAGTATATTTATATTGTGATGGAAATGATAGAACAAAGACAAAAATAATAATATGTAGGAGAGAAAGGGGAATTTGCTGAGTGATGTCCCTTCCTCAGAAAAAGGAGATGTTTTGTGGTGCCAGAGTAGAGCTATTGGATTTGACCGGAAGTACAGATAACTTGCTATGGTAACTGACAAAATTGCAAAGTATTTGGGTACAGATGGTGGTAGGTGTGTATATGTGCTAATGGGGGTTTCTAGACGCTCTCTTCTTATTGCTTTAATCTTCTCAGAAAAGGAAAAACAAGAACACTGGCTGAGAGTGAGAAGGAGAGAAGAGGTGTTGGGTGTTCGGAGAGAAGAATGAAAAAAAACATTTGGGGAATGAGAGAATAATTAACTAGGGACTCAGAATAAAATTATCAAGACAGTATAAATGACTCTCTTGGGGTTCAAAATCATGAATTTAAATGAGTCCAGGCAACATGGTTGATTTCGCTTCTGAACAGCTATTAATTGCCAAAAAATTTTAATGAGCTAAATTCTGCCTCACCTATTTTCCCTACTTCTGTTCTCTGCAGATACACAGGAAATATTTAATTCATTTTTTTCATTGTAGTCTAGCAAATAGTTGGAAATCATTACTATGAGCCATCCCCTGCCTATTCTTTCTTAGACTAAGCTTACATTTCCTTCGACGTGTATGTATCTTAAGACCCTTCATTTCCCTGCAGATATGCTTCTCATTATTAAAGTCTATCCTAAGATGTAGATCACACTAACTATCCACATCTCTTCATTAATATTGTGTATAAGCACATGATCTTTCTGGTCTTAAACCATGGAAGTGACTATTTGGTTAAGCTGAACACTGCATGTGTAAATATGAAAATTACTTTGCAAATAATGGCCGTGTTCTGTGCCACTCTTTTCTATGCTTTGGTCCCAGAAAATGAATAAGCTACTCCTACAAATCAAAAACCATTAGAACTTCATCAAGATGTAGTGGAAAGTACATTCTACTGTGTGTCAAGGAAACCAGGTCCTGACCTCAGCTCAGTACAGGGATTTGAGCAAGTGACCTTCCTCCTCTGACCCTCATTCTCTTCACTCCTGTGATTGCTGGTACTAGATGTTGCCATGATCTCTCCCTCCTATGCATTTCCACTGTTTTCTTGGTCCCTTCAATCTGTGACATAGATATCACCAGAATAGAACATTTCAAACTCAACTAGCTCTAGGAGAGTCGGTTGCTTCTTTTCTCAGCTTGGGGATGTACTCATGTCCCTCTTTCCCATTACCATGCCTATCTGAATATGACAGCATGCAAAAACAGTTTTAGTTTCTAGTGTGCCCAGTTTCATATTATGGGTGAATTTGAATCTGTCCTCAAATGGTTTACACCAACTGTTGGAAACTTTCTTTATTACAACTTGCTAAAAAACATGGCTCTACAGCTGCAGAAATTAGTTTCATCCTGCATATTTCTCGTTTAGCAGTAAACATCAAATGTAACCCAGGAGTGAATAAGAAATTGGTATGTAAAAAAATAGGCAGAAATTTTCAATAATATTCAAATAATATTTCTAAATTTTAAAGATAAACAAAACATCAATACTTATTATCCTAACTTGTTTCTTACACAAGCCCAATAAGATGTTCTGGCTATTTTATGAATAATGGAAATATAAGTGTAATTTTATACTGTGGCAGCCTGCTGATATATATCTGACATAATCCCACAATATAAAGTTCTCAGTGTCATTGTTTTTAAAATATACTCCAATGAAAGAGAAGAGATGAATCAACTCCATGGGGTAAGAGTAATCCCTGTGGTTAGAATCCAGCCCATTTGGCACTTGGCAGCCATAATGCTCCCCCCGATACATAGATTAAAACCCCCTTGAACTCCGGAATTATGTGTGTCAGTTGCGTCACTGAAAGGGGGACTACTGCCTTAATAATCCTAGCACAGCAGTTAGGTATATCCTCTCTCTGTCCATTCACACTATTACCACCATTTGTGTTTCCAAAGTGTTTTTTTAAACTGAGATACATGACCTGTAAAGGTAGTTGGATATCCACGTTCCCCTTAATATGAGAATATTTAGAAGTGTCATAGCTTTTTTCTGTCAAAATAGTTGCAATTTTTAGATTATTGTGAGTTTTAATCATGACAGTCCAAGAATATAAAAGTTTTTCTTGACTTATCATAACCTAAATTTCATTTATTCACTAATTCAATTAGTTTTGTATTGCCTGTCTATATCTCTCCAAATAATTAGAAATTTTTTGGTCTTTCTTCTAGTCCCAGATATTATCAAAATGTGGTGTTTCTGATCATCCTAGCTTATTTGATTTCTGAGTATTCAACCAAAACCCTTAATGAATTGAGGGAAAGTACAATTGCAAATGATTCAAAGGATGAAAACCCAGGGGACAGGTATAATAAAAATAGCCCTCTATGTTTGCAAAAATTGGCCAGTTAGTTGGTCATATATTTGGAAACAATAATTTATAGAACAAGTTTTGTCTGAATTCAGTGCCTTTTATATGACAAAAAGATCATTGTCAGAGGCAAATATCTCATAATAAATAATGATTAAAAATATATTTTTATAGACCCACCTCTATCTACATAAAACAAGCTAATTTCCTATAAAATTATTGAATTATTGATAGCCAACATTGGTTTGAAGAAAAAAATAAAGTATTAAAACAGCAAAAATTCATATTTCTCACCAAATATACCTCTAATAGACCTTCCACCACTCGAACCAGAGCTTCTTCTAGAAAGACACTTTTCTATTCATCATGTGTTACTAATACCAGACCAAAGATTCTTTATCAAAGCAAATGGGCTTTAAAAGATATTATGTAGGCTTAAAATCTGATAATACTCACTATGATGATGAGAAAATGCAGAATATAGCTTTGCTACATACTGCAGATAGGAAAATAAATTTGTCTACTATTTCTGGAGGACAACTGGTCAGCTTACTGAAAATATTTAAAGTTAGAATATGCTAAAACCCATGAATTCCACTTCTAGGAATAATATCTCAAGGATATTTCTGAAAGTTAGCAAAGTTACAAGTCCATGAGTTTTCATTATACTGTAGTTAACATTGGCCATAATTGTCTAAACTTTCCAGTGGTAAGGAACTATTCACATAAATTATTTTATATCCATACAATTGAACACTGATCAGCTGTTAAACCTACTCAACTGTAAACTTTTCACCTCTGTAAGGATGTCTAATATGTATCATAAACCTTACACGATCAAAAGAGAATTCTTCATGCCAGCCCCTACAATTCTGTTCCTCCTTTAGTTTTCCCCATTCCAGTAACACTGCCATATTTCCAGCCACTAAAGCAAAATATCTATAGTTCTGCTATCTGATACTGTGCTATTAAGCCCTTAAAATGTGGCCTACACAAATTAAGATGTTTATAGGTGTAGGCATATAATGTACATATGTGTACACATGCATTTACATACATAGTATGCCTATATGTACACAATATATACATATATTTGTAGATTCATATAGTGGAACATTATTCAGCTTGAGAAAACAAATTCTGCCACATGGGACAATATGGATAAACCTGGAGAACATTATGCTAAGTGAAACGAGCCAATCACAGAAAGACAAATTCCACTTACATGAGGAATATAAATAGTCCCCGTCAGAGAAACAGAGGAGAATGGTGGTTGCCAAAAGCTGGGGGAGAGGGAATGGGGAGTTGCTAAATCAACAAACTTTAATGTCAGTTAAGCAAGATAAGTTCTAGAGATCTGTACACTTAAAATTTTAGCATAGTAGATCTCATGTTAAATGTTCTTTTTTAAATTTTTAAAGATTTTATTATTTGACAGAGAGAGAGAGACAGCGAGAGAGGGAACACAAGTGGGGGGCAGTAGGAGATGGAGAAGCAGGCTTCCCGCTGAGCAGGCAGCCGCATGCGGGGCTCGATGCGGGGCTCGATGCGGGGCTCGATGCGGGGCTCGATGCGGGGCTCGATGCGGGGCTCGATGCGGGGCTCGATGCGGGGCTCGATCCCAGGACCCTGGAATCATGACCTGAGCCGAAGGCAGACGCTTAATGACTGAGCCACCCAGGTGACCCTCATGTTAAATGTTCTTATCACAAACACACACACAAAAAATCAGTCATGACTTGTATCATTTATTTAAACTGCAATATATTGATTTGGCACATTGTACAATAGATTCCATGAAATAGGTTTTCACACAATAATGACTAATTAGAAGTAATTTAATTTTGATTTGATCCTTTGTCAACTGGCAACATGCTCATTTCAGACATTGCCTGTTACTCTAAGTATTAGTGTATAGTTACTGTATCTAATGGGTCAGATCAAGTTTGGTTTGCAAAGGCATGGTATTTCATTATTTGCCATCACTATGAGAAAGAGAGAAATGATTTTAAAAGGGTGTATTAATCACTGGGAAAATACATAGTTACATCTGTATAGTCCTGAGAGAAATGTCTCAAAGTCACCACAGAAAGAAGGTAATATTGAACAGGAACAAGGGCATTTTGAACTCAAAAGTAAACAGCATTTACCTCACAAATAAGCTAGTGGTCCGAAACTCATAACATCAAATAATTTTTCAAATGAGAAAAAACAGTGAATATTCATTTGAAAATAAAGAGAGAATTTAAGCAGGTAGGATTTAATTAACCAAACTGGAACATCGCCAGACCTCTTCAGCTAACATCTCTGCTCATTAATAGATAACATTATTCCTGCCCTGCTAAACCCGATGTCAGGAACAGAAAACATCCTTGCTTCCCTTCCTCATTGGTAAATATCCAAAACTAAAGAGGATATTAAAATGCACAAATTTCAAATAAAAAATGTTTCCGCATAAAAGAAGTATAGCCACTTTCCACTGTTGAACTGTTACCATTGGGAAGAATTCATGTATCAGCAATATCACCGTACTTTCAAATATGAGACGAGGTTATGTAATGTTTACTGCCTACTACAGTGGACTTGTCATGTTTTGTCTACCCAGTACCTGTTCCCTTTCCTTCTTTTCCAAGTTGCATCCCGTTTTTGATGGAACTGCCTCTTGCCTGATCCTTCCAATAATGTGATTACAGTGGAAACCACATCCCAATCCACAGTGATAACCCAGCACTAGATGCACGATCCACACTAGGTTTTTTCCCCAGATATTTCAGAATGCATGTATGGGAGGAGTGACTTTTTTCTCTCTGATACGGAATTTGGGAAGCTGTGGCCCACAGATAGCTGCTGATATGCATTTGCGCCTCATGAGGACGTTGGTCTGAGAGGATGATGCAGACACAAAAGATCAGCTGAGAAAACAGCTCGAGAGACAGGATGCAATTTGAAGGTATGATTCCAGTCCCTGAAGTCTCCAGAATTTGTTTCCACCTTGCCAGATTTGGTGGTTTAGTTATGCCCCATAACCTTGCTAACTGTTCCCACTAGCTATGTGTGCACGTGCGTGTGCGCGTGCGCACACACACACACACACAGCTGCTCTCTGTTTAAGTTAATTCATCTTGTCAGTTGCAATAATAAAAAAAATCTATGTCACCAACAAAGGACACAGGAGCTGTATAAATAGGCAGCAATAAGTCCATTCCTATTTTTCAACATAAATAACATGCTGGCTCAGTGTAGACGCCATACAATCGCTATGCTACAGGATTTCATGGAAGAACGTGTAATACAAACAAAACACCATTGGACTTTATTTCACAGAAGTCTCACCCCACTTAGCCCTATTTGAGTTAACATCAAAGGCCTTCTAAAAGAATGCAAATATAATGTCTTTATTCAGTTCCCTAATTTTAAGCAAATCAGACCAAGACTTTTGATGAATTCTTATAAATTTTGCATGTCCTTCTACATGAGAAAGCAGAACTTATCTTAACACATTTCAGTGAAAGGGTTATTGGGTGACCCTAAAATCTTCAACAACAACAAAACTATCTAGCATTAAAAAATAGATTAATATACTGGAAATTATCAGATAACTTACACATTACCTATGAGTAGATGGGTTCACCACCACAAAATTATTTAAAGAGGGTTTGGAAGATATCACTAATATGAGAAAAATCTAATTTGGTTGCAGGCCGACATCATTCATTTATTCAGTAAATATTTTCTCCACACCTCCTGTATGTCAGACATTGTTAGAGGTGCTGTAATAACACTGGTGAACAAAGTCTGACCCTATGCTACTGATATTCTAGGACATCACTGGCCAGTAGAAATACAGTGAGAGCCACACAGGCAAGCCACATCTGTAATTTTTAATTTTCTTAGTAATAAATTTTAAGAAGTTAAAAACTTAATTTTAATAAAAGATTTCATTCTATGCTCATGGATTGGAAGAACAAATATTGTTAAAATGTCTATGTTACCCAGAGCAATGTATACATTCAATGCAATCTCAATCAGAATACCATGAACATTTTTCACAAAGCTGAAACTAATAATCCTAAAATTTCTATGGAACCAGAAAAGACCCCGAATACCCAAAGGAATGTTGAAAAAGAAAGCTAAAGCCAGTATCATAACAATTCCGGACTTCAAGCTACATTACAAAGCTGTAATTATCAAGACAATACAGTAATGGCACAAAAACAGACACATAGATCAATGGAACAGAATAGAGAACCCAGAAATAGACCCTCAACTCTATGGTCAACTAATCTTTGATAAAGCAGGAAAGAATATACAATGGAAAAAAGACAATCTCTTCAACAAATGGTGTTGGGAAATTTGGACAGCCGCATGCAAAAGAATGAAACTGGACCATTTCCTTACACCTTACATGAAAACAACCCAAAATGCATGAAAGACCTAAATGTGAGACAGGAATCCATCAAAATCCTAGAGGAGAACACAGGCAGCAACCTATTTGATCTCAGCTATAGCAACTTCTTACTACGCACATCTCCGAAGGCAAGGGAGACAAAAGCATAAATGCACTACTGGGACTTCATCAAGATAAAAATCTTTTGCACAGCAAAAAAAAAAAAACAGTCAACAAAACCAAAGACAACCTACAGAATGGGAGAAGATATCTGCAAATGTCTTATAAGGGGCTAGTATCCAAAATCTATAAAAAACTTATCAAACTCAATACCCAAAAAACAAACACCCCAGTCAAGAAAGACAGAAGACATGAACAGACAATTCTCCAAAGAATATACACAAATGAAAAAATGTTCAATATCATTCATCATCAGGGAAATCCAAATCAAAACCTCAATGAGACACCACCTCACACCAGTTAGAATGGCTAAAATTAACAAGTTAGGAAACAACAAATACTGGTAAGGATGCGGAAAGGGGAACCCTCCTACACTGCTGGTGGAAATGCAAGCTGATACAGCTACTCTGGAAAACAGTATGGAGGTTAAAAATATGGAGGTCAAAAAGTTAAAAATAGAGTTACCCTATGACCCAGCAATTGCATTACTAGGTATTTACCCAAAAGATACAAACATGGTGATCTGAAGGGGCACCTGCACCCCAATGTTTATAGCAGCAATATCCCCTATAGAAAGAGCCCAGATGTCCATGGATGAATGGATAAACAAGATGTAGTGTGTGTGTATATATATATATATATGTATATACATATATATATAAATATAAAATGGAATATTACTCAGCCTTCAAAAAAATGAAATCTTACCACTTGCAATGACATGGATGTGTTAGGCTAAGTGAAATAAGTCAATCAGAGAAAGAATTGAATTTAAATGAAACAAAATTTTATATTTTTTATAAAATAAAAATTCCTTTTTTAAAGGAAAAAATAAAATACTATCGTTTCAACACATAAAATTTTAAAATATTGGTGAGATATTTACATATTTTCATCTTGAGTACTTAAAATCCATTTTGTACTTTATACTTTAATTTTGACTAGCCATATTGCAAATGTTCACTGACCACAAAGAGCTGGTGGCTACCATATTGGGCAGCACGGTTCTATAGGCTAAAAAGAGCTAATGTCTTATTGAGGGTCAGAAACAACAACCCTAGGAGATCTAGTACTATGATTATCTCCATTTTATCAACGAGGTAGCTGAACAACGGGGATTTTATTTGTCTAAGGTCACACAGCATCTAAGTGCCTCTGTATCTATTTCTACATGGCAAACCACCCCAAACTTGGTTTCATAAGACAAGAATTTCTTATTATTTCATCCTGCCCCATGGGTTGACCGCACTCAGCTGAGAGGTCCCTTACTGTGCCTGTAAAGATTACAGCTGTGGGTGGAGTCATGTGAGGGCCCAATGGGATGGACAAGGATGGTAGCTGCTTCACTTACATGTCTTGTGCCTAGTGAGAACAGCTGGGTTCTTGGAAGACTTCTCCGCCTCTCTCTCTCTCCATGTGGCTTTCTGTTTGGCTCATTTGGGCTTCCATATACATGGAAGTCTCATGGTGACTGAATTACGCGCCTGGTTTCCCCAGAGAAAACATCCCAAAAGTTCCAGGTGGAGGCTGCAAGGTTTCTTATGACTTAGCCTGGGAAGTCACTCCTATCACATTTTACCCTCAAAATGTGAGTCTCAGCCAGCTCAGATTCAATGGGAGGGGACATGCACACTGGGAAGCTGGTAGACCAGTTTACTGACAGTATTATCTTTGCAAGATTTATAGTAGTGGAGTAAGAATTTAAAAACCAGTGAGACAGCATCAAAAATAATACGTTTAATAACTATGGTATATTGTCTTTCATTATAATGTCTTAAATATTTTTTGTATTCCCCAATACCTAGTATTTTTTTCTCTTCTCTTTCTTTTTTTTTCCTGAAGAATAGTCCATTGCATGGATAGACCACAATACCTAGTATTGTGTCTAGAACATAACATGTGCTTAATGGATGCTTGCAAATTAAATAAACAGATGCTGATTTATATATTCTATTTATCTTTGTCTACAGTGGATGGGACTTTCATTTTGAGATCAGTGTAACAAACGTACCTAAGTCCTCAAGGCATTCAAAGCACCATATTCTGTACGACAGGGAACATTATAAGATTTTATGCCCCTTGGGCGCCTGGGTGGCTCAGTTGGTTAAGCGACTGCCTTCAGCTCAGGTCATGATCCTGGAGTCCCGGGATCGAGTCCCACATGGGGCTCCCTGCTCAGCAGGAGTCTGCTTCTCCCTCTGACCCTCTTCCCTCTTGTGCTCTCTATCTCTCATTCTCTCGCTCAAATAAATAAATAAAATCTTAAAAAAAAAGATTTTATGCCCCTTGAAATCAATAGCTGGGTATTATTCTTCTTGGATTTCTCCCTACTGAGCAGGGGAGTATTATTTATTTAGTATGTGCTTGATAAACATATATAATTTTTAAAAAGATTTTATTTATTTCTTTGACAGACAGAGCACAAGCAGGGGGAGCAGGCAGAGGGAGAGGGAGACACAGGCTCCCCGCTGAGCAGGGAGCCCAATGCAGGGCTCGATCCCAGGATCCTGGGATCATGACCTGAGCTGAAGGCAGAGCTTAACCAACTGAGCCACCCAGGTGCCCAACATGTAGAATTTCAAAAGACACAAAATGAAGTCTAAACCAGGATCCTACAGGCAAGGAAATCTGGGAAGTGTGGGTATAGACTTCCAGGCTATTGTTGTAGGAGAGCTTAGATTGATGGGAATGGTGTTTAATAGCAACAGATATTAACATACCAAATCACCTTTTCTACTGTGCATATATGTTTTGAAATACATTCTAGCTACCTAGCTAGCAGCTTGGAGACATAAAGCATACATAGTATATGGTGTGTGCTGTGGCACCTGGAATTCTAAACACCCATATGATTTGTGTTGCCAGAAGTGCCTCAGTTGGCCAAGAACCTTCTATTCATCTGACAGTGAACTAAAGGGAACTGTGGTTTGTTATTTTCTTCCAAAGTTTAAAACGACTACCATCCATGTTAAATAATTACCACTATTAAATATTTATAGGCATAAGACACGTAGATCTGCCTTGAGGACTTTATAATGAGGAAAGCACAATAGTATTTAATGGACACAAATGGCAACACTGTATCAATTGCCTACAGCAGTAAGGAAAAACTTTGGGGAGATATTCTCATTTCCCTAATTATTATCGTTACCTACAGAGTGGAGCTTCTTCTGGATGTTGTTAGACACATTACCACACTGAGGTTTAATGCTGGAGCAAGACATGAAGTCCTGATTTGCTCCCTCTTTCTTTCTCATATCTGAATTTTCCACAATGATTTTGAGAAGAACAGTAGCTACCAGACCAGGATAGATTTTTGTGCAGGACCCTGTGCAGTGTAATGGTGTCACCCATCTGGTTTCACAGACAGCCTCCTGAGGAGCACATGGAAGTACAGTATCTCTTCACACAGAGAAGTTCCTATAATTTAAGGTAATCACCACATCTATGAATATGAGGATCTTCCTTACGGCATGGCTGAGAAACACTGAGTTTGTACTTTTAACACACTAAGAGCAGTGCATGGCATGTAATTAACCTTTAATAAATGTTAGAAATTATTACTGTTATTATTACCATCTGCATCATTAAAGTCGTGTCTTTAACAAGGGTTAGATTTTTTTCAGTACAACTATTTGTTTTACTACAGGCAGATTAGTATTATTCATTATACTTTCTTCTTTAAGTACTGTCTTTAAGGTAGCACTACTGAATTACGTTTTAATTAAATACCCATAGATGATATCTTATCAGTTTCCCTTTTCCGAAATGTAAAGAAGTATGGTTTCAATCATGGTCATTCTTAGTTTGCACTTTTGGCTGGAAATGAGCTTTCTATCTAAAGTGCACTGGCTTGACATCCAAAAATTAAAAAAAAAATCATAAATAGGTTTTGATGGGTCTTTGCAAAATATAACCAATTATTGATCTGAAATCCTGCTTAGCCACGACAGAATACTCTGTAATCAATTACACTGGGGGGTCTAACCTATAGATAGAAGACATAAAAAAGCCGAGTTAATAACTTTTTCAACTGGCCAGATGATATCCCTGGGGGCGAAATGTAATCCTCAGACTGTCAGTAATTTCCAGTTGTTGCTGCCACACTTGCTGTTGGAGGAGCAGAGCTTCCTACTGCTGAGCCAACAAGCTACTCTAGACCATCACTTAGGTTTCCAAAATAAAAGACCTATGCAAGCCATTTTGTCTCTCTCTTCCAAATACTACTGATCTTCCTATTTCCATGGTAACCAACTCCTGCTGGCATGATCAAGAAAAAACTGATTTGGGATTTTAATTAATTGCTTAGAAATGGAAATGTAACAGGGACTGGCAGTTCAACTGAGCACATTTTGCAAAGTGAATAAAAATAAGAGTTTCTGAAATACTTGAAATTGTTTCAGTGGCTATAGCACATCTTTAAGACACCTTAATTTATTCCATTCTCCAAAATAAATCTGCCAAATGTACTAAGCCATTTTGTCAACACAAATCATTTTGGCAAATACTTTAATCCCTCTTCTAAACAAAATGCCTTGTAATTTAAAAAATCTAACCCATCGGTGTGAACCCACTGGGTTCCATCTGAAAATACTCCTGAGATATTAGTAGATCATGTTTAAAGGAGCTGTCATCTCCTATTTGTAAAAGAGAGCCCCTGTTCCTGTTGCCTGCTTATAAATAAATTCCTTGAATTTCCCCCACTGTAGCAGTAGTTCTTACCATTGGTAGAAAAGAAAGCCTTAAGGTAATCTTTTTGCACCGATGTTAAGAGCCTGGGGTCTGTCTGGAGCCAGGTGGAATAGGCTCAGATCTTGGCTCCTTCTTGCTACCTGTATTACCTGGGGTAAGTTTCTTAATCAGTCAGAGCCTCCGATTCCTCATCTGTAAAATGAATAACCACTTATAAGATTGCTGTAAGAATTATATGCATTAATAAATGGAAAATCTGGAATGGTACCTAGAAAATAGTGAAGATGTAGTAAGTGCAAGTTACCATTTTTAATATTTTATATCACTATCTTTTAGTCTATATGTAAACTCAATTTTGGATTTCTTATAGTACTTGGTTTTAAATGTTCCCTTTAGAACTATAATACACTGAGAATTGGTTAAAAATCATTTTCCATTACCAGGTCTGAGCTTTCTTTTCTGTAGAGAAATAGTAATTCCTGATAGAAGCTATACAAAGCAATGTCATCTAATGCAAAATAAATGATTAGTAAAGATTTCAAAGTAAAATTTTCTCCAGTAGGAAGAAGTGATGTAGTTCTGAAGTATTTCTGGAATAAGCACCACTCTTGAGTTGCAAGTGTTTTAATTATACAAAAACACTATATTCCCATAGGCACCAAGAAAACAAGAATAGTAATTAAACAAATATTATTTATCACTGTCAGTTGATAGAATATTCTGATTGAGTGCTCTTGTAAACATAGAATTGCCATAGAAGATAATATATTAACATATTTTTAAAAATCTATACAATAAGCTCTACATAAAGGGTAATTTAATACATTCAAATTACTGGAAGAATAGTTCCAATTAAATACAGCTTTTTCCACCTGTTAGCTGAGAGTCTGGATTAAGAATCTTGATCAAGATTTCCGTATATCAGTTATTCCATCTATTACTATTATTATCATTATTAAACAATAACAGGAACACATTTATATGGAACTAGGCAGTGTAAGAAAAAAAAAAACGTGTCCACGTTTAAAAGGAACTTGGGATCCCTTGGCTGTAGAAGAAATGTTCACAAATACTACAAGTATTGAACCAAGGTGAACAAAATTGGTGTCAAATGTGGGTTAGTTATGGAACTAACTGTCACTCAAGTGTTGGCTTCATCCTTCAAGCCATCTCTCAGAGTCAATTCCATTCATTGGCGAATTTGTTGTTTGTTCCCACAGCATCTTGTACTTGCATTCATCACACTTGGAATTGCTGGTCTTGTGTGAATCTTTCTTGCTGCAGCATCTCCATGAAGCTGGAGAAGATACTATCTTGTTCATCTTTGCATCCTGACTAGGGCACCTGGAAGAGAGTAGGGGTTGAATAAATTTTTATGTAGAAATTGAAACTGAATGATGAACGAGTTTCCAAAGCCTACATGGGAACAAAGGCATGGCTACTAATTATGCAGTGTCTTACTAGAAGATGAGCTCCATATATCTCAGCTTCTAGAATGGGACCTGGTACATAATCCATACTTATCATACTTAGTGAATGAAGGAGCATGAGACATATGAAAATATTGTCAATATTAGAAAATTTAATTGCAGGCTATAAGGTAAGAAATAATGCATCATATCTTAGATAAAAGGTAAAATTCTAATCTTCTGCCATCCTAGCAATACTAGAGTTACTTTTATTCTTAAATACGTGGGTTAAGGACATATTCTTGGACATTCATGCTAGTCTGCAAATCATATTGCTCTTATAAATGTCCCCTAAGAAATACCTCTTTCCCTGTGTAAGGTAACAGTACGGTTGAGCAATTATGTTATTGACTTGAACTGCTATTCTTGGGAGCACCATGCAATGAAGAGGCAAGAATGGGAAATCTCCAGATAGTTTTAGCATGGAATGAGGCATTAAACTCCTAGGTCATAGTAATGATGGTCCTTCTAATCGCAACTTTAAAAAAAAAAATTACTTATTGATGAATGGATGTACATAGTATGTATTCTCTCTTCTGTTTACCTTTTTAAAAAGTTTTATTGAAATATAATTAACATACAATAAACTGCCCACATTTAAGGCATACAACTTGCAGTCCCAACACAGATACACATCCATGAAACTGTCATCAAAATCCAAATAATGAGTACATCTATCACCTGAAAAGTTTCCTCATGCCCCTTTGTAATCTGTCCTTCTGCTTCCTCCCCTCATCCCCAGGCAACCACTGGCTGGCTCTCTGTCATTATCAATTACTTTGCATTTTCTTTCGTGCAGTATAATTATATTGAGATTCTTCCATATTGTTTTATGCATCAAGAGTTCATTTCATTCCTTTTTATTACTAAGTAGTATTTGACTATGTAGACACACAACAATTTGTACATTTATCTGTTGGTGAACATTTGAGTTTATTCTGACTTGGGCCATTACAAGTAAAGCTGCTGTGAACATTGGTGTTCAAGTCTGGTTGGACATATGCTTTCATTTCTTTTGGGTAAATAGGTAGGACTGGGCTACATTGTAAGTCCGTGTTCATATTTTAATAAACTGCCAGGGGCACCTGAGTGGCTCAGTCGATTAAGTGGCCAACTCTTGATTTCGGCTCAGGGTCCTGAGATTGAGCCCTATGTTGGGCTCCGAGCTCAGCACGGAATCTGCCTGAGGATTCATTCCTTCTCCCTCTGCCCCTACCCCCTCTTGCACACGCTCTCTCTCTCTAAAAGAAATAAATAAATCTTAAAAAAAAAAAACCTGCCAAACTGTTTTCCAAGGGAATTTTACCATTTCCTTGATACTACTATGTTCTTTCAGAAGCATCTGAAAATAAGTGTTTTCAGATTATAAAACTACAAAAATAAATACATAAAATTTAATTTAAAATTTAAAATCACAGGGACGCCTGGGTGGCTCAGTCATTAAGGGTCTGCCTTCGGCTCAGGTCATGGTCCCAGGGTCCTGGGATCGAGCCCCGCGTCGGGCTCCCTGCTCAGGGGGAGGCTGCTTCTCCCTCTCCCACTCCCCCTGCTTGTGTTCCCGCTCTCACTTTCTCTCTCTCTGTCAAATAAATAAATAAAATATAAAAAAATAAAATTTAAAATCACAATTTTTCATTTACAAAGTGTTTTTCCAAGGTTTTCTGTGTTTAATTTCTAATGTTACTTAGTCTGTCAGGTACCATAGGAAGATAAAAACGCATTTTAATTGACCATACAGTTAAGCTTTTTATTAAATTCCCAAACAAAAGTTTGATGGAGCACATTCAGATTATTGGGAAATAGGTGTTTGAATCCCTTTGAGCTGTCCAGTCACCATAATTACCCACTCTATTCCACGTGTTTATGCTCCCTCCGACATGAAATGACATAGAAGGACACCAAGTGAATTTTGGCAGCAAACCAATGCAGCAGATCAGAATTGAATGATTTAATGTGGTAAATGGATAAAACATGAAGATTATCTGATGAATTTAACTGCAATACATTGAGGTGAACTGAGTGTTTTAAAGATTTTTATTTATTTATTTGAGAGAGAGCTAGACAGCGGCAGAGAGAGAGACAGAGAAGCAAGACTCCCCGCTGAGCAGGGAGCCCCATGCAGGACTGGATCATGACCCAAGCCGAAGGCAGACGCTTAACCGACTGAGCTGCCCAGGCGCCCCCAAGTAAGTGTTTTAAAGAATCAAAATTATTGGTTATATTTAATGCCTTGTAATCTAGATGTTTCACCTCTATTGTCAGGAAGTAGAGAACATATCTCAGGAAGAATTTCAAAGCAAACCCCCCAAACACACTGCGATAATAGTTGTAGATAATAGTAGGTGTGTTAAAATTCAGAAAGACTCAATTCAGACCCCATCCCGGGCCCCAACTATCAGTCAACTGATCAAAAATATAAAATTAAGAAGCTCCAAGGTGACTTGGCCTAGAACACTGGGGATGATTCATTTCACTTGCAAAACAGGTTTGTTGACTTGGCAGGACTCCAGTTGAGGTTATTCATCTTCAACTTTTTCTGGGTTTTGTTTTTTGGCTTTTTTTTGGGGGGGGGAGTGTCACTGCCAGAAAGTGAGCAGTGATAATAATTAATGTCAAAAGATGTTGCATCTTCAAAGCAAGGAAGCTACACCCCAGAGAGTGCGTCCCTAACAAAGTGAAGAAAAATGCCAAAAAATACACCAAGATTTTTGTATGTGTTTCTCCTCCCTGTGAAAGAAACTAATTGAGGGCAAGGCAAAATGAAATAGAGCTTTTGACTCTTGAGGTGAAAGAAGACAGCTCCTGGAAAGAACAGGCTGTCAAATTTGCAGCAACATCTTTGTGTGGACCACCATTTAATGCAGAACAACAGAACCTTGTTCACTGGACATGAGATGTAGAATATGCTCGAACTCAGCTCTGTTCTTTCCCACTTGGCAAAAGCCCATGTAGATTATGGCATTACTAGATAATGCAATTGGAAAGGAACTGATTGGGGAAAAAGTGGACGAGGTGAACGAGACTTGTCCACATTTAAAATATTCTGGAAGTTGACATCAACAGGGTCAATGTTTTTAATAGTAGTAATCTTTTATATTTTCAGTGTTGTGGTTACTAAGTCAATTTTCCAAGCACACCCAGGACTTTAAAATGAAAATATGTTACCTACTCTTCACTGAAGTACTTGTAGAATAAAAATATCAAGTGACAAATATTAAAGAAATAGAAACTAGACATTAAGCTGATGGTTGCCAAACAGGGAGTGAGTGATATCTAGAAATGACCACAAAAGCCCTTAAATACACAAAACTGTTTTTAATGTATCTTCTTTGTTAAGAACCATTTGTTTAATAGCTCACATAAATTAAATATATCTAAGAATGTGTTTGTTTCCACGTGTATATAGGCATATATTCGTCCCTGCTCCACCTATGCAATTTCTTACCCCACTTTTGTCACACCGTTTGCCCTAATCCATGATGGGCAGCCAGATAATGTCATAATCATGGGGATTAATGATGTGTTTTTATTCACTACTTACCTCTCTTTATATCCTGACATAACTTTTGGTTTCACTCTGATCTTCAGCCTGATAAATCGTTGGACTTCTGAACTTTATTTTACCTTCTTTGTTTGTTTTCCTAGAGGGATCTCCACCTACTTGGGGCCATTGTCTTTCTGAGGAGGTGTGTGCGGATATGTGTGTGTGAGGTGGGAGAAGGGGGAGCGCAAGCGTTTCAGGGCAGAAGGGACGGGGTACTAATAATTTGGGATGCTACCTGCATGCCAGGCCCTGTGATAGATTGGACGCAATTACTCGAATATCTGTCTATCAACTTCCGCTTTAAAATGCTTGAAAGCACAGAAGTGTTCTCTTTCTAGATTTACCATTGGACCTGAACTCTCTGTTTGGCCTGGAACAATAGAATGAGCCTAAATGTAACTTCAGAACTCAAACACGACACAATTTCTACTAAAAAGCAACTATGTGGAAGGAAGAAATTTTCTTTGTTGTGATTTTTCTTTTGTTTATTCCATATTTCCTCTAAAAATAGATTTTGAAAATCGAAAAGCTTTCAGGTAACCTTTAGCCCAATATGAGAGGAGGCTGGTCAGTTCAAAATCAGTTGACTAAGGATTTGAGTGATATGTGTTATGCATTTCTCAGGCTTCAGTTTGCAACCTTGATCTATTTGGTCTGTTTCCTCTCTTTGCGTTGGCACACCATAAAACAAATCCCTGATAAGGTTGAGGTCAGTGAGGGTGGCTGCTTGGTGGACTGTGTTAGAAATCCCTGATTTCCACTCCAAACCATTCCTAGAGCTCTCGCTATTTATTCTCTTGCAATATAGCTTTCCAACTTACGCAAAAGTATCTCTTATGCAATGGGTTACTGACTCTACAATTTAGCAATAATTTTAAATAGGAATACCCCGTGACATGGCTCTCAAAGGTCTATATTATTCAAAATTATCTTTTAGTCTTCAAGATTTAAAAAAGAAAATAGGAAGAATTTGGCTCTACCTGGAGTTAATAACTAAAAATTCAATATACTCCTACAGGATATAAATGTATTAGTCTCCCTGGGAAAGATGAAACTAATTTAAGAACTTCCCACATATTGAGAACAGTTCACAGAAATTTACCAGCTGCTTCTTTCTGTAAGATAGGATCTAGTGGTTCAGCATATGTGCAGAATACCAATTAAAGCACTACATACCTTGAGGGCATTAATATGGAGCAAAAGAGAATGAGTGATGGGAAGGTCAAAAGAAACTTGGAGAAAGAAACGTAGTGCCTGATAAAGAATAACCCTCATTATCTTCTGCAACAATCCACCAACTTGGGGAAAATTATTGTAAATATATGGATGCTGGTATAGCTAGGCTCTTTTTCCAGTCTCAAGTTCCTGTGATGGTCAACTCCCAAAGATGAGCAAAGTGTCTTAGGAAATCAACCACTAGCTCTATTCCTACTGGGACAATTTATCCAGGTCTCTTGGTTCTAGAAAGCAATGAGACACAGAGCTCCTTGAACTGGCAGGAATTGAGAGGGGAGGTGTTCTACCTGGAGAAGGAGTTCATACTGTAGTTAAGAGTTTTCGATCACCACAGAAAATACTGGCATTCTTTTTTTCTTTTAAGATATCTTTATTCATTTGAGAGAGAGAGGGAGAGAGAGCACGAGGGGGGCAAGAGTGGCAGGTAGAGGGAGAAGCAGACTCACCGCTGAGCAGGGAGCCTGATGCAGGGCTCAACCCCAGGACCCTGAGATCATGACCTGAGCCAAAGGCAGACGCTTAACCAACTGAGCCACCCAGGCACCCTGAAAACAAATTAAATGTGTCTACATTTAGTTTTCTTTCCTGATGATTGCAAATTTATATGGCCTATGATAGTTACATTTATTTTTTATGAAGTTGTCCACATCAGCACATGAACTTTTGGAAAATAACCGCATACACTTAAGCAATTGGTTCTTTGTTAATACAGCTGAAAACAGTGGGTGGGCCTTTTTTTTTTTTTTTTTTCGGGTGAAAAGCAGGGTGAGGAAGGGAAACCTCCCATTGCTTCTGTTTGTTTGAGACTTTTATCCTCCGGGCTGCGTTCTCTTGGCTGGACGTACCTGTTGATCACACTGCTTAACTGCAATTATTGCAGACAGCTTTTTGGCTCACAGTGTTGTTTCATAGGCTTCATAAATCACACAAATTATTACCGCAATAGAAAACTATAATTACCCACAAACCCTGACATGCCAAAATGTGTATTAATTAGATAAGGTAATAAATACTTTACTGCACATAGCTATAATTATTACCTCAAAAGTGACATATATACATATACCATCTTGATATTATGGAACAAATGATTCAATATAATGTTTAGTTCATAAGAGAATTGTTATCTAATTTGATTAATTAGTTAATGCCTTTGCAAGGTGTTTCAAATATGAGAAATGATGTAGAATTGTTAAGTTTCCAACTTAATGTTATGATCAAATAAGATCGAAACTGTAATTTGCGGAAGGATTTCCTATAGGGGTAATTTATAAAAGTTCACGTTTCTTAGTTCTAAATTTGGGTTTACGTGGAAAGTCTTAAGAATGATGATTACATGTAAAATTTTGCTCATTTCATTTCTGTGATAGTATAAAATAATTTATTCATTATTTGAAAACACAAGAAAACTTTCTGCTAGAAACAAGTATAATGTTTCAAGAGATGTACTTTCTAGGCACCAATCTACTGTGAAATTTCCATGTAGAAAGAAGTTTCGGAGTAGATTTTAAAAGAACATGCTTGATTAAGGAACATGCATATAACCACTCAGTGCATAACCCATAGTTCTGTCACGCTTTAGTGATATATGAGTTCAGCTGTAGGACAATATGAGGTGAGGAGTGCAACTGTGGTCAGCTCTCAGCTACATCCTGGTTTATTCAACCCAACCTCTTGGTTTTCAACTCAGTCTCTTCAATATATGGAGAAAAAATGGATCTTAGTCTTAATGTTCTAATTATTGTGTATAATGATATTTCCATTTGCATCTCAACTGACACATTACATGGCAATAAAAATTTTCAGGCTGAAGAACATGGAAGAACATTAAGTTTTATGGAAGGGGGAGATAAGTCAACTCAACTGCTTTTTGATTAATTCTGTTTCAAAAAACATGAGCACCAGTGGCTTTCACTTAAGTAGAGTTTTTCTTAAGGGAAATGAAATATAAACTGTCTCATATTTTCCTGTTTAGATAACTATTTTCATGCGTTACTTACTTATTGTAGTTCCGTGAGTTCGAAGACAATTGGTTCATCTGTCCTCTTTTCATCATTGTTGGGAAATGAGTAGGGAGTGTCATGTGAAAGGAAAATCATGTTGCAGGTAATACATGAGCCATTCCACTGTAGAATTTTCTCAAAAATAATAAGAGAGAGACTCTGTTATGGAGAGTGTCGGAGTAGTATACTATAGCTGTGCAGCAAATTTTCTGTGTCTAGTCTACTTCTCAATGTCTGTCATGAACCTAATGCATTTTAGGCATCCAGTAAATATGTGCTGATTAACTGAATGCAATCAAATGACATTCTGGAGGAGAGGGATGCATTAAGTGACATTGTACTTTATCTGGATAACGGTATCATTGTAACACAATGACTTTGGGAAAATGCAAATAACTCAATGATGCTGCTAATTTAGAATGAAAAATGGTGCCATAAAGTATTATGGGAAGAATGAGGAAGAAACCATTTAAAGAAGAGTTTTAAACACTCAAAATTTGGTTCATGTTTTGGGGATTAATTTGGTCAAAAGCTCTTTATATTTTTTTAAAGGTTTTATTTATTTATTTGACAGAGAGAGAGAGAGAGACAGAGAGAGAGGGAACACAAGCAGGGGGAGTGGGAAAGGGAGAAGCAGACTCCCCACTGAGCAGGGAGCCCGATGCGGGGCTCCATCCCGGGACCCTGGGATCAGGACCTGAGCCAAAGGCAGACGCTTAACGAATGAGCACCCAGGTGTCCTCAAAAGCTCTTTAGAACATTACAGAGAAGGCAAAATACTAGTAACACAAGAATGAAAACTGTCTTAGTCTTATAGCAGAATATATTAGCTTATCCTGTATATGCTAATAACTATAAATGTTAGCATATTTTATTATTAACTATCAATATTAGCATATTAACTATGAAAGTGTAGCATATACAAATACTAGCATACTTATACTTTATTATATATTTTGCAAGAGGCCAGGATACAGGTATGAGCAACTCCAACTCTGGAGTGGAATTTTTCCTTTTAGAGCACCCTGCAATTATTATCATGCCAGCTCTGGAAGGAAGAGGAACCCAAGAGAAATCCATTAAGAAAAAGCTACTGATGGTTTGAACTTCTGTGTTTGGGATTAGGCAGGTTAGGTTATTCCTATCAGTCCTCCTACTGAAAACAGACAAGATGCTGGATAAAAAATATATATTTAAAAAATTTTTTCCTTAGAGGTATTAGAAAGTCATCAGAATAGTAAGAAATCACCACGCCAGAATTTTAGAACAATCAGTAATCCAGAGGGGTAAGTTACCATACTGAGGATATATGTTAATTTGAGAAAACTTGAACTTTAGGGCAAGAGGAATAGAAACCAAATCTCTACAACCACCCAATATTCAGTCTAATAGAAGGCATTCGCCCCTTCATTAAGCTGGGTCTTGAAAGAAGCTGCAGTTTTGGGGAAAAAAATGTAGAACAGAAGTATGCCACCCTCCTCATAGTTGGAAAGCTACAAGATTTCTTGAGCTGAGCAGAGGAGGAGAAAAGGGAGAGGTGAAAGGAACACCTACCTATTATAAGTAAAGTAGACTCACCTTTAGCATCATGCCTGCTCACGTCACTCATTGTGAATCATGTTTGGAAATCTCAAAAGTTCACACCTTTCAGGACTCCTGTTTCCTGTCCTAGGAAAAATAATTTATTCAATCACTCGATCGACCGCTTGCTCCATAGGAGCAATACCCATAGGATACAAAGCCGGGGAGTCCTACTCTCACTCTCCAGATGATTATTCCTTTTCCAGCATTGAAGCCCAGTTGTTCAGGGAATGACAAGACTTCAACAATTTATAGGTTGATAAATACAGATTTTCTCCCTTTGCTACTAAGAGGTATTACAACTTTCCTAACTGAATGAGATGCACCTTATTTAGTATTAGGAGCCCCCATCTCACAACTACCATGTTTTTTGTACATTAGGTTAGACATTTATAGGGTCTGATGGAGAATCTAGATAGAGCCATAAAATTCACAGAACTCAAGTCACCCAAGAAATGGCAAACCTCCCAAACACATTTATTGTCAGGAAGTAGTTTAGATACTGGCCAGAACTGGGGCTTCTACCTGAATAAAGACTTTGGCATAAGCTCAATACAGGACTCAAGAAACTGTGGCATGTGAAATTTAGAAATCTACGAGATCAAAGATTTCATCTTAATATCAACAGAGATTTCATCATTAAACATATATTAGTTGAGCATCTAATCTGTTTCAGATACAGTGCTAAACAACCAGTAATTATGACAGAAGACAAGAAAAATTATTTTCCTCAACAGAATTACTTATTCAGAATGCTCATGTAATTGTGTTTGCATCATTCTACCTCAGAGTTAATTATAGAAACAGTGTCATTTAAATGAAACAATTACTTAGTATGTGCCAATTTCTGTTCGTTCCTATATCCTACACATCTATAATACTTTTCAGTGCATAAGAAATAATAATATTTGGAGAATGAGTGAATGAATTAAAAAGTGAATGAATAAAAGTAGTCTCTTTCAGACAATGGCACTTCCCTATAAGCCTTTAAAAACTGTAACATTCTAGCTGGGGATATGTGAAAAATAATACCATAATTATTCAAATTCTATCTGATGGTTTCTGATATTGTAGTTCTTTATTTTTTTTTATGCTGGCAACTCTTAATAATTATGTACTTCATAATATAACAACTGGAAATTGCTGAAATGATTTCTGATTAAGTGTACCTAATTTTCGTTTCTTTTTGGGTCAAATTAAAGCAGCAAGAGATGAAAATTAAAAGAAAGGAGAGACATAGGTTGTCATCCAGTTTTATGTGAACTGAAAGGTTTATAGTGAGGAGCTGCTGGATGCAATTTCAGTAAGCAAGGATTTTGTAGAGAGATTAGATCAGTTACAAATTGCTAAATCTGATGGCTTAGATAAAAATTTTACCAGAGGCTTTAAAAGAAGTAGAACATGTTTTGGGGAGAAGCAATTGCCTTCTGGAGAGTGCACGTAGTATATATTTTTCAAAGCAAATTAAATGTGGAGAGATTGTGCAACTAGATCCCCAATTAGAATGAAATGATTGCATTGTCAGCTAGAATGGGCAAATCATCTTTATTCTGCAGTTAGGCTTATTTGTTTATGGTCCCCTTTCCTTCATTTGTCAACATAGGGCATTTAGCAAAATACAAAATATATATTTCCTAAACATTACTAGAGAAAAGTAAAGCATCTTATTCCTGGAAGAGCCTATACAAGCCAATACAAGGTACTTTATAAATGGAAAAATAATGAACACACACACACATATGTATATTTGTGTGTGTGTGTGTGTGTGTGTGTGTGTGTGTGTATAGATACATGGGTAAATATCCTACCCTTTCTTCTTTTATAAGCAATCACACACCATGCTAAATCATGGATATGCAAAAGATCTAGCATATAAAAGGCCTAACATTTTTGTTTGATTTTTGATTTTTCTTTTTTTATCACTTCTGTTCTTGGCTTGGAAATAATCTTTAGATGATCTCTCACCTCACCTACAAACTGTGTTGGAATAACTGCAATATATTTCTTCAGACCACTCTGAAGACTTTAAGCATTCAACTGCATTGTTTGGTTTGGAAACTTTTCCAAATGTCAAAATAAAGATCACATTTTAGAAAGACAGTCTCTTCTTGGATTCTTATTAGGGTATGTGTGTTGTCTGATGAATGGGGAAGCAGGAGGAGATTTTAGTAAAGGTCCAAAATCTATCTCTTCCTCAAGTGGCCAGTGTTGCACAACAATTTAGAACAAAATGTCATTCAAATTGAGCATAAGACTGTCTTGAATCCTCCTGAAATTGGGAAAAACTCTATATTGCAATCTTGAGCTTCAGCTTTGGCAATAAAAGTGCATTTATTGACATGAAAAATGCCATTAACCTTTACTTATAGAAAGCTTTTTAAAAACTACATTAGTGGTGAGGAATACTCTGAAACTTTCCATCTAACAAACTAAAGGATCAAATGGGTCTTATAATTAAAAACAACTAATTCAGAATATCAGAGAATTTAAACAGTGATTGTAATTTAAGAAAGCATATTACATATATGAAAGGCACTAAGGAGAAATTCATCCTTAGTCGGTATTGGTGCCATTTTCTGGCAGAAGCCCTTGGGCCAAAAACTCAGAGTGTTATTTTGCCACTTCTAATTTTATGATACATACACAGCCTAATATGAAGCTTATATACACTCAAGCCATCTCTGGACATGGTCAAATTCAATGATGCAACTCAAAAATTTAAATACCGCAAAATTTTTAAAAAATGTAAATTCATTTTAGAAAAGAAGTAAAGGCATTTCACTATGTTCTCCAGCTTATTTAAGGGCAAACCAGGCTAAGGGATACACTCACCCATATCACTCAGCACAGTGTCAGTAGTAAATGACAGTATCAATACAGATAGTAACAACACTAAAGCCAACTACATTTTTCAAGAACTTTTTTCTTCCTCTTCAGATTTAAAGTCATTGGAAAAATAAAACTGGGGGGTCGGGAGGAGAATGAACCTTAAGTCTGGATGGTGTGACTCATTTTTGTTTGAATGATCCAATCCTTTTTGTTTTTTCTCATGTGAAAAATCACAATTGGTTCTTGTCTTAGCCATGAAGCTTCTTATATGCTTCCTGCTGAGACAAGAACCAATTGCAAGAATTGTCCTGCAACTGAGAACCAGCAATCCCCATTACAGAGGTATTTTTAAGAGGATTAATCAAGCTTGACTAAGGGATGTGAGTCTATATTTAGGTGAGAAAATTACCATCTCTCACTCCTCTTGCATGTTTTACAAAGGATGATCAGAAGCAAGCTGATTTCACAAGTTAAATCTGCAGGGCAAAGGAAACAGGTTTTCAAAGATTTTGAGGTATGGCTCCTTCTATTAAATTCAAAGCATGCTCCAGAACAGCTCTATCTATAGCATTCTGTACCTGTGCTCTGTGTATCTACTCTGGAGAGAAATCAGCTGAGAAAATCTCCATGTGCAGACCATAGACCGTGCTTCTGCTACCTGAATTTATAGCAAGTTTTTCCTAAATAGTACTTAGAGCCTGAACAGAATTACTCCCAGTGGGAAGTCACTTAGCCAGTTTTACTGTGGCAGTCTCAAATAGTCTTTCCAGTCTAGTTGCAAATAGGAAAAGTTGAACTTTTGCAAAATCAACAGGAGAGAGTCCCACCTACAGGTGAGGCAAATTGAAATTTAGATTGTGAAAGAGATGCCTTGAGCATCAGTCAGAAATGTTTTCAGAGAAAGTGTGAACAAGGAACACTTGAGGCTGGAGGATGCTTCATGTGGGTCAGACTCTTTTGGGAAGAATTGTTACATGTTCCGAAATCAGGTCATGGCAGTTGGCAGTGGTGTCTAATATGGAATGAGGTTTGGGGCATAGAGTGCTCTTAGAAACAGGAAGAATATTTATAGACTTAATAAGGATTCGTAATTTGATCTGGGTTTTATAAATCACCTTTCATCAAAGAGCTCAAATATCTATCATAATAATGATCTCTTCTTTTTTACTCACAACATCCTTTTGAAGTATAGGAAGGTCTACTGTAATTACAGTGGTTTAAAAAAAGAGAGAGAAATCAAAATCCAAGTCATTTAATAATTTTCTCATGCTTACACAATGGAGCAAGACCCTCTGGTTCACAATTTGGTGCTTTGGCTAAGGAGGAAGGAACCCAATTCTAAATAAGAACAAGTGCCCCAGAGGGAAAATGGTGCTCCACTTCCTAATCTCTGTGGCTATAATCTATGCATCCATTTCTCTTTAATGTGACTTCCTTTTTTAAAAAATTTTTTAAAAATTATGCACAGCGATGGCTCTCTACTTGAAAATATTTCTTTAAAATTCTACTTATAACAGATCAATAATTTGATTTAAAAAATGATGGTATTAGAAAATCATCAATGGATGCCAAATTCAGTAGGTTAAGGTTTGGTGAGAAAGAAGATGTTACATAACATCAAAGTATCTTGTCACCAATTATATATTAACTACAGAGGGGGGAAAATGATAAAATTGAGGAGCTTTGTGGATACCATCTTAATTAAGTGACTGAAGTTAAAACTCATCAGTAATGGTACAAACCAACATCAAGTTCTTGATAGGATGCACCAAGAAGGACATCATATCACATCTCTGGTGTTCCTGCCAAAGCAAAACAAAACAGAACAACAAAAAAGCATAATATGAACCTTATCATAAGGAAACATCAGATAGACCCAAACCAAGGAACATTGTACAAAATACCTGACCTTCACTCTTCAAAAATATCAGAGTTGTGAAAGACAAAGGACTGAGGAACTCTTCTAGATTAAATGAGACTATGAAGTCTCATGAAGCTAAGTGCAATATTTGATCCTGGACTGGATCATATAACGAATTTCACTGGGACAATGGAAGAATTTGAATGTAGACTGTGGATTAAATAATAAATTGTATTAATGTTACATTTTCTGATTTGAATAATCATACAGTGGTTATATTTTTGGAAATACATACTAAAGTAGTTAGGGGCAAAAGGGCAGGGTGTCACCTTCATCTTTCTCTTAAATGGTTCATATAAATAAAGAAAAAAAAGGAGACAGGGAGAGAGACGATGCTGAGGTAAATGGGGACAAAGTGTAAATAATCAGTCAATCTAGGTATTTATTTGTTGAATGTCTCAAGTTTAGGAAATCTGTGTAAGAAAGACTTGAGACATTCTACAATAATTCTCAGCTCCCTATTATATGCCAGAGACTGTTCTAGGCACAGGGGATAGATTGGTGAGCAAACATGTAGAGCCACTCTTGGGGTTTGAAAATGCTTACTTACCTGTTTTCCAAACGATATTCTTAATATGGAGGTCTCCACTTAAACTAAACTATAATGTAGGGCAGAGACTAGAGCTCTTTTTCTTGAAGCTAGTGCCCTTATTTCTCAAATTCCAAAAGAAAACAAGTAGCCGAATCAATAGAACACACAGATGTCTTTACTTTATGGCCTGTTCATCTCTTGGCCCAGGTTCTCTGTGTCAAGTAACAGTTCGTGTTTTATATTTTCTCCCCTCGCTAAGAAGGATTAGTTTGATTGTTAAAGTTGGTAAGTGCTGTTTGACCATCATTCCTATCATGTCCTCAATCTTGAGGATATGCTGTACTCATGTAGAGGGAGTGAGTTTATAAATTTACATGCCCCTTCTTCCATCAGCTCAACTCTCTCTCTCTGTATATAATCTGAAGTAATTTAGAGAAGTGGTGATTCCTGGGTAGTTCAAAAAAGAATTGAAAAAATAATTTCGTACCACAAATAAAAGACATGTAGGCACTATTTTCTGTGAAGTTCACACGTTCATTGGTCATAAATGGCCTTTATTCTAAACTCTAATTTTGAAACTGTCTTGTAAGTTCAATGATCATTTGTTATAAGGTAATAAGACAAAATTTTAATTAATAGGCAATAAGTAAATAAGTGATTTTGATATTATTTTAAAATCGTCTGTTTAGTATCCTATGATTATTTAAACAATTTCTAGACACGTGCAGGTGTATATGTGTGTCATGGTTTTACCAAATGTCGATGAAGTAACAAGTTGCATTTAGTGTAATATGAGAGGCCATGTGATTTTTCAACTGACTTTCTACAAAACATTCCAAACAATGACTGTAAATGTAGACAATGTATGAAGAGTATCATTCTGGCCACACTTACAACATTGACATAGACCTCTGTCAAAAGATTTGTGATAATCAGTGTCAAAAAATGATATTATCATTCAACAAATACTTGTCAAGTGTCTCATAAGTAACGTGGACTTTCCTGAATGCAGGCCATACCATAAAACACATATGGTCTACCACTCTCATGCACAGAGTTCAGTGAAATAATTTGCTATCTACTTTTTTTATATAATAAACATTTTTAAAGTGATTAATATGAACAAAGTACGATTCTAAACTTTATCAAGTTTGAAATTGTAATCTTCATAAAAATTCTAGGAGGCATGCTACTGTCATTTTACAGATGAACAAAGTGAGGTACAGAGAGATTAATAACTTCTCCAACGTCATATGGCTAGAAAGTAACAGAATTAGAATTTGAGCCAGGTAGCCCAGGTCCAGATTTCATTCTTAAATCACTCCACAGTGTTCCCTCTAATGATGATGAAGATGATGATGACGACCCCCCGTCATTATCATCATCACTAGCATTTATGAAAAGCCAATTTCCAAACATCGTACTGAGCACTTTGCCTACTTATCTCATCCATGCTCACAAGACATTTATGAAGCAGGTTTCCAAATGTGGGAACTGTATCACTGAAAGCTTAAGTAACAAATCCAGGTACACACATTTTGTAAATGGTGGGACTGGAGTTGAAACCTTGGTCAGTGTTTTTCATCGTTTTAAACAGAACATGAGAGACGATGGTAAAGGAGACCGAGCTGTAGTATGAATGAAGCATGTGATCCAGTACCTTGCATATGGTAGATGCTGCAAATAGTTGCATAATGAGCAGATGCAAACAGTGTTTGAAAATTCCAATGTGTTGGCCTTGATGAGGCTGACACACATTAACCTCACTCTTCTCATTCTGACCTTCGAAAGGACTTACTATATCTGCCACATTATATAGCATCTTTTATTAGAGCATCTCATTCTTTAAATATTTAATGGCAATGTTATATGACCAGTATGCTTTTATGTTCCTTAACTGTAGTGGTTGTCTTACACATCTTTTTATTTTCTTAAATGAGTAGCATAGCGTTAGAATTCATAAACAATTTAGTCGACATTACACAAATACCTGTGGACTGATGGAACTCTTGGTTCTAGATGTAATAGATTCTTAATTCCTGAATCCTTAATTTTTGAGTTGTTCCCAGAAAGCATCTTCCTGCTAACCCGAAAGAGTTAACTGCCCTCTGTGAAGAAACACTAAGCTACCAGTAGAATTTTACTCACCTTGACTCACCACTGAGTCAGGCAATCAATCTTACTTGATTCCTGTTTCAGATTCTCATCACAGATAGTTCTCTTTCTCTCTCTCGCCCTCACCCTCCTTCCTTTCCTCCATCCCGCCTTATATCGTTTAAATTTTGCTTGTCTTTCTCCCTGTTTTTTAACAGAATGGAAAAAATCTCCAGAGTTGATCAGGCCAGGTTTTATAAAAGCAACAGCTTTTAATCCTGAATTCCAGAAAGAATTTGATTCAGCTGTCAATTGCAAAGGAGGAAAGGAGTGTTTCAGGGGGAAAATATAAAGACAGATATCACAGCTTTGCAACAATTCAGTTATATCAGCCAGACAGTAGGAAAAGGAGAAGTAGAAAAATGTCCTACAAAGACACCAAATTTATCAAGGAAGTAAACAGTGCAGTTTGAGAAAGTATACCTCCCTTTCTTTTCTTATTCTCATCTCTCAAGCTCTCCCCTAATTCATGAGGTCCATAATTTGGTTTTCTATTTCCAAAACATCACACAGACATCAAAACTTTTAGGAATGTTAAAAAGCACATAAATGACCCAAGGGAGTTAAATGGAAGGTAGAGAACAAATTTCTAATAATTGCACTCTCAAGTTCTCCATTTCCACAGGTAAGAGTGGGAAGAAATATAAGTAATTAAACCTTCTCTACATGGAGATACTATTCAGGAAAAAAAAAAAAAGGAAATGATAACCACTCAGGTAAGGTTGGATATATAATATGTATCAGCATTTGGAAGTGAAGTTGAATTGTTTGACTCTGCAAACAGCAACAAAACATTCACCTGAATTTAGTAATGATGGTAATAGTGAAGTAGTACTTCATCCTCACCATGACAGTGTGGGGTAGGTGCCATATTTCTCCCATTTTACAAATGAGAAATCTAAGGCACAGAGAGAAAATGACTTGCCCAAGGTACCAACTAGTAAGTGGGAGAAAAGAAACTGGTATCCCAGCAGTCTGATTCTGAATCTGCAAGCTTCACGCATGCATCTTCTGAAAGGCACATCCCAACTACATGAGTAATAACCACTCATCATATGATAATTATTACTTATGGAATGTGTCAGGGGTGTTGTCCTTTTTTCTTATTTTATGACAGTTTTATTCTAAGTTAGATTTTAACAAGTCTGTTTTCATCAACTTCAATCAAAAAGAAGATGCCAGAAGCCCATTTAACTTAAACCTTCACTCTTTGCCTCTAGTTGTCCTGTCAATTCATCATGCGGGAATCACTGAGGTGTTCTAGATAGCCATTCTTCCTTCAAGGGCTGGCAATGAAGTGAATGAGGAAAGCAATGAGGGGAATTTTCCAGAAAAAGTAGGGCCTTTGACAGGCTTTGCCACTGTGTAAGTTTTATTTCAGAGATAAAACAGTAAAGTCCTATGCACAAAGGAAATTTGAGTAATAGCCAGATGCCAAACCTTCGCTGAGTTTTTGAAGAATAAATACAACTCTCTAACATATCGCCTGAAGCTAATCGATTTTGGAAGTCAGCATTGTATCCTAGAAATAGGAATTCAGTATGTCACATGTATTTATTCAGTCATATAATCAATATGGCACCTACTTTTGCATGATGCTAAAACTCTAATTACAAAGAAGTCTGAGACCTGCCTAGACAGGCTCATGGGTTTGTTGGGGGTGGAGATGGAGGAATTAGGAAGGAGGAAGACACAGGAAAGTAAACAGTTACTGTACAATGATTTATGAGTGAAAAGGGGGAGGTTCCAAGATACTGTTGAATTAGAGGAGGAAGTTCTTAATTATGCCAAGAGCCAGGAAGGGCAGAGGTAGCTGGGAAGATTTTACAGTGGGGTCAGTTCTATGTAAAGATTTGAAAATGAGTAGGAGTTCACCAAGAATAAGGGTGGGGAGATGGAGGTTGGCTTCTAGTTACTCAACAAATTAACTCAAAATTCCATTCATACTGTATATGTAAGTTAATATTCTTGGAATGCTTATTTTTGAATAATATTTGTTGAATACTATCAGTAATATCAGTTGAGTAAATATTTATTGACAATTTATTCTTTCTGCCTGGGTTATGCCACCTTTCAGTGATGTCAGTTGGCTCTCAATCTGCTGTTGACTCTCTCCTAACAATCAGACCAACCACCTTCAGGAAAAAAAATATTGTAAATACTTGTAGATTATTAGGGTGTACAGCCAGTGAAACTCCTACCTCCGTAAGAGTAGGTTATGTGCCTCATACATTATTTGTTAATGGTTATGTAATAATCTTATCTATCATATACAAAATAATGAAGAGCTTATCAAGTCCAATCTATCCAGCGTGGCCCCATTAGCTCTCTGTTTCTTACCACAAGAATGAGAGGTAGACCAGGAGTGCAACCACAACTGGATGGCAGGAAATTTTAAATCTCAAGAGAGTACAAGTACAAACCATACTTTATACACAAGTATCACACACTTTATTCAGCTTTACCCTCTTTTACCTCTCTAATGAGGGGGTGTGAGTGGGTAAAAAGTCAGCTGGTAAAATAAAAAAAAACAAACAATAAAATTGTGTAGTATGTTCGAAAACGACAAGTTTCTCTAGAAGAAAATATAGAGGAATAATAGTGAATAGGGGTGCCAGATTAGAAAAAGGGAATACAGTCCTTAAATACGATTGTCAGGGTTAGTCTTGTTAAGACTTGAAGGAGGTCAGAGGGTGTTAGCTCATGGGATATCTGGGATGAGAGTGGTCTGAGCAGAGGGCAGAATTTGTATAAAGACATTAAGATGGAAGTAGACCTGGTCACTTAACAAATAGGAAGGATGGGATTGTGGCTGGCCAGAATAAAACAGGAAAAGAAAAGCAGCAGATAAAGTCAAGGATATAATGGGGGGGAAGGGTGGCAAACACAGAGTCTTCTGGACACTGAAAAGTCTTTTATTCTGAATGATATGAGCAGCCTGTGCAAGGGTTTGAAATGTGATGACATGATCTGACTTAAGTTTTAATAACCTCTCTCAGGCCATTGTTTTGAGAATAAGTATAGATTTTAGAAGATACAAAGCAGAAGCAAGGCAACCAATTCATAATCTGTTTTAGTTTGCAGATGAGAGCTGATATTTGTTGGGTGACAGCAGAGGAAGTTGCAAGAAATGTTTAGATTCTGGATTAATTTGGAAGGTAGAGCCAACAGGTGTGTGAACATTCAGGTACTCTGTCACTCTGTGTTTGTGGGCAGAGAAGCTCCAGGAGCTCCAGAACAGTGTTAGTGAACCCTCACAAGCAAAGCAGAAAGAAGCATTTCAAAGGGATCTGAAGGAATCTGGTAGAGCACCAACAATATCTACAACAAATCCAATATCCAGTAGTAGTTGGCTCTACAAGGCGGAGTTTAGGAAAGAGGTGTGGTCTTGAAACAGAACTTGAGCATCTTTACAAATAGTTGGAATAAAACATGAGCCTGGAGGGGTCCCTCAAGGAAATGAGTGTCAACAGAAAAATAGAAGGGGAGCCAAGATTAGTCCTGAAGCCTACCAACATTAAAAGCTCAGGAAGGAGAGGGGATAGGAGCAAATTAGACTGAAATAGAATTGCCAGTGAAGTGGAAGGAAAACTAGAAAATTGTAGCATTGTGTAAGCCAAGAAAAAAAAAAAGTTCATTGAGGAAGATGGAATGATCATTTGGGTAGAGTGCTATTGAATTGATAAGGAAGATGGGAGCTGAGAGATGACACTGGATTTGGAACCATGGCAGTGACTGGTGACCTTCACTTGAACAGTTCTGTGGAAAGGTGTGGGGGAAGGCCAACTTTAAGAGACAATACCAGGAGAAGAATTGCAGACCATCAGTATAAATCACATCTCTAGGGGGGGTTTGCTGCAACAGGAGGCAAAGAAATAAGGTAGTCCTTTAATACTCATAAATTATTCTGCTGATTAAAATATTTTTAAGGTTTAAGTAAGTGAGAGGCAACCTTCTGTATTTTTTCCTCTATCAAATACATTTGCTTGCCATTCAATAGCAAATTTCATGTGGTTTGTAATGTGCAGAATGTCTGTACTAGGCATAGACAGAGACCTGAATATAATAATAATTAAAGAAGCAATTTTGTAACTATAGGATCTTATAGTTTCATTGGAGAGATCAAATATACCATCCTGAAATAATATGAAATAATAATAATATTTAACAATCATCGAACACCTAAACATTGTGAAAGCACTCCAAATCCATTATCTATATCAGGCTTTCTCAACCTCATCACTATTGATGTTTTGAGGTCGATAATTCTTTGTTTGGGGTGGGGCTGCCCTGTGCATTGTGAGATGTGTAGGAGTTCCCATGTTTTCTGCCCACTAGATGCCAATAGCCATCTCCCTTCCTCCAGTTGTGGCAAATAAAAATATCTGGAAACAATACAACACAATGAATGTACCTTTTCAATAAACTGCTAACTGTTGTGTAGAACCTATTACAACGGGGGACTCAGAAGATGTGAAGACCAGGGCAATCTAGAATAAAACCGAGAATGAAGTTTTTTACCTTAGAGAAGTAGGGGTCACAGTGAATAAAACTATGGTCATTCAAAGAATATCTGTAAAATTAGCTGGATTAAGGATATGTTCATTACAGTGACTATAATCACATTGATTCTGACCCATACACAGTAGAACTGATTATGGTTACAAAATCATGAAGATAGTCCCAGTGATCAGATTAGCAGTCATGCAACCAGTTCTTTTGAGTTAGCTGCCTTGATGTTGCCATGCTTGCTTGCTTGCTTTTTTTTTTTTTTTTTTGTACTTCAGTGGTGTGTCCCAAGGTACTCTGCATCTTGACTTGCTGCGGAAGATCTCCTAAAAGCAACCTCAGTGTTATCAATTTAACTACGCTCTAGGGAGCATGACTATTAAAGTTATTATCTATACAAGGAAGAGGAAAATGGCATATTGAGACCATTATCTGATTCGAAGAATCCACTACCATCATGGCATAGCTTACACTAACCAAATGGCACCTGTAAATCAGCCTGAGTGGTCAAGCTAATATTCTCCATTGCCTACCTTGCTTGGTCATACTTCTTTTTTGTAGGTTATTCCTGTTCTTCTTCATCTTCCTCTCAAGTTTATGTTTCTCTCTGCCCAAACTTGATTCTTCCACTTAAGGATAGTAGAGGAACTAGATGAAAATTGGCCAGTCAGCACTGAAACATCGAAATTGCTCTGGGGAGGAAAGATGTAGAATAAGTAACGTGGGAACTTATATTTCCCAGGTCTTCATAGATGATACCGGAAAGTGAGTTTGCCGAATTTTGTGACATGTACAATCCAAAACATGATGCAGATGATGATAATATTAGCAATGTCCAGAATAACTTGCTACATAGATTAAATTGGAGACCTATGTAGTTCCAGAAGCTTAGGAAAATCCCTCAGGCCCCCCAAATAAATGTCCCATCTGCTTACTGATGCCTGAAATTACATAGTAAGAGTTTCATTTCTTAGCCCCAAGCATTTGATTCCTGTTAAAATGCAAATTTCCTGGGTATGGCAATACTCTAAGTTGCTGCTATATCCCAGGGGGGGAAAATGATTTTCAGAGACTTTCTTTAAAACGTATTTGGACAAGGAGAAGAGTATGAGGCCACTGGACCCTGGAAACAGGTGGAACAGTAAAACTTAATAGCTAGGGGCTGGGGAGGGGTTAGAAAAGGGAATACAAAGAGGAGAAGAATGCAAAATGCAAGAGGGAGCACATGAAAAGACCTTACTATCTTTTCTGGATCTGAGAATTGATATTGCTACATGAGAATGAGCTTACTTTACTATTTTATATCCTCTGATTCCAGGTGGTGCAGAATTCAATGTACGTAGCACACGTGGAGCTAGGGTAAGGGTAGATATTCTTGTAACCTTATAAGGATGATTAATTGTGATATCTCTTTAACAGTGTGGGTTGTGGGTTGTGAAATTGTGAAATTACCCTAACCCAATCACCCCCTCCCCCTGTTTTTGATTTACAGTCTTTCTCTTTTAAACAGAGCGATGCAGACCTAGAAATTTCTTGGAAAATATTATAAATTTCTCATCAGCCGTATTATACACAGAAGTGTCCCAGGTGTCCCTTAACCACCCTCTGAAATAGCATCACTACTTCACTCCAGGTGGAGCTGATCATTCACGTGATATCACTACACTGTTGAAGAATGCTCTTATGTAACCTGTATACTTTGGCATCCTTCAAGTTTATTAAAAAATGCTTTCTTTTGAGAGAAATTTCGTCTTGTTTAGGTTGAAATCAATGATAAAACATCTATAAGACTCTGAATAGGAATTAGCATGTTTTTTAAAGAAAATTATGTTTGCATTCTTGGTTTAAAATTTGGTCCTTCCCAAAACTCTCTGACAAAACAAGAAACCCCTTTATGTATAACTGAATTAAAGGAAATGCTTTTTAAGTGAGAAAAAAAATATTTCCAGCATCATCTATTTTTTCAATTTGTATTCGCATAGTTCGGATTTGCTTAAATATACAAATCTCAGTATGCTTTATCTATTTAGATACAGTTCAGGAAAGTCATGAGAATTGAGAAAAGAATAGCAAAAATGTCTACTTCTTATTCCATATTACAGCTAAATTCTCACCTAATTGTCTCTAATTAAAAAAAAAAAATTATGAGAGTTTACTTGCATCTCTTTTACGTGGAGAGAAGTGACCAATTCAGGTAGGAGTTGATATCCTCTCTTGTCAATTTTACAACTTAAGTTGATATTGTATCTCAAAGCATCTGAATTCTGAAGATTTGGAGAGCCTCCAGTTATTCCCTTTATTTAAAGGGGGAGATGAAAATTGAGCCAAGGAGGTTGAGTGATGTACCAAAAGACTTGCACTAACGCAAATCCTTGATGTGCTTTCCTGATTCCCTACACAGTGAGCGTTTCATCACAGCACTCTGCCCTATTGAAAATGGTAAATATACTTAAGATTTTAGGTTTTGTTGAGTTTCAAAACATCCACATACTTAAACTTTTATGAAACTCAGAGAGAAACTGGTGAAAATTCTTGGGTAGAACAATGCAGAACAAAGAATGGAATTTCCAATTTGTATTAATTGCTCAGGAAATGAAGGTCCAAAGAGGTCAAGTAGCCAAATTTCATACAACTAGTCAATAGTAAAGTTGAAAGTAGCACCATAAACTTCTGTTTAATCAACTCAACAGTGTGGCCTCTTTACATGCAAAATAGGCGGAGAACAATGTGTTGCTACAGAGAGGGAGGATTGGTGAAGTACCAGGTTCTGACCATAGGAAACTGTGACTGGAGTTCATGTCTTATGAAATGGGTGGCCATGATTAAAAATGTTCCCTAAAGGAGTGAAAGAGTGTTGTTCAGACTTCAAATGCCAGAGATGTAAATACAGTTGTTAATTGTGAACAAATAGTAAATCCCAAAACATGTGTGAAGAGGTGAAAAAAAGTGGAAAAGCACTCAACATGCCTTGGGCATAATATAAACAGAATTTCATGCAAATACCAAAAATCTTCAGACTATTAATGTGCATTCCTAAGCAATTCACTCTCTTGCAGTATACAGAAATGCAAAATCAACACTTTTGTGAACTGTAGTTCTCTTATAAGGCATATAATCCCTTATCTTTTAAATATTGGAGTATCTTTTTCCCAAGTAAACAGAAATTCTTTCATGAATAAATAATCAGGTCACAATCATCTTTATATGCCCTAGCCCTCTCCTATATGTAACAGAATACCTACATACAATAGACTCTTTAAAAAATACTTGTTAAAGAAATAAGGAAATGATCATATGGCCAAGAGTAATTTAACACAGATAATTACCTGAAAAAAATGAAAATTTCTGCAAAGGAAGAAGACTGATGAGAGGAGAAAAGAAGACAAACAGAGAAAGAAAAAAGGTTATTTGTGCATAAAATATTTCACAAGTTTAATCAGCACAAATGTATACTAAAAGAAGTTACCCACCTTGGGCATTTCTCAATAAATATGCATCAGGTGTCTACTTTGTGAGAGAGAGAGATGTCACATGATGTCTTTCGTGAAGGCTCAGTGAATGAGTTGGGATGATAGGAACAGTAATAAGATGGTTTGATAAAACACAAACACAGAAATCAGAACAATCTGGATTAAAATCTTGCCTTTTCTGTTTACTATCTACATAACCTTAAGCTACTTATTTAAAGCTTCTAAGAATCACTTTAACATCTAAAGACTGAGGATAGTACTTAAGTATAAGATTGCTGTGGGGCCTAAACAGAACAATGCACATGAAGCAGCTAGAAAAATGCCTTCATGTACTGTTCTCCTCTCTTCATTTCCTCATCTGGCATTATGCGGACAAGGGTAAGTAAGTAGCAGCAGCAACAACATGAAACAATCCTATTAAAAATGTGCAAAGGACCCGAATTGACATCTTTCTGAAGAAGACATGCAAATGGCCAACAGACACATGAACAGATGCTCAACATCACTCAACATCATGGAAATGCAAATTAAATCCCCAGTGAGATGTCACCTCACACCTGTTAGGATAGCTTTTTAAAACAGACAGCAGAAGAGTTTGCCAGTGAGGATGTGGAGAAAAGTGAACTCCTGTGCACTGTCGGTGGGAATGTAGATAGGAACAGCTACTATGGAAAACAGTATGGAGGTTGTAGGGGCCAAGGGCAGACAGCCCCAAGTAGGGTTACTTTGGTATGGATATCATTTTGAGTTAAAAGCAATCAAAACCCAACAGCTTCAGGAAAATCTCTTTATCTCCCCATCACCTGCCTAATGGTACCAGGAAGAGAGCTATTAACAGAGATTCCTCTTTACCTACAAAACTTATTTACATAATAAGGCAACCTTTGTTTTCCAAACATCTTTCACCTTCTTGCTAATGGTCTTTCTCCCCTTTGTATTTTCAGGCCCCTTCCTCTCTCCTTGGATTTATATAAGCATCATGCCCTATAACTGTCTTTGGGATTTCTGTGTCTATGTGGATTCCCCTTACATATGCTATTAAATTTGCTTTTCTCTTGTTGATCTGTCTCGTGTCAATTTGATCCTTCAAGTCCTTAGAAGGACCTTGAAGTGCAGAGAAAATTCTTCCTCCTCAAGAAGATTCTTCAAAAAATTAAACATGGAATCCCACTTTAGATACCTACCCAAAGGAATTGAAATCAGTTGCTTGAAGAGATATCTGCACTTTCATGTTTATTGCAGCATTAATATGGAAACAACCTAAGTATCTATCTGTCAACAGATGAATGAATAAAGAAAATGTGATAGATAGATGATAGATAGATAGATAGATAGATAGATAGATAGATAGATAGATAGATAGATAGATATTATTCATCCATAAGAAACAAGGGCATCCTGCTATTTGCAATAATATGGATGAAACTGGAAGATAATTATGTTAAGTGAAAAAAGCCAGACAGAGAAAGACAAATATTGTATGGTGTCACTTATATGTGCAATCTAAAAAAGTAAAATGTCAAACTCATAGAAACAGAAAACAGAACGGTGGTGGTGGTTGTCAGGAGCTCAGTGTGGGAGAAACAGACAGATGGTTGTCAAATGGTCCAAACTTTCAGTTATTGAATGATTGTGGTAATCATTTCATAATGTAGATGCATATCAAACTGTCATGTTATATACCTTAAATCTAAACTATTTTATTTGTCGATTATACTTCAGTAAAGCTGAGGAAAAAAAGAAAGGAGACACATGGCTACTGTGTGTCCCAAATAGAATAACTGACCCAGAAATGAAGGCTCTATCAAATGGGCTTAGATGTTCTGACTGTGCTTCCACCTCAGTTCTCTTGCTCACAGAAGATAGTTGGTAACTACAGTGAAAGTGAATATTCCCAGGACACCATAGTCCTTCTTTATGAGGTAGATTCTCACTGACCCAAAGGAGGTGATGCCAAGCACAGCCTGAAGTGTTACCAACCAGTGTGTTCTCACCAGACAGTTGGGACCTGCTTTTCAGCCCACTCCCACCCAGCTGCTGATAGCAGATCAGTGGGGTTTGGTAGAGATGGGCTAAATATTCATCAGTCCTGTTTGCTGTTTTTCTTAGGCATTTGCTAGACTACCTTGCCCAGCCTCTCTTGAAGTTAAATGTGGCTACACAAATGAGTTCTGACCTACCTATTTTTAACTAATGGAATATGAGCAGAAGTGGTTGGGGCCCTCTAGCCCCACAAAGGGTTTCTCAAATCTCCATGTTCTTTCTCCTTTGGCCAACTGATGCATATGGATATGGTGACTTTGAAAACCGTGAAGAGGAGACTGGATCCTGAACTATTGAATAGAGAGCTCTCAAATAGTCTGGGCATGAACAAGAAATGGTAGCTAGCTGTGACCCTACACAGATTTAGGAGGGAAATACCTTCCTTGGTCATTACTCAAAGGTTTGTATGGCTGAACAAGCTATTTGAGCAGATGAGAACTGGCTCCTCTGATGAATTTGAGAAGGAAGAGAAAGGGACAGTTGCTCGCTTTGGGCTCTCACCAGTGTTCACCTTGACAAGACAAGCAGTGAGCAGCAACAACAGAATGATTTGAAGATGCCAAAAGGACTTCCGGTCTCTAAATACCCCTCAGTTCCTACCCAGGAGACTTTTAACTCCCCATGCTGAGACTGTAAGAGAAGGAGATAAATATCACAACAAAAAATGCCCTTGCATTTTCTTCCCTGTACTTGGTAGACACCAAATGCATACTTATTGAGTTAAAAAGATGAATTAGAATGACTCTCCCAAAGCTGTCTCAGTGTCTGTCTCTGGAAATAGAGAGCAAAACTATTTTTATTCACAAATGAATACAGATTTGCTGACATCAGTGACATCCGGGGATAATAAAATTTATGTGGTGGGTGATGAACACCACGGGACATCCCAAGCAGGGCAGGGTTTAAATGGGCAGCTCCAATGGTTCTCCCTATCCAAGAGGCATCAGGTTGTAGGGGAGGAAAAAATAATTTTCCTTTTACCCTTCTAGGTTGTTGGCTGAGACCCACCCCCTTTAATAAAAAACAGATTAACAGGAGAAAAACAAACAGGAATTTAATAACATGTATACCTCCTGTATGCATGGGAGAGACCAAGAAAACTGAGTAACTCCCTAAAATGGCCCAAACCACCAACCTTAAATACCATCTCCAGCTAAACACCAAAGAAGATGGGCCATGGGAGTTACGGGAGGCTATCAGGAAAAGCACAGCAAACAAGGGTAAGGTTGTCATATGGATTTAGGTCTTTGCCTTCCCCATTGATAAGAGTTTCTTAGAGATTTAGTCATTTTTCTCTTCTTGGTACAGAGAGGGTGATACCCTTACAAACGAATATTTCCCTTATAAATGTAAATGTCTCTTAAAAAAACGTAACCTCAACTCAACATTCAAAGCTCTTCTTATACCTGCTGTTGCCTAAAAATAATCAGCCTAACGTAATCCTTATGCCAGAGACATATTTTGGAGTGACATATTCTGTTCCCCTTCAAGGTACAAAGAAGTTAAATCTCAGAAGAAGGATGTTCAAGGAATGCACTGCCAATGGAGAGAGTTGCTAAGAGCAAAGGTGAATTCCTTCTTTAAAATGTACCTCCAAATGGCGCTTGCCAGCCCAGTGCTGCAAGTGGTAAACAAATTAAAATAAACCCAATCAAATAAGCCCTGCATTTGGATCACACAATACTGAATTCAGGCCCTAATATAGCAATTAATGCTATTAACAATATTGCACATAATTTGTATTGAGAGCAAAAAAAAAGTGATAGAGCAATTTCCTTAGGAATGTGTATTAGATAGAATTCTTTGATCTTATATTCTAAATCCAGGGCTTTAGAATTTAAATGTTATTTACTTCCCTATTCTGTAAAATGAATGGAGAATATTTCAGCAAATGATAATATGGGATTGATGAACTTATAAATACCAGGTTTTCAGTCTACTTGGAAGAAAAATGGTGCAAATGCTGAAGTATTGCTATTCAAAGAGAATGATGAATGCTTTACTTCCAGATACTTATTTATGGAGTAGGAAGCAGTTGCTTTTTTTTCTGTATTTCCAGTTAGAGGAAGTTACCAATACATGAAATGCAATAGGTCACTCTTCAAAATTGACTCATTTCCACTTTAGCAACAAGTCCTTGAACTATGGAAATTCTATAAGCTGGTCAATTTGTTCTCAGACCCAATTCTAAAATGATTCGGTTGGAAGCACAGATGTAAAAGATTCAAACACTGAACTGAATCCAGAAATATTGCGCCAATCATTTTCATTTTGCCAGATTCACCTGACCGCTTTTGCTTCTTCCCAGAACTTGTGACCAGCTCTGACTCTAAAATGTAAGGAGGAGGGTCCATAATTGGCTCTCTGATACCAAATTACCAAATGCCCTGAATTTTCATGATTAAATGCTGTGGACAAGGACTGATAGCTGCTGGAGTATTCCAGAATCAGCCCGATTGGCTCTCTCCTTGCATCTCCAGCTGTATCTTCTTGCCTTCCCCCTGAGATGTCTTCTGTATTCCCTATTCTCCAGGTGTCAAGTTGTGGTTTCCAGATAGGCCCTGCTTTCCCTTCTTTACCTTTGTACCTGCTATTACCATCGCTTACCTAGAGCACCCTTTCTTTTCCCCCATTTTGTTCATTCCTATTAGTACTTGAAAATTTCCCCAAAATGCCTTCTCAAGGAAACCTCCAAGCAGACAGTATAGAAGTTTATCTTCTGCCATAATTATGTCACAGCACCAGTCACAAGGTGTAGTAATTATTAGTTTGACTGTAAACTCCTAAGGTACCAATGAGGCTCATTTAAATCTTTTTGAGTGAGTTAACGAATGATGGCAGGAAGCCAAATTTTAAATTAGCATCATCATAAACTCCATGATAAATTGAAGTGAAATTGTTGGATTAAAATATGCCTCTTCTACAGGACTGTGAACCCTTAAAGGACACCCCCCCAAGCCCAATACCCAGAATATATAATGTATAGATGCTCAGTGAAGGAATGTAATCACATATTTTATTAGATGTACCATCATTAGTATTACCAACAGTGGTATAGAAGATGAGTCCATTCTCTCCACACCATGCCCTGCCCCTATGTCTGGTGCATTAATACATTAGTTCTTCTCAATATTGCATTCTATTTTCCCTTTGGTATATACACATCTACAAATCTTATACCAGAGAGCGGTGTTGGTTTTTGATGTTCTACTTTCATTAAAAGCTTCTGGAATCAGAAATGCTTAAGCATTCTTAAGAAGCAGAATTAGGAAATTTTGCATCATGCTAATTTCTATGTAGTTGTTGGACACGTTCATCCATTTATCTAACCAATTTTTGTCAAGTGTTCAATGCACTGTACTAACCTATATAGGACTGAAATTGTAAATAAGACACATAGTGTTTTTTATCATGTATTTTATATGTCAAAAGAGCATAAAGAAAAATGAGCACATCCTTGGGATATAGTTGAGAGCTATATAAAGAAGTGAAGATATTTACCCAAACTATGGAATATCCATACTTCTAATGTCTAACCATCACTCTATCACTGAGTGGAATTTAGATAAGAATGAGGCAATGAAACTAGTTACAGAGCTATTTCAGCAATTTGGGTGGGATAGAAATGATTGGGTTCTGTATAGATTCAGAAGGTAGAATGAACAGGATTAGATAAGCATGTAAGTGAGAGAAATAAAAGTGCAAGACGACATCTGCATTTCTAATTGAGTAAACAGTAGTGCCAGTAGTCAGTGAAATGGGGAAAAAAATGAGAAAAGCATGTTGTATAGTTAGCAGGGAGGAGAGTTGATGAGTTCAGTTTTGCGTATATTAATCTACATACCTGGAGAACATCTGTGTGGAGCTGTTCAATGTGCAGCTGGATCTCAAAGGTTTATAGTTGGTAGTCAACTGCTTAAGGAAAATCACTGGAGCCATGAAAGTGAATGTGATATCCCAGGGAGAGTGTACAGTACAAGGGAAAAAAAATGGCCTAGGATATAATCTATAAATAGTTACACATAAAACGTGAACAGAGAAGTGCACCTGGGCGGCACAGGCAGTTAAGTGTCAGACTCTTGGTTTTGGCTCAGGTCATGATCTCAGGGTCCTGGCATCGAGCCTTGAGTCCGACTCCCTGCTCCACGCTCCATTCTCTCTCTCTCTCTCTCTCTCCCTCCCTCCCTCTCTTTCCAAAATAAATAAATAAATCTTAAAAAAAAGAAAAATGAACAGAGAAATAGGGGCCATCAAAGAAGCCAGGAGGTAACAGAGAAATTAGGAGATTATTAAAAGCAAAATAAGAAAGAATTATATTTCAAGAAGAAATGTCATTTGAGAGCTACTACTTGATAAATGCTAAAAACAATTCATTGCTCTTACCAACAATGTGGATGTCAATGATGTTGGCAAAAATTAATGGAATAACAGAATCTTTGGAAGAAAATGAATCTTGGCAGAAACAGATAAAACCTACTGGTTAGAAGAGACTTAATTTAAAGGTAGTTAAATAATTTTAAAATGGAGAGACATTAATGAAACTAGAATTAATATGTCAGTAGGGGAAATCCTTTCTAAGCATGTCAGGACTGACAATATAACCTTGTAGATAAAGCACTGGGTTTGATTTCAAATCTCAGCTCTTCACACACTACCCATCTATGGTTACTTCAACACATTGTTTTGAGAGCTTCGGGTCTCCTGTTTATAAAATAGGCATAATAATGCTAGCTATGCATGGGTTTTGGAAAAATGAAGCCCCCAACATAATGTCTAGGACAAATTGGGCCCTGAAGTATGTGAATGAATATAATTTATTAAAATAAACAGGGTCTTGGCCTGTCGTCTGAGTAAAGGGACTAAGAAAGCAGACAGGAATTCGAAAGTTGCCTGGGACATGGGAAAAACATGGGTAAGAGAGATGAAGAATTAAAGAAATCATGCTAGGAAGAAGGTTGGGTGACCCTCGATGCCTGGGATGAAGATTAGATTTCATTTAAAGAGGAAGTGAACACACACAGACTAGCAAGATGGAAAGTTCCTTCCCATTGGTTATAAATCTCTTTGAAGGCAGAAAATTTGAAGGATATAGCCACAAAACTATCATCTTGATCATCACCATCACTGTCTTTATCATCTCAACTAATATTCTTGAATGCTTTCCATATGCCAGGTTAAGAGTCAAGCCTTCCTATGCATTATCTCATGCAATCTTCATCACCATCCAGTGAAGCATGCACTACTATTATCCTCATTTTAATGATAAGAAAATAGGCACTTAAGTAAGCAGCACTTACTTTACTCAAAGGGCACAAAATCAATGAGGAGAAGACCCAGAATGAGGATGTTCCTTCAAGGAAGGGGTATTCAAAGAACATTGAGTTAAAAACCCATTACACAAATCATATCACTAATTCTTCCGGTATTCCTAAAACCAAAGTTATTTTATCTATCTGAAATCTGAAACAGAGGGGGAAAAAAAAAAAACGCTCCCAGGCAAAGACACAATTAGTAGTAGAGCCAGGCAATGGCTAACTCTTCTGAGTGTTTTTCTTACAACACAGATCTTTTTACTGCCCAGTAAATGAAGAGTGAAGATACACATTTTGCTTTCAAGCCTTCAAGGAGCTGTAATAAAGACTTGGCATGTATGATGTGAAAAGTGTTGTAGTCTGATCTTTACCAATACAGGGGGACTTCTGGTTCTTTTTCTTTCTTTCTTTCTTTCTTTTTTTTAACCCAACATAGAACAATTCTATTATTCTTAATAAGGACACAGGTCTTGCTTTCCTTTTTTTTTTTTTTTTTAAGATTTTACTTATTTTTTTGAGAGTTAGAGAGAGACAGAGCACGAGCGGGGGCAGGGGCAGAGGGAGAAGCAACTCCCTGCTGAGCAGGGAGCCCGACGTGGGACTCAACCCCAGGACCCTGAGATCGTGACCTGAGCCAAAGGCAGATGCTTGACTGACTGAGCCACCCAGGCGCCCCAGGACACAGATCCTTCTGATGTTCTCTTTTATGTTATCCTACGGTCTTTGCCATGAGTGAAAATGTATTTCTCCCTCCTACATCCTCTCTCACATCCTTACTTGCAATGCACTTGAATTTTACCTGATAGCCCCTTTATCTTTCCATTTTTTGGAGTCTATCATTCCCTAATTCTGTAAATTTCTTATACATCAAACCCAAGCCCCATGGTTGATCACATAAGCACATTTCACCAAGTCTATAACTGTATTATGCCCAGGCTTTCCCAACTGTCTGCATGGTACACTTATCTTCTAGATCAGTAGGACTATTTGTCTTTTTACTCTTACAGTGGAATGGCCAAACCCCTAGATTAAAGAGCAAAACTCAATGGATGAAGCCGCGAATTCATGATCTCTAATCCTAACTGACCACGTGGTGCCAGACACTCCTGCTTTTTTGTCCTTGACACTTGGTTTAACTCTCCTCTGCTCTGTTACAGTTCCGAAATCACAACACCCCTCTCCAGTCCTCAATCTCCATTTGATCTTGGAAGTTTGCTTGCATGATATTTCATCAAGGAGATTAAGGCCATGAAAGGACAAGCTGCATCAGTTCAGCCATCAGTGCTCCCTCTTTACTGACTGTTTGTCTGAGGTGTTTTTCTTCCTGTACAGGATCAGAGCTTCCACCTTGACCCTTCGTTTGATCCCATTCTGCTTCCTTTGGACTTTTGTTCCATGAGCTATGCCTTCTCCCTCCTGTAATTTTTTCTAATTATTATTTTTATTTATTTTTTAAAGACTTTTTAAAATAATCCCTACACCCAGTGTGGAGCTTGAACTCCCAACCCTGAGATCTAGGAGCTGTATGCTCCACACACTGAGTCAACCAGGCACCCCTGTTATTTTTATTTATTTATTTTTTTAAAGATTTTATTTATTTATTTGAGAGAGAGAGAATGAGAGACAGAGAGCACGAGAGGGAAGAGGGTCAGAGGGAGAAGCAGACTCCCCGCTGAGCAGGGAGCCCGATGTGGGACTCAATCCCGGGACTCCAGGATCATGACCTGAGCTGAAGGCAGTCACCTAACCAACTGAGCCACCCAGGCGCCCTATTTTTTATTTTTTTATCAAAAATTTTTTAGAGTAATTTTAGATCTACAGAAAAATTATGAAGATAGTAGAGAGACTTCCCATATACCCTCTACCATGTTACTTTTATCATTAATATCTTATTTTAGTATATGGTACATTTATCACATTTAATGAAGCAATACTAATACATTGTCATTCATTAAAATCCAAAGTTCAGATTGTGTTGCACAGTCCCATCCAAGATATCACATAGCGTTTTGTTATCATTTTTCCATAACTTCCTCTGGTTGTGACAGTATCTCCAGCTTCCTCATCATGGTGGGAGTTTTATTTTTAGCACTGTTTTATATTCTAACACTATGAGATGTTCCAGGCTCATCTTGTGTGTTTCATGTCCCAGTTCTCGCATCAGTCATTTATCCAACAAGCCATTGTTACCTATATTGGAAAATGGAATTAGAAACCCAGATTTAGGCACTAGGTCTCCTTGTTGCTACTGCAGTGTCATTACCTCTAGGCCCTCTGAGCTATCAGAGCAAGGAAATATATGCATCTATGCTAATCTGTGTATATGCACATATCTTGTAAAAATATGCAGTTTTTTCTATATGTAATATCTGTATCTATACTAAGCTAAGCATATGTTCATACTCATGTCCATAATTCTAATCCATCATCATTCTAGACTTCTTCCCTTGTTAATTTGTAATATTCCACTCCAACAATAAGAAATTTGGCTTCCATCACATACCATCCCTCTACTTGATTGTTCAGTTGCAGTATACGTATACAGTAGTTTCAGAATTGTTGATCCATTGGGAAAGAAATTTATCAACTAGAGTACAGTTCTTATGTACAGTTCCTTTGCCTTAACTTTTTATAGACTCTACTCATTCCCAAAGTTACTTAGGTCAGTACCTTCTCCTCTCCCTCTTCAGAGATATTTTTTCATATGTTTCTTTTTTGTTTGTTTCGTACATTTCTAATATGGTTAGAGTCATCATGACATTCCACATTTTATCCTGAAATCTCCTGGCTTTTTGAATGATTTTTTAAATTAGGGTGCATTACAGTTCTCTCTTTTTGTGGTAAAATTCTGTAAGTTTTGACAAATACACTGTCATGTGTTGGCCATTTCAATATCACACAAAATAGTTTCAGCACTTTAAAATATCTCCTATGCTTCACCTGTTCAACCCACCTACCCAAGAGCCCCTGGAAACTAGTCATCTGTATCATCTTTACTGTTTTGCCTTTTCCAGGATATCATATAAATAGTATTACACAGCCTTTTCAGACTGGTTTCTTTTACTTAGCAATATACATTTGCAATTCATTCAATATTTGCAGTTTGTTTATATAACCAAATATTAAAGGATATTTTGGTTGCTTCTAATTTTGAGCAATTATGAATGAAGCTGCTATTAACATTTGCAGGCATGCTTTTGTGTGGACATAGGTTTTCAAATCAGTTGGTTAAATACTTAGGGGCAGGACTGCTGGATAAGACAATATTTAGCTTTATTAAAAATTGTCAAACTCTCTTTCAGCATGGTTCTACCCCTTTGCATTCCCACAAGCAGTGAATGAAACTTTCTTTTCCTCTGTATCCTCGCCAGCAATTGGTATGGACATTGTGGCCAGAGGGGTTAAGAGTTAGCTATTCTAAAACTAATGATGTAATATATGGTGATTAACATAACAATAAAAAATTAAAAAAAAAAGAGTTAGCTATTCTAATAGGGGTATAATAGTGTCTTTCTCAATGGCAAGTGATGTCATTTCTCAAATGAATTTCTCAAATGTCAAATGATGGTAAATATCATTTCATATGCTTATTTATATATCTTTTTTGGTGAGGTATTATCTGTTCACATCTTTTTTGTTTGTTTTTCCATTGAGTTTTATAAGTTCTTTGTTTATTTTGGATACAAGTCCTTCATCAGATATGAGTTTTCCAGAAGTTTCTAATTTAAAAGTCTAATTTACCAATTTTTTTCTTTCATAGATTGTACTTTTTGTATCATATATTGAAAACTCATCATCAAACCCAAGATCACATGGATTTTCTTCCATGATTTCGTCTACAAGTTTTATAGTTTTGCATTTTACATATAAATCTGTGATATATTTTTATTTAAGTTTTGAAGAGTGCAAGGTCTGTGTCTAGGTTCCTTTATTTATATATGGACACCTAATTGTTCTAGCACCATTTGCTGAAAATACTATCCTTTCTCTAGGGAATTTTTTTTGCCCCATTATCAAAGATCATTTGACAATGTTTGCATAATTATTTATGGACTTTCCTTTAATCTATGTGTCTATTCTTTCACCAATACCAAACTTTCTTGATTAATGTTGGTTTATAGTAAGTCTCGAAGTTGGGTAATGTGAGTCCTCCAACTTTAATTTCCTTCAGATTGTGTTGGCTATTCTGGGCTTTTTGCCTCTTGTTATAAACTTAAGAGATATCAAAATAGGTTGCTAGTATTTTTATTGGAATTGCATTGAATACATAGATCAAATTGGGAAGAATTAACATCTTAACAATATTGAGTCTTCCAACTCCTGAACGTGGAATATCTTTCCATTTATCTGGACCTTTCTCTTGTCATCAGTGTTTTGTAGTTTCTTCATACAGATCTTGTGTGTATTTTCTTTGATTTATACCAAAGTATTCCATTCTTTTAGTGCTATTATAAAGAGTATATTTTAAAATCCCAATTGTTTATTGCATAGACAATCTTGCTATTTGTCAATGAAGATAGTTTTATTTCTTCCTTTCCATTTTGTATAGACCTTATTGTTTTTCTTATTGTACTGGCTAGGGCTTCCAGTACAATGTTGTTTAGAAATGGGAGAGAGAACTTCCTTGCCTTTTTCTTTACCTTAGGGGAAAAGCATCTCACCATGAAGTAGTGTTAGCTACAGGTTTTTGGTAGATGTCTTTTTCAAGCTGAGAAAGTTTAACTTTATTTCTAGTTTGCTGAGAATTTATAATCAATAATATGTGTTGGGTTTTGTCAAATACTTTTTTAGCAGCAATTGATAGAATCATATGAGTTTTCCTCTTCAGCCTGTTGATATGGTAGATTACATTGATTGATGTTCAAATGTTGAACCAATCTTGAATATTTGGAATAAATTCTACGTGATCACAGTATATAATTTTTTACATTATTGGATTCAACTTGCTAATATTTTATTAAAGGTTTCCATCTATGCTCGTGAGAGATATTAGTCTATCTTCTTGGTTAGCTTGGCTGGAGGTATATCAGGGGTTTATCAGAATTTTTTAAAAAATCATATTTAAAAAATCTTTTCAAAAATCAATTTCTCGTTTCTTTGGGTTTTTTTTAAATTATTTTTCTGTTTTCAATTTCATTTATTTCTTCTCTAATTTTATTATATCCTTTCTCCTCCTCACTTTCAGCCTAAATGGCTCTTCTTCCTCTAATTTTCTCAGGTAAGAGCTAAGGTTATTGATTTTTTAAGTCTTTCTTCTTTTCTTCTATAAATATTTAATGCCTAAATCTCTCTCTAAGCACTGCTATCACTGTTGCATTCACAAATTTTGCTGTTTTGTATTCATTTTTATTTAGTTAAAAATATTTTAAAATTTCTCTTGAGACTACTTCTTTTATCCATTGGTTATTTAGAGGCGTGCTTTTTAAAATTTTTAGATATTTAGGGGTTTCTATCTATCTTTCTGTTATTAATTTCTAGTTTAATTCCATTGCAGTATGAGAACATACTCTGTATAATCTTGCATTTTATTAATGTCATTAAGGAGTACTATGCCCCAGAATATGGTCTGTCTAGGTGAATGATCCCATGGGAGCTTGAGAAGAATGTGTTTTCTGCTGTTTTGGATGGAAACATATAAATATCAATTAGATCAAGTGATTGATCATCTACATTCTTCCCAATTTTTCTGCCTGTTTGATCTGTAAGTTATTGAAGGAGGAGAGTTGGAGGTCTCCAGCTATTAGAGTGGTTTGTCTATTTCTTCTAGTAGTTCTTGTTTGGCTTGTTCAGGTTTAAGATGCTATGTCTTTTTGGAAAATTGACGCCTTAATTACTAAGTAATTTCCTTCTTTATCCCTGATCATCTGAAGTCTGCTTTGTTGGCAATTAACATAGCTACTCCAGCTTCCTTTTGATTGGTGTTGGCCTGATACATCTTTCTCCTTGCCTTCACATTTAACCTAAGTCTTTTTTAATTTAAAGTCAGTGGGTCTTGATTGATTTTTTAATGTACTCTGGCAATCTTTGTCTTGTAATTGGTATATTTAGACCATTCACGTTTAAAGTGATTATTAATACAGTTGGATTAATAACTTATCATGTTCATATCTGTTTTTTTCATGTTGTATTTGTACTCCCCCCCTTCTCAGTCTTCCCTGGTTTAATTGAGCATTTTATAGGACTGCATCATATCTCCCTTCTTATGATATCAAATACACTTCTTGAAAGAATTTAGTGATTGCTCTAGAGTTTACAATTCAGCATTTTATCTAATCAAAGTCGACCTTCAAATAACACTACACTATTTCATGTGTAGAGACAGTGACTTATCACAGACTCTTCCAATTTCCCATTCCTATCCCTTTCAACAGCCGTTTCCTTTATCCATGTGCTATAATCGCACAATACCTTGTTCCTATTATAACCTTAATTATCTTTCAGTTCAATTAAGAATAAAAAAGATGATTTTTTATTTTGCATTTATTTATCCTTTCTCTCTGCTCTTCTTTTATTCATCTAGATCCAAGTTTCTTACCTAAATTACCTCTTTTTGCCCGAAGAACTTGACTTTGTGTTCAGTATTAGATCTCGACAGAGCCTATTAGAGGACCTGGCATTTTGCTAGTGCTCAATAATTATTTTGTAACAACTGCACAACTCTGTTAGGTGAGAAAAATGTGTCATCACATGATGTTATTATCTATTTACCACTATCATTATCTGTCTATATCCAACAGACTCGAATTTCCACAAAATAAGACCATATATCTGTATCTGTATATCTAAGTCACAATGTCAGGTACAGTGTCTGACACAACTCAGTAAGTGTCTGTTGAGCTGAATTATTGTTGCAATAGGAATATTAATATTATACATGCAAACGACCTTCTAATTATTACTTTGTGCATTGTAACTATTACATTAATATATCATTAATATCATTTTAATTTGCTGAACGGCCCTCATGGAAAATAAGAGTTTGGGGTATTTGCCTCTAGTTGGGGGCTTCAACTGGAAACTAAGAGTAAGCATGACTAGTAATAATTCTTTACATTTGCCTATTATTTGTAATCTTGTGAATGGTTCAGCACACATGGTCCCATTAAGATCCCACAAAAGCCATTTGCTTTTTCTCTCTCTCACAAGTATGTTTTATTATATGATTTACTTCTTCTCCTCTATAAATTTCAGCCTTTATTCCCACATGGAAAAAAAAATGAGAAATAAGTTGAGCCTATGCCAAAGTCTCATGATTTCATAGCACCTAGGGAACCCTGATTACAATAAGGGGCCATTATTAGCCCCGCATAACTATCCCTCCAAACATTAGAAATGATATGAATAACTAAAGCTATCATGTAAAATATTTAAATTAAAAATTACAACTGAATTGCAAAAATTTTGATTAAAAAAATATTACCTGTTGCATAAGAATGTTGCATGAGATTTGATATTCCTTGCAGGGCTTATCTGTCTCTTGGTTCTCTATGGAGTAAAAAACATCATCCATGAACAAATTTAATAATCCATGATTTAAATAAATGCCTACAAAGCTAGTATTAATATATATTTTAATATATTTATTTACATATATTTATTTTATATTTATACATTTTAATACATTTAGTATATTTTATATAATAATATATATTGTAGCAATTTCTAAATAATCACCATGACCTAGAAATAATAATCACCCTTTTAAGTTCCTCAAGAAAGTTTATCTTCCTCAAAATGAACAATTGATACTAAAGGACACTGTGTTTTTGTTTTTGTTTTTTCTAATCTAGTAACTTAGGTGTCATTGTAAGTCCAAAGCTTCTTGAAGGTTAAAGATAGTACTTCTTTGGATGGCAGGGTCATCCCTGGTGGTATCCTAGATCCAGCCAAACTTAGGCTGAATTAATCATCTTCTTTCTGAAATACAAACAAGCAAGGAGATTTTTACTTTGTTATAGCCATGAAGCATATTAATGATGCTTCAGTATTGCAAATAGTGAACACTAATGATAACAAGAATAACCCAAAAATTAAAGGGAGATTTCAAAAGGTAACTAATCCTATGGTCAATATCCTTCTAATATGTTAACTAGAAGAAGGAAGAAAAAAAAATCTTGAGTAAACCCAAGAGATGATTGCAAATGAGGAGATTATATACTCAAGACTAGAAAGTTAAAAACAGAAAAATTGCAGATGGATCTTGAGAGTTTAAGATGTAAAAGAAAATCAAATGAATGAGATTTAATTTAGATAGACAAAATGCCTTTATTTAAGAAGAATAATGCCAACGGGATTTATAAATCAAGTGAATACCAATTAGAAGCCAAAATAGAAAAGAAAAACCACAGCAAAGTAGGGTTTTAATGTCAAAGGATATAACTAAAGATTTATAATTTGGAAAAATTCCACTTCTTTTGAATAACAGAGTAGACAGTTTTTGAAACAGGTTTTTATTCCTCATGTAAAAAGTAAAACATTAACATTTGAAAGGAGTACACTAACTGACTGTACTCACTTAGGACCGAGAATAATTCAGTTTAGTTCAGTAAATATGCATTAAGGGTTATTGAGTGCCAGGCATTGGGTTAGACACCAGGGGTTAAAGATTAATAAAATATGATCACCACCCTTGATGACTTTAGAGTCTAGTTAGGAAAACGGAAAGATAATCAGATAATCCCAATAGATTATTATAAATATTAATTATATTATGTACACTAAGTGATATCAGAGTTCAGAGGATGTAACAAAGATGGGGCAACAGTGATTATAAATGTTAGGTTGGTTCACCTGGATCAAATATACCTCCTTAACATTTTCAAGGGTTCTCTTAATTCCAGGTTTTATGAAACAAAGATTGTTGAGAAGAGCTATGAATAAACAGCAAGCAAAAAACCTATAAATGAAATGTAAACAAAGGCTAACCACTGAAACATTGTAACTCGGAACAGACAACAAACTTCACAAATTATTTTCTCTTGTGTTAGTACAAAGTCTGTTTTAAATTGCTAGTCACATAGAGGTAGGAAAGAGCAAATGGAGGAAATTCCTGAATTACTTTAAGTGTGAAGTTAGGACTTCTGCATGTGACTAAGATGAAATAATTAAGACTCCACTTACCACCAACTGAGAACAACTTAAAAATGGAACGAATAAGAAGATAGCAGGAGGGGACTAATGAAGGGGGGAAAATCAGAGGGGGAGACGAACCACGAAAGACAATGGACTCTGAAAAACAAACTGAGGGTTCTAGAGGAGGGGGTGGGGGGATGGGTTAGCCCCGTGATGGGTATTAAGGAGGGCACATTCTGCATGGAGCACTGGGTGTTATACGCAAACAATGAATCATGGAACACTACATCAAAAACTAATGATGTAATGTATGGTGATTAACATAACATAATAAAGAAAAACACATTTGACTTTAGTATGCAAAGACACACACACACACACACACACACACACAAATGGAACGAATATATGAAATGACAGTTTTCCAAGACACTGGATCACAGGCAGTGGAGGAAGTGATCCATGAGAGACTGGAAACAAAGTGAGCATTATAGCTGCTCCAGCTCGGGGCCTTCCTAGTCTCCTAGATGAGCAGGAAACCCAGGAGGATCCTGGTTGTCTCCTTGAGTCAGGGAGAATATTTACAGTACATTTCACAATGATTACCTTTCTCCTCCTGCTAGAGCCACGAGCATAGACTGTCATCATGAAAACCTAGTGGGGTTCCTAGGTTTCTAAAGGGGAAACTCACAAAAGTGAGGGTCCTTCCCCCCCGCAACAAGCCTACAGGCTTTCTCACTCTCAAGCTAATAGACAGCCTCTTAGTAATTTGTCAAAATTACCATTTAATTGCTCCTGTCATTATATGGCTACCGGTGCTTCTACTACCAATATACAGATCTCCACTAGGATGCTCTGGATTCATCTGACACTCCAGATTTCCGCAAGGCAGTTTGTCCAGAGACCTCAGTTCTCTGCGGGGTCCAAGAAGCATCCTTGATTTTCAGTTTGTTCAGCTTTTTCTTCTGTTAAGTATGGGAGGGGTACTCCCGATCTCTCTAATTATCAGAGCTGATACCAGAAGTCAGAAATTAACATATTAAAAATAAAATTTATAAAATAATAAAAGATATGAAATATTTGGGGATAAACTTGACAATTTATAACATTATATACTAAAAACAATAAAACATTGCTGTATAAAATTAAAGAACCTTAAAATATTAAAAGAGATACATCATATTCAGATGCCAGGAGATGCAATATTGTTTAGATTTCACTTCTCAACAAATTGACCCATAAATTCAATGCAATTACAATAAAAAAAAACCCCAGAAGTGTTTCTTTTTTTAATAGAAATTGACAAGCTAACTTTAAAATGCATAAGGTAATGCTCATAGCTTCGAATAGCCAAGACAACTTTGAAAATGAACGAAGTTGGAGGAATACTACTACTTAATTTCAAAACATATTTCAAAGCTACAGTAATCAAGATATTGTGCTACTGGGGTCAAGACAAACTGTGAGATCAGGGAACAGAATATGAGGTATGGCACAGAGCCCAGAAATAGACCCATCTATATAGGGACAACTGATTTTTGACAGCTATGTAAAGGCAATTCAGTGAGGAAAGAATAGTCTCTCAATAAAAATTTTGGAATCATTGAATACCTTTGTGCAAAATAAAACAAACAAACAAAAACACTTTAATCCATACTTTGAGCCATACGGGAAAGTTAACTCAAAATGGAACATAGATCTAAATTTAAAACCAAAAACTAAAAACCTCTAGGAGACAATATTTGTGACATTAAGTTAAGCAAAGTTATCTTAGATAAGACACAAAAACCTTAACTGTTTTTGGATTTAGTTAGGAAAATTATCCTTGAACTTAGTGCCATCTGGAAAACTCCTTTTAAAATAACTTGTGAAGAATATATTAATACATCGTATATGGTTACAAAGGAAAACAAAAGTAATCACTTGTTTCAAATACATCATAACTTATAAAAAGGCCATACATGTATGTAGGCACAAACTCTCAAACACAAACAAGCATAGCTTACAGAAAGATGCACTATCAACTAGCTCAGATGGCCATTGTAAAACAGACTTAGCATGATTTCGATATAACATACAAATAATTGATTTTTTGTTTTACTTTTTATTTGAATGCTGTAACATTCAGAAAAAGAGAGAGAGAGCAACACAGACAGTAGTAGCTCTTTTGCCTTAGGTGATATTCATATTTTTTTAGAAGTATGATGTGCTGGGCTTTTGATTTGTCAACTGACTATATGCTATGATATTCTAGTTAATAAATCAAACATTAATCTGGGTGTTGCTGTGAAAACATCTTCTAACTGCAATTGATGTTTATTGATTTTAAGTGAGGCAGATTATTTTAAATAAGCTGGGTGGGCCTGTCTAAATCAGTTGAAAGCCATAAGAGTTGTATTGAAGTTTCCCTGAGGAAGAATAAATTTCACTTGTGGATCTCAGCTTCAGCCTATACCTGGGTTCCAGCTCATCCTTCCTGACTACCTGCACTATGGGTTTTGGACTTACCTAGCCAACCCCTGCAACAGCACAAACCAATTCCTTGCAATAATTTTTTGAAGAAGAAGAAAAACCATGCTTTTTTGTATTGTGGTAAAGGGTATATAATATAAAATACCATTTTAACTCTTTTTAGTATACAATTCAGTGGCATCAAGCACATTCACAATGTTGTGTAACCATCACCACCATCCCTCTCCAGAACTTTTCCTCATGTCAAACAGAAACTTTGTCTCTGTTAAACACTAACTCCCCACTAGCCCCCCTCCCCCAGCTAAGCTCTGTTCTACATTCTTCTCTATGAAGTTTGGCTATTCTACGTATCACATATAAGTGTGATCATGCAGTATTTGTCCTTTGGTGTCTGGCTTATTTCACTTAGCATAATGTGACAAATCCCTTAATATGTATCGCCTACTGGTTTCACTTCTCAGGTAGAACCCTAACTGATACCTATAGAATACTCATAAATAGACTAATTTGATCAAGACACAGCTTTCCCTGACCAGACCAGCCCATAACACTGTTTCTAGACAGAATCAGTGGCTCCCTCTTTGCCTCTCCATATTCCTTATCGATATTGTTTTAATAGCAGTGATTGGTTTGTGTATTTCTCTTCCCCATTTGATTGTGAGCTTTTTAATCTTATTCATCCTTACTCTTCCAGCACCTAACAAATTCTTACTGAAAATTAATTAATTAACTAATACAAATTTTTATATTAAGTGAGTGACTCACCACAACAATATCGTCTCTCTCACGGGGGAATTTGACTTTTACTTTTCGCAAAGACTTGTCTTTGTATACAGCCTCCAAGATAATTGTTTGTTTCTATTTGGGACAATCATAATCTCAGTTTAAAAAGATCACTCAGAATTCAAATTATCTATGCTACTTGGCTACAGTTACTTAGCAATTCTGAACCGAAGCACACAGTGTTCTCAAAACACCTGTGTTAGCATTCACTCCAAATATACACACAACCCCACACATTGCCAAGGACTTGCTACAACATAAATTCTAGAACATTCCTGTACTGATTCCAGGTCTCTATGTAATTTTTACTTTGTTAATGGTAAATTTTGCCTTTGAACTTTGCCACAACAACTCCATCTGAAGTCTTCAAAAATATTTAGACAGGAGGTTGGGAAAGTGGAATAGCCCAGAGGCATTTTGTACCACCAAATAAACATGCTTCTTTTTGGACTTTTTATTTAATATTTGAAAGATGGCAAATAAGACATGCCGTGGAGCCACAACACAGGAACTAAACAGCAGCTTCACTTGCTGGATCTGCGACTGCCCATCAGGAAATATTTGTGCTCCTTAGTCCAGCTGCAGTTGAAATATTCCGGCTTGTTTATTGATTGAAACTAAAAAACCTTTGACACAGGGCCTAGACAATCTTACTTATCAGGTTAATGTCTAGAGAAAACTAGGAGGAAAATTATATTTATAGTTAATTTGCCTTTCTATGCCTCTTCTTAAGAACAAATAATGAAGAAAATCTGTCTTTACTGCATAGCCTAATGGCATTGCAAAGAAAAACAGCAGCAATAGAAATCTTATACGCTTTATTTCCATTTCTCTTTTACTCAGACGCAATTCTTCCCATACGCATTTGTGTGTACGTGTGTGTGTGTGTGTGTGTGTGTGTGTGTGATTGCTGTGGTTTTACTGAATTGAGACACTTTTACAAATTCTCTGAAGTGAATGGTCACAGGGAAATCAATAGGAATTTTTTACATTGTATTTCAAAAAATAAAAATCCAGCAGAGTATATTTCTTGCAGAGCTTAGCTAAGAAAAGTTGGTCAGATCTCCCTTTGTAATCAATGTCACATGTGAAAATCTCTACATTATTGTAACTGCCCTACCAGCTCTTAACAGGAAAAATATCCAGAGTCATAAGCACTGAGTATCTCAAAAGGACGTCCGCAAGATTTCACTACCTTTTATAATTAAATTTTGTCCCATTGCCGTTCAAAATAAGTCACAATTTTATTTATTTGAACTCATTGTAACTCACCATTAAAAAATGATGCCATTTCCATTTGTTCCTTTCATAGAATGACAGTTGTCCTATGGAGACTCGTCTGGTTTCTATCCTTTCTCTCTCTCTCTCTCTCTCTCTCTCTCTCTCTCTTTTTTTTTTGTCTATGAAAATCTACAAATAACTCATGTTTACATTTTGGGGGTTTTTTGGTTGTTTTGGGGGGATTTTTTTGATATCACAATAGGGATTTATTTTTGTTGAGATCAGGAAAAGACTCATAGATATCTACAATCTAAAGTTGATGATGTTTTAAATGACCATGTCCTTATTCTCCTGAGTGATGTATAATTCTTATGATTTCCAGAGAGTCTAATTGTGCATCCTGAATGTCCTAACATTTATGTTCTGATTTATGAAGCAGAAATGTAAAATTATGTTCTTACTTTAAAGGGTATGCATTGACAGCTTGTCAATGTTTGAACCGAGAAAACGTAGAACTCTCCAGTTACCACACCCACCAACCCACCAAGAAGCCAGGACAATTTGGCCTCATTGTGCCATTAGTTGACAGAGCCATTACGTTCATTGGCGAACTGAAGAAAGGGACTGGTAAGATTTCCGTCCTCCGGGACCTTATCAGTTCAAGTCAGAAAGCCATATATCAAAAGTGGAGGGTGCCTTCAAATACTTCATTATCAAAGAATGACTTTGGAACACAGAGTAAATTGACTTGCTACCGAATTCCTATCTGTAACCTTCTATTTAAATAGGTCTCACTGTGATAACAGTGACAACGAATATCAACAATTTGCCCTTTCTGATGTAATTTCTTTTTATTTTTTATTTTTCTCTTCTCCGATCTTTCTCCCCTTTGCCCAGGCATTTCTGTAGCATGCGTGCACACACACACACACACACACACACACTTCTTTTTTAGCCCTTTCTCCCATAGTCATTGTGATAAACACATACCAAGTATCTCTAGTGGACATAACACTTTACTGAACACTACAGATACATAACTGAAAATAGAGAGGATTTCACCCTTGACTCCTAAAAAGTTGGCTCATAATTAAAGATTCCAGACAAAAATCACTAATAGGAGCTGAAGCAACAGTATATATTCCTAGCACTGATCAACCTCATGCCAGCATGCCTGGTGGTCAAAGCACCATGATGGAAAAATAATTGTAGGAATTTTGGGGAGAAAGTCCCCTCTACTTGATAATCTGTTATCCTCCTTCACTCTTATATAATAGGCATTGAACTTGATCCTGTAAACATGCCAAGAAGAAAAGCCCTCAACAAGCTTACCAACCCGTTGTTTCACATTAATTAGTCCTAAATTTCCAATTGATTGATAAATCCTTGCTGACTAGATATCACAGCAAGTATTTCCGTGGGCCAGGGACTAACAATGTACTGAACACATAGAAGGTGTACAACATGCTACACTGAATGAAATTTGAATAACCATGCCCTCCTCCAATCATTTCACTTGTCATAAATTTGACACAGTCATTTCTACGTGAAAACGTGTGCGTGCACGCATAGACACACACACATGTCCACAGACATGTTTAAAAAAAATAAATTGCCAGTATTTGAAAAAGGTAAGGAGATTGGGTATTTATAATGTGGATCATATATAATTTAGTTGGAGAAGACCCCATTGAAAATGTGAGTTGTGAGCAATAGTTTAAAATGATGGATAGACCACAGTCTTCTAGAGAGGATGAGGGAAACGGTTCCAGGTACTTCTTCTTCATTTCCTTCTTTATCAGTGGAGTTTTTCAATCAACTTAATCTGGCAGAACATTTCTCCTAGGCTACTGAGATATATTTGCAGGAAACAACTTTCCCCTCACTTAAAGAAATAGGTTTAACTCTTTCATTCCTAACATTCTATAATGCAGGGGTGAAAGTGAGTTTTCCATAAGGTATTTAAAGGAGGAAAGAGAGATGAATCTGAGTAGAAAATTCGATGAAGGAGTGGAAAATTGCATCTGCCATATAAGTCCTACTACATATATATTCCTCCATGAAAAACTGGAAATTTCATTTAAAAACGGTACCTGCAAAGTCAGCAGCAAATCTTAACAATGTCTTTCTTGCTGCTGACATCATATTTTTTTACTCCAATAATAAGGGATAATTTGGACCCCTTCTCCTTTTCATTTAATGCTCTTCCTCTCCTTACTGCATTCCCCCCCCAAGAGGTGACTGCCTTACTTGCGGAATATGATGAATCACTTCAACGAGAAGTACGTGGCATCTGGTGAAGGCCCTTTCTAGCATATAAATTAAGCTTGAATGACAGGTTGGTCAAAAATTGCCTTTGAAAGTGGTCCCTGTGTGGCAGGTACAATCAAGTATTATCATTGTATCAGCAGGAGGCTTTTCCACTCTAGCTGACATCTCTAACCTTTATTAGAGAGAAGTGGGTCACTCCTCTGCCCCCTGAAAATAATTGATGGGATGAAAAAGAGAGATCTGGGTGAGGAAAAGGGAGAGGTGTGTTTAGCAACTAGGCAGGAAGGAGGAATGCTCAGAAAAAGGACTGGTAACAGTAGATGATTCTGCAACAAATACATAGCTGAGAAATCCTAACCCAGGAAAGAAGCAAAATAAAGTGTAGCCATTCGATCTTTTGAGACAAATATGGCAAATATGCTTCCCAATTAAAAAAAAATTCCCACAGTGGAAGGAAGAGATACTAGACTAAAGGTACTTTGCGTCTCTAATTTGTGTGATTTTTTTTCTGAGTTGGAAGGTTTCTTTTTTTCCTTCAATTTCTGTCTCATGGAAAAGGTAGAGTCTAAATTCTCAAGATTTCACTTTTGGAAATATCTTCACTTGGTTTCCTTCATGATTTTTACACATTTGTTGGTGGCAGGGATAATGACCCCTCCGTCAGGAAATTGAATGTGTTTCATGGAGAAGCCAGCAACGGAACAAAAACATCAAACAAGGGAAGATTCTCCAACATTCCACATGATGGCAGAAGATCTTTTCCTTATTAAGTAGTCAAAGCTTACAATTTTATATTATTCTATTAAATATAGCAAGATAAGCGATCTCTCATATTCTCTAAGCCATTTTGGAATAATTTGTTCTCAGGATGAACCAGAAGCGACAATGTGTTTTCCCGTGTGAAAAACAAACAACCTGGGGGAAAAAAAATACCAAAGCCATCTTCCTAAAGTTTTCCTAAATAATGTTGAGATTACAGAAAGTATCTTTCAAAATCTCATTTAAAATGGGATCTTCTCGACTACATTCTCCAAATGTCAGGATCATTTTTGTCTGTTTATGTTGTTAATCACAGTAGACCAATCCTGTGAGCGCACTTATGTAACAGGCTGCTTTGTACAGTCTCCCTTGCAGACAGAGAGCTTCAGCACTGTACCTTTTTTCAGAGAATCTTTCCCTGATTTACAGTTCTTGTCCACTCAGAGCCTCAGGAAAGCAGTGGGCCTCGTGCCATCAAACTGGATTTCTGGGCAGAACTAGTCCAACAATTTGGTCAGCCCTATAAGATATGTCCTGTCTCACAGCTAAGATTTGGAACACATGGACTATAAAGTTGAATTTCTCTACAATTTATAAATAACCACCCCCCATAGGGCTTTGGACTACCAAGGTCATTGTCTTTGTAGTGACAATGATAGTGGGTCAGAGAAATGCACTACAGTTTCACCAACTCTCTACCTTTCTAAGCTTCTTAAATTCAAGTTGCTGTTTGCTCTAATGGAGGCAAGCAGTATCTACTCTACAAGGTGCAGATCATTGCAGAAGTAATGATGTGCACATTGTGACTTACCTACGTAAGGATGATAGTCACAATATTTTAAATGAGCAAATCTTAGCTCAGTAATGATTTACACTAATGCCTTCATTTAGCTATGGCAAGAAACCAGCCCAGGAAAATAATACCTTCCTGTTTTAATATTGCCTTTAGAGTGTTTACAATGTAGTCATATGTCTACGATAGCATTTGATTTTCAAATATGCCTTATATTATAGCTATTATAGTCATTTTACAAATTGTGTAACTCAGGATCAGAAGTGAAAGTTTCCTAAGATTCTAGGGCTACTATATAAAGGGTAAGGAACTGAAATCAGAAATTCTGGCTCCTATGGAAGAGAATAAAAATCCTGACTGTTGATGGTAAGCTATCTAAATGATGATTGTAGTTTTCTAAGAATGTGTGGTCAAGTTTATCTTCAGGGGACCTCACACTGGGGATCAAGTACTCCGCAGTCAACTTGCTCCTTTGTGGCAATGCCCTCTCAGGAAGATAAAATCCACATTTTATCATCTGCCAGGATGATGGCAGGAACTCTACTGCCAGGAACATGGCAACCAGCAACCTTCCCCAAAGAATGCGTTCATCCTGAGTGTCCCTCTCTGGTTGGCCCATATTCTCCTTCTCTTTCTTAAGACTCTATAAGGTGTTTATTCCCGGATTGTGGTAATGGTAACCTGAGTGTATGCCTACGTCCAAACTCACCAAATTTTATACATCAATTATGTGCAGTTTTAATAGACCAATTATACCTCAATAAAGCTGGGGGGAATAGCCTTTGAAACTTTTAATTTTCCAATACTCTTATTAAAATAATAACTAGAAAATTATGAAAATATGGACACATTAAAACATTGAAAACAAATACCATACAAAGTTTGTGATATGAGACCAGTCAAAACACATAACTACAAGGAGAGTTGCTCTCTGCTAGAATATTTGTTTGACATCATAGAGATGTCAGTATCACTGAAATGTCAATCTCATTGTCAATCTTAGTGTTGATCTTATTGAAATGACATGAGAGCCTGAAACCAATCCCAGTGGGTCCTCCAGTAACGGCTCAGGGGCCCTAAATTACCGCAGAGGTGACCATTTCCAACACTTCAGTGTCAAAGACAATTGATGTCATGATCTTACCTTCAAAGCACGTGATAGATAAAAAGCTCTGAAAAAAACAATACCCAGTGACTACACGAGAATAAAGCTATGAATACTTATTAAGTGACTATTTCCTAGTAGAAAACATCAGTTTATTTGGCTCAGCTACTGTGTTGATCTACCATAGCAATGTTTAAGAAAGTACTAACATAATGAATTCTATGGTGGTAGCATGATTAATATTAATGTCAATAGATCTGAATAATACTGAAATTTCAAAAAGGATACCTATCCTCTATGTTCTTGAAAGTGGTATAAATGCCAGGAGAGGAAAATCCCACTGGCCGGCTTTGTATTTATATGTAAAAAGAGAAGTTTAGAATTCATAGAAGTAATTTGAAAAAGACATTGCTCCCCAAATACTTTTCCGTTTTGTTGACTAAGTAAGTCCCTTCCTATGATGTTTCTTATATACTTTTCAAACCAGAGACTCTTTAAAGACCCTTCAATTAACAGTCCAACCAGGATTTTCTGTTGAGGAAATTATAGCCAGAATCACTGAGACTTGCTCAGGGTCTTACGGAATATTAATGGCAGAACTGAGCTGGAGTTCAGTGGAAGGAAAGCTACATGTCTAATTCCACAATATCATGGTCTGTTTCCTAAGCCAGTATGCATCAGTATAAGATTCCCTTCTGGGGGCAGGTGGGTGGCTCTTGATCTCAGCTCAGGTCTTGATCTCAGGGTTGTGAGTTCAAGCCCCACAGGAGCCTACTTAAAAAAGCAAACAAACAAACAAACAAAGATTCCTTTCTGATGGTGTCTTTGGGATTTGATTTTAAGGATGATGTCATAATATTTTAAATACTTTTATTATGAGTTCATTATCTATTTCCTTAATTAAAATCAGAGACTTATACTAACACCCTGATTAATTATAAAATGTTCCTTGTGCCAATCATCTTTCCCTTTGTCTCTCACACCATTCAAATGTTGCTTTGTCATATGAATTTATTATTAAGATACAAAGTGCATTTAGGGGCAACTCTACAGTCATGTGATAATTTAAATTGTGTGGTTTGGGACTTTTTTTTTTTAGCTCTGCTAAAAAAAGAAAAAAAAGAAAAAAAAGAAAAAAAAAAGAAAAGGGAGCTCTGCTTCTTTTTTTTTAGGCCTGTTGGCCAAAACAGCATATTCCAGATATTTTGGGGTCTGATGCATGTGCTTAATAACTGGTTCTGGCTTTTTAAAAATTCTTAAACAAATCTAATATTTTGAAATCCAGAATTTCCTAAGGAGTAAAAGAAAACAACACTTTTTACTTCATTTTAAGTAGTTTTTAAAACAGTGTTTTCTTTTTTAAATTTTATCTTATTATGTTATGTTAATCACCATACATTACATCATTAGTTTTTGATGTAGTGTTCCATGATTCATTGTTTGCGTATAACACCCAGTGCTCCATGTAGAAGTGCCCTCCTTAATACCCATCACCAGGCTAACCCATCCCCCCACCCCCCCCCCCTCTAGAACCCTCGGTTTGTTTTTCAGAGTCCATCGTCTCTCATGGTTCGTCTCCCCCTCTGATTTCCCCCCCTTTCAATAAGATTTATTTACCTTTCCAGAAGACTAGTAAATTTGAAATGGAATATGATTTACAAAACTTTTATGCTTCATTTTGTGGCTCTTTGCATAAAGCAGAATATAATTGCATCTTTTTTGACAGTAGTCACCTTTTTTTTTTTAATCTTAGACTATGGTTACAAATTTGGGTTGATGTTTCACTCTCTCTGTTGGCACCTAGATCCTTTTAATGTAATTTAAGAGATACTGATTGGCTATAGGTACAGTGGAGTAGAAAAGGAAAGATAAGGAAGGGAAGGGGAGGGGAAAAATTTTAAGATATGGAATTTTGGTTTTAGGTGTACTTGGTATGTTGTCCCTAAAGGTATTCTATGCCAAATTTCTTGTCAATATTTTGGTGTTTCATTTCAAGCTAAAAAAACCAGAAGCTTATTACCATCAATGGAAGAAGCAGCCTTTTTAAACAGCATTTTGAGAATATATTTTTCCATGCCATACATCCGAACAAAAATCTTGTGCGTGATCATAAAATTAATGATTTCCATAGACCCACAGGCTCTTGACCTGGAAGGGGAACTTAAAACCATGCAGAACTCCTGTCTTTAATATCCATAGTAAAGAGAACACAACTAAAGAATCATGCATGTAAGTGGCTTTTACAAGCTCACCAAATAACTTTCAATTCTGATTTGGTTTATATGAATAAAGAGGTGTTCATATCAATAGACTATTAATTTTAGTGAAAGTCAGTGTATATCTTCAACATGAAATGGGCATCTGATTTAACTGTCTTGATTTGCTGAACTGAAATATGATAGGTTAAATAGCATGTCCAAAATTATATGGAATAAAAAAAAAGATCTCTTGATTTCTATTTGGGTACTTTCCCCCTTACTCTATGTATAAATTTGAAATGGGATTTATACAGGAGAAAAGGTGTCAATGTGGATAGATGTGGATGAGTTTGATGGTTTTTGAGTTCTGCGTCTCTGAGTGTAGTGATTTCTTTATTTCTCCAGCATGTATTGTGTACTCCATTCATGAACCACCCATTTTTTCCTTGGTTATCTTTTTATGGCTGTGTCCTGTCTTTCAAACTAGAATGTGAGTCTCTCTAAGCACAGGGTAATAAATCAACTTGAATTACCCCTACTGAGTGACATAGTACTTTGTACATAAAGATGCTTAAAATGAGTTTTATTGATTGAAAAGTTGATAAATAGTTGTTACATATGATACTGAATTTAGAATAAGATATTCAGTTCTCAAAATATTTAGATTTAGTACGCTTTAAAAATACTAAAATGACTATAAAGAATTAAATAGAAATCAAAAGTGATTTTGCTTAACAGTCATTTGCAAAAAAGCCAAAAAATTCTCCCCTGTAGTTGAAATTAATAACCTGTATATTTCTAAGTATTTTGATTAAAGTTTAGCTGCACTAGGAAACAATGGGTTGCATGAGAAAGTAGATGGTATAAAGTAATTGCCATCTAGAATTCTTAGAGAATAATCTTTCAATCTAGGCTTTCCAAATAATAATTTACCCCTTGTCAGCAATATTTAAGAAAGTCAGTGGAATAAAATATTTTGAAATGCATTATACATTGTTGGATATTATCAGAGGAATTCTAAGTGGAATTTACCATTCTCAATAAAAGGCCCAGTAATTATTTTTATTTATTTATTTATTTATTTATTTATTTATTTTAAAATTATTTCTCTTCCCCTGAACTAAGATGGCAGCTATCACTTCCCTCTGTCATTGTAACTACCTTGGACATATATTCCCTCTCTTTAATGTCTTCACTCTAAGATGCAATTAGTCAGTCACATTTGTTAGAATTTTGTGTAAAGTGTGTAGAAATAGGTTCTGAAACCTGAGGGCTTTCTTTTAAGTAGTAAATGAATTTCAATTCTTGGACTTTGTGAATTGGATTTGGCTACTTGTTGACCATTTTTAACTCAATTTACCATGCTGCTCTGTATGCCAGATATAAGGGGTTGAGGAATTACCAACTTTTAGGGTAGCTGAACTATAACCATCTGATTCCCAGTCTCTCAAGGAAATTCTGCCTGCCTGATAAAATATTTGTCTCTACTGTATTACAGAAGTCTTTGTTTTATGATGCATTTCTGATGCTGGTTATATTAGTTAAGAGGGACTAATGTTGACTCCTACTCCTTCCTGAGTGTGTCATCATGGGTCTTGGCTGATGGCAAGTGATGCCAACAGCTTACCAGCCTGGGTGGTGATCATCTTTACAAAACTGCCCCAACAGGGTTGTCCAGTCTCTGCTAACACACTTTTCTTCAGCTCTCCCAAACTCTCTGGACTCTCAATTCCCTTCAGCCAATAACCTCCTTATTTTACTATAAGTTGGTAGTACTATAACTGTCAGCTTGATCATTTCCCCACCTCTGGTCTTAAAATGGTCAGTCGGGAAAGGGCTGATAGAATGGGTTTCTTTCTTGGTTTTTTTGGAGGATTTATAAATTTATAGTCAATAGATTATATATGGTACAAAGTATGGATGAAAGTTCACATTTTGTGCACATGAGTATTCAACTTTTCCAGTACCATTTATTGAAAGACTATCCTTTCTTCACTGAATTGACTTTACACCATCGTCAGAAGTCAATCGTCCCTATATGGGTGAATCTAATTCTTGGCTGTCTAGTCTGTCCTGTGACCTACCAGTCTGTCAAAATATCAGGCTCATGATAGTCAGGTTTTAATGAATATAACAGTATCCCCCAAGCCAAAGCAATGATTCTGTTCTCACATAGGTAATCCCAATAAACTTGTTTTGAAGTGCTGCCTTTAATCACTGGCCCCAGGGTCTGGATTCTTAAAATCTGTTCATGTGTTGGGTGGCTAATATTGCTGACACTCAGGGCTCCCCTCAGAAAGCACCATGAATCTCTTTTGTCTTCCTCGCCCTTAGAAGCAAGTCCAGAAACTTGTGTCAAGAGAAGCAAGTGTGGGGATTTGGGCTGCAGGTAAATGCTTATTCTTTTAATTCCTCCAAAGTTCAGCAAGAGGTAAAGATGGACATTGAGGTGGAGTTGAAGAACAGGAAGGAAATTTGGGGCAACATCATTTAACATGTAAGAGACTAAATGTTAGAATCTCAAATAATGTTTAAAGTTGTGTCAGCTTTGGAAAATCATTCACACTGAAGCTCTGAACACCATATTTTCTCAAGAAAAGCCAATTAGATTCCATACATAAAGTTTTGTTTTAACAAATGCAACTTGTTGCATATCTATTAATTAAGGATTCACTACCATGCATATTTAACAAGTCACCCTCAAATTTAGTTGGTTAAGGAATTATTAAATACAAAGAAAACCTAGAAAAATTATATTCAACCATAAATACAAATGCAAGGTATATGTGACAAATCATATACCGAAAATAAATAGTCCCCTGCTCCACCCCAAATTCTAGCTCTTGTCTTCTATTTCTCTTAAAGCATTTCTCTTAAAACTTTCCAGGGTCTTGGGGAAAACACTGTACTTTGAATGGACCAAATAAAAATTGGCATGCAATATTAAATCAGACAACATAAAGATCTTATGGAATAATACTCTACAATGAACGCACTGAGGATCAAGATCACTAAGTGACTTGACAAAGGATACATACAGCTAATAAGCTGCTAGGACTGGTAGCCCCACTTCTGCACCAATGTTGTTGTCTTTCCAATTGAAGGCAATCAGTAATTGTTAAAAATCAATGTGTCAAAATGACCATACTTAATGCTTAGGATTGCAAAGACCTATGCAAATCTATCTCCACTCTTAATTAGTTTAGCAGGAGACAAAAGGAGATATACACATAAATATAGACTATACATGTTAGGGCCATAAATTAAAGTAAGTTCAATGAATGGGAGGAGAAGAAAAGGAAGAGAAAAAGGAAGGATAAGGGAGAAAATAAAAGCAAGATCTCTTCTGGTTGAGCCAATCAGTTAAAAACTTTTGGAAGGAGAGTCACTTGAGATAATCCTCGAAAACTGAGGGTAGAGAAGGAAAAGGAATGAGAAAACCATTTCTACTGGAGGGAAAGACATATAAAGATGAAGCAAGAAAGTCAAATAGCAAGGGACCCCTTTTCCCTCTGCCGTACTGCCTCTACCACAAGAGGTGTGCCACCTGCAGGGTCACACTTCTGGGAAGACTCGTGTTGTTCCATCAAAAGGCTGCAGCTGATCTACAGCAGGAGGCGCTTCCTCAAGCCAACATCCTCACCTTGAGAGAGCGTCATCCTTGCTTGCACCATTCCATTGCAATCCATTTGTGACTGAGGGGGAAAAAAAATACAGACTTTGATTGCTCTGTTATCGGCATTCATGAGAAACGAGCTTCGTATACCATTCCAACACTTTTCTTTTTATAGTTTTCTTTAAATAAAGGTGGAGAAAGCTTTTAGTTAAAAGTAACCCAGATCCCAACCCTTATAACATTAATGTTATAGCCTGGCTACTTTCCAGCTTCTCCATGATAGAAAAAAAAGCACCCTCCAATTTAATAACTAAATTAATTTTTCCTCCCACAATAGCATGTGCAATTATTAAAGGCAGAAAGATCTTGGCAGCCTCTTGCACTGGTAAATAGAACGTTGCATTCCATCCTATGATTAATTAATGTTTCTGATTCAAGGAGATATGAAATCGCTTTACATTCCTTGTGTTATTGAATAACCTATCGTGCATTATTGCTCAGGCACCTTTTACATCCATGCAGCTAAATCTCAAGTAATAAGCCACAAAGAGCCTAACTTTATGCTGAAGCATTGTGAGAACTATGGAAAACAGAACTTGAGGATGTGCATGGAGGGGGAAGAAAAGAAAAGAGCCAGAGAGAAGAGAGGAAAAGAAGGTGGAAGGAAGATTTGTATTAACTAATCAGTCGTGTCAGATAATGTTTTACCTCTTGCTTGTCTGTGGTTTGTCATCTTATTTAGTGATTTTTTAATGACCAGTTTCCTTGTTCACAAGTCAGGGATGATAAGAATAAACATACTAACAGTCAAGAAACCTGTCATCATTGGAAGTTATAAATGATTGGCCCCTTTATCGGCTGTCAGGAAATGGTTTTCCTGTGGGTTTCAAACCACATAAGTAGCTCTCCAAGTTCAAGCGAGTATAAATGACACGCTTTGGAAGATCCAAAGGGGAGATGTTATGGAACACTGTGTGTTTTTCTCTAATTTGTAGCATATTCTGCAGCCAATAAGTAAGAGAGACATGTACTTTCTAACAAGTTGTCTCAGATATTGCAAAGCAGACAACAAAGACAAATTTATATCACAATTCCTACCCAGTTTTTTTTCCCTTGAAGTTGAGTATTGAATTAATATAGTTACATATTCCCTCCCCAAAGGAGCAAATCTCTTGCTCACAGGTAACTAACATAATAATCCATTCAAATAGAAAATTATCATATTTCCTGAGAAACCTATTCTCTACATCATTGAGTTGGGATTTCATCCCTTCAGACTACCTGTGGGACCTTAACGGCATCAGGATGCTCACAGGTGGGATGGGGTCCCCAGTGAAGAGCTCATCAGGTCCAGAAATTAACCTCATCCCATCAACCTCTCCCTGAAGGTCAGAAGAGAAAGAACTACAAGGAGAATGACAAATCATGCCACACACAGAAAATGAAAAAAAAAAAATCCAGAAATTGCCGGGAAAGAGTAACCAACACGTGTAATGTTTAAGAAAGAAAATGCATCTGTCTATTTTTAAACCAGTTTCCTAGTCTGTCTCCAATATAATATACAACAGAGAATCACTTTAAGTTTGCTTTTGTACCAAATAGAGATGCTTTCATACGGAAGGAAATACCCATATATAAGTACTATGAAAGAAATAGACACTGACACTCTTGAATAATTCAGGAATCTGCTGAAAAGATTTTGAGAATTCTACTTTGACAAAACCTCAACATTTAGACCCTTAATGTTGCTTTCCAGTTAAACTCGTAGAGTACTGATGAAGATTATTGAATTGAGCTAAGGTAATTGGTAACAGTCATGGAAGGGAAAAATGATTCTGGGTAAAGAAAATGAGTTTCAGTGTTTCCCCTTCATTTCTTAGCTAAGTTATGCCTAGTGAAAGCACAGACTCTTGTAACCACATGGGCTTTACTGAAATATTATGTTTCTCAATCCTCAAGCACACTCGGCCTTCTCCTTCCAGTTCCTTGTAATCCCTACATATTTTGTTTGTGTTTCTCTCTAGGTACGGAGTGGAACCTGTGTCTGTACCTTCTGAAATCTCTAATGCATTTTTCTCACTCAGGGAGTTTTAATTAAACATACAAGTCAAAATATAAGCCAGAAATTAGCATGTATTTTTTACTATTTTTTTAAAAATTTCCATGGATTTCCAAATGTCAATCAAAACTGGAAATTCTGAAGACTGTCTAGGGCTAGGTCAACAATATGAGTTCTACTTTAAATTCAAACCCAGAATTGTGATGTGGCATGGGCAGATCTTTAAATGTTCTTGACTCACTTTCTCCCTACTAGAGAAAGTAGTTCTCACTTCACAGGAAAGCTGGAAAGGCAAACATGATGATAGATGAGATTTGTCTATTCCTCGGAGAAATAAGGTGTTGTCAAAGTTCAAGGCATCCTTATTATCCATGCTCATGAAACTGTTGTGATAGTAGAAAATATGATACTTAGATTTTTCTTCTATTGCCACCAAAAAGGCATTTAAACTGAGATTACAGACTGTCAAATATTTAAGACCTGAAATGTGGAAAGTAAGTAAGTCTCAATCCAAATTTGTGATATCATCGGTTATTTTTCTCCTCTAGAAAAATGCCTTCGATTTTAAATAGACGTCGGTATTAATGAAGTGCACTGAATCATATTGTATCTTATTATGAGTCAAAAGGGGCTCTGAAAATAAAGTGTCATTACACAGAATCACTCACATGATTCGTTTGAAGACTTGGTTTCGGATATAGTTCTCAGTCAACAGAAAAGTTCCATGTTCACTAAGAAAATAATACAAAAAATAAAAGCCCACCAGGGAAAATTCTGTTGGCTTTAGTATGCAGAAAGCACATGCAGGAAGTAGCTTCACCTGCCAGTTGTGATTAATTTGCTATTTCTTACAACGTCTCACTTTGATTATTAATGATAATGATTTGATTTATGAGTTCTGTTCACTGAATATTCTCAATTTCCAAAGATGTACTCTTTTGGAAAAAAAAGAGAGAGAGAGAGAGAAAGAAAAAAAAAAGGCTGTTGGGAGATAGTTACTCAGGTAATGGAATGTGGCATCATTTACCTCTAGATGCTGGTTCAAATCTATCTCCCCATGTTTTCCTAAGGTGTTCAGGGAACTCTAAAGGCTGGAGCACAGATATTATGTATAATGAATGAGAGAGGGATATCATGATCCCACCTCTGTTCTGACGTTTTGTCTCTTTCTGTGTTGTGGGAATGCAGAACATTCGGGACCAGGCTTCTGGATTTTAAGGCTTTTCTCTGTGCAGAATTATAACATGTAAACCCTGCGACACGAATTGCATATTAGCATATTGTCATTCATGCATATATTAAGAAGCTGAGATTTTTAAGACTGTATGAAAAGATGCTAGTTTTCAGAATAGAATTATAGAGAATTAAGGCAATTAAAACTCTGAGGGGCAATACGCAATGTTGTTAGAATATCATATTCTCTACCAGCTGACCTCGTTGATCATAGAAAAGAAAATGCAGTAGAAATTAATTTGGTGCTTTTCATAAATGCGAAAATAACTCAGGAATAATTGATTTTTAAAGGTTGAAAATTACAAAGGCTCTCATCTTCCTTGAGAAATATCTTCTAGGAAAATAAATGTAAGGAAGAAAAATAATGTAATCATGGTTGCCCAGATCATACCCTCCACTGGGAGTCTGGGGACCTGACAAGATTTCAGAGCCTCTAGCACTACCTCAGTCAACTACCCAACTGGGAGTCTATGAGCCTCTGGCCCCACTAAGTTTCTTAGTACAAGTATTAATAATAGCTAATCTTATCATTATTAAGAGCTTCCCACAGACTATACACCTTAGGCATAGGATCGCATTTAGTCCTCACAACAAAACAATGAGACATAACTTTTTTCCCCATTCACAGACGGGCGAAGTAAGGCTCAGAGCAAGGCAATTTGACCCCACGGGCTAACATGGCGTCCTCCTGCCTCTTTTTCCTTTTTGCTGACATGGCTACACTCCACACTCTAACACCACGCTTTGTCATAAATGAACACTTCCGTCTCCTGTGCACCGGAGGGAAAACCTCTAGCTTAGAATGAGCTCAGAATGAAGGTGGTGGCTTTTAGTAGTTGGTGGAAAACAAAGAGCAGCTGTGACTCCAGGGCTTTGTGCTGAGTCCATGGAGGTTCCTAAATCCTAGAAAAGATCCCTCAGTGTCTAGAACCTTTGGGAATGTCCTCTCATACCCACAGTTAGAAGTTCTGTACCGAGAGCCAGCCAAAGTGTTTCTTTAAAGAAGGAAACCTTAGGATACAACTGGCAGACCACTGGTTCTCACCTGGAGTGTTGGTTTAAAGATTAGAGACCTGGACCAGTCTCTTAGAGACTTCAATTTATTAAACCTGAAGGTAAGTCCGTAAACTGACCTTTTAAATAAGTATGCAAGGAGTATCCCGCCTCTTTGGTAAGTGAAACAGAGAATGGGAAGACTATGCCAGAGCATCCCCTTAAGCCCTCCTGACAAGCTGCCCCGCACTTCTCTGAAGAAGGACAAGACTAACAGGTACATCCTTCAATACTCTCAAAGGGCAGTCTCATCCACTCTCCTGGTCTCAAATGCCCATGGATATGTTGATGATTTCCCAACTTTTCTTTCCATCCTAGACTTCTTGCTTGGTCTTACACTCATCTGCTGGGCAAGTGCACTTGGGAATCCAAGTGAATATCCAACCTCACTTAGGTATCCCAAGAATCTCACAGCCCACATTTCCAAAATCCATACCTTTCTTCCTAAGTCTCTTCTGCCTCCTAAATTCCATTTTATCACACCTTTGTAAACCCCCTTCCCACCCAGAAATGTAAAAATCTTGGCATCCTTTTGCCTTGCCACCAACACCAAATTAGCCACATATATGTCAATGTTTACTGTCTAAGCAGTTTCCTGATCTGGGTGACAACGACAAACTCCTCACTGATAACCCTCAGCCTTCATTCTGGTCACCCTCAAAACCACCCTCCTTAGTGTCCCCAAGGAGGAGACCTAATGTATTGTGCAGCTCCCAGCTTTAAATCTTTCCAAGGCTCCCAAGTCCTTAAGCATAAAATTTGACACTGCTCTCTCTGATCTAATTTATGACAATCCCTTCTTGCACATTATATGAAACAATTGAACATGTGCATGTACCATGCTCCATGCTTTCGGTGAAGTCATTTCCTCTGCCTAGATGCTCTTCCAACCTCTTACCCTCCCGAGAGCTCCTCGGGATTGACAATACCCTCAATAACAGGTACCTTAAAACAGTAGGGAGCAAATTCTTCTCAGTTGGATTCAAATCATCCTGAGTTGAATGCCAGTTTGCCTTTTCTGGTTGTGGGACTTTCGGTAACATAGCTCACCATGCTATGAACATGGAATATGACATGGCTGAAATATGTAACAGAGCATCTCTCTCTATATATATATACATAGCTGTGTCTCTGGGCAGGACACTCATCTCTTGGTGCCACCAAGTCTATGTCTATAATGTCAGTGAACTGAACTAGACTTAGTGATTCTCTGAACTCTTGTGATGAGTACTTGGTCATTCCCTGATCTGTTTGTGTTCAAATTTACCTTTTACGAGGCACTTTCATAACCATCCCCTGTGTCCCTTACAATGACCCTGTTGAGTGCATAGATACATTTTCCACTTTATGCAGTTAGCTAACTAGTTTTAGGTAATGGGGCCAATAAATGTGATTTAGTTCATTTACAGACCTGCAGGAGATCCCAGTGTTGCTCAGTACTTCCACACTCTGCCACACAGCTTTGCCATGGGCTCATTAGTCTGTGGGGAATTCATATGTTGAGTCTAGTTCTCTGAAACTAGAGGGAGACAGAATTTATTTATTATTTATATTTATTTATTATTTATCTTTAGGTAATTTATTATCTATATATAAAGAGATGAAAAGTATATTATATATTTATACTATATATATATATACATGTCTATATATTTAAAGTCACTTACGCCGAAATAGACTTACTTTTTTTCTCACATCAAAGACAAGAGTAGGGCGCCTAAGTGGCTCAGTCATTAAGTATCTGCCTTCAGCTCAGGTCATGATCCCAGGGTCCTGGGATCGAGTCCCACATCAGGCCCCCTGCTCGGCAGGAAGCCTGCTTCTCCCTCTCCCACTCCCCCTGCTTGTGTTCCCTCTCTCGCTGTGTCTGTCTCTGTCAAATAAATAAATAAAATCTTTAAAAAAAGAAAAAAAGACAAGAGTAGATGTGCAAATGTTGATGTTCTTTCTGTGGTCTACTATATAAGACAGAATTGTTTTTTATACTCTACCACAGCCAGCATTATAAATAGATTAGATAGATACCGTCAAGAAATATTTTGAAGGACTCCAGGAACACCCTTGTTTTCGATGGGTTCTATATATTTACAACAGATACACACATATGTAGATCACCATGGGTTGGAGACTGTCCTTCAGATCAGGTGGCCCAAAAGTCCTTGGAGCATGCAGGAAAGTACATGAAACATACAGAGCAGCTTGCAGAACCAGGCCTCAAGAAGGTCTGGAACACTCGTCAGGATATAACCATCATTTTAGCAGTCCGGCTGGATGGCTCCGTTCTTCATTATACCTTCTCTCTCTGCCTGCTTCAAAAACCTAATTGCTGTTACATCTGGAAGTACTGCCCTCCCATTCAGAGCTCTCATGCCAGGCACCTCAGAGGCTGAGAGCCAGATTAAAGAAGGTAACTTCGGGGTCAGAGGCCAAACCCTGGACTGATAAGGGCTGCCTGGTCACCGGACCCATGTGCACATCCAACCACTCCAGCCAGTTTGTTCTTCAGGGGACTACGTGGGTGACAAGACCTGAGAGCTTCAGTTTTGCTCTCCAGTTAGAATTAGGTTCACTGACACAACATGGAAAACCCAAAAGAAAAATTGCTCAAAGGTCTGAATTTCCTAATCCCTTTGTTCCCAGCACTAGGGTAAATGAAGGGGTGTTCTTCAAATACATGCCCCCACTCCTGTCCCCTTGACGGAGCTCTCCCTGGGTATCTTGCACACTTCTGCTTATATACCATAAGCGGCATGGAGTCATCTTGTTGCAAAGGAAACCGAGAAACATAGTCTTTTGCCAAGCCAAAAATGAGGATTCACCACCAAGGAAAAATGTTTAGTTCTGCAGAGAACTGGCCAACTCTGATATATTGGTATAGCCCCTCCTCGGCCTTAATTCACTTCTGGTTGGCTATTATATTTTTCATGGAATCCAGAATAAAATATTGAAGAGAACAACTTTGAAAACTCAAATTTTATTTTTCAGAGGCATTGAACTAAGCAAAATTCAAGGACATAAATCTTAACTCAATGTATTTGTATTTGATTAGTTAGCCATTCTTTTAGGTATCTTCTGAAACAGTAGGCCCCAAGATAGATCAAAAAGTAAGGGACCTCCAACAATTGACAATCAAGTGGAGACTCAAAAAAGCCGGTTAACAACATCAGGGTGTCCAACAGGAGGCGACCCCCAATTGGTCTCTGAACCCTAAAATGAGGATAATTATGTCAATACCACTGGGGTTTTTTTTGAAAATCGAAGTAGATAATACATAATGTAGTGTAGCACAACGTACATTCTTATATCTGAATCTGAAACAATGCCTAAGACCAACTCTAGGCAAATTGCGGATGAATCCAATTTTGTCATCAGAATTCTAATCTCTCATGCACCTTTCTCTGGTTATGCCCCTTCCTTTATCTCTTTCTCAGGTAATAGATTCCAGTGTCTCTGGCTGACCAGAAGCCCCACCCAGATCTGTGTTGCTAGGGCAGAACCATAACTCTGGGCTTCCAGTTTTCCATTCTCTCATTTCTGTACAAACAATTTTAGATCTCATGTTTTAGGGAATTTTAGCATGTTATCAAGATAAAGGAGGGATGGATAAATTACCTTATGGTAAAATTGCCATTGCATATAAGATTTTCTTTTCTGTAGTAGGTGTATTTATATTTTAACTTAAAGTTATTTGAGACAAAAAAAGTATATTTTAAGGTATAATTTCAGGCATCAATCTTTTCTGTTTTTTTTAAAGATTTTATTTATTTATTTGATAGAGTGAGAGAGAGCACAAGCAGTAGGGAGGGGCAGAGGCAGAGGGAGAAGCAGAGTCCCTACTGAGTAAGGATCCCAACTGGGAGCTGGATCCCAGGACCCTAGGGTCACGACCTGAGCTGAAGACAGATGTTTAACTGCCTGAGCCACCCAGGTGCCCCATGGGGGAATATTTTCAATATGAAATCTTTTCAACACCTTTTAAATTTCCCCATGTAGGTATAAGTTTTTCTTTCAACTTTATTAAGGTATGTATTTAATATATGAAAAGTTGCGAATGTTTAACATATACATTTTTATGAGTTTGGACATATGCATGCATCTGTGATTCTGTGAGGCCATTAGCACACACAAAGTAGATATATCCATCACCTGCAAAACATGTCTTGTGTCCTTTGCTTCTTTTGAAATCTTATTTATTATTATTATTATTTTTTTAATTTTAAATGTTACTGTTTGCTTTCCTTTTCCTGAGCCCTCAATTGACTATTTAGGTATTCTTTAAAAAAAAAAAATCTGTTGGAAAGGATACCAAGAGAAGGAAAAGATAAAGACTCTGTTTGGCTCCTTTTACTTTCTAGTTTTTACATTTCCAGACATATGTAGAAATAATTTTGGCAAACTCCCAAATCATGCCAAAGGAAGACTGTTATGCTTTGTAATTTAAAAAAAATATTGCTCATATTCAAAGTTCCATTACCTCAGTCATATCATACTCTGAATCCTCCCATCACTCCCAATCCTAGGATCACTTAGGTTGGTTTAACAACTCAAGCTGCCAAAAATTAAAACTGTAAGAACATAATCTCAGGTAGAGATGTAGGGTATTTCTGGGCTCAGCATTAGAGTACCACGGAGGGTCCACACCTGCACTTCTTCCTTTGGATGAAGTCTCCCAGATTTCATTACCATTTTAACAGTCATTTTACCATGACTTTTTATAAAATTAGATGAAAGTATGTTAGAAGTATAATTTCACAGGCATTTAGGTTTGTTGCAAAAATGCTAAGAATGAGGCTGACAGAACAACGTTCCTTCTAAAGTGAACTTCTCATGTGCTTCGGTGGGAAACCAGGAGCCCCCTTGCCTTTCTCCTCCACCTCCCTCCATCACTACACCCCTTTAACCTCTGTGTGGGAAACTCACACCATCTAGTCAGGCGTCAGGAGGCACCAAGGGCCCAGGAAAATCACTCATAAGTTGCAAAAAGGGAATGTTTATCACATTTTTGTTCAATTCATGATATATCTATGAAAACCAATGAGTTTTACTATATTGGAACACAAAGTGCAGAGAAAACAGCAAACCAGCTACTTTATAAAACATGGATTTTATTTCTTGTCCAATCATAAACTGAGGACAAAAAACAAAAAGCATAGATTTTTTTTTTTCTATCTGTTGAAGTGAAATCAAAGGGAGTTTTTGAAGGCAAGTTCTCATTGCTGTTTACTGGGAACCAGACTCTCGTTATACTTAATGGATGTTCTATGCCAAGTTCCCCAGCCCCTGGGGGTGAAAATTTCCCCTAAAAAACCTGGAAGGAATTCAAGGCTGCTAAAGGCTTGAATAAAACTTTACTTAATGTGTATTGTACATTTTTATTACCCTGAGATGATATGTTATAATTACCTTCTTAAATCATGTGAGAAAAACTTAAACACATTATTAACAAATGATAATATTCCCAAACCAACCCAGTTTGGTGCTGGCCTCTCCAGAGAAGAGAATAGTGGATAAAAAACAGGCCAACAAAGTGGTAAACATGATAAAAAATTGGGGACAAATATCAGGTGCCCTGATTCTACCAAATACCACAAGACTTAAGTTAGGAAAAAAATTAGCATCTGTTGGAGCTCTACAGTGCAAAGACGGAAATCCTTTTGAACTCTGCAAGAAATTATACCATACGATTTTTGGATGCACCATAAGTAATCAGCCAAAACAGAAATATATGTTTCCTGGAATAAAGTAAGTAGAGGAAATTCTTCTGGGAAGAATACTTACATCAGCTTCTTAGAAAACAAGCACAACCACTAACATAGCTGAAATGGGCAGAATCAATTTCTTGAGATGTTTGGAAATGAAAGAAATGCAAGTTCATTTGCATCCTTTCCTTCACCTTACCTGAGTTCAACTACACTTACATACTAGAAATCACTCAAAGAAGGAACTGCCTAAAGAATTCTTATGTTCAAATACGCGTTATGAGGTCTTGCAAAGCGAGGCAACTTTGGAAAATCGTGGAGCCAGAAATCAAGCTAAGTAGCCAAAAATGCGTTGTTGCTATTTGTTTTGGAGGAGGGCTGGAAGGACGACTACTGTCTTCTTTCCTGGCATCCTGCAGGCTGGTAGGTACCCACGGTGAGTGAGCAGGCTGAGGCAGGTTTTCCCCAGGAGCCTTCACGGGGAGTTCTGGAAAGGGCTGGCATCCACCTGGATGTGAGGGAACCGTAGGTGGAGGCTGGCTCCTCCATTGCTTGATTGAAGATCAAAACAGATTTTGTTTTGGCCAATGTCTTTTAAAAATCAAAACCTCAGAGCATTTAAAAATTATCCTTTAGCAGCATATCAGGGGAGACGGACTGGACATTCTTTTGCAGGAACTTGCAGTATTAAATTTTGGTGGGAAGAGACTGGCATGGGTGATAATACTAATTGGTTACCCAGGAACCTAGAGTGTAGGGGGAGATTTACATGAAGGCAGAAGAGAGAAAAAAGAGCTTGTACATTTCTGCCCTTGTTAAAGGTACTTTGACTGTGTCTACACAAGTCTAAAGGCTGTTATGCATATCTGAATATTAGAAATATGAATAAAATATACCAGTCATCTCCATTTTCTTTGAGTGCCTTGTTTATCCCAACTTTTAAAGTCTGGCACAATGAAAGAGACACTGGAGCTAGGAACAATGGCTGTTGAATGGGAATGATGTATCCCCAATGAGAAAGTATATTTTTATTTTAAGTACAGTATAAATATTATACATTTCCTAATGGTTTACATATAAGAGGTTGATATGTAATTTATGAATCCCTTGAAAAAACATAAGTGAGAAAATTGTGTTTATAAATATTTCTGCACTATTTCAGGAGATAATAGAAAATATTCCCTCTTCCTAATCTTTTCCTTTATTCTTTGAAACTTGTGATCAATTCAAGTTGGTCAGAATTAGCCCCTAAGGTCATCAAAAGAGATAATATCTGATGCATATCTCTTCAGGAAAGTCAGTACTTTAATCTCTCAGAAATAGGCAATAAAATATGCTATTATCATAAACTCACATCTAAACTGTCAATAATTCAGAGGCTTGGGCAATCATCTGGACAGCCTAGAAAGTCAATTTAGACAATTCTACAATCACATTTTGTACTGAATTTATTAGATGGCTCTACTTTGTCAATGTAGACATGATCCAAGTTCATCTAAAAGTTCTCGAGGGAGAATTAAATACCTAAAGCCAGCTCCAAACTGTGACCATCAGGAACTTGCATAAATTCACTGAAAACAAATTATAAAAATTTTCATTTTTAGGTGACAGTACTAGAAGAGTTCATCAGGGAAATGGCATTACCTTCTCAAACTTCAGGTTTGGCAAAATTTTAGTCAATGTCTTTCAAAGTTATGAGGCAATTGGACATAGTAAAAGTGGAAATAAGTGAACAGGATTCTAGTTTGAGTACTTTCTCAGCTGAGATATGTAGATGCAAAAAGTCAGGTCACCAGCTCTTAGATAGAGTGATAAACACATGTGGGAACATTTCCCTCTATTCCAATCACATGAAAATGCATTCAATTTTATGAATTCATACTAATATGAATAAATATAAAATTATATGCACTCATATTTAAAACAAATAATTTGGTTTGGAAGCAGGAAAGGAAATATATCAGTAAATAGGGGCTCAAGTTTTGCAGGGTGGCTGAGACAATGGGGTGGAAGTTTTTGAAACTATAGCCATAGATTCAAAATGAGACATGGTACTGAACAACACGAGTCTGGGATCCAGCCACTCACTGTTATTGTTTACAAACTGAAATTCAGAATATCCCAAGCAGTGTTCCTAGATCACAGCCAATGCAAAGAACCTGCCATTGACCATGAGTAGAAATCGTGCCCAAAACACTTCAAAGCCAAGCATATGTGTCATTATAGTGTGAAGGACTGAGATCCATTCTACTCAATTCATCAAATTCTTCGTCTTATAGTATCATGACTCTATGTTGAAATATAACATTAAAACCTAGTTTGAGGCCTGTGAATTTTGCAGGTCTTCGACAGAGATAACTATGAAACTACTCCCAAAGCAAGTCTATACAAATTGTGTCCAGTGGAAAATAGTTACCATGGAAGTTGAGCTCACAAAAAGCCATTAGAAAACATATGGGAGGTTTTGGGTTCCTGGACCCAAGTTCGATGTGTGTGGAGGGAGAGGGATTCCCCAACCAACAAGCAATGCTTTGAACACCTATTGGGTGCCCTACAGTTCAACTTAATCTTGATACTATCTACCTGAAGAGAGCATCAGATCCCACAGATTAAAGGGCTCAGTCCCACAAGACTTCCCCTCCCCAGCTTCAGAAGCCAACCAGCCACAAGCTTGGGTTACCTGAACTTCCTACCTACTATAAGTCAGTTTCCCACAGCCTCCTTCCTTGGGTTCACTTAATTTGCTAGAGCATCTCAAGAACTCAGAGAAACATTTCACATACTAGATTACTGGTTTATTATGAAAAGATATAACTCAGGAACAGCCAGATGGAAGAAATGCATAGGGCCAGGTATGGAGAAAGGGCACAGAGGTTCCATTTCCTCTCCAGGCCCACTACTGTCTCCAAATCCCCAGGTGTTCAACAATCCTGAAGCTCTCCAAACTTTCCTTTTGGGTTTTTATGGGGACATTCTTACATAGGCATTATTGATTAAATCATTGGCCATTGGTGATTGAACTCCATCTACCAGCCTCTCTCCTCTGAACAAAGGTGGGAATGGGGAGGGGAGTAGGGACTGGAAGTTCCAACTTTCAAGTCACAGGGTTGATTCTCCTGACAACCAGCCCCAGCCTTAGGCAGGGCCCAAAAATCACCTCATTAACATAAGAATAAACACATTTCTTTCTCTCTTCATTTGGGAAATTCCTAGGGTTTTAGGAGCTCCCTGCCAGGAACAATGACAAAGACAAGTATGTATTTGTTATAAATCACAGTATCACAGGAAGTTTCTGGCATTTTTGGTTTGCTTAAGCTATCAGTCTCTGAGAAAAATCTATAAAAATATCTTACTGTGACTGTTTTTTTAAATTTCTCCTTTTAATTCTTCCCATTTTTATTTCATGTATATTGATACTTTGTTACTAGATTCATGAAAATGTTGGATTATTTTGTTATTAAAATGGTATTCCTTTGTTAGTTAATAATTACTTCATTTTACTCAAATTATGCTTTTAACAAAAAAATACTTCATTCATTGTTACAAGTGCATCACTTTTCTTTGGGTTATATCTTTATTAATCTCTTTACCTTCACCTGTTCAATGTCCCTTTATTAGGATAGTATTTATACAGATCATTCAACCAAACTTTGCTTTTTAATCCAGTATGATAATCTTTGTCTCTCCACTGGAGAATTTAGTCTTATGTTTATGTGCATGTCTATTACTAACATATATTATTAATTCTACCGTAATTTGTATTTTCAACCAGTCTGGCTAATTTTTACTCCAGCTTCCCATTTGTTGAATTGATATTTTTTTTCTTCATTTTATTTTCCTTCTTTTTTAGAAATACTTAAGCTGTGTCATTTTGTTTGTTTCCTGTTGATAATTATTCTTTGTACTTTACTATGAAAATATCTCAAAGATCTAATAAATTCACCCATCTCTCTGATGGTTAATTTTATTGCATCTACCTAGCTGGTTAAGGTAAGGGATGCCCAAATAACTGGTAAAACATTATTTGTAGCAGTGTTTGTGTGGTGTTTCTGGAAAAGATTAGCATTTGAATCAATAGACTAAGGAAAGAAGATCTGCCCTCACCAACATGGGTGGGCATCATCCCATCCATTGAGAGCCCTAATAGGAAAAAAAAAATGGAGGAGGGGAAATTTCCTTTCTCTTTGAGCTGAGCATCCATCTTCTCCTGTCCTGGGGTATCAAAGCTCCTGGTTCTCAGGACTTCAGACTATTCTGGATTTCCAGCTTGCAGAGGGCATAAGTGGGGCTTCTTGGCTCCATAATCATGATGAGACAACTCCCATAATAAATTTCCTCTTATCTATCTATCTATGTCCTATTAGTGCTGTTTCTCTAGAGAACCCTGACTCATTCACTATCTGTCACTTTTCTCATATGTGAAATTAGAAGTTCTAAAATCCCCTTCATCTATAGATCTCCTGTTTTTCAGTGAGTGGGAGAGAAATAGGCTAGATCAGTGGTGTTAAAATAGCTTTATCCAGAGTTTTTTGAGTTTCATAATTTCCTTGAGCACTTCAGGAGATAGAGGAGAGCCCAGAGAATGGACGGTAGTCCTCCCTTGCTTTTAGAGCAGTTCCACATTCAGTCTTCATTAATGGGGTTCTGTGTTAGAGTTCACTTAGAGAGGTTCTTCAAAAACTAAAAAAAAGCAAACAAAAGAAATAAAATGAAATTTGAAATCCATTAAAAAGATTAATTAAAGGAGCACCTGGGTGGCTCAGTCAGTTAAGCATCTGCCTTTGGCTCGGGTCATGATCCCAGGGTCTTGGGATTGAGCCCAGGGTCGGGCTCCCTGCTCAGCAGGGAACCTGCTTCTCCCTCTCCTCTGCTGCTCCCCCTGCTTGTGTGCTCTTTCTCTCTCTCTCTGTCAAATAAATAAAATGTTTAAAAAAAAGATTAATTAGAAAAAAAATCCATTAGGAAAATTAAGATAATTTACTGATTGTTGACTAACTGTACTCAAGATGGTTCAACAGTAAGATCTATAATATTCTACAGACCTTTGCAGGTATCTCTGATTTTTCATCGTTTTTCTTATTTTTCTCAGTGGAAGTATATAAACTGTGCTTTGGTGTTTTGTTTGTTAGGGCTGTATAAAATATTGAGTAAAAAACTAAAAAAAAAAAAAAAAAAAAAGGAGGGGGGAAGCCAGTATCTTCAATAACAATTTTCATGAATATGCAGTATTATAGGACATTTTCTTATAGAACTACTAAGTAAGAATGGGATTAATTGAAATAAAATAAAACTCAGAAAATATGTGATAGATGTTTCCAAAAATCTGAAAAGTTATATTTATAAGGAATTTGTGTGGCTTCAGAAGATAATACTAAAACAAATGAATAACCTACTCTAGGTTATGAATAGGAGGAACTTTCTAGCAATCACTACTGTTCAAAAGTTTAATATGTTCTCATTTATAGTTTTATTTCTCACTAGAATCATTGAGCATCAGAACTGCTAGGCTCCTCTGGACAGGATGCCCATCATCAGGGATAGACTAGAATAGATGGAGTGAAAAATCACCTCTAGTTCTGCAATGCTAGATATTGAAATTAAACATCTGGAGACCATATGTATTGTATTAATTCAGTTCACAAATTTAAGTCATTTTAAGAATGAGGCACAAACCTGATAAGCTCTCCTCCCCAAGATTCACACATAACTTTGCCCACTACAAAGGAGCTCTTACAGCTTCAGAGCAGCTAAAACCAAATTTTATTAAGTTTTCTTCTGGAAGTCTTCATCTGACAAAGTTAATATTATCTTTTCTTTATATGGCTAGGTTTCTCATGTTTCTCTCTCTTTTTTCCCCCAATTTAACATACATTGTTTTGCTATATTATAAATAGATGGTAAAATTTTAAAGAAGAGCAGGGGAATTCAGAAGAACGAATTAGTTAATGATGCAATATATGGTGATGAACATAACAATAAAAAAATTTAAAAAAAAGAAGAACGAATTAGTGATCTAGAAGACCAATTGATAGAAAAGAAGGAAAAAGATGAGGCCAGGGAGAAACAACTCAAAATCCATGAAAACAGAATAAGAAAGAAGTGACACCATGAAATGTTCCAATGTCAGAATTATTGGGATCCCTGAGGAAGTGGAGAGAGAGAAAACTAGAAGATATATTTAAGCAAATCATAGCTGAGAACTTCCTTAATCTGGGGAATGAAACAAACATTCATGTCCTAGAGGCAGAGAGGAGCCCTCCCAAGATCAAGGAAAACAGGCCAACGCCCAAGCATGTAACAGTAAAACTTGCAAATCTTAGAACCAAGGAAACCATCTTAAGGGCAGTTAGGGGGAAGAGATTCCTTACATACAGAGTGAGGAACATCAGAATTACGTCAGACCTATCCACACAGACCTGGCAAGCCAGAAAGGGCTGGCAAGAAATATTCAGTGTACAAAACGAGAAGAACATGCAGCCAAGAATACTTTATCCGGGAAGGCTGTCATTTAGAATGGATGGAGAGATGCAGAGCTTCCAAGACCAGCAAAAACTGAAAGAATATGTGACCACTAAGCCGGCCCTGCAAGAAATATTAAGGGGGGGGGTTCTATAAAAGGAGAAAGACCCCAAGAGTGATATAGAACAGAAATTTACAGAGACAATCTATAGAAACAAGGATTTCACAGGCAACATGATGAAAATAAATTCATATCTTTCAATAATCACTATCAACGTGAATGGCCTAAACACTCCCATAAAACGGCACAGGGTTGCAGATTGGATAAAAAGACAGGACCCATCCATATACTGTCTACAAGAGACTCTACGAGAGAACCTAAAGATACATCCAGACTGAAAGTGAAGGGATGGAGATCCATCTTCCTTGCCAACGGACCTCAAAAGAAAGCTGAGGTAGCAATTCTTAACTAAAGACTGTGGTTACAGACACAGAAGGACACTATATCATTCTTAAAGGGTCTATCCAATAAGAAGATCTAACAATTGTAAATATCTATGCCCCCAACATGGGAGCAGCCATCTACATAAGCCAACTGTTAACCAAAATAAAGATTCATATTGATAATAATATGTTAATTGTAGGAGACCTCAATACTCCACTCTCAGCAATAGACAGTTCATCTAAGCAAAAATCAACAAAGAAACAAGAGCCTTAATGACACACTGGACCAGATAGACCTCATAGATATATACAGAACACTCCACCCTAAAACAACAGAATACTCATTCTTCTCGTATGCACATGGAACTTTCTCCAGAATAGAGCACATACTGGGTCACAAATCAGGTCTCAACCGATACCAAAAGATTTGAGATTATTCCCTGCATATTCTCAGACCATACTGCTTTGAAACTGGAACCAATCACAAGAAAAAATTTGGAAGAAATTTAAACCCTTGGAAGCTAAAGACCACTCTGCTCAATAATGTTTGGGTCAACCAAGAAATCAAAGAACTTAAAAAATTCATGGAAACCAATGAGAATGAAAACACATGGGTCCAAAACCTATGGGATACCGCAAAAGCAGTCCTAAGGGGGAAATATATAGCTATCCAAGCCTCACTCAAAAAAATGGAAAAATCCCGAATTCACCAACTAGCTTTACACCTTAAAGAACTCGAGAAAAAGCAACAAATGATGACTAAACCAAGCATTAGAAGAGAAATAATTAAGATTAGATCAGAGATCAATGAATTAGAAACCAGAAACACAGTAGATCATATCAATGAAACTAGAAGTTGGTTCGTTGAAAGAATTAATAAGATCAATAAACCACTGACCAGACTTATCCAAAATAAAAGAGAAAGGACCCAAATTAATAAAATTATGAATGAAAGGGGAGCGGTCACGACTAACATCAAGGAAATAGAAACAACTATTAGAAATTATTATCAACATCTATATGCCAATAAATTAAGTAGCCTGGAGGAAATGGATGCCTTCCTGGAAACCTATAAACTACCAAGACTGAAACAGGAAGAAACTGACAATCTGAATAGGCCAATAACCAGTAAGAAGATTGAAGCAGTGATCAAAAACCTCCCAAAAAACAAGAGTCCAGGGCCTGATGGATTCCCTGGGGAATTCTACCAAACATTCCAAGAAGAAATAATACCTATTCTTCTGAATCTGTTTCAAAAAATAGAAACAGAAGGAAAACTTCCAGACTCATTCTATGAGGCCAGCATAGATCCCCAACCCAGGCAAAGACCCCCTCAAAAAGGAGAATTTCAGACCGATATCCCTGATGAATATGGATGCCATAATTCTCAACAAGATCCTAGCTAATAAGATCCAACAGCACATTAAAAGGATTATCCATTAAAAGGATCATGCACCACGACCAAGTGGGATTTATCCCCGGGATGCAAGGGTGGTTCAACGTTCGCAAATCAATGTGATAGAACACATTAATAAGAGGAGAGAGAAGAACCATATGGTCCTCTCAATTGATGCAGAAAAAGCATTTGACAAAATACAGCATCCTTTTCTGATTAAAATTCTTCAGAGTATTGGCATAGAGGGACCATTCCTCAAGTTCATAAAATCCATCTGTGAAAAACCCACAGCAAATATTATCCTCAAGGGGGAAAAGATGAGAGCCTTTCCCTTAAGATCAGGAACACGTCAAGGATGCCTACTTTCACCACTATTGTTCAACATAGTACTAGAAGTCCTAGCAACAGCAATCAGACAACAAAAAGAAATAAAAGGTATTCAAATTGGCAAAGAAGAAGTCAAACTCTCTCTCTTCATAGAGGACATGATACTTTACGTGGAAAATTGAAAAGACTCCACCCCCAAATTACTAGAACTCATATAGCAATTCAATGATGTGGCAGGATACAAAATCAATGCACAGAAATCAGTTGCTTTTTTATACACTACAATGCAACTGAAGAAAGAGAAATTAGAGAAATGATTCCATTTACAATAGCACCAAAAACCATAAGATACCTCAGAATAAACCTAACCAAAGAGGTAAAGAATCTATACTCTAGGAACTACAGAACAGTCATGAAAGAAATTGAAGCAGACACAAAAAGATGGAAAAACATTCCATGCTCATGGATCAGAAGAATAAACATTGTTAAAATGTCTAGGCTACCCAGAGCAATCTATACCTTCAACGCCATCATGATCAAAATTCCTATGACATTTTTCAAAGTGCTGGAACAAACAATTCTAAAATTTGTCTGGAATCAGAAAAGACCCCGAATGGCCAAGGAAATGTTGAAAAAGAAAAACAAAGCTGGGGCATCATGTTGCCCCATTTCAAGCTATATTACAAAGCAGAGATCACCAAGACAGCATGGTACTGGCACAAAAACAGACATACAGACCAATGGAACAGAATAGAGAGCCCCGATATGGACCCTCAACTCTATGGTCAAATAATCTTTGACAAAGCAGGAAAAAAATATGCAATGGAAAAGACAGTCTCTTCAATAAATGATGCTGGGAAAATTGGACAGCTAAATACAGAAGAATGAAACTCAACCATTCTCTAACACCCTACACAAAGATAAACTCAAAATGGATGAAAGACCTCAATGTGAGACAGGAATCCATCAAAATCCTAGAGGAGAACATAGGCCGTAACCTCTTTGACATCTGCCACAGCAACTTCTTTCAAGATATATCTCCAAAGGTGAGTGAAACTAAAGCAAAAATGAACTTTGGGGACTTCATTAAGATAAAAACCTTCTGCACAGCAAAGGAAACCATCAACGAAACAAAGAGGCAACCCACAGAATGGGAGAAGATATTTGCAAATGACACTACAAAGCACTGATTTCCAAGATCTCTGAAGAACTTCTTAAACTCAACACCCAAAAAACAAATAATCAAGTCAAAAAATGGGCAGAAGACATGAACAGACACTTCTCTAAAGAAGAGATACAAATGGCTAACAGACACATGAAAAAATGTTCATCATCATTGGCCATCAGGGAAATTCAAAACAAAACCACATTGAGATACCACTGTACACCAGTTAGAATAGCAAAAATGGACAAGGCAAGAAACAACAAATGTTGGAGAGGTTGTGGAGAAATGGGAACCCTCTTACACTGTGGGAATGCAAATTGGTACAGCCACTTTGGAAAACAGTGTGGAGGTTCCTCAAAAAATTAAAAATAGAGTAACCCTATGACCCAGCAATTTCACTTCTGGGTATTTACCCCAAAGATACAGATGTAGTGAAAAGAAGGGCCATGTGCACCCCAATGTTCATAGCAGCAATGTCCACAATAGCCAAACTGTGGAAAGAGCCGAGATGCCCTTCAACAGATGAATGGATAAAGAAGATGTGGTCCATATATACAGTGGAATATTACTCAGCCATCAGAAAGGATGAATACCCAACTTTTACATCCACATGGATGGGACTGGAGGAGATTATGCTAAGTGAAATAAGTCAAGCAGAGAAAGTCATTATCATATGGTTTCACTTATTTGTGGAACATAAGTTCCATGGAGGACATTAGGAGAAGGAAGGGAAAAATGAAGGGGGGTGGGGGGAATCAGAGGGGAGACGAACCATGAGAGACTATGGACTCCAAGAAACAAACTGAGGGTTTTAGAGGCGAGGGGGGTGGGGGGATGGGTTAGCCGGGTGATGGGTATTAAGGAGGGCACATACTGCATGGAGCACTGGGTGTTATACGAAAACAATGAATCATGGAACACTACATCAAAAACTAATGATGTATGGTATGGTGACTCACATAACATAATAAAATTAAATTAAATTAAAAAAAAAGCCGGGGAATAATAAGCACACCATGCAAGCCAGTGGTACTCTTGACATGGGAAGCAGCACATACTGTGGAGAAGCGGAGAGATTCCTAAGGTGCTGGCAATGTTTTAATTCTCAATCTGGACAGTATACACATAGCTTTGCTTTATAATTTTTTTAAACTCTACACATAAAGGTTATATGCTTTTATATATTATCCTACATCTCTTAATTTTTTAAAAAGTGATTCAAGTAAGATGGTCAAAAGGCCAGATCCCCTCAGCAAAGCAAACTGGGAAAATCTCTACAATCCCAAATGATTAGACAGTTTCCAAGAATCGCAGGTCACACAAAATTATGTTACTTTGCATACTCAAATTCTTACCTCTTGATTCATGCCACCTTAGTGTTGTTAAAATATTGACCAATTTATTTTTTAGTAACCAGCTGTACTGATGGTACACTAATATGCAGTATGGAAAGTTCCAATTTGGTAACTAAAATCCTTTTGATTTAACTGCATGGAATATGGTGGAAAACTTAAATTTGGAGAATAAAGTAATTACTATTTATGGCTTATGTGTTGGAATCAGCCTATAGCTATAGACAGGATTAAGTAATTAAGGTTTGGAAAGGCAGCTGCAAAGATATTTAAATATCATAATTCAAGAATCCTTACATTATAATTGAAGGTTTGGTATAACAATCTGAAATTATTTTCATGTCTGGGTAAAGAACAGGCAATCAAAAGTTTAATTAGCAAAAATGCCGTGGATAAGAAGATAACAGAAACAAACTTTGGGAAAATATAATCATGTCTTCTAAATGCATATTTAAGACACCATCAAGAATAGTAATTAAATTAAGAATAATCAAAGCACATTGTTATAGAAATATATTAATATGATAATAATTTAATTTCAGTTATTTTAAAACATTATATCCAAGGATCTTAATGTATTTTTCTATTACCAATTAGCTCATAATAAAGCATTTCCTTTTATTTCTGTTGTGAACCTGCTAAACTGAGTCAAAGAGGAGAAAATTGTCATATATTTCACAGAACAGTGGTTAAAATCGGAACAGCTTATGTAACTACATAAAGTAGTTTGGAAAACAGTTTTTGAACTTGCATTGGGAAATACCCAGTATCAGCACCTCAATATAGCTTTCTGTCTTTTTATGCATTATTGCATTTGGTATTTTGGGGACTCATTAAAGCTATCTACATATCTACTTCATGCCCAATGCAAGTTCAATAACTTATCTGAGTGATTCACTCTTGCTTTGTCAGGTAACTGGTACATTCCAACTCACACCAAGCAAAATTACAAATCAAAATAAAAATGTATAATTTCAAATGCCAAGGGTTTACTGCATTTTTCTCAGGTGTAAATTTTAAGCTCAAAACTGTTTTCCAAACTAGTTTAATCATACTATTGCTTGTGGGTGCTCCTCAGGAAGGCTAAATATATCAAATTGAATTATTAATCTTTATTGAAAATTTACTATAGTCAAGAACTCTACTTAGAGCTTTATGGTATCACCTTTGTTTAATGTGGAAAATAATTCAGTAGGTTAGGTTCTCTTGCTCTCCCTGCATCCAGAAGGTTGTAATTCTTAGTAACTAGTCCAACTTTATCCAGTGGGTGAGTATTAAATCAAGCAGTCAGTGGCTTGAGGGAGACAAAAGGACATTTTTAAATTCCAAAAGTTTGCTTTTCATTTGAAATGTTAAATATTGAAAGCCTCAGATTATAAAGTTTATATCATAAACCAAAATGTGAGGAGAATGCACAAGGGAAAAAGAGGAACTTTCCCACCCAGAGAGGATGTAACATTATCTGGCCTGTGGGAAGGAAACTAGAGAAATCTCAGATTGGAGAAAAGAGAGTCAAGGGCTAGTAGAGGACATCTCTCCTCTGCTGTGAATGAGCATCTGAAAGTTTCACATGTGTGCCCAAGAGTTGGCCAAGAGCACCATCCAACTGAAAGAGGCTTCAAGATTATAACAAAGGAATCTAACTAGTGTACGCAGTATGAAGCACACAGTGTGGAGAACACATTGCAACTGGAGACATCAGAAGTGGGTGCAGTCAGAGAGGATGTGACATTCAATCCAAAGCCTGGACATCAAACAGAACCATCACCAACTCCTGATGCCAGGAAAATACCATCCTATCTTCCCTCACAGAGGTAACCAAGAAGAGTCAGAAATTAGGGAACTTAACGGGGGGAGGGATGCATCCTCATGTGATTAGTTACTCATAAGATAAATATTTAAATACAAGATGACTGAATTACTACCAAGAAGATTGTATGTTTCTGTTTCTGAGGGGAAATGAAGTTCTGTAATAGAAAACATCTGTGGCCTAAAACTATGTTTACTCATTAAAAAAAAATCTGAATTTACCTCTTTCCTTCTTATCAAAATTCTTACTATTTTCTATTATGTTTTCCCTGTATACAATTTTATTTGCAACAATGGATCTCCTTACTCCTGCTACTGGGTCTTCTACATTCTCTCTCATCCACCATAAATTAGCATTTACAAGGACAGAAAATTATCTACTTACTATTTTCTCTGGCACTTTGTCATGGACAATATGAGCAGAGGACCCACATTCCCTTTATAAATGGGAGATTTAGAATTTCTGCAACATTATTCAGTATCTTCTTTCTTATGTATAAAGGAAGTAAAAGAATATTTTTGAAGTCTCTTATTATAAAAAAAGGATCAGAAAATGCCAGAATCTATTTATGGAACGGATACAGATCTATAAACAATGACCTCTAAAACATGTCCCATCAGACCAGGGATAGGGCCCAGTATTAAAATAAGCTTAATAAAATAGTCTTTTCAAAGACCAGGAATGCACAGGACTCATATAGGCATCTTAATGTCTAAGAACAAACAAACTGATCATCTCTGGGTGGACATGGTTTATGAGATTGCCTGTTTGATTAAGAGGATTTAAGCCAAAAAGACTGAAAAGGAGGAAAAAAGAAGATGAGAACCAACACTATTAAGAATATCAGCTAGAAGATAGAAAAAGACAACCAAATTGGAGAAATTCCCTAGTAATCGAAAGGAGAAATACCTGGGGAAAAGGATGGAAAGAATACCTGGTCCAGTGCTGAATACTTGGTCCAGGGCTCAGAGCTCTAGCTATTTAATGCAGAGACTATGAATATAGAAGAACTAAGCTTGAGCTTTTATCCCGTGAGCCATATAGGACTTAAACTGTGATGTTAGACAGTAGACACCATGAGTATCCCGTAGGGTAGTTAGAAGTTCTTCAAAGGCAATAGAAAATGATGGGAAGGGCATAAAGAAAGTCAGACCTGGACCCCAGCCAAAATGTCCTTTGGAAATGGGAAGGGAGTTAAGGAAAGACCAAGTGTGAGCTTAGGGAGAGAAGAATATAAAAACCATGTGAAGAGTCTAAAGGATGAACCCAAGAACAGATAACACAGGATTCTAGAATCAGATGTATGACTAGCTAACAATGCCTAGACCCAGTCTCCACTCACCATTTATCCCAGAATCTTACAGAGATAATTTTCCTAGAGTTAAAAATGAGATCATGTCATAGCCTCTTTCTTACTTGGAAATACCCTGAAGTTTCTAGGAAGGAGATGTCATGGAAAATAAGAAAGAAGAATTAGAGGTAATATTTCAAAATATTACCCCACTTTACCTGCTAATCCTAAATCTAATTTAGCCTGAAATTCCATAATTAGATATTTAAAAAAACCTTCTAAATACATGTGTATGAGATGATACTATTTTATGTTTCTGAGTATCTTTAGCTCTTATTAAATGCTTATACATGCATCTTCTCATTTATATCAATGGTTTACAAATTAAATAAGACAGTATTAAAAGCTCTAGTGCATAGTTGGGAATGCTAAGACCAGCAGTTTAAGTTAATTATCTCAAGGTTGCACAGCTAGAAATAGAGCTGAGACCATACGCCATTTCCATACTTTAAATCTGTTTTTTCATACTACATCTCACTGGCGAGAGTTCATCACTAGAAGTAGGTTGTTCCTATTCTGGAGGCAGGGAGGTAACTGGGTATAGAATTTGATTCCTCATATTGCTCCATAAGAGAGAGAGAGAGAGACTTTTCGATGGTCAACTCAAGGAACTCAATGGATGACACCAACATCTCTATTTATCCAACTGTGGGTCTGTATCTCCTTAGATATTTGGATTACTACCCACAGAAACTACAGATTACCACCCATAGAAAATAAATCTAAGGTGACTTCCAAGGATGAAGACAAAGCCATGAATGAGTGGGTTCTGCCACTTTAAGATTAACAGGGTCTACTACGTTGAGAGTAGTGTAGATCTTGTGAATCTAAACAAACTTCAGATGAAATAGCCTGTTTCACTTTGGCCAAAGCCACTGTGTATTTTGGAGCTATCCAAGGTGCTCATCTCAGACCACAGCTGTCAGCTGACCAAGCCTACCTAGGAACTTTCCTGGTCCTACCTATTCTACTGAAGCAAATGGATTTTTATTTTTATTTTTGGTAGAATCATGATATATTATTTCACATTTGGTTAAATTACCGAAGATCTAACTTTCATAAAGAATATATCATCCTGGGGCGCCTGGGTGGTTCAGTCGGTTAAGCGCCCTACTCTTGATTTCAGCTCAGGTAGTGAATGGAGCCCTGCATGTGGCTCCATGGTTAGTGCAGAATCTGCTTGTCCCTTTATCTCTGCTCCTCCCCCGGCCCCTGCTCTAGTGCTCTCTCTCTCTCTCTCTCTCTCTCTCTCTCCAAATAAATAAATAAATAAATAAATAAATAAATAAATAAAATATGTTAAAAAAAGAATATAGCATTCCTACTTTCAGAAGCAGTCACTGGGAACATTAATAAGACCCCATAAGAAACCTCTGAACAAATATTATTGAGTGACTGTGGTTTATACAAATTCAATATTTAAACACATAGAGAGTCATACTTCAGCCAAAATGTTGTTTCATATCCCTGTGTCTTTAAGGCCTGGCATTATGAAGAGTAATGAAACTAAGAATGTTCTCAATATTTTTATTTATTTATTTTACAACACTCTGTGGTAACTGAAATAATAAACACACACATAACTAGAATGAAGAATCAATCCCATGATATTTTCTGTTCTCTTTCTTTTATTGGAAAGAACAAGTTCTGGTTATAACCAACTAATTTGATTTCATGATCCACAGTGTGGGAAAAAAAAAAAGAAACTGGAAAGGACTATTAATGACCAAACTCCTAGGTTGTATTTCTCCACATCTTACTCATCATGCCTTTCTCTGTAGTCCCGCCCTGTTCATGTGTTCAGTTCTGCTTCACTTGTCACATCTTTTGAAACCATGCTCACTCTGATTTGGCCTCACATATATGTCCTCCACTAACCTAACCATTGCTTCTTTCCATCCAAAGGCTGATAATGAGGTTAGAACACTGGTAGGAGAAAAGAACTGAGATCGGAATTAGGGGTGCCCCTCCAAAAAAGAAAACCTGATGAAGGAAAACCAAAGCAAAGGTGCCAAACCCAGCTAACTACTTGCATCATTTTGCTCCTTTTCTCCTTTACGTTTTCCTTCACCTTTAGCAACATGCGAGCAAACTTTTATTGTAAACTACTCTGTTTCCTATGACTAACTTTTATCTGCTGAGAATTTTACAAATTCCCCCTACTTAATTTAAACTTCACAATGACTATAAGGTCTGTCTCATCATCTTCATTTCTGTAGATGTGGATACTTGGCGTCCAGGAGGTTAAATAACTTTCCATTGATGAAATAGACAGGATGTTATGGAAGCTATTAACCTGGATATTAATTGACAAACAGGGATTGTTTAGAAGTTCATTACATAACGCACAGTTCAAGAACATGAGCAGTCCAGAAAGAACATTAAAAACTAGCAAGTAAACAATAATGAAGCATCCATCATTACTTTAAAAAGCTATTAGACCCTTAATCCTTGTGCTATTGTACAGTTTAATCATGGCGTGACATTATTTTAACAACTCGAGGTACAAGATAAATAATCTTGAATAATCTCCTAATGAGCACATGTCTATTTTAACTATGGTACAAGGATTTGAAGTAATGACTGTTTATTTCAAGCATAGCAATGACCAATTTAAACTTAATTTTAGTCATTCTTAATAAGAGGAACTGATGAGGAGGGGAGAAATACCCAGTTTTACCCCCGGCCTCTTGTTCTTCCTTTGAGCTTTCAGAAATGCTGATGGATATTTAAACAATTGATAATATGGGCAGCAAAAACATCAAGAACTAGAAAAGAATCCAAGGTGATATAAGGACTATGAAAGAACCTAAGGAATATGAAGGCAAGGCAGAAGGATGTATTCTTATGTGGATCTGTAAATTAGATATTTTTTTAAAATAATCAAACAAAATATAGAATTAACAGTAATTATGAGAGCTGCTCAAAGTCATGGACTCAGCCCTTTTTCATGCGGAAGCACTTTCTAGATGTAGTGACATTTGAGGAAACCTAACAGGTCCCTCCAGTGACAAATGAGAGTATAGAAACAGGGACCAGGAGAAGAGGATCATAGGTAGAGCTGTTTGGGCAAATGAAATGAAAGCAAATGGTTGCTGAGAAAGTCTCCAAATCAATTCATGTGTATTGTCGGGAGGAGGCTGGCAAGTTTTCATTTGCACTTTTAAAAATGCCTTGATTGCTTTAAGATAATTTTCATTAGACCTATGTAAAGAACGTCATGCAGTAGCCTGAGCGTTAGCAGTGACCACACCAAGAGAAAAAGCTCTTGAGCCTTGAAATTCTCAATTAGTATATAAATCTAAATAGAACTAAAGGGAAATCAGTGGTATAACCAATTTTCTTGGTGAGGTTTTCTTCTGGTGACAGTGGGCAAAACAGGGCAATTCCCTTTATTTTCTAGAATTTGAGATTTCTAGAATTATATTTCCACATGATTGAAATTCCCCACACTGTTGTGATTATGACTTATAATTTCTTATGTAGTTTGTCTTTAGCTATATATGTTTCATGCTTGATACAGTGACCTAAGATGGGTAGAATATCCTCAGGAAAATAGAAATTCATCTGAATTTCAGAAACGTGGTTTTAGAACTGCCAAAGTACTGAAGGCTGTGCCTTGAAACTGTTCCCACAGAAAAATTCAGTTACCTACCTTTGTGTATATGTTTCACCGAGACAAACAAAAACACTCAAAAATCAAACCAAAACACTACAGAGGGGCTGAAGAAAGGATATATTGAGACTATGGATAAACCTACCCCCTGAAATAATGACCATTAAAGAAATTATATAAGTGATTCATTTTTCAAACTCTCTAACATTATTTTCACCCACCAAAAAAGATAATGATGGCAAACTGGTTTTCTGACCATGCCATTTAATACATTTTCTAGTTCAGATATTTTCTGGCTCTGCTTCAAAGGAACGTCTGTGTTTAACCCGTTGGATTGAGACAGTCTGCCCAGAGTGACAGCACCTTCTAATTATTATTTAAAAAAAAAAGAAAGAAGGAAGAAAGGAAGAAAGGAAGAAAGGAAGAAAGGAAGAAAGAAAGAAAA
>NW_027397098.1:8301119-8339604 GCF_003265705.2 Callorhinus ursinus
AAGGAAGGAAGGAAGGAAGAAAGAAAGAAAGAAAGAAAGAAAGAAAGAAAGAAAGAAAGAAAGAAAGAAAGAAAGAAAGAAAGAAAAAGAAAGAAAGAAAAAGAAAGAAAGAAAGAAAAAAGAAAAAGATCATGATATGATTTTCCAATTTTCAGATTATTTTTTTCTCACAAGTTTATCTTCAACCTTTGGCAGTACATATACACCAGACTCTAGTATAAGTGACTCTTTCTTAATGCAAGTTATACATTTAGTTATTTTAAATTAATTGTGTCAATATTTCAATCTCCTCTCCCCAAAGCACCAGGGTTAGTAAACACGCTTTGGGTGAGACGTAGAGCAGGCAGTAAAATCACCAAATTCAGCTCTTTCCATAGCCTTTTATCTTTCAAGTCTAAATGCCTTAGTAAAATTTTTGAGATACTAAGAAGAAAGTATTTCACAGTATTTCTAAGATTATCGATGAAAAAATACATAGATCGAAACAGAAATTAGATTAAATAAGGCTTTTTACCATCCCAAATACTAAAAATCTTAGGTTGGAATTCTTTTTTAATATTCTGAAGTTAGTCACACAAAATAAAAGACAAAATGAGTGAAACAGTCAACAAAGATCCTCCCAAAAAAGGGTTTTCATTGAAGTCCTTATCTCGATTAAGTTTACAAAGTTTATTTAGGCAGAAAACTAACATAGCAAGGGAAATCAAGCCACCTAGGAGTTTAGAATGAACTTTTATTTCTACAGATTAATAATTCTTAAGGAGTGATTATTTCTCTACCTATTTTCTTTTAAATAAACTTTTTTTAACCTAGAAATTTACCTTCTGTGAGTCCTTAGCCAATAATTTCCCATCACTTTCATATGAAGACAAAAATTGAAAAATCCTAATATTTAAGGCAAATCATAAGACAGCTTGTGGCAAGATATGGTCATCCAGGGCTCCTGATGCTTCCGTCCATGTATGGAGGAGGGTAAATGGATCAACACCAGGGCATACCTGCAAACAGGTGAGTCATGGCACCTAGCTGGAAAAACTCTCACCCCTTAGACCATCTTAGTAAAGAAAATCATTCTCTTATTGATACTAACGATTGCTGGAATAATTGTGTTTAGTACCTGCCTTATGTGCATGACTTCAACCCATCCTTTAACCAAACTTGTGAGATGAGTTGTATTATTACACCAATTTTTTGGCTAGCAAAATGACAAAACTAGAATTCTACCACAGGTCTCACATTAGCTTCTAAAACACTGTGCTTTGCTACATCTCTTTTGAGACAGAAATCTAAACAAACATTTAAAAATAATATAAATAGTGCAAGGTAAATAATTTGATAAACCAATCTTTAGACCCTGGGAAATATATTAAGACTAATGAAAGTTCGTGGATTTAAAAAAAAAAAAAAAGAGGCCAGTGAAAATCCATGAGTATTTTATCAGAGGAGGAATTGTAATAAGTATTTCTCACCTCACATTCTCTAATACTAGAATAGTTATTTAAATGTCTTTCTGGAAAAGGGTCCTTACATTTTCAATTGGTACAGTTATCCAAGTAGTATTTTCTGGGAATGTCAACCCAAATAGAAGAGAACATAAGCATCCTGACTCCTTAGCATAACTTTGAAATAAAATAAGTATAAAATACATTTTAAAGGCCTGGGTTACATATGATTTTAGTAAGAAACTCTATGTCATCAGTGTTTCTAAATGCATTACCAAATATGCAAGAGATTTTAGATAATTTTTGGTTCACAGTACATTTCTTTGAAATTAACCCACAGATTGGCTGTACCTCTTATTTATATTTTATCAAACCCATCTTTCTGACGTAGGCATTTCTTTTCTTCGGATTCTTACAAAGATAGTTATCATGCACAGAGTGTGCTCTAGCCTTTGGTGGTTTTAATCTCAGTGTAACATCTTTGTGTTTAGTACATTTCTTCTCTTTCATCTGATCATGTACATGCTAAGATGTCAAAACTGAAGTCTTCTGACACATCAGTCTTAGGTTCTAGCCAGTGTGTCAAATCCTTCAAGGTTTAGCATTCAGTTTTTCACAAGAAAATTTTAAAATGATAAAATAGCATATCAAATCTCAATGAGTGAAACTTACAGTCGGGTCCACGGCAAAATACACTTTCTAAAAATTATAGTTGAAATTGAATGTGTTGTCTACTGAGAGGCAGGAAAGAGACAGGAATTTTATTACAGATTGTCTTGTAAATTTAAAGTACAATTCATACTTCATTTTAAATGCCATCCAAGTACGACATTTCTCAGTTATTGGGCTCTCTCAAGAAGGATTTTGGATTAACATGTCTGTGAGCAATGAAATTTACTTAGAGTACAGCCTTCTGGAAAATGGTCTAGTTCATTTATTTGTGAGTGAGGCTAACTCTCGTCTTATATTTGCTCTCTTCACAACGCATTTCCCTTGAGAACCAGCAAAGTTTTCCCATATTGATGAGAATTTCACTTAGCTTAAAAACACCAGTCAAGGCAGCAAATTTACAGAGCTAAAACTTCTGAGGTGCTTAAAGACAGCAACTGTGTAATTCATGGGAGATTCACCTCTTTGAAGAAACTATAACAGAGCTCCAGACCTTCTTAACAGGCAGCTCATTACTACAGACTGTCTACACAAATTGTAAACTTACTATAGGCCCTCAGGGGAGGGTTTTTCTGTTTTCTGTCTCTGGTACTAACCTAGTCTAACTTGCCATATAACTGCCCTCTTGCCAGTAATGTTAATGATGGTGATTATTAGTAATAACTCTGAGTAATGAGGTTTTCTTCCTTGTACTCAAAATAATTGCTCCATGTAAATCCACAGCAATTTTTACGGTACGTTAAAGATTAGTAACATTAGAAACTTGGCAAATCTTCCTTATAGAGGCATTTTACCTAATGATCTAATCCATCAGTTCCCAGGGTTTAACAGTCTTGAGACTCACTTAGTACTGAAGGATCTCCCTTCTTTTCACAGGGGCACTAAGAAATAATGTAGTCACTACACTACATTTTTAGGAGCTTTGTAAGAGTAACTTGAAAAACGTTAGCTCTGGTTTAAGCAAAGAAGGCTGTGAGTGCAAGGATATATACAATTTGCTGGAGATTTGTCCCATAGACTGAGGGATAACTTAATTAATCATTAATTAAACGTTGGTTTCAGAAAGAAGTTTCTTACTGTTTGATTTCTAAAGCAATTCAAGAATAACTTTTAGCCATGAGGAACTTGCAGTCAGTTTATCAATCATGTGAGCTCGAGTATGAGAGTGTCAACAAGGAGTTAGAAATATTAGCCATGCTCTTGCTTTTCTCAATCTCATCACTGAGATGAGACTCAGAACCTCCAAAAGGAAGAACACACATAGGGAGAAAGTTACTCGCTCATTGATACTGGTCTTTATATCCAATTTTTCTCACTTGACAGTCAGTTCATCCTGAGGAAGATGTAGGACCACTGATTTCAATGAAGAGGGTGGTTATACAATTGGGTTCACTTGTCTTTCTTCTACATTATGCTATTTAGAAATAAGGACCAAGATTGACCAGAGATAAGAAGTCAAGTTTACATCCTTCTAGGTTTCCTCTTTGTCCAAAGGGAAGTTTCCATCATTGTCATTCTCTTTGGAGCCTTAGGTCAATCAGAACTTTTTAAAACATGGGAAGGTAGAGTGGGTAATCGTCCATGAGTTTTCCTACCTCATTAAGGCATCCTCAAAACAAACAAGAGTATAAAGAGAGATCAGTAATCCACTGCTAATTCTACATCTGTTGCATATGGATTTTCCACATATCCTGAGGCTTATTTCTAGGTGTTTATACTTGTTTGTCTATTCTTATTACATTATCTCATTTTGTTCATTTTAGTATTATAGAAAGTCTTGGTATTTAGGAGAGAAAGTCATCCTTAATTTTTATTCTTCTCCTTGAAGGGTGTCCTAGCCATTTACCATATGCATTCAGTCACCTCATTAAATGTCATGGAACCCTCTGGTTGGTGGTTTTACTTGACATATAGATTAATTTGGTTGGAATATCCTTCTTTGTGATTTGGAGTTTTCTCATTAGTGAACATGGCATGTATTTATTTATTTCCAGTATATATTTAATGCAAAAAAAGTTTGATTTGCTTGAAATATTCTAATTATTTTGTTGTCTACTTTGTGCATTTCTAGTCTTATTTTTTTAACTCCGTATATTCTACGTTCTTTATATTCAATTAGGTGAATTTCTCTGATTGAACATACTCATTTTCAATCTTTTAGATCTATTTAAAGTTACATAACTACCTTTAAAAGGACAGGTAACTTTAACTGCATGCACTAAGTTCTGTTAAGTAGTGCTTCCTTAGTCATTTAATAAAAACTATTTTATAAATTCCATTAAAATTTTCCTTTGAACTCATGGGTTATGCAGGAATGCATTATTTGGCTCCAAAATATCTAAAGTTATCTTCTCTTTTTGTTGTTAATTTCACATTTATTTTCATTATGATCAGGTAGATTCAGTGTCTTGCTGTAAGAATATATGTGTTCCTCTGTCTCTCTAGACCAACAACCTCACATACTCTGCATATGGGGGCAGCAGTGTTTTTCAACTTTCGTGAAGCAAGGAAAGCTACCTCAGCACCTCGCTTTAAACCAAGAAACTGGCTTCTGTCCTCTTTCTTCTACAGAGGTCTCTTAGTTTTTATCGTAGAGATCTCTTAGTTTTTATCATCCCATGGGAGTGGTGCTTAAAAGTAGCACAGTACACCGGAACAATAAAAACCAATTTGGTAAGCCTTGGCCTCAGCCACACTCATCATTTTGCATTTTAGTTCACTTATGGTCTGGGGAAATAGTTACCTTTTTAGTCATCTGGTTATGACATTTATCATTTCTTTCTTTTAAAAAATACTTTAGCTATAATCACTAGGTATTTGGAGTATAAATAAGTGCATCAAATTATGAACATAGCATGTTGCCTGGCAATCCTAAGTATTAGTCATTGCTGCACCAACCATCTGAGGTAGAGGCTGTTATTCCTTTGAGTAGAGAAACAATCCCACAGAAATTAAGAAACCTGCCAATCAGACTTAATTAAACCCGTTAAAGAGAAGATGCACTCACTCACAAAAACATTTTCACATAAATGTTTGAAAAAATGTTTGATTTTGACAGTTTAAAAAAATCTTTTTTTAAAAAAAATTACTTTTTGCAATTCTGAAACTCTAACTTGGCACAGCCGGTGAAATACCAAGATCAAAAGTCTGTTTCTAGACTCCTGAACATTTCCTAGGCTTGAGTTAACATTTACAAACATACATATGTAGTGCTAATTTTTTTGGTTTTTTAATTTTTATTTTTTTAAAGATTGATTTATTAATTTGAGAGAGAGAGCACAAATGGGAGGGGCAGAGGGAGAGGGAGAGAGAATTTGAGGCAGACTCCGTGCTGAGTGTAAAGCCCAGAGTCAGACATGGGGCTCAATCCCATGACCCTGAAATCATGACCTGAGCCAAACACAAGACGCCCAACCAACTGTGCCACCCAGGCGCCCCTGTAGTGCTAATTTTTAAAAAATGGATCTTAATTTATGTAATGTACTACAACCTGTTTTTCTTAGGATGTTATGAATATTCTTTGGGGCACATTGATCTAATGCACTTCTTTTCAATAGCTGCATGACATTCCATAGAATGGATCTAGAAAATGTCATAAATCATTTTGTTGATGGATATGTGGGATTTTAAAAGGTTTTAGGAAATTATATTTAATATTATTAAATTCTTCCAATAAAATCTATGTAGCCAACTCATTGCCTCCAGCTTGATCCTCAATTGCTTTCCTTACAATTTTATGCCATTTCTAGTCTTCTTTATAGCACATATCTTCATGAGAGATCAAGGAAAATAATAAAAACATCATGCCTCAAAATAATTTATGATTTTTTTTCTCAAAATCTTTCAACCTAGAATTGAAGAGGCTTCCTGAATTCTAATTTCTGAAAGAATTGCTTTTTAGTTGTATTATGAATTGTATTTCAGTTCAGGGGAGTTTTCGAGGAATGATTATTTTTCATGACTTGTCAAATTTGACCATTGTAAATTTATTAGGAAATGCTGTAAGGGTCTCTGGGTCATGCAGTCCAAATTTCCCATTTCATTTCACAAGGCAATATATGCTCTGGAGGCAGGGTAGCAGAAGATTCCAACTACTGATCTGAAGAGAGGGGAAATTATCTCGCATGAACATAAAATTAAAAACATCTTTCTGAAGGCTAAATGTGGTTAAAAACTGATTAACTGAAAAATAATGTCTTAGATATGAATTCCTTGTGCCCTTGACCTTCATTACTTAACGTTACCATTTTCTTGACTCCCTTTGTAAGATTCACCGAAATTATTGCTTCTAGAAGCCTGCACAGAAAATGATTTCAGATTTGAAAAATAATTTTTATACAACAAAGGCAATGTTTCGTGAAGAGCCACCCTGAGTTTTGTATGTGACTTTTAGCTCACAAACACAATGTGAGCCACAAAACAGAAGGATGTCAGAATAAGAAAATAAATGCTAGATATCCAGCTTCACCAATGTAAGCAATAAGATACATCATTAATGCTGAATTTAAAAAGCAATAATATAAAATCAGAGAAGGTATCAATCCTTTAATTTTGTTGAGCTATAATTATATAATGAGAACATTGGCTCTTTTGAAACAATTTGAAAACAGTGCTGGACTCTCTGTCGCTTGGGCCAATGGATCTATTCATTCCAAGACTTGATTTCCTGTTCAGTTTAGCATACCATTTGTTGAAGGTAATTGTTGAGAGGATACTCTGTTACAAAAGCTACAGAACTCTCAATCATTTCAGTGCGGGATAGGTGCCCTGAATAAAGGATCCTATTTCCCTAGCGTCCCTCATTATGTTTGTCTCTTCACACAATTGTATGATTGTATACTGCAAAATAGTTATTTGGTGGTAATGGTGCATTTCAAATTGGTGACTCAAATGACAAGAATGGAGGAAAAAAGAGGAGAGAGTATGATCTTTGCTGAGCTATACACCTGCAAGTTTCAACCGAGTCAATCTGGGAACAGAATCCCAGAGTAATAATTTCAAGACATTTTGCAATGACTGAGTGAAACAATTCTGTGAGGAAAATATTTGAAAAAATACTTAGATTCTATAAAACCTAAACTCTATTTACCTAGAACGCAGCTGCTGTCTTCCTACTATGCCACCTTGTTACTTATTCCTTTTTCTACACATTCAGTTCTTTGAATTGTGGGAGCAAGCAAGAGCCCCATCAGCCTTTTTTTTTTTTTTCAAAGAGGGAGTGTGATCTCCTGGATTGTCATCCTTTAAATTGTGTCTTCCAATTTAAATAGAAAGGAAAGAACGTTTTCCCACAATAATGTTCGATAGTTGCAGAAATCTTGCCCCTTTCTGTATATGAACTCCAACATATTGCAGGGATGTAGCAGGAGGAAATGTATGCCTCTTATGTTTGCTCTTTTTCAAAAAATTACCCTGCATTTAATTATGTAGATCGTTCTATAATTAGCAGACATTATTCAATTTGGTAAGTAGCATGAATTAAATATTGCCTTAAACAAGTGGGTCTTGAGTATTGAAATATTTTTCATATCCTTCGGTGAAATTTTATCTGAACTCTATATGAATGAATAGCTATGAGGAAAGCAGCTAAAGTTAAAAGCATTAAACCTGTAGTTTATAGTTTATGGAGTCACCTAGCAACCAAAGGATTGAAAACAGAACTTGTTTCCTTTAGCCTTCCAGTATCTTGAAAATACCAATATGAATATGAGATCCAGGAAAGAAAAGGTGAAACTTTAAAAATTCTTCAGACGGGTTGTTGAATGACATGAGTAAACATCCTGTTTGAGAATGGGAGGGTAATTCCAAAAAAAGCACCTCTTCCTTTGTAGAAAGCAAGACATGGATGTAATTTCATCAAATAGAGTTGATTGATTCATTATCTTTGACCAGCATCATGATAAATGTGTCTGTCAATCAAATCTCAAACCTCCTAAGCCTCAGTTTATGCTCTATTCAGTTCAACTTAATAGCACTCACCTGTCTGACAGATTAGTAGCATTAGCTTCACTAGCTTTGACGTTAGGAACCATTTGGTAAAGTATCAAATAGTCTATACCTGTTAATATGTGAACATGGCACTCCAATTATTCATTTGATTTAACCTATTCCCTATTTAAATCGAAGGTTGAAATGCCTTTCTGTGTATTAACAAGCTGCTCTGCAAGAAAAGAATTACCAAAATGCAGTTTTTATGTCCTCTCCTCGGTCTCTCTGCAAAGATATGGCCATGAGTCATGCATAGAAAGCTTATTTATACTTGCATGTTACACAGAGTTTCCCAAAATGTACTCATCTGCAAATGTTTTTCCCAGCATTGCAAACAATTACCTTGGCCAGAACAATGGTGCATCTGTGTCCTAAAGTTCAGTCACCTGAAGAAGTAATAATGTTATAAATTGCCCAGTGATGAACTTATTGACTGAAAATTAAGAAACTTAATAAAAAATATCTCTGTGTTTCAAGAGCGGTTGGAAGAGGGAAAATTTCTATGAAATCCAGACTGAAGTCAGATTTTTCTACCTGAATATATATTTTTTTCACCAGCAAAATCAATAATTCAAATTAAAATAGTAAAAGGGTAGAGAAGTTTATGCAAAATATGGCAGAGAGTCAGCCTGCCATCTCTCAAGTGAGCTGCTATGTGCCATAATTCTCTAGGGTCAAGCATCTGTGAATAAGAATTGCATCAAAATAGCTAAGTGATGAGCCGATGTTTGGTTAAGGGAGAGTAAAGGGGTAAAGATGTACTCTGAAGATGTGCTGTGTTAATTTTCAGGAATATAATAAAACGGTAGACATTCCTTGAGTATAAGAGTAGAACACACTAAGACAACCAGAAATTATAAATAGGATGTCGGGAGTGATGAGCCTCTACATCTACTCCTAGGTCACCTTGGGGAAAACAGCAATTTAGAGCCTTTCTACTTGAAACATAAGGGGCTGGGCTAGGTGACCTCTAATACCCATAAATCATTAAGATTATCGTTCTGTAAATCAACAGAGTAAGATACTAAAAAATACCAAGTTATATGAATAGCAAAACTACCTTTGAAAAAAGTACAGAATATAAGAAATTACTATTCATTAAATATTTTATCCATTTACCCTTTACAAAGAATGCAGCGAGTTGCTAATATTCTTGACACTGGGAGAAAAAAAAAAGCTGCAAATTACCTGATTTATTTTATGCTTGGACTTAATTTTATTTATAACCTGTGGTCTTTAAAATAAGAGAGAGACAGAGAAAGGGAGAGAGGGAAAGAGCCAGAGAGAGGGCCCAAAGAAGAGAAATCCAAGACACTGACCCTCTTTAGGTATCATTATGTCATGTAAGTTCTGGACGAGTTTATAACATAGACCATATGAAACACACACGAAGACTGATCATCTTTTCAGAAAAGGCAATTTTTAAGACCCATCTTCCTTGCACAGAGAAATTGTCTACTGCAACTACCAGCTAAGACCATAGGGTTAAAACAAACAGAACTGACTTCAAGGCAATTTTTCAAATTGCTTTAAGGACATAGCAATATTTCATCAATTTGAAAGCATTTTTTTCCTGAATTAGGGGATGACAAAAATATAATTTTCTGTAAAAATGCTACATGCCATTCATGCTACTGAGAAGTGCACAGGGTCACCGTTACTCTGTATTACGAGTCAGGTCCCAAGTGAAACAGCTTCCAAGGTGGTCTCTGTGCTTCTACCAGGGGTCCATTTTAAAGGGAAACTTTAGACAAAAAGACCTTTAGGTAATTGTGTTTAAATAAGAATCAAATTTGTTCCTAAGAGGGTGGTGTACCTTTGTCAGAATTCAAGGAAAGGCCAACTGTGGACCAGGTCTGAGATGCAGGATTGGAGAATCTTTCGCTCAGTTCTGTGATCTGATGGTTCCAGGATTTGTCTCTTTCCCTTAACTGTGATCCATTCAGCAGAGTTGAGCTTGTGCATAAACATCATTGTTCCCGCCTTCACACAACCTGCCATAACTATATCATTAGCGGAACTCCCTTAAAGTGACAAAAGGCCTTTTCCATCTTTAAGCAGACAGCCCTAAAGGAAGAGGCTTCCCCCCGCCAGCAATGCAATCTACATGCACAGAAAAGCATGGTATATATTTAGGCCACTGGCCAAAGGGCTATCATGAGCTCTCATTTTACTTATTCTCAATGGGCCATTTAGAATTAATCCAAACAAACCCTGGAAAAGTTATGGAAACATAAAAATTGTATTTCTGGCATTTTTGAAATCTTCCAGCTCAAGGAGAAGAAATTCATATTTAAAAATATTATGCACAATACCCCACGATAATAAATCAGTATTCTCTCCCAAACTCCAGCAGAAACTAAATTAAAATGGTGAATATCTTTATCCAAAATAAATGGTAGCAACCCAGTACCTTTCAGAAATGTTTACAACTGACCTTCCTTTTGGACTCTTCAGTGATTGATTTGAGATTCAACAGTCGGTAAACACTGTGCTATTAGCAGACATGGTCTGCATTTAGACACACACCACTGTTTGTGCAACTACAGCTAGAGGGGTATAGTGTCTTTAAAAGTTACCCAAGAACCTCATGAAGTTGAAGAAAAAACTCACTCAAAAGGATTTGGTGGTGAGAGCCAGGGTCTACGAAATAGGTCCTTCCAAGGAGATGCCTCAACACTGTTGATAAACGAGAGGCACGTTTCTAGACATTTGAAACACAACACCATTGTGCTGGTTGACAGTAAGTTGCTAAATAGTCATAGCTATAACCAAAAAGATAGAAATTACAAGTATTTTTGTGATTTCATTGCTTTCCTGGTAGAACACTACGATCACCATGACCACGTGATGAGTTAAATGAGGTCTCTGCAATTTGATTTGTGCTGGATAGAATGCCCTTCGCCCAACTCCACCGCAGAATTATCATCATCATAGTCCTCCTTACAGCAACATATGCACACGTCATGTGTCTGTAGCATTTTATAGTTTATTTTATTTAATCCTCAGAATTGTCCTGGGGGCAAAACAGGCAAGGTGGACTGGAAAAAAGAAACAAGGTTGAGGTAAAATGCATAAGGTCTGGGTTTGAGTCCATTATTATCTTTGTAAATTTGGGGAAATTACCTAGCCTCTGTAAACCTTCATATCCTACTATTTAAACTGTAATAAATACGATTCACCTTGGAGAGTTGCTATGGCCGTTGGTGTGTAGGAAATGGAAATTTGTAATTGTTCACGTTTTATGGATGAGGAAGTTCAAATTGAGAAAAGTTACATGACTTGTGTAAGGTCACACGACTGAATGACAGAACTAGACAAGAATGAAGAATGAAGAATCCAAGAATTCCACCTTTCTTATTCATGTCAATTCTCGTTAGAGCTCTCAGACCCAAATAACCTCTGCTCTGACACCTCTGAGAGTAAGAGTTAGTCTTCCAACCTCCAGCAGCCTCTTCTTTTCTCCTAACTCCTAAAGTACAATCTGTGTACTTTTTGGGGACCTATTGCCGCATTTCTGATAAGTGATAGGTGAATTGGTAAACATTCATATAGATAGATAGATGGATGGATATCTAGACAGTGTGAAAGAGATTTTCTTTCCTTCAATATACAGTAAATCCCTCAAAGACAAGGAACCATACTTACGTTTATAATGTATCTGCTCAATATTTTTGTGATGCTTTCCTTTGGAGAAAACTTTCTATCTATAGAGGGTAATTTAAAATTGGATTTTGACATATGTTTTTTTCTTATTTTTAAGATGAGAATGATAGACATATGGCCAACAAGTGACATAAAATTGTCTATTCAGTGTTGCCAAGGAAATAGAAATTAGAGTGCATTTCACTATGAATTGTGATGACTAAGATTCCCCAACATAGAGAGTCCCCCTCCCAGTGGCTGATGTATCTTTCCATAATAATGTACACCAACCAGGATGAATAATGGCTTCTGAAAAGAAAAGCACTCACACTCATGATAAACCTTTTACTGTCATGTCTTTGGATTGATTTAAATTCTTCAGGCCCAGAGACCAGTATTAACCCTAAGCATGATGTTGAGCCTGAACATCTTACTAAAATCTTCTCGATGTTTTAGATTTGGCAACAGCTCTTGGTTCCCATGAAGTTCAATAACTGTCCTAATTTTTTTTGCATAAGTAAATATCGAAAAGATTCATAGACATTTGGTCCATATGTAAATCATTCAGAGTAAATTTTACAAATGATTTACACATCATTATGTGCTGCATATAATAGAGATATATAGATATAATAGAGATAAATACCTAAGTTCCTTTGAAGGGAACTTTTCAAAAGGTAGAAGAATAACAACCCAGCCTCAACCAGGCTTCGCTGTCCTAGATCCAACATAAACCAACTCATTTAACCAGTTTATCAGAATTCAGTACATCTGCATATACCCTCAGTGCCCAGCAAAATGGCAGCATGTGAATAAATTATGGTGAAAAGAGGGAGTATAGGGATAGATGAACTGACAAAATATAGAGAAAGTTGTACGATTGTTATTTTACATCGTTGATGACTTAACACTCTTAGAGAATGGCCACACATGCGTACATGCAAGACAAATCAGAATCGCAGTCTTAACCAAGCAAAGCAAAATGTTTACAAGTTTTGGTGATTCTAGACAGTCTGGAGTTTAAGGCTCTTTTGCAACCTCTTATATCTGTAATAAAATTTTAAAACCTATGTATGAAAGGCACACAATTTAGATAAAACTGAAAATTTCTTAAAGTGGCTAGGCTTCAATTTGGCATTTGATTAGTAATGCCAGGGTAAAACTACCTTGATACGTGAAGGGGTTTTAGTTTTCACTAAGAATGCTATTTCCTGTGTTTTTTTCCTCTTTTATTCTACCAATCCATAAAATGTTAAATAGCAGGGCTGCCTGGGTGGCTCAGTCGGCTAAGCATCTGTCTTCAGCTCAGGTCATGATCTTGAGGTCCTGGGATTGAGCCCCGCATCGGGCTCCCTGCTCAGTGGTGAGCCTGCTTCTCCCTCTGCCTCTGTCTCTTCCTTCTGCTTATGCTCTCTCTCTCAAATAAATAAAATCATTTCTTAAAGATGCTAAATAGCTTTGTTTTTCACAAAGTATAGGGTTTTTGCCTTGCCTTTAACTTGTCTGCACCTCCCTTATTCCAATATTTAGACTGGCTTCTGGGCTCTCATCATTGTTCCCACAGTGTGTTGGTCTCACGTTCCTTTCCGTGTCTTCGCTCCTGGTGAATCTATGCATAGAGCACAGTCTCCTCTTCACCAGGCCCCCGTGAAATCACCCCACTCCATCCCTTAGCACAACACAGAATTTATCATTCTATTCTTTTTTATGTCTTAGTCTTTAGTCTCTGTGATCATTTCATGTGTTTTCCTGGTCCCTCCAACTATATCGTAAGAATTTGCAGTTGAGATCCTTGATTTTGTTTCATCTATGTCCCTCAGATGGTCTAACACATGCTAAACGTGTAATATATGTCTGAGAAACAGAGTATTTCATGCCCCTGGGGAGGATTCAACAAGGACAATAGCAGGGTTATTCACAACACCCTGTTTTACTTAGAAACAGTGCTGCGGAAAACCGTGTAAATCCATAATGGGCCTGATGTTATATCTTACATATGTATTGACATGAAAACATTTTTACATATGTAAAAAGAGGGAAGAAATATTGGAGTTTGTTTACGTAAAAAATAGAAGTGTGGGAACAATATTTGCTATAATTTTCCAGACTGTTCGCTTGTGCTTAAGGCCATTTCTACCCAGCTTTTAAAAACAAGGCATTCTATTTCTGTTAGTGACAACAGGTCTAAACACAGCAAGGAGAAGGAAAAAAAAAAAAAAACAACTATGTAACTCATATTAATGAATCAATTAGTATGTGTATGATGGATGCAGTCTCAATTTTACAGGCAGCTACTTGTCCCGTCCAGAGTCCTATCAGTCTGGTACCATCCATCATGAGTCAACAGTAAAAATAGGGAAAGGAATATTCTAGACCATTAGTCAATTTTGACTACAGTGGTTTCATATCTGTCTGGTTTATTTTGTAGTAGTTGATACTCATGTGCTTTTGTTACTCTCTGACATTAGAGCGGGTCTAGCTGGAGCAGAAATGTAGCAACATCCCTGCAAATCCCACACTCTAATCTTTGACTGGGTGTGAGCAGACATGAAGGCTAACGTTAGTGCCTACCTCAATAAAAACACTTAGTAGGTAAACTGATTTATTCACAACGCTTTATGATCTGTTGGGTGTTTATTCTGTTTTCCAAAAATGTGTGTGGATATGTGTGGGACATAAATTCACATTGGCAGTAATAGTAATCCATAATGTAGCAACACGTATCATGATTCCAATTCATTTTGGGAAGAATTTTTAACCACAAGGAAAATGTGTATCAGAAAGGACAAGTAGGGGGCGCCTGGTGGGCTCAGTCGGTTAAGCGATTGATTGCCTTCGGCTCAGGTCATGATCCCGGGGTCCTGGGATCGAGTCCCACATCGGGCTCCCTGCTCGGCTGGAGGCCTGCTTCCCCCTCTCCCGCTCCCACTGCTTGTGTTCCTGCTCTCGCTGTGTGTGTGTCTCTCTCTCTGTCAATTAAATAAATAAAATCTTAAAAAAAAAAAAAAGAAAGAAAAAGAAAAGACAAGTAGGAGGACTACATTTTGAAGCCTGTTTCTCAGCTCTCAGGACATCCTACCACAATGTTCCTTATGTCACAACTAAACTATTCTTTTCTCTCACTCCCTTATGACCTCCCTACGTTGCCACAACTTCCCAACACAACGATCTTCCCATTTCAAGTCTCTTAAACATGATAAACTTCCTGTTGGTGAAACTTGTCCTCCTACAACTACCAAAACCCAGACATTTTTAGAAAATCCATAAGACCCAATAGTTGTGACCTTTCCCTTGCACACTCAAATCCTCTGTTATGATTAAAGCCTCAACCTTGGGGCGCCTGGCTGGCTCAGTCGTTAAGTGTCTGCCTTCGGCTCAGATCATGATCCCAGGGTCCTGGGATCGAGCCCCGCATAGGGCTCCCTGCTCAGTGGGCAGTCTGCTTCTCCCTCTCCCTCTGCCACTCTCCCTGCATGTGCTCTCTCTCTCTCTCCATCTCTCTCTCTCAAATAAATAAATAAAATATTTTTTTAAAAGCCTCAGCCTTGCCCTCCCTCTTCACATCATAGTTGTTCCAGCAAATGCAAATGCACTGTGAATGCCTGGCTTGATGTGGTAAAGCTGGTTCTCTGTCCGTGGGGAAAAAGGCTATCTACCTTGCCCGCACTGAACTCAAGAGGCAGCATAAGTGTCCCTGTGTGCCCCAGAGCCCCCCACCCCACCCCACCACCACGTCCTGCTGGTACTTTCCCCTCTAGCTCATAGTGTCTTGGGGTACTTTTGGAGAGGAGCAAGTCTGCAGAACAGGCTACTGCACCTAATACAATGAGAAGACACATTTCAGGCTGCAGGATCCAGTGTGCCCAGCACAGGGTATCCTGAAGAATGCAATAAATGTGAAGGGAAAATCTCTCAATAACAATATGCAGCCTCAATGTAGTAAGGGGAAAAGACGCGTGTTATCTTAACACCATCTGAGTTGCACATGATGGGAAAAATGTTAACTAACAGCTCCCAGAAGAGCGCCTGACACAAATGTGCAGGAAAATTGTTTTGACCAAATCGGCAGTATGATAATGTTGATTAGCTGATGCCTGCCGAGGACTGGGGTTTTGCTTTACTGGAAGACGTCAAGGGGGAATAGGAGAATATGCAGTCTGGAGTTCAGGCAGCCTGAATCTAGGTCTTCTGAAGGATAAATAGGAGCTCTTGGACAGTGTACTTATTGATGCTGGTCAAAACTTACTTTTTCCCGCAACTACAAAGGGGGAGTAAGAGAATGTTTACATCACACAGTTGATGGGAGAATCAAACGAATATATGAGTCCAAAAACTACCTAGCATAGTGCCCAACTAGATATGGCTGTGGCTACTTCCCTACCACCTTCCCTTGAGACTGCCCTCCAAGGAAGCCATCCTGACCCAGACATTGAACTTCACTGCCTGCCTTCCTGGGTGTAGCAATAACCTCTTAACCACCCTCCATTTGTGTGTGTTGTCTTACTGTCAATTCACCTCCACTCATTTTTTTTATTCCAAAACTATTTATGACATGCCTTCTATGCAAAGGAATGGACTGTCCTCGTGGACTATTTCCTGTCAAGGTCCTGGAAACCCTGATATTGAACTTCTGCTGGCTGGTCATTTCTTCAGGTTATAGTTCTGGCCACTATCTGAAGTTCCCTGTCACCTGCCAAACCACATCCCACTCCACCCTACCTTGTCCTACCCAGGGCCCATGTGAACCCGAGTGGTGTGTGTGTGTGGCTTACAGTGGTGTCCTTTGTTCTCTCCTTGTGTGGTGCACGTGATGGCACTCCATAGCATCCATCCTTCAGGCACTCAGTACACTTTTTTCACCTAACAATCTCAACATATGTTTTATTTTTTGTAATTCTAAGATGGTTCTCCAAGATTTTTCTGCCTTAGTCTCCAGGACTGTGAATATAAGGAGATATATCACTCCCACGATCACATTACATGATATGGCAAAGGAATTTGCAGAGCCTTTGAGGCTACTAATCAGCTGACTTTGAGGTGAGCAAAAGGGAAATTATCTGGATGAGTCTAACGTAATCATTGGAACCATTTAAAAGTGGAACGTTCCCACCCCCAAAATAAATAAATAAATATATTTTTAAAAAATTTTTGTTTATTTATTTTAGAGAGAGATGAGAAAGAGTGCGAGCAGGGGGAGGGGCAGAAGAAGAGGAGAGAGAGAATCTCAAGAAGACTCCCCACTGAGCTCAGAGCCTGACACAGGGCTCCATCCCATAACCATGAGATCTTGACTTGAGCTGAAATCAAGAGTCAGATGCTCATCTGACTGAGCCACCCAGGTGCCCCAGTAAGTAAATAAATCTTTAAAAAAAAATGAAAAGCAAAACGGGGCGCCTGTGTGGCTCAATGGGTTAAGCGTCAGACTCTTGATTTTGGCTCAAGTCATGATCTCACGGTCTTGGGATGAGTCTTGTGTCAGGCTCTGAGCTCAGCGGGGAGAGTCTGCTTGGGATTCTCTCTCTCCTCTCCCTCTCTCTTTACCCCTCCCCCCACTCAAGATCACACGTCTGCACTCTCTCTCTCAAATAAATAAACAAATCTTACAAAAAAAAATAAAAAAGAAAGAAAAAGTGGGAAGTTTTATTAAGCTGCTGATAGAAATCACAGATTTTAAGGATGAGAAGAAATGAAACTGAGCCCTAGGAGCAGAAAACAGGCCTGCTGGTAGCCAGCAAGAAAACGGACCTTGGTCCTACAACCACAAGGAATTAAAGCCAACCAACAACCTGAATGAGCTTGAAAGAGGACCCTTCCCCAGAGCTTTCAGGTGAGTGATCAGGCTGCCATCTTGAATTTATCCTTGTGAGACCCTAAGCAGAGATTCCCTCTGAACCTGACTGGATTTCTGACCTACATAACCGTGAGATCATAAGTGGGTTTGTTTTAAGATACTGAGTTTGTGGTGATTTGTTACACAGCGTTAGAAACCTAACACAGAAGTGTCCCTTCCCCTCCTCATTTAAGATAGACTGTTTATCACTGGTTTTCAACAATTGGATGATAATGTCTCTTAGCACAGTTTCTTCATTTTTTTTTTCTGCTTATAGTTCACTGAGCTTCTTTTATCTCTGCATGTATAGTTTTTTTAATCAGATTTGAATTTTTTTCCATCATTTCTTCCAATATTTTTTCTCTCCCTTTCTTTCTTTCTTCTTTTGAGACTCTAACTATACATATATTTTGGCTACTTGATGCTACCCCCAAACTCACTGATGTGTTATTTTTCAGTCCATTTTTTCTTCCTGTAGTGCATTTAGAATAAAACTTAAAACTGAATGGTATATATTACTATGTCATCAAGGTGACTGATTTCTTCTGTGGTGTCTATCCTGCTAGAAATCCCATCTAGTTTTATTTTCATTTCAGATATTTTATTTTTCATCTTAGGTATTAAATATGCATCTTTTTATATCTTCTTGTCTCTTCATTATATTCTTTCCTTCCTCTACCTTCCTGAACATGTGAGGTACATTTATAATTGCTGTTTTAACATCGTGGTCTACTGTCTTTTATTTGTCTCTTATTTTTGGCTCTGTTTCTATTAATTGGCTTTTTTCTCTTGGTTATGGTTTATGTTTTCTACTTTTATGCAGGCTTGTTAATTTTTGATCGGATACTAGAAATTATGAGTCTTACATTGTTGGATGCTGGATTTTTTTTTTTCAATTATTTTTTGCCTTCTTGCTGTGTGGAGTTATGCTACTTGGAATTAGTTTGATTCTTTCCAAGATCGCCTTTAAACTGTGCTAAGATTGGTCCAGTACAACCTTTAGTCTGGGGCTCATTTGGCACCACTCCTAAGGCAGGACTTTTCTGAGGACACTATGCAATCTTCCCATGTATTAGGAGACCTTCTTATCCTGTCTGGCAGGAATACAAAATACTACAAGCTCTGTCTCCAGTGATTATCTCAACGATTTATTTCCAGTGATTCTTTCCCTATTCTATCTCCTTACACATGTGTATAGATGAGCCCAGGGCCAAAGACTCAAGAGACACTCTCTGCAGATTTCTAAAGCTTACTCTCCTCATTCAAGCATCACCTTCTCTCTAGTACTATGTCCTGCAAATTCTCCCCTTAACTCTGAACTCTATCACCTCAACTTAATGAGACCACCAGATGCTCTTTGGGTTTTCCCTCCCTGATCTGCATGCTGGAAACTCTCACCCTGCTGTGAGTTGAAGCACTTATAGGGCTCATCTGGTTCATTTTCCTTCTTCTGGGAATCAGCATTCTGTGCTGCTTGTTTTCCAATAAATGAAACTCATCGTTCACATATTCTGTCTGGTTTTCTGCTTATGTAATGCATAAGGTAAATTCAAGCCCTGTTATCTGATTATAGAACCAAGTGGTAGTTGTAGGCACCCAGTATTCATAAATTCAAGGACCACATACTAAAAAATCTACAAAGGTCAGGCAAGTAATGCCAATGACTTAAGGGGTGTCAGCAGAAAAGAACAGGGCTTTGGCCCATAATTTGTACTTAAAATACAAATTACAGGCCAAAAAAATTATGTCTTGCAATGTAGTAGGCCACCATATTGTGCATTCAATTCTGTACCCTTTCTTTCCATCCCTCCTTTGAGTGCAAATCAAAACTATCAGAAACTTCTCACTTGCAAACCTCTCACAGGATATGGATGTTTGTAGTGTGCATTTAATTCAGTACATTAACTTTTAAGGATGTTTGCATTTTCCACCTCAACTATAATTATGTAGTCTTTCTTTTCAGAAAAATTGAGAATTTCGGCCAAAATTTGAGGGAGGTCTTTATGGGAAATGGCTTATGAGAGTGGAATGGGGGATGAGAAGAAAACAGAGTTGAAAAATGGACAAAACTCCAGTACAAACTCTGAAAATCACATTTATTTTATCCTGAACAATAGAATCAGAAGTATAATGACTCAACACTAAACATTACAACATGAGCAGTGATAGTTATAATTATTTTTCAGAAGATCACTGCAGTCTTCCAGCTAACTGGCACATCTCATCAAGTCTCAAGAACTAAAATATAAATGTGCATTCACAGGTTCTAAGTACATGTTTATAGTTATTCATATCTTTGTTTAAAATTCACTGCATACAAGATACTTTCAGTAGTATGTCAAATGGTGATATAAAAACCGTGTATCTTGAAAAAAGTAGTAATTAAAAAAACCACAAGGAAGTGGGTAGCTATTGTTCACAGGCATCCTTAAAATTTGGTCTAATATTTTTATCTCTACTTAACACGCATATAGTAACTAAACCACAAAATGATGATCTGGGTGCATACTACCTAGCTGCCTATTCCTGCCTAAGAATGCAATAATAGCAACAACAAAGCCTGGACCAAATGTAGGACCTCATGCTTAGTGGAGTCTCCAACTCACTCAACCTCTGGAGGAATAAAAAGACACCCGGTAAAATCATCTGAGAAACATACCTAGAATGGTAGATTTGATCAATCAAATTCTGTGAACTGGAAAGGTATTTTTACAGCTCAGGAATTTTGTGGGGGATTTTGAGGAAATAATACTGTCCAGTTTCCCCACCACCACCCTGGAAAATGGAAAACTTGGTGTTTTGCATACTTCAACCTAAAAGAATAAATTGGTGAGAAAAATGCAGTTTTCAAATAAGAATACCTGAGGGAACATATAATCCAACAGATAAATGATCAGTAACCACTGAATTCTCACTATGAGAACCTATTTGTCTAATAAGTGCTGTGTGTCCCATTGTTTCCACATAAAGGTTGATCGATGCAAATGGCAAAAAAAAAATCATTCATTTCAATAACTCTATGCAAATTATTTTTTAAAACCACCAAGTGAAAATGAAGCCTAAGCCTTCTCAGACATAAAACAAATTTAATTGTATACCAATAGTCACTATTTTAACCTAGCCAAGACCTTCTCCAGGGCTCATCTTAGGAAAAGTTGAGAGTACTTGGTGTGACTTAAGAGCAATCAAATACCACCAACCATTCTAACAAATTCTTAACAAGCTAGTCATATAATTTCCTACAATCCACCAATTGGAAAATCATGTTAATTAGCTAGTGTGATGTGAATTTTATAGATGAGGTATTTCTTGATAGTGTTAAAGACTGGAGAATGACGCAGGGCTTACTATGAATTATTTTAATTAGATTTCAGAGATATCCCCGTTTAGCCTCCTCTATTCAGTAACGAAGCTCTGTTGATCCCTTTGTGAATTCTTTTTTTTTTTCTTTTTTTTTCTTTTATGGCTCCATTCCCATCCCAGACGCTCTAGTTCAGACATTCATCATTTCTCATCTCGATTACTACAACAATTTGCTAAAGCCTTACTGCACCCCAATCCTGTTTTGTCCTAGCAGTGTATTATAATATGATGTTTCTTCACTTAAAATTTTTTAATGACTGCCTAATACAAATGGATAAAGTGCAGATCTTTAATGAAGATTTTAAGACCCTTAATATCAGGTGACTGACTACATTTCTCAACTCATCTCTCACCACTAGCCAAATGCTCCAGCCAAAACCCAACTAACTAGAGTCCCAGGAATAGCTCCCGTCAGCAAAGCTCCTTAGTTATGTACATGCCATTTCCCTACAAAAAATTCCCCGTCTAGCTCCCCACATACCACACTTGACCTTGGCCATTGAGTCCATTGACGGAGTAGTTAACTCCTACTTATCTTTCAGAACCCAGCATGGATCTCACCTCTTTGAATCCTCCCCAGGAATGTCCCAAGGCACCCCAATGTTATGGAAAATTATCTTCCTACGCCCATAGTCTTCGGCACATAATCCCATAATAGTAAACATAGTAATCATGTCTCACAACAGAACCCTTGAGTAGTATAAGCTTTTTGAGGATAGGATTTGTGTATTTATCCTTATCTTTCCTAGGAACTCATATTGTGCCTTCTGACTGATAAATTTTTTAACTGGATGAATGCAAATGTTGGAGTAATAATTTTGACAATTAAAAAATGCAACACTTTGGGGCGCCTGGGTGGCTCAGTTGGTTGAGCGACTGCCTTCAGCTCGGGTCATGATCCTGGAGTCCCGGGATCGAGTCCCACATCGGGCTCCCTGCTTGGCGGGGAGCCTGCTTCTCCCTCTGACCCTCCCCCCTCTCATGCTCTCTCTCTCTCTCATTCTCTCTCTCAAATAAATAAATAAAATCTTTAAAAAAAATGCAACACTTTTAGAGACTACTATGTGCCAAGTACTTTGGTAAATTATATTTGTTTTATCCTACCACAAGCTTTCCTACAGATCCATTCATTCATTCATTCATTCATTCTTCAAATAGTTACTGAGAACCTATCGTGTATTAGGCAAAATCTGGGGGTTCAGTAATGTATCCATCAGGATCTGGCAGGAAGTTGAAAGTAAATTCAAATTGGGTTATCTGGAGAGAATTTAATATACGTAGTAATTTACCAAAGTGTGAGCAAAGTGAAGGTACAAAATAAGGGGTAGTAGAATGTCCCTATCCCTACAACTCTGTAAATGATCCCCTTGTTAATAGATTCTGCTTGAATTATCCAGATTTGGGTGTACCATGTGTTCCTTATTGAGACTAACTGATGTAAGCATATATCCAGAATTCAATCACTTACCACCGTCTCCAAGACTAGCTCTCTCATCCAGGCCACTGTCTTCCCTCACTTCAGCCATGGCCACTCTCCCCTCTCCCTGCTTCTTGTTTTTAAAGATTTATTTATTTATTGAGAGGGGAGGAGAGGGGCAGAGAGAGAGAATCTCAAGCAGACTCCGTGCTGAGCGGGAAGCCCATCGTGGGGCTCAATCTTATGACCTTGAGTTCATGACCTTAGTGGAAACCAAGAGCTGGAGGCTTAACTGATTGAACCACCCAGGCACCCCTATCATCTCCCTGTTTCTTTCCTTCTCCACTCAGTTACCCACAGAGTCACAGAGAGGCGTGTTTCAAATGCTGATGAGATCATGCCATTTTTTCTGATTAAAACTCCCTAAGGGATCACCATCCCTTTTGGAGCAAATTTCAAACGACTCCAGCGACCTGACAAGGCTGCGCCCATGCCTTTCTCTCTTCTTTGTCTCTGTCACTCTCTATCCTAGCCTTCCTGATGTTGGTGTGAAAATGCTGAGCCCCCTGCAGCTCCCAGGCTTTTCACAGAAGGATTATCCCAGTTTTTCACACAACTCATTACCTCCACCCCTTGGGGTCTCTGCTCTGGTGTCACCTCGGACAAGTCTTCTCATATCACTCCCTGGAATAACTGCTCTGTCCATCCTTCTCTTTTTCCTTGACTTGTTGAGTTACTTATTTTATTTTATTATTTATTGTCAGTTGTGGCACTTAACTACTATCTTTATTATGTATTTATTTACTTGGTTTGTGTTGATTTCTAGTCTCTCTGATCAAAATACCATCTCCCAGAGAGTAGGGTCTGTACCAGAACTATTCACGGCTATAACCAAAGTTACAAAGCTCTTGGCACATAGTAGGCATCCTATTTGAAATACTGTTAGAGAAGGTATCGTTAATAAGGTATATAGGATGCCAAGTATGAGGCTTAACATAATAGGTATTCAATAAATGGTAACTTTTATTATGTACGAAACTAAAGATAAAAGCAAAATAACATCCTAGAACATGCTCTTTTTTAGTTCTTCCTTATATATAAGAATAAGACCTAATATAACTCTCAAATTCTTATTTTGAAACCCATACCTAAGATTTAAAATAAATTTTACCAACTGTAAGTGAAAATCAACAGTATTTTTATTGATGTATCTGTGTGTGTATGTACACACACACACATATTCTCACAGCATTTGTAATTTAGTAGATACTCAATAAATTACAATCATTTCCCTAGATGAATTTAGGGAATTATTAGCATTATGACAGTAAATATAAATATTATCAGTGCAAATTTTATGAGTTAATGAAAAAGCTAAGTGCTACTATTAACTGAATATTTACTACATTTTTATTCCTAGGAATAATGAGATATTAACCATTTTGAAATGCTAATAATACTAGTTCTACTTTTTGTTATTTTTTTGCTAAAACACAAGGAATAGTGGCTTGGCATTCTTATTTAATTCTAATTTATTTAAATCTAATTTAATTAATGATAAGTTTTAAGGTTTAAACAACATATCTGAATATTTTAACAGGCTCCATTTGCCAAATTTGGGATGATTTGACCTGCTTGTAATAAATATGGTATCTTATTTATTGAAACAAAATATATGTGTTGTGTTTAAAGACTATACTATAGTTGGGCTTATACCTACTAGCAATTAACAGTAAATAATAAAATACCCAATCAGGGGGGTGCCTGGGTGGCTCAGTCAGTTGAGTGTCTGCCTTCGGCTCAGGTCATGATCTCAGGGTCCTAGGATCCAGCCCCATGTTGGGTTCCCTGCTCAGTTGGAAGCCTGTTTCTCCCTCTCCCTCTGCCCCCCCCACTTGTCCTCCCTCTCTCTCTCATAAATAAATTAAATCTTTAAAAAACATTTTTAAAAACCTAACCATAAATTAAATAGGTTAATATTTTTAAGATTGTACAACCTATAAGAAATGTTTTCTCTCATGTGTTCCAGTTAAATATGATCATTCATTCATTCATAACCATAAGCACATCAAGTGATAAATCTACCCCTTTTAAAAAAGCATTTTCTTCTCAAAAATTTCGAAATGTAAAAAATGATCTTTTCTTTTTTCCAGACAATTTAAACAAGGCAATAAATTAAAAAATCAATATAAGTCAATTTGCAGCATATGTCCTAGGAAGAGTTAGGTAGGAATATAAATCAAATAAATATAAGTCAATTAAATTCAATATTATTAAAAGGGTACTACAAATATAACTGTTATACTCATCTGCTAAGGAACTCTCTAAGTGCATGGATATTTTTATAGCCAATAAAAATCCATTTTACCAAATAGAAAAGGGAACCCTTCTATCGCCATGTACACTTTCACAATCCCATGCCTACATTTTTGTCAATGGTCATTTAATTTTACGCTACTATTGTTGAAAAATTATGTGTAGTACACTGCAGAATCTCCCGTCTGCCTTTAGAAATGCTCCAGAATATCTTTCAAATATTGATAAATTATTCATTTCCTCAAGTTGTGCACCGGAGCTTTGCAGTCCGTAAGTCGTCTGTAATAAATTATGCAAGGTGCACCTTATAGACATGGGGTCTGTAGAGAGACCCTGCATGTGCTACATTCCTCATACAGAAGAGGTGGTTTCATTCACTTGCATGTTTTGACATCCTTCCAGGTGATTACAAACCTTTACACAATCTAGAAATTTACTTTGCATCCAAATCGCTGCAATTTTGTTATGCCAAAAACTGTCCTCCAGCAGCATTTAATCTTCCCTTTGGAAAAGGCCAGTATATAAAAGTCATTTTGCTTTGCACCATTTTCTGATTAGGCCCCAGGTCCACCATTTATTTATCCATTTGATAGCAGAGGTTTACCCTTAGCTCTTCGGTTTTTGTTTGTTCGTTTGTTTGTTTTTCATGTAAATTGAAATTCTCTTTCGCATATGACATTAGGGGTTGTTTTTAGATTTAATTTGACTATAACCATATCATGATTCTCCTGGAATATTTCAAAGAAATTCAATATTCTTCTGGAATATTCCATCTGAGGACCACCCTACCTCCTTTTCTGTCCCCAAAGCCGGGAACGTTTTTCCAGTTAGAGACTCCTTGATCTGTCCTGGCTGACTTTCAACAGTGAAAATATATACATAATTGCAATGGGACTTCAACTATCAACTATCAAATTTAAGTCTATCAAGAGCTGTCTTCTGGCAACATTTCATTGCACTGTAGATACTCAGTGATTTCAGGAAAGCAACTGGTTTCTAGCATAGTGTGAGAAACACCAGGATATGATGGTGGGAACACCGGGCTCCTCAATTTGGCACCCGAGTAAAGCATAAACTCACAAACCTGCTATAAAGCAAAACCTGACCTTCACTTTATATCCATGTTTAATTCCTGCATTTGAGTCAATGTGAGATGTACCTTTCATTCTTCTGGATTCCAAGGAGGAAAATCAGTGTCAATATTTCCTGCAGCACATCATTCATTTAACCTATGTCCCAGAAATTCTGATCCTCAGGATGTGCCAAAACAAGAGTATATATGTTGACATGTAAAAAAATATTTGTAAGGGTACTATTAGTAACAGCCAAAAATAAGAAAAAAATCCAATGTCTTTCATTAGTAAAATGAATAAATAAACTGTGGTATGTTCATGCAATGGAATATTATCCAGCAGTGAGAATTAACACAATAATATGGATTACTCACAATTATATTAAGCAAAAGAAACCAGACACAAGATATATATACTATACAACTCATTTATATATGAAGCTCAGACACAAATATACAGTATCAGAAAGCAGATCAAGATTATCCTGTGAAGGGAACAGTGACTGGGAAGAAGCAGGACTCTTCTGGAATTCTAGTAAATTCCATTTCTTCATCTGGGTGCAGGTCACACAACTTGTTCATATATGAAAATTCATGGCGCTGTGCCCTTATGATTTGTCCACTTTTCTGTATGTATGTCACACTTCAATAACAGGTAGTAAAAACAAAACCTCAAAAAAGATCCAAATGCAAGCAAAACATATCAAGTAAAAGAATGAATGTTTCCCCAAGTTATCAGCTCATTGGCAATGCAGGAACTAAAACTCCATGAATTCTTAAAAAAATAGCATGTCTACCTTTTACGTCACCGGTTTAAAACTGCCGGTAAAGATTGATTACATCTGAGGTTCCACGCATTTTTTTCAAAACAGATTAAAGTTCTGATTTAGTCGTGTCAGTTCCTACGGCACTTTGTCAGTGGGCTTGGGACACGGAATAATTGTGCAGACTGTCATCTCGAGATGGACCAAGATCGTTTGGAAGAAACTTCGCCGACCCAACTTCTACATGCTGCTGCTGGCTGTTGCGCCCTCATAACTCAAGCCAGAAAAAAAGAATCAAAGAGACTAGAATTCCACCCTACGCTTCCTTCACTAAAGGTCACTCTTCGATGTTGATGAGATCTGTACGGTGATGAGACGCACCACCACGGAGGGATTTCCCATTCCTGTGATCTTCGCAGACCGCATCCCTTGTTTCCAGTGATGTTATCACCCTGGACTCCGTCAGCGTTATTCATACCAATCAGTAGCTGAGAAAATTGCACGGCCACCAAAATGCAGAGTCATTGTTCCGACGGGTCTGCTGGGTGGCTTTTTGATCCGCCCCCCCCCCGAATGGTTTTGAAGTAGCAGACTCAGTGATGATTCTCCTTCTGATTGAATTAGCGCCCCATAGAAGTCTGATTCTTTCATCTTCCCTCCACTGTCTACCTTCCACTCACATGAGGATTTCAATTTAAAGGTGATCAAGAAAGCAACATCTAGTTTCAAGGAATAATTGTCTCTTTTGATGTGATCTGTTTTACATAAAAATGAATAAAGATGCACATTTATGGAGAAGCACTTGCCATTTGAAAGCGTTTTACAATCAGCAAGCACTTTTGCTCTGAGCTTCTATGGAAGGAAAATTAGTCTTCCTCCACCACCACCTCCTTCATCTCCCTACCCCCACTTTTTCTTTTTTTTTTTTGTAGAAAAGACTAAATCCAAATGACCTAGACAAAACTTGAATAGCAAGTTGCTCATAGGGCTGTCTAGGACAAGGGGCCAGTTTTATCGAGCTATTTGAGTTGAGGGGGTTTTTGTCTTATGGTATACTTAAAAAGACAACATAATACAGCACCGTGTGGTAATATGTATGACTGCATCTTTATCTATCCCTCTCTCCTTATGATTTGTTTGGCATAGTAAGTCTGTTTGCATCAACCCATAACACTTTCACTCCAATTATTGGGGCAGACACAAAATTTCATACGTAACTTAGTACATCTTTGTCCATCAAGCTGTGCATGCTGAATGTTACCAAAAGACAAGACATTTATCTTTTCAACTTTTTTGCCATTTCCCCATACCAAGGAGATGGGGAGCAGGAAAAAGCTTGGTGTATCAAATAGAGAAATGCATTACACACTTAAAGGGCTCTACTTTAAATATCATACTTTATCAAATGGAAAATCTACACAGTACAAATAGAAGAAGATACATTTTGAAAGTTTATTAAATAGAACAAGGGGTGCCTGGGTGGCTCAGTCAGTTAAGGGTTAAGCATCTGGCTCTTGATTTCAGCTCAGGTCATGATCTCAGTGTTATGGGATCCAGCCCCATCTCACCTCCGTGCTCAGTGGGGAGTCTCTTCTCTCCCTTTCCCTCTACCCCACTCCCCATCTCTCTCATAAATAAATAAATAAATCTTTAAAAAAAAAAAAAGAACAAGCAATCCAGACCTTCTAATGCTGATATTTCTGCTCAATGCTTTCACCTTCTTTGTCTTTTTTACATGATGTTGGATTTGAGATCAACACACAGTGAGTTTTTATTATTTTTGAAGAGTAGAAAATAATGGTAGTCACTCCTAGTTAACCCCAAACTTGAAAATAGATATATAGCAATTGAAGACAACAACAACAAACTCCTCTAACTTTCATTGGCACCTTTTCTACTGGGGTGGCAGCTGATGTTGAAAATGACATAAAAGGTGAAAACCCCCATCACACTCCCTGTCTATGCAGGCAGCTTTGCCTTCTGTTTCAGGTCTGTCTTTCAGTCCTTGAAAGTTACAACATAAAGACTTGAAAACTAAACCTGAAAAAAAGAAAATCAAGATGTGTAGAAATAAAAATGAATGACTTTTACGCCCATAAACCGAAAATATTGGCATCCTTTAAATATTGGAAGTTGTCTACTAATTTAAATCATCTTCTAATTGGATATTTTTTTTCTTGATTTGGGAAAGATAGCTGCCACATATTGGAATTATATTCCTTGGAACACTAGACTCAACACGTGCTTCTCAGTCAATGGTTTCTGTATTCAAATGAGTTTGGAAGACGAAGTCTATATAGTTGCCTCAGGTATTATGGGCACAATTGCATAATAAAGACCAAGACATCATGCTCTAAAAGAGCCTGTTTAACTTTTTTTAACCCAGCCTCTTTCCGATATGTCCAATTACAAAACCTAATTCTTGAGAAACACTTATATAAGAAGCGGTATTCTTCAGAATACACTTTGGAAACTCTGGTGTAAAACATGGTGAGTCAAATGAGTATTAAATTGTAACAAAAATAGACCTAATTTAATCCTATTTTATATTTCTTTGAGTCAGTCATCTAACAATCCTGAATATAAAAATGATACAAATCCAGGGGCGCCTGGGTGGCTTAGTTGGCTAAGCATCTGACGCTTGGTTTTGGCTCAGGTCATGCTCTCAGGGTTGTGGGATTGAGCCCCACGTGGGGCTCTGTGCTGGGCATGGAGCCTGCTTGGGAGTCTCTCTCTCCCTCTCCCTCTGACCCTCCTACTCCTGCTCTCTCTCTTTAAAAAAAAAAAATACAAATCCTTTGAAAATAACAATCATGTCTTAAATCCCTACTGCCTGCCACAGGATTTGATATCTAATAGATTTTTAAATAAATGATTTGGGTGAATATTTATATAATTACTATGATAGACCCTGAACTTCTCACTGCCTAGAATACTCTGCTCCCCACCTCTCTCGGCCTATCTGAATATTAGTCAGAATTCAAATGTTGTACTAAGAATCATTTCTTTAGTGAAGCCTTTTGCACCCCCAGTTTGGAGTAAATCTCACTCGCTGAGCCTCCACAGGACTCTGGGCTATCCTCCATTCTGTACGTACCATATTCTGTTACCATGGCCCATTTACCTCTTTGTCTCCACCATCAGAAGTATAAGTTCTTCACAGACTGATTGATGGTACGCCCTTTATCTTCCATGGGGTGCCCTCGTGACCACCTTCCATTTCTTTTGGCCCCACTCTAAGCCCAAGAAGCTCACCTTCACAGACTGAATACTGGCTCCTTGGGCTTGGGCTTAGCCCATGGGAAGCACAAACAGGAAGTAAGAGAGAGAGAAGTTGTAGCCAGTGTAGTTTTGCTTTATTGTCACTGTACTTTGGGCCTTGGTTCTGGTAACTACAGTTCCTACAGGGCAGCCTGTTCTCCACAGAGCTATTTTCAAGGAGCTCTGGTACCTGTTACCTCCCCTTGCTCCTCTAAACCTTGGGTGGTAATGCTTTTCCTTGTTACCAGTCACAGTGCCCTCAACATCCTCTCTTAAATCTGCTCACCAATATAAATAGTCCTTTAAGTCTCTGTGGTTGAACGATCCAAGTGGGGTTCTATTTCTTGATGCAGACCTGTCTCATACACATGTCTTATTCATTGGAACACAGTTTCTAGAACAATACCTAGCATATAATACATGTGCTTCCAAACAATAGAAAAAAACCTTATGCTGAATTAAATGAGAATGAATTATTTTACTGTTGTTATTAAATAAATTAAACCAAGTAACAAAAATTAAAGTGCCAAATAACAAAGGTCAAAACTCTGGGGGCATTTGAAATACACACACACACACACACACACACACAGAGTATACATTATTCATGATTCTTTGTGTTTAGACATGAGATGTATTATAAATGATAGTTTTATTAAGCCTCCTGAAGCTGGTTAAACAATCACCATCACTGCTTTTATCTCCAAATTGTGCCGGGGATCAACATGTAAACTAATCAATACTTAAAACGGGAAAGAGGTTATAGTCATGAGCTAGAACCTAAAACAAGTTCCTTAAAGTTTCCTAGATTCATTGAGCACCTAGGAGAAATTAGTCTAGCAGATTTTAGCAAATTTAATATTGTCTTAGCATAGAGATGATTTACTCTAGTGATCCTCAACACTATGACTTCAATACCCCTTTTTATAATAGATGTCTCACAATTCTTTCTTTACTAAATAGAATTTATATATGATATAATGTACCCACATGCCAATTCCAAAGATCTATATAATAAGCTGACTATAACATTAAAGTTACATAAAGAAAAATAATGTTTAATAAAATATATTTCAACATATAAATGTTAGAGAATTACACCACCATAGAGGACATACAGAGTTCTTGGATCTTTATGTAGAATCATATGCAAGACTCATGCAGGTGTGCTGTAATAGAACTCAAATACAGAAGTGGCATTGCCTTTGGTAATATGATTTTCTTATATGGGAAACAGGTCATCTTGTTAACAGCATTAGCTTTATTACTTTCCCTTTGTGTGCCTTGTCCTTCAAAACAGGAATTTGAAATGTTCACCTTAGTAGACTTAGTACCTGGTAAGAACCCACTGTTTCATTTTATCTGTTGCTGTCTAACAAATTACCCCCAATGGGTGAAAAGGAGTGGAAGATATGGGCTTCCAGTGATGGAATGGATAAGTCCTAGGAATAAAAGTCACAGCATAAGGAATATACTCAATGATACTGTAATAGTGATATATGGGGACAGATGGTAGCTCCCCTTGTGGTGAGCACAGCATAATGTATAAACTAGTCAAATCACTATGTTGTACACTTGAAACTAATGTAACATTGTGTGTCAACTATACTCAAATTAAAAAAAATAATAACCAAAAGATAAAAGTGAAAATAAAAAAAGAATTACTCCCAAATCTAGTGGCTTAAAACAACAATCTTGACTTACAGAATGAGGGCTCATACAATCCTCTCCACAAAAAGCAATGCTAAACTGGACAAAATTACCAAAAACAACTATACCGGTCCTTAGGAAATTAACCAGAGATATACAACAAATTGAGAAGTATTTATTCAAGAAAAACGACTAAATCTCAGGTAAAACTAGTGAGTATCTCTAAGACCAATTTTGTCTTTTCCCTCGGTTGGGTCAACATGTTAGATCTACTGGGGTGAGACAAGCCCTGGAAACCAGGAGCTTTGCTGCTAAAGGAGGCCAACTGGATTTGGAGCAGAATGTGGATAGATCCAGTGCCCCTGGGCATTGTCAGAGTAATGATCTTGATGGCAGATGAATGAGGAATGTTTGTGTCATGGCAGGGGTGAGGTTGAGACCTGGCTGGGGAAACTGTCAGATTGACAGGATTACCTAAGAATTTAACAGTGAAAGCTGGATAATAAAACAGCAAAAGGCCTTGATAAGCTTCCACATATTCCTGGTGGTCTGGAAGCCTGCACACATGCATAAGCGTGCATACACACTAAGGAGAGATGGGAGAGGATCCTAGACAACCACATGAATCAAGTAGAGAGAAGGAAATAATGAAGACTAAAGTGAAAAGAAATATATGGGAAGGAGAACAATTGAGATAATCAATGAAACCAAAAGTTATTTTTTTTTAAAGATGAGCAAAATTAACAAACATTCAGCTTGACAGGCCAGGCACAAAGGAAGAAGACTCAAATGAACAAAATCAGGAATGAAAGAGAAGAAATCTGGACTAACATTACAGAAATTAAAAGCTTTATAATATAATACTATGAAAAACTGTGTTGTCAACAAATGTATTATTTAGGTGAAATGAATAAATTCCTGGAAAGATAAAAATTAATAAAACTGACTCAAGAGGAAATAGATAATCTGAATAAACTGACAAGGGGTAAAAAAAAAATAAATTAGAATGGAAAACCTACCCACAAGAAAAGCCCAGGCCTGGATGACTTCATTGGTGAATTCTACCAATTTAAAGAACAATATTGATATTTCAGAAACCCTTTCAGAAAAGTGGAATATGTTAGATCACATCCCAACTCATTCTATGTGGCAAGTGTTACCCCTGATACTAAAACCAGATAGAGACACACAAAAAGTGAAGATTAAAGAATAATCCATCGTGAATACAGATGTAAAAACTCATCTACAAAATTTTAGCTAATGGAACATATAGGAAGCAATATATATAAAGCACTATAATCTATGGGCAGGTGGAATTTATCCCAGGAATTCCAGGCTGATTTAACATGCAAAAATTAAATTAGTGTAAGTTACAAACTCATTGATAAAGAACAGATATCACACAATCATCTCAACAGACAAAGATAAATTCTTTGACAGATTCCAACACCAGTTCCTGGAAAAACAACCACAACCACAACCTCAACAACAACACCCAAATCTAAAAATCTAGCGATATAAAGAAACTTCTTCAATCTCTTAAAAAAAGGAATGTATGAGAAACCTACAGCTAACATTATTAGAGTTTTCTAGAGAAACAGAACCAACAGGATACACACACACACACACACACACACACACACACACACACACAGATTCAGATTTATTTTAAGCAATTGGCTGATATAATTGGCAAGTGAAAATCTGTAGGGCAGGTCAGGAGGCTGGAAACTCAGGCAAGATTTCTGTTAGAGTTTGAGGAAGAGTTCATTCTTTGGGCCACCTCAGTTTTGGCTCCTCAGGATTACATGAGTGTTGCTCCAATATTCCCTGCTACAGCATGGATGGACCTAAAAACATTCTTTGAAGTAAAATAACCCATAGGCAAAAGACTATACGTTGTATGATTTCATTAATATGAAATGTACAGAAAATGTAAATCTGTAAAGACAGAAAATAGATTATTGGCTGCCTTTGGCTGAAAATTGCATGAGCAATATTTATGAGGTGATGGAAACGGGCTAAAATAGGATTGTGGCAATGGCATCACAACTCCCAATTGTGTTGAATTGTATACTTTAAATGGATGAATATGGCATAGAAATTATACCCCAATAAAGCTATTTTTAGGGGGGTTTTAAGAAAAAACATTTTATTTACTCATCACATAGTGAGTGGTAATTCCTTGGGGTCCGTCTCTCAGGCAGTTGTACCCAGATGTCTGCTGGGGCTGCAGGACTCTGAAGACCCAATGGAACCAAGTGACCAAGATGGAATCCTAACCCAGCTGGTAATGGATGCCAGTTGTTCACTTGGAGCTGTGACCCTGAGCATCTCCATATGGCTTGCGCTTCTCAAAGCATAGCAGCCAGGTTCTGAGGGGGGAGTATCTCAAGGGGCCCAAGCAGAAGCCATCAGACAAGTTCTAACCTAGCCTCTGAAGTCACACAGCATCACTTCTACATACTCTACTGATTACAAAAGAATCCCTACAGGTACCTCAGATCCCAGGGGAGAAAGAATTTGTGACCCTCTCTAACCTTCCACCTAGTCAGTTAGTCACTCTTGAGCAAATTGGCAGCCTTTACTGAAAGAATAGTTAAACCCCAATTTAAAAAACAAACAAGCATATTTGAAGCACAAGCAGAGCAACTCCCTCAAAATTCCTGCTCAGAGGGTCTCTCAGAGAACCCTTCTGATCATGGTCAGAGTAGTCAACAGTGGTAACTACCTACTTACATATTCATTTCTTTTCTTCAAACTGCGACACTCTTCGTTCTTTAAATGCTCCTATCAAGCTTCCATACCCACGATGAACTGTTTAGGGGATCAATATAAGATAAGGAGAAACTAAAGTAAGAGGGGAAACCATCTAGGTTGCCTCCTCAAAACTGGTGGTGGAAAAGCTGCAATTAAACATGTGTTTCCCCGAGAAGAATGCCCTGAAGTTTAAGCAATGCACACATTTCATAATGGAAATTTTCCCTTTGAGAACTGAAGGTGTGGTACTGAAGGGTGTGGTCAGTCATTGTGGGAATAAGTCTGAGTCTCCAAAGTATTGAGCTTCAAAGTTATAGGGATGCCACTGGTTCACACCCCTCTCTCCACCTGATCATAAAACAGTCCCTCAGATGACAGAAAGAACTAGAACAATGATTATGTGCTTCCTAAATACCGTTTTCAACCTTAACTAATGTTTTACAGTCTTGGTCAAGATTGAAAGTTACTCTTGCCCTTAATGCAGTTCGTTCCCAATAACCAGGTAGTGTCTCCTTACAGGTTAATGTTGAATCAGTGTCCTAGGAATGGAGAAGGAGAGAGAGGAGTCATTTGGAGATGAAGAGTGGGTGCCCCCATAAAGATAGGTTCACAGTAACACAATTTGCATTAGAAAGGAATGGAGAGGGGCGCCTGGGTGGATCAGTCTGTTAGGTGTTTGCCTTCAGGCTCCGGTGATGATCCCAACGTCCTGGGATCGAGCCCTGCATTGTGCTCCCTGCTCCACAGGCAGCCTGCTTCTCCCTCTCCTGCTCCCCCTGCTTGTGCTCTCTCTTTCTCTCTCTCTGCCAAATAAATAAATAAAATCTTAAAAAAAAAAAAGAATGGATAGCCAATGACTATTTGATGTTCCTATGTACCAGACACTTTGTCATTTCCTCCCTGTGTTGTGCTCTTCATTGTTTACAACATCTCCTTAAGGTCTTTCTATTCCCATTTTACAGATGAATTAGTAGAGTCCTAAGCAGACCAAGTTGTGAAATGCCCCATATGACACAGAGAGAAGAGCTGAGATCTGAATCCAGTGTATTGAATTTTAGAATTAAACTCTGAGATGGAAAGTTATGTTGCTACTCTTAGACAAACTGAGAATCCCCAAACCTCCCTGCACTATTTTCTCATCTCGACCATCCATTGGCTCATCCCTTTCCTTCATCCTTGGAACAATTCTTGATAGGAGGTCATGATAAAAGTGAGTACAACTAGACTCCAGAGGTAAGAAGTAGAGAGGAATCCCTAAAATCCCTAAGAGAAGCTTCCTTGAGTTATATAAAGCAGCTGTAACTCAGAAAAATTCAAGCTCTAAATATGTTTAATAATAAAGGCCATCTACAGAATTTTTCTAAGATTGCTGAGATTAGAGTGGTCATCCTCTTCATCTCTGATTACTTTTATACTGGAATCTGTGCTACAAAACCTTCTATAAAAACAGTCTCTTTGGTATCGTTAACTATATAACTGAATAAGGAAATATATCTCACAGTTAAAAAACCATATAGCCTGTATACTTCGCAGACTAGCTTTAAGCTCAGTATGGCAGTCAAAGAACTTGTCTCTCCATGACCTTATGTACCCATATAATATTTATGAAATCAGAATGAATATAATTATAATATAAAACTTCAACCACATGAAGCCAAATGCTTGATCTCTGAAAGAGATACGGACAGGATTGCATTTTAAGAGAGGCTTATTTTCTTAGGACACCTAGGCTTCAAGCAAGGGTGTGTAGGGTGGGCTTTTCCCTGGGATAACAAAGATGAAACAGCTCCTGCTTTTTTTACCTGGCCCTTTACAGGTGTGTCATACCATAGTCCTCACTGCTCTGCGGCATTCTTTAAAGGTATCATCATCCCAGTAAAGGAAGCAGTATTTTGCTCATTCCCAAGCCTATATACTGCTGAAGATTTACTGCCAACTTGATTTATGAACTTCCTTTGCTCCATTCTGATATCAGTAGAATGCATGACCCTATTTTCTTTCCATTCAAATTTCTCTTGAACATAGAAATAAACTGTGTGAGATAAAAATGTATATAATATTCTCTTTGAATTGAAAGGTAGGTTACCAGAGATGGGGAGAGAGGATCACCACATGAAAAACTGCAGTTCTTTTTTTTTAAATTTTTTTATTGTTATGTTAATCACCATACAGTACATCATTAGTTCTTGATATAGTGTTCCATGATTCATTGTTTGTGCATAACACCCAGTGCTCCACGCAAAACATGCCCTCCTTAATACCCATCACCAGGCTAACCCATCCCCCAACCCCCCTCCCCTCTAGAACCCCCAGTTTGTTTTTCAGAGTCCATCATCTCTCATGGTTCCTCTCCCCCTCCGACTTACTCCCCTTCATTCTTCCCCTCCTGCTATCTTCTTTTTCTTTTTTCTTGACATATCTTGCATTATTTGTTTCAGAGGTACAGATCTGTGATTCAACTGTCTTGCACAATTCACAGTGCTCACCATAGCACATACCCTCCCCAATGTCTATCACCCAGCCACCCCATCCCTCCCACCCCCCACCACTCAGCAACACTCAGTTTGTTTCCTGAGATTAAGAATTCCTCATATCAGTGAGGTTATATGATACATGTCTTTCTCTGATTGACTTATTTCACTCAGCATAACACCCTCCAGTTCCATCCACGTCATTGCAAATGGCAAGATCTCATTCCTTTTGATGGCTGCATAATATTCCATTGTGTATATATACTACCTCTTCTTTATCCATTCATCTCTTGATGGACATCTTGGCTCTTTCCACAGTTTGGCTATTGTGGACACTGCTGCTATAAACATTGGGGTGCATGTACCCCTTCAAATCCCTACATGTGTCTCTTTGTGGTAAATACCCAGTAGTGCAATTGCTGGATCGTATGGTAGCTCTATTTTCAACTTTTTGAGGAACCTCCAGACTGTTTTCCAGAGTGGTTGCACCAGCTTGCATTCCCACCAACAGTGTAGGAGGGTTCCCCTTTCTCCGCATCCCCGCCAACATCTGTCGTTTCCTGACTTGTTAATTTTAGCCATTCTGACTGGTGTGAGGTGGTATCTCATTGAGGTTTTGATTTGGATTTCCCTGATGCCGAGCAATGTTGAGCACTTTTTCATGTGTCTGTTGGCCATTTGGATGTCTTCTTTGGAAAAATGTCTGTTCATGTCTTCTGCCCATTTCTTGATTGGATTATTTGTTCTTTGGGTGTTGAGTTTGAGAAGTTTTTTATAGATTTTGGATACTAGCCCTTTCTCTGATATGTCATTTGCAAATATTTTCTCCCATTCTGTCGGTTGTCTTCTGGTTTTGTGGACTGTTTCTTTTGCTGTGCAAAAGCTTTTTATCTTGATGAAATCCCAATAGTTCATTTTTGCTCTGGCTTCCCTTGCCTTTGGCGATGTTTCTAGGAAGAAGTTGCTGTGGCTGAGGTCGAAGAGGTTGCTGCCTGTGTTCTCCTTTAGGATTTTGATGGACCCCTGCCTCACGTTTAGGTCTTTTAACCATTTGGAGTCTATTTTTGTGTGTGGTGTAAGGAAATGGTCCAGTTTCATTCTTCTGCATGTGGCTGTCCAATTTTCCCAACCCCATTTGTTGAAGAGATTGTCTTTTTTCCATTGGACATTCTTTCCTGCTTTGTCAAAGATGAGTTGACCATAGAGTTGAGGGTCCATTTCTGGGCTCTCGATTCTGTTCCATTGATCTATGTGTCTGTTTTCCTGCCAGTACCTTACTGTCTGGATGATGACAGCTTTGTAATAGAGCTGGAAGTCCGGAATTGTGAGGCTGCCAGCTTTGCTTTTCTTTTTCAATATTCCTCTGGCTATTCGGGGTCTCTTCAGGTTCCATACAAATTTTAGGATTATTTGTTCCATTTCTTTGAAAAAGGTGGATGGTATTTTGATGGGGATTGCATTGAATGTGTAGATTGCTCTAGGTAGCACTGACATCTTCACAATGTTTGTTCTTCCAATCCATGAGCATGGAACGTTTTTCCATTTCTTTGTGTCTTCTTCAATTTCTTTCATGAGTATTTTATAGTTTTCTGAGTACAGATCCTTTGCCTCTTTGGTTAAATTTATTCCTAGGTATCTTATGGTTTTGGGTGCAATTGTAAATAGGATCGACTCCTTGATTTGTCTCTCTTCTGTCTTGTTGTTGGTGTATAGGAATGCCACTGATTTCTGTGCATTGATTTTATATCCTGCTACTTTACTGAATTCCTGTATGAGTTCTAGCAGTTTTGGGGTGGAGTCTTTTGGGTTTTCCACATACAGTATCATATCATCTGCA
>NW_027397098.1:8344604-8349449 GCF_003265705.2 Callorhinus ursinus
TTGTTCTTTGGGTGTTGAGTTTGAGAAGTTCTTTATAGATTTTGGATACTAGCCCTTTCTCTGATATGTCATTTGCAAATATTTTCTCCCATTCTGTCGGTTGTCTTCTGGTTTTGTGGACTGTTTCTTTTGCTGTGCAAAAGCTTTTTATCTTGATGAAATCCCAATAGTTCATTTTTGCTCTGGCTTCCCTTGCCTTTGGCGATGTTTCTAGGAAGAAGTTGCTGTGGCTGAGGTCGAAGAGGTTGCTGCCTGTGTTCTCCTTTAGGATTTTGATGGACCCCTGCCTCACGTTTAGGTCTTTTAACCATTTGGAGTCTATTTTTGTGTGTGGTGTAAGGAAATGGTCCAGTTTCATTCTTCTGCATGTGGCTGTCCAATTTTCCCAACACCATTTGTTGAAGAGACTGTCTTTTTGCCATTGGACATTCTTTCCTGCTTTGTCAAAAATAAGTTGACCATAGAGTTGAGGGTCCATTTCTGGGCTCTCGATTCTGTTCCATTGATCTATGTGTCTGTTTTCCTGCCAGTACCTTACTGTCTGGATGATGACAGCTTTGTAATAGAGCTGGAAGTCCGGAATTGTGAGGCTGCCAGCTTTGCTTTTCTTTTTCAATATTCCTCTGGCTATTCGGGGTCTCTTCAGGTTCCATACAAATTTTAGGATTATTTGTTCCATTTCTTTGAAAAAGGTGGATGGTATTTTGATGGGGATTGCATTGAATGTGTAGATTGCTCTAGGTAGCACTGACATCTTCACAATGTTTGTTCTTCCAATCCATGAGCATGGAACGTTTTTCCATTTCTTTGTGTCTTCTTCAATTTCTTTCATGAGTATTTTATAGTTTTCTGAGTACAGATCCTTTGCCTCTTTGGTTAAATTTATTCCTAGGTATCTTATGGTTTTGGGTGCAATTGTAAATAGGATCGACTCCTTGATTTGTCTCTCTTCTGTCTTGTTGTTGGTGTATAGGAATGCCACTGATTTCTGTGCATTGATTTTATATCCTGCCACTTTACTGAATTCCTGTAGGAGTTCTAGCAGTTTTGGGGTGGAGTCTTTTGGGTTTTCCACATAAAGTATCATATCATCTCCAAAGAGTGAGGGTTTGACTTCCTCTTTGCCGATTTGGATGCCTTTGATTTTTTTTTGTTGTCTGATTGCTGTGGCTAGGACGTCTAATACTATGTTGAATAGCAGGGGTGAGAGTGGACATCCCTGCCACGTTCCTGACCTTAGGGGAAAAGCTCTCAGCTTTTCCCCATTGAGAAGGATATTCGCTGTAGGTTTTTCATAGATGGCTTTTATGATATTGAGGTATGTACCCTCTATCCATATACTCTGAAGAGTTTTGATCAAGAAAGGATGCTGTACTTTGTCAAATGCTTTTTCTGCATCTATTGAGAGGATCATATGATTCTTGTTCTTTCCTTTGTTAATGTATTGTATCACGTTGATTGATTTGCAGATGTTGAACCAGCCTTGCAGCCCAGGGATAAATCCCACTTGGTCATGGTGAATAATCCTTTTAATGTACTGTTGGATCCTATTGGCTAGTATTTTGGTGAGAATTTTTGCATCCATGTTCATCAAGGATATTGGTCTGTAATTCTCCTTTTGGATGGGGTCTTTGTCTGGTTTTGGGATCAAGGTAATGGTGGCCTCATAAAATGAGTTTGGAAGTTTTCCTTCCATTTCTATTTTTTCGAACAGTTTCAAGAGAATAGGTATTAATTCCTCTTTAAATGTCTGATAGAATTCCCCTGGGAGGCCATCTGGCCCTGGGCTTTTGTTTCTTGGGAGATTTTTGATGACTGCTTCAATTTCTTTAGTGGTTATAGGTCTGTTCAGGTTTTCTATTTCTTCCTGGTTCAATTTTGGTTGTTGATACATCTCTAGGAATGCACGCATTTCTTCCAGGTTATCTAATTTGCTGGCATAGATATGTTCTTATAATTGTTTGTATTTCTTTGGTGTTGGTTGTGATCCCTCCTCTTTCATTCATGATTTTGTTGATTCGGGTCATTTCTCTTTTCTTTTGGATAAGTCTGGCCAGGGGTTTATCAATCTTGTGAATTCTTTCAAAGAACCAGCTCCTAGTTTCGTTGATCTGTTCTACTGTTCTTTTGGTTTCTATTTCATTGATTTCTGCTCTGATCTTTATGATTTCTCTTCTCCTGCTGGGTTTAGGCTTTATTTGCTGTTCTTTCTCCAGCTCCTTTAGGTGTAGGGTTAGGTTGTGTATTTGAGACCTTTCTTGTTTCTTGAGAAAGGCTTGTATTGCTATATACTTTCCTCTCAGGACTGCCTTTGCTGTATTCCAAAGATTTTGAACAGTTGTGTTTTCATTTTCATTGGTTTCCATGAATTTTTTTAATTCTTCTTTAATTTCCTGGTTGACGCATTCATTCTTTAGTAGGGTGCTCTTTAGCCTCCATGTATTTGAGTTCTTTCCGACTGTCCTCTTGTGATTGAGTTCTAGTTTCAAAGCATTGTGGTCTGAAAATATGCAGGGAATAATCCCAATCTTTTGGTACTGGTTGAGACCTGATTTGTGACCTAGGATGTGATCAATTCTGGAGAATGTTCCATGGGCACTAGAGAAGAATGTGTATTCTGTTGCTTTGGGATGGAATGTTCTGAATATGTCTGTAAAGTCCATTTGATCCAGTGTTTCATTTAAAGTCTTTATTTCCTTGTTGATCTTTTGCTTAGGTGATCTGTCCATTCAGTCAGGGGGGTGTTAAAGTCCCCCACTATTATTGTATTGTTGTCAATGTGTTTCTTCGCTTTTGTTATTAATTGCCTTATATAATTGGCTGCTCCCATGTTAGGGGCATAGATATTTACAATTGTTAGATCTTCTTGTTGGATAGACCCTTTAAGTAGGATATAGTGTCCTTCTTCATCTCTTATTACAGTCTTTGTTTTAAAATCTAATTTGTCTGATATAAGGATTGCCACCCCAGCTTTCTTTTGGTGTCCATTAGCATGGTAAATGGTTTTCCACCCCCTCACTTTCAATCTGGGGGTGTCTTTGGGTCTAAAATGAGTCTCTTGCAGACAGCATATCGATGGGTCTTGTTTTTTAATCCAATCTGATAGCCTGTGTCTTTTGATTGGGGCATTGAGCCTATTTACATTCAGGGTAACTATTGAAAGGTATGAATTTAGTGCCATTGTATTGCCTGTAAGGTGACTGTGACTGTATATTGTCTGTGTTCCTTTCTGATCTATGCTGCTTTTAGGCTCTCTTTTTGCTTAGAGGACCCCCTTCAATATTTCTTGTAGGGCTGGTTTCGTGTTTGCAAATTCCTTTAGTTTTTGTTTGTCCTGGAAGGTTTTTATCTCTCCTTCTATTTTCTATGATAGCCTAGCTGGATATAGTATTCTTGGCTGCATATTTTTCTCGTTTAGTGCTCTGAAGATATCATGCCAGTCCTTTCTGGCCTCCCAGGTCTCTGTGGATAGGTCTGTTGCCAGTCTAATGTTTCTACCATTGTAGGTTACATATCTCTTCTCCCGAGCTTCTTTCAGGATTTTCTCTTTGTCTCTGAGACTCGTAAGTTTTACTATTAGATGTCGGGGTGTTGACCTATTTTTATTAATTTTGAGAGCGGTTCTCTGTGCCTCCTGGATTTTGATGCCTGTTTCCTTCCCCACATTAGGGAAGTTCTCTGCTATTATTTGCTCCAATATACCTTCTGCCCCTCTCTCTCTTTCTTCTTCTTCTGGGATCCCAATTATTCTAATGTTGTTTTGTCCTATCGTATCACTTATCTCTCGAATTCTGCCCTCGTGATCCTGTAGTTGTTTATCTCTTTTTCTCAGCCTCTTTATTTTCCATCATTTGGTCTTCTATATTGCTGATTCTTTCTTCTGCGTCATTTATCCTAGCAGTTAGTGCCCCCATTTTTTATTGCACCTCATTAATAGCCTTTTTGATTTCGACTTGGTTAGATTTTAGTTCTTTTATTTCTCCAGAAAGGTTTCTCTAATAACTTCCACACTTTTTTCAAGCCCAGCTAGTATCTTTAAAGTCATGATTCTGAACTCTAGGTCCGACATCGTACTAATGTCCGTATTGAGTAGGTCCCTGGCAGACGGTACTACCTCTTGTTCTTTTTGCTGAGGTGATTTTTTTCATCTTGTCATTTGGTCCAGAGGAGAACAGATGAATGAGAGAACAGAATGCTAACAGGTTAACAACGTCTCCAGCCAATATACTGTATACAAATCAGAAAAGACCTGAAACCAGGGGACAAGAAAGGGAAAGAAGAGAAAAAAAAAAAAGGAAAAAGAAAAAGATAAAAACAAAGAAAAACAGAACAAAACAAAAAAAACAGAATATGATCAAATATGATCAGGCTAGTGCATAGATCAGTGCCACACACTAGATTTTGGGCATATTTTGGTCTGTTAGAAGAAAATGCCTGCTAAAATTTTAAAGGAAGAAAGACATATATGTACAAAATAAGGGTTGATACAATGAAGGGATGGCAGATGACTGTAAGGATGAAAATTATAAAAGATTTTATAAAAGGAATTGATAAGATAAGAAGTTGTTTCTAAAAAGAAAGAAGATTTAAAAAGAAAAAGAAAGTAGAAAAAAAAAGAAAAAAGGGAGAGAATGTGATCAGGCAGAAGAATAGAACAAAGCCATACACTAGTGATTTAGGGTATATTTTGATCTGTTAGAAGAAACTGTATCTCAACATTTTAAAGAGAGAACAACTTATATATATATGCCAAAAATAAGGGTAACTACTACGAAGGGATAAAAATATGACTCTAAAAATGAAAAATAAAAAATGTTTTTTTTAAAAAGGGATTGATAAGATGTT
>NW_027397098.1:8349549-8349827 GCF_003265705.2 Callorhinus ursinus
GAAAAAGAAAAATTTAAAAAATTAAATAAAAAAGAAAAATTAAAAAAAAGAAAAATTAAAAAAGAAAAAGTTAAAAAATTAACTTCGAAAAACTAATGAATTATGGTAAAAAAGCCATGAATTCTATGTGCAGTATTCCCCTAGCGCTGGAGTTCTCCTGTTCTCCTTGATCGGTAAACTTGGTCTTGGCTTGCTGGCTGTTCGTGCTGATCTTCTGGGGGAGGGGCCTGTTGCCGTGGTTCCCAAATGTCTTTGCCGGAGGCGGGATTGCCCCCCCC
>NW_027397098.1:8349927-8358004 GCF_003265705.2 Callorhinus ursinus
CCTCCCGGGGGAGGGAGGGGAGTCTCCCCGGCTCTGCCGCTTGTTGGGTCCCTGCTGGAGGAGCAGTGGCCCGACTGGGCCGCGGATCACAGTTTATGGCCACCCCGAGCTGAGAGCCCGCGCCTCGGCTCCGTCTCTGCAGCCGGCTTCCCCGCTCCGATCCCTGGGAGCTCTGCCGCACTCAGGCACCCCCGGTCTTTCTGTGACCCCGAGGGTCCTGAGACCACACTGTCCCGCGAGGGTTCCACCCCCCGCTTAGCCACTGGAGCGACGTCCCTCAGCGGAGCCGGCTTCTAAAAGGTCCGATTTTGTGCTCCGCGGCTCTAGCACTTGCCAGAAGCGGCCGACGGAGGCCCCCTCCCCCGCCGTCTATCCTCCCGAATATCGCCTCGGATTCACTTCTCCGCACGTCCTACCTTCCAGAAAGTGGTCACTTTTCTGTTCAGAGTGTTATTACTCTTCTTTTCTTCGATCTCCTGTTGAGTTCGTAGGTGTTCAGAATCGTTTGATCCCTATTCAGCTGAATTCCTGAGACCAGACGAATTCCAGGTCTCCTACTCCTCCGCCATCTTGCTCCGCCCCCTTAAAAACTGCAGTTCTAAGAGAGAAAGGAATTCTACCCTGACCTGTATCACTTGCTAGTTGTATTACCTTGGATAAGTCCTTGAACTTTGGGGGTCCTCGGGTTCCTAAGGGTAACACTAGAAGAATGCTTCCTGCCTGGCCATTTCTACATGTAGTTAATAATATATGTTAAAGTGCTTTGGAAAGAATAAAACATTATACAAAAATATAGTAAACCTTGGAGTAGTTTAGTAACCTTGTTAAAGACTATAGACAAAGTTGTCAAACGGGTTTCCTCTTAACTCCTTACTTTCCATCTTGCTGCATACAGAAAGGCAGAGACAGCCCTGAAAGATAGGCATCTTTGCTACCCTTTCTTGACCATCCCCCACATCTTATAAACACCTCCCCCCAACTCCATGGTTACCTGTATCCTCATACTTCAGCCCTGACTGCACAGCTATTCTATTTTAAAGATCACTGACATCGAAATAAAAACTCCCTGTAAACTGGAAACTGCAATTTGAGGTCTCTGAGACAGGGGTTCTCAAAGAGCTAACCGTTATTATAAAGCTGTATATTCTTTTATATGTTTAATTCATTCTTATCTATCAGCATTATATGGAACTGTTTTATATATTTTAAAAATTACTTAATTGATATCATACTCTCCAAATCATTCTAGAATTTTTTACTGCCTAAATTTTGTTTAACCCAGTTTATCTATATTGAGGTATGAACTCTAGTTTCATAATTTTAACTGATACACAATTGTATCATGATGCTAATTTTTAAAATCCACTTCCCTTCTACTTGGGATTTTAGTATTATAAACAATGCTGCGATAAACACCATTGGTTATGTCTCCTTTACACTAGAGTGAGAGATTCTCTGCTAAATTTCAGCATCAGAGTCAATTTGCAGGGTTAACTACACTAAATATTAATAAATTGTTCTGAAATGGGATGACACCATCTTCCACTTTCACCAGAACTGTCTGAGTGTCTCTGCTCCCCATGTCTACCCAAAACTTGGTGGTTTTATACCTTAACTTTATCTTTTCCCTTTACTGAAATATATGCTATGTACAACAGGATTCATAAAAACATACATGGAATTTTTTTTCATTTTTCAAATTTTTATTTAAATTCTGCTCAGTTAACATATAGTGTAATATTGTTTTCAGGAGTAGAATTGAGGGATTCATCACTTACATGTAACACCCAGTGTTCATCACAAGCGCCCTCCTTAATGCCCATCACCCAGGGACGCCTGGGTGGCTCAGTCGGTTAAGTGGCTGCCTTCAGCTCAGGTCATGATCCCAGGGTCCTGGGATGGATCGAGTCCCGCATCAGGCTCCCTGCTCAGCAGGAAGCCTGCTTCTCCCTCTCTCCCCCTCTGCTTGTGCTGTCTCTGTCAAATAAATAAAATCTTAAAAAAAAAAAATCCCCATCACCCATTTAGCTCATCCCCCACCCACCTCCCTTCAACCTTAGGAGTCTTTTATTGTTCTCTATTCTCTATCATTAGGAGTCTTTTATTGTTTGCTTCCCTCTCTCCTTTTTTTTTCCTTCCCTTATGTTCATCTGTTTTGTTTCTTAAATTCCACATATGATATTTGTCTTTCTCTGACTTATTTCACTTGGCATGAGACCCTCTAACTCCATCCACATTGTTGCAAATGGCAAGATTTCATTCTTTTTTGATGGTGGAGTAATAGTCCATTGTGTGTGTGTATGTATACATACATACACTTTAACAATTCATCAGTTGATGGACCTTTGGACTCTTTTCATAATTTGGCTATTGTTGATAATGCTGCTATAACATTGGGATTTGTGTTCCCTTCAAATTTGTATTTTTGTATCCTTTGGGTAAATATCTAGTAAGGCAATTTCTGGGTTGTTGTAGGGTAGTTCTATTTTTAACTTTTTGAGGAACCTCCGTACTGTTCTCCAGAGTGTCTGCACCAGTTTGTATTCCCACCAGCAGTGTAAAAGGGTTCCCTTTTCTCCACATCCTCATCAACATCTGTTGTTTCCTGTGTTGTTAATTTTAGCCATTCTGACAGGTGTGAGGTGGTATCTCATCATGGTTTTGATTTGTATTTCCCTGATGATGAGTGATGTTGAGCATCTTTTTATGTGCCTATTAGCCATCTGTATGTCTTCTTTGGAAAAATATCTATACATGTCTTCTGTCCATTTGTTTTATGGGTGTTGAGCTTGATAAGTCCTTTATAGATTTTGGATACTAGCCCTTTATCAGATATGTCATTTACAAATATCTTCTCCTGTTCCATAGCCTGCCTTTTAAATTTTGTTGATTGTTTCCTTCGCTGTGCAGAAGCTTTTTACTAGATTAAGTCCCAATGTTCATGTTTGCTTTTGTTTCCCTTGCTTCTGGTGACATGTGTAGTAAGAGTTGCTGTGGCTGTGGTCAAAGAGGTTTCTGTCTGTGTTCTCCTCTAAGATTTTGATGGTTTCCTGTCTCACATTTAGGTCTTTCATCCATTTTGAATTTATTTTTATGTATGGTGTAAGAAAGTGATCCAGTTTCATTCTTCTTCATGTTGCTGTCACATATATGCAATTTTAAATAATAATAATAATAACATTAAATAAACATTTATATGCCCACACACCAGTTAAGCAACTGAACTTCACATTTCTCTCTTTCCCACCCTGCTGCACTATTCTGCCATTTGACTTAATCAGTCTCTTACATTTTTTATAATTTCACCATATATATTTACAAACAAACAATACATTGTTTTATTAGGTTGTTTTTGAACTGCATATAAAGGTAGATAAGAGTTTGCATTATTTTATACATGGCTTCTTTTGCTCAACATTGTATTTTAAATTTATTCATGTTGTTGAATATAGCTTTAGGTTATTTCTTTTCACTGCTCTTTGATATTTCACTCGTAAATAGTATTGAACCACTGTACTCTTCATTGATATTGGCTTAGGTCTAGTTTTTTATATTCATGTTTTTTGCTCATTTTTTCTTGTAATTTGTCATTGTCATAATGATCCTGAGGAACTCTTTACATTGTGGAAGATAGCCTCTGAAGAGGACTACCACCAGTGCTATCCTTACCTATTTCAAATGCTGTTGCATGCATCAAGAGGTGGAGTTTGTTTTCCCTCTCCTAGAATCTATGCTGGCCTTGTGACTTATTTTGATCAGTAGCATGCAATGGAAATAATACTGTGCCAGTCCCAGGTCTAGGTTTTAAGAGGCCTGGCAGCTTCCACTTTCCATCTTGACTTCATTTCATTCTTAGTCTTGAAAGATAGTTTAGCTGGGTATAGAAATCTAAGCTTAAATTTATTTTCTTTCAAGACTTTGAGGATACTATTTCACTATCTTTTGGCTTCATTGTTACTATGAGAAGTCAGCTGTTCCTCTAACTACCAGTCCTCAATATAATAATCTCTTTCCTAGCCTCAGTCCTGGATGCAATTTCACTATGCTATGTCTAGGTGAGAATTTCTTGTATTTATTTCATTTTATGTGTTTGCCATGTATGAATTTATTTATGTAACTATTTATATGTGAATTTATATATGCATGCATGTATGTATTGGGATTTGCTTGACTTCTTTAAACTGTGACTCATTCCTCTCATCATTTATGGAAGATCCTTACCATTATCTAAGAAAAAAAAATCATCTTCCTTAGTGTCTCTCTGCTTTCCTTCTAGGACTCCAATTAAATATATTGTAGAACTTTTCTCCTTACCCTTCATGTCTCATAATCTCTCACTACTTTTTTTCTTTTTGTCTCTCCATGCTACATTTAATAACATCTTCTTAACATATCTTTGGCTATGTTTAATAGGGCATTAATCCCATCCATTGTTTTTAATTTCAGTTATTAAATTTTTATTTCTAGAAAATCGATTTGGTTGTTTTTCAAATATGCTGTCATTTTATAGTTAATTATTACCTACAGATATTTTCAGTGCTGTCAGAGTTTTTCTAGACATAATAAGAATAGTTGTTTTGCAATCTTTGTTTGATATTTCCAACAACTTGACATCTTTACAGATCCATTTAGGCTCTCTGTCTTGTTTTGTTTTCTTAACCTGATGATTCATTGCCATGGGTTCAAATGTCCTTGCATACTTATTTATTGATTGTGTGCTCTCATTGTCCTTGAAAAATTATTTGTGAAGTCATATGAAGCCTACAATGACAGTAAATGCCTTCCTCCATAGATGGCTTGCATTTCCTTTGGTCAGTCACCTAGGAACTTTACCAATCAAAGAAAAATTTATTTTATTATATATATATTATATATTTATTCATTAATTAATATTAACTTTATTATTATTAATTAATTCAATAATCAATTAATTAATATATTATATATGTATATTTAGAGAGAGCACAAATGGGGTTAGGGGTGGGCAGAGGGAGAGGGAGATAGAGAGACTCTTAAGCAGGCTCCAAGCTCAGCACAGAGCCCAGTACAGGGCTAAATCTCATGACCCTGAGATCATGACCTGAGCTGAAATCAAGAGTCAGTCACTTAACTGACTGAGCCACCAGGCACCCCAACTAATCAGGGAACAATTTAAACTAAATTTATAGTTGAATTTTTTTGGACTGCTCAGGTAATGCAAATTTGGTTTGAAAATGCACACGAGGATTAGGAGGCATTATTTTTTTTCTTTCCATTATGTTCAATGCAAAAATGACTTTCTTTGTGACCCGGAGATTAGAAGATTTATTTCTGACTCATCCTTTCTCTAAATTTGTAGCTATATGGGGGTTTCCAGGATTATGACAAGAATCTCCTATTAGTTCTGGGCTTTAACTTATTCATTCCATATGCATAAGGTCCATCTGAAATGAAGTCCATCTTTTCTGAAATTATCAAATGATTTAAGGGGTGAGGCAACTTGAGTGCTCAGTTTACATCTCTGGTTCCCCGGGATTTTGATCCAGTAATTTCTTGCTACATAGATTTTAAGATTTAAAAAATATTTTAATTACCATTTGAAATTATTTTCAGTGGGAAGATTGGTCAAAATAATTTAGTCTGCCATATTTTAGGAAACAGAAATCCATTCATCAATTTTTAAAATTTCATTTAATATACTTTTCATATCCATATATTCAATTTGATATCTTTTCAGATCTGTTTGGAAAAAGGTTAGGTCTCTTGTTTATTATGTTTTATTTTCAAACCTTTCTTTTATTTCCTTATTAAGCTAAAAAGACATTTTATATTCTATATGTTATCATTTGAATGTCTAAAATTATTGCAGATCTGATAGTTAAAATTGTTGTTCCTACTGACACAAAATCTTATTTTCATGTGTACTTAATAATTTTTTCAATAGGAGCTAATTTCCTTGGAATTTTATCAGAAGTAACTTGAGGTCTAGTTTAAAATATATTTCACTGGAGAGACTTGTGTTTACTTCTTCCAGGTCCTTTGGGATGCTTCCAACCCGACATGACTAATTGAATTTTCAGCTTGCTATTTTGTGGGTCATGCAAATAGTGTGAATTTCATCCACAGCTATGAGTATGGGCTTATAATTGGCAAATTTCAGGGGAGGATTATTTTCTACTCTTGTCTGGGCAGTGGTTAATCCACATAGCTCTTCCTTAATGGGTGCATTTTTCTTGCTTGCCCTGTGAGCTTGCCATACTTAACAGGTCCTTACTTAATGGAGGGGCCTCTGATTTCAATTCTCACCTTGTCTGGGACTCAAGCTTTCTCTCCTGTTCTCCCCTAAAACTCAGCCCAAAGCCCACCAGAAATTGGCACATCTTTCAAGCCAAACCCAACTCAACACTACTTTAACTTTGGAGAACTGTACTTTCTCTTTTTATTTATTAGTATCTGTCTTACTTCCTTCTTCCTCACTCATGCTATGAAAAAAGATTTTTCACATATTTTATCTTTCATTTTTATATGTGTTATGTGTTATATGTGTTATGTTAGAAGGTATTTCTCTACACATTGGGGGGATGTATTCTGGAAAACAGAATCCAATTCCTTCCTTATTCTGCCTGATCCTCCTCAATGCTGATTTTTATATCCCATTCATCATGCTTACATAGATTCCATACTCAAGAAATGTTTAATGAAGGAAATTATTGCTGAATCGTAAAAGAAAATATGTAATTTCTTTTTTTCAAATGGATAACACTACCAGCAAAAGATTAATATGTGAAAAATAACTTCCTTGACTGGTTTTTAATTTTTAACTTTATATATATTATTTCATTTGCAAAATGACAAGTATCTCAAATTTATGAATTATACAACATATTCTATTGTTTTATGTGTGTTAACATGAAGTTGCATATGACCTTAAAATTTAACCTGTAAAAATCATAAATATATATCTAGGTTCTTTAATTTATTATAATCTTACCAGTCTTCTCTTTATCAACATCGTTATTGGAAAGTGTTGTGGGTTTAAGCAAGAGCTGCTTCCAAAATCTAAATGAGTTTTTTTGGTGACAAATGGTAGAAAATTTGGTGTGATCCGCTGACTTAACACTATTAATCTCAGGTTAAAACCAAAATTTTCTATCTGAAATAGCTTTCAAATATTAATAGAAATGTAACTTATGCTCAGTATTATTTTACTAAGTATTATTTTACTATTCAGTATTATTTTACTATTTTACTATTATGCCAGTATTATTTTACTAAGACCTAAGTATGCGTGAAGATTTTCCAATAAGATACCTACCTCTCAGACAAAATTTTGAGTAGTGGTAGGTTTTTAAAAGGTGAGAGTAATGTATAATGACATACTTCTTTTCGCTCAGAAACCTAAAAGAACCATGATCAATGCCTTCAATTCCCAGGAGTAAGTGAGGAATAACAGAATGTCCACCTTGGAAACTTGGATAGGCTGTGTAATACAGAAGACATTATGGAGCCATTACAGAGGTTCCTGAGGGCATTAGTCCCAGAAAATGATGAGGATCTGAAGCAAGGTCCTTGGGAATTACTGTCAGAGATACCCTTTCCAAGGTTATCAAAACTCTCGCATCAGTATATCTTAATTCAACACTCACAATCTATATTTACACAAACTAGGGATCTTTTTTCAAGTAATTAGAATTTAAAAATAAAACTTTCAATGTATTTGTTTGGAAAGGACAAGTTAAGCAGAATTATGTTATAACAGAAGCTTCTAAATGGAAATTAGATGAGCCAGGGTGACTTTAGCTAATTATTATGTTTCCCCACTCTTAGTAGGGACATGGGTGCTGCCTTGCTAGCCATTTTCTAAAATAAGAAACACATGACTCTTTCTAGAGCCCTGCGATCATATGAGTACGAATTCAGTGCTAAGCAGAACATTTCAAGTTCGTACAATTTGCATTAGTGGGGACACTACTTGATGACAGTCTAATGGGAATTAGCTCAAGATCTGGTTTGTTGTTTCACCAAACCTTAATCTTTCAGGCAGATGTGTTTGTCTCTCTGTATTCAAAAAAAAAAAAAAAAAAAAAAAAAAAAAAAA
>NW_027397098.1:8358104-8493244 GCF_003265705.2 Callorhinus ursinus
TAAAAAAAAAAAAAAAAAAAAAAAAAAAAAGAACTTCTACACCATCACCTCTTTCAGAAGTAAAAAAAGCTTATAAAAACAGGATATTTTAAGACAGCGGTACTTGACTTTTCCTGCCTAAGTGAGAATTTCCTGTCGAGAGAGTTGACAAAGTGGGTTTGAAACAGCTTTCCTGTAATTAATTTTCTTTGTGTGTGAATTTAATACTGATGCAAAGGTGTTACTCATTTGACAACTCCAAGGTTTAATGTCTAACCATCCAACGGGAAAGGAAGAACACGACTACCCAGAATTCCTCATTAATTAGCTTCAATCCTCACTCCATGATACTCATCCACTCATCTAAAACTGCTAATTGTTATCAATTGGATGATTTTCAGAATGCATTCGATACCTCAGAAGAATATAACTCATTTTACATTGCTTGTTGAACATCACAGTGACAAGAAATGTTCTTATTTATGACTCTGGGCCAGATCTGAACTTCTAGTTAAACAGAATGGTAGCATCATGTAGCACAGAAAGCACTGAACTTGAAATAACAATGACTGGATTCTTGTTCTACCTGATTGTGGATAAAATAAATAACCTGAGGGCTATGAGTCTTAATTTCTTCAATGACAAAATACAGATGAAGTCAAAGTCTTTCCTAGTGCCAAGAAAGAAAGAAAGAAAGAAAGAAAGAAAGAAAGAAAGAAAGAAAAACAGACACTGTGATTTCCAAGGCACCAAAATCTACAGTTTGAGGTGATAGTCTAAGATTAAAAGCTATGTATTTTGGAATATCAGAACCATTGTGTGAAATATCTCTCCACTTTAGTTTTTAAGAGTCAAAGAGAAAATAAAACCTTGGAAATATCTACATTTATTTTCTCCTTCTACTCAATGCTTGGCTTTTACAGTGAAATGGACTGAGATATTTGAGAATATAAAGGGTTTTGGATGAGTGAACGTTGAGTGACTGAAGCTCTCAGGAAAGAATTTAAAAGATCTTGAAGCCATGCAGCCATGTTATATAAACATTATTTTGAACCGGACCATCCTGTCCATACTACTGGCACCATGATTGAGTTAAGTGAAATTTTATCCCCAAATTGGGAAGGTGTTCTGAGTCTGTTCGTCTGTTCTTCTGTTCTTTCTCAAAAACCTTATGGGAAAATCAAGGTACTGTAGATAATTGTGTCAAGTGTTAAGAAAAGCCTAACTAGACCAAAAAGACTTTAATTTCAGTCAATTTTATCAAAACTGCAGCCCTAACCTCAAAGTGATTCCTAAGGAAAACACCAGTTACATTAATTTTTCCAGATGTTCATCCCTTTGGACTCCAGGGAAATGTATTCTTCTTTCATTTTTCCCTTCCTTTTTATTTATTATTTTTTATTAAGATTTTCTTTATTTATTTGACAGAGAGAGACACAGGCAGAAAGGGAACACAAGCAGGGGGAGTGGGAGAGGGAGAAGCAGGCTTCCTGCGGAGCAGGGAGCCCAATGTGGGGCTTGATCTCAGGACTCCAGGGTCATGACCTAAGCAGAAGGCAGACGCTTAACGACTGAGCCACCCCAGGCGCCCCATTTTTCCCTTCCTTTTTAAAGAAAAGATGGTAGGTAAAAGGAAAGGGGCATAGTTACATCTTTTTCTAACTTCTGAAATCCCAGAGACTCTTTCTCTGCCAGCCTATTATAGTTGTCATGAAAATGCATTCACTTATCTTTTATGCATGCCTCCCCTACCCCACCAACTAAAATAAAGTTTGTATTTATTTTTCTGGAAATATCCAAAGTGGCCCTGGCTAAGCTTCAAATCTATTTTTCTATATGCTGTGGCTTTCAATTTTGCTGTCTGTACTCAGCAAAAAGAGATAACTCGAGTACGCTCAACAATAACTGAACTTGAAAAAATTCAAGGGCAACTGACTGTCTAAAAGTCAAATTATGATTCTTATTCGATGAATTGTAAAACCCTGTGATGGTGCTCATCCATTCTGGCACTTCTATTTCTCATAGTTTGAAATAATTGCTCTGAATGAGTTGTTTGTACCCCAGCCTTAAACAAGAAAAGCGCATCATTTCCATGGGCATGCTGTGCTGTCCTGAATGTTAAGAGCTCATCCTTTCATTTTAAGTATTTCTGAGACACTGTTTCATACTGGTTTTACTGACCCCACAGTCCTTGGGTGGAAAAATAGATGTGTCTTCACCGGTGTTTTAATGAAACCATTTGCTATGAATATTCACGATTCAACATATCTGCCCAGAAGAGACCTTGGAAAGTCATCTTCTGCATTCACCATCTTTGAAACACAGTCATTTATACTACCTCGGAAAAATGTCTTTAAGTCATCTTTTCTTTGAGGAATTTAGCTGCTTCTCTGAACACTGGTCCAACCTCTCAAATCGTCTTCCTGCATCGAACTTGAATCCTTGCCGCCATCTTTATACTCATTTCTTCTTATATGAAAGTCATCCGAGTTTTTATTCATCCATATGACTACTTTAATTTTAATTTTAAAAGATATATATATATATCCCAATTACAAGCAAAATCATGTACCCATATCTCAAACAGAATTGTTTAGATAAAGCAAACACAAACAGAGATGTGTAATCACAATATTTGACTTCTCTTTTCAACTTTAGCACACTTCAGCAGGGTTGCTTGGGACAAGTTGTCCGATGCCTCTGGACCCACACCATTTGACAGCTGATTTGCCTTTTTTCTCTAGGGCTTCACATATAAAGGTTTTCCTTTTTGGAATAAAAACATTGATCCCTAAAATTAGAACACTCATGTCTGTTTTTAACTAGCTGCACTGTAGTACAGATTTGGTTCTTCAGCCCTGGTCATTACATTGTCCCCTTTCAGTGTATTAAGTTATGAAAATACATGCATGTTCCTTCTTCATGTTGCCTGGACAAGGGTGAGAGTTGAAAGGAATCGTGAAACAAAAACTGAAACAGCAATGGCCTGCAGCAGTGAGAAAACTCTAGGAAGTTGCTTGGACTCTAGTTGAAATGACTTCTGTTTGTGAGAGGTCATGGAGAGGTCTGTGTGAATCACCGGGCTGAGGAATAAAAAGCGATTGCTGATACCGTCACCAAACGAATTGCTGACTTCATGGCACCCACCCCAGTCTTCACTAGAAGAACCAAACTGACTAGAAAAGGAACTTTGACATAAATACTGTCAGAACGTCTCCTCCAATATGCTTCGGTCACGGGCTTCTAAGCAAATATCCAGGCTGATTAGTCCTTCCGGGTTTGAAGTAATACTGGGATCCAACATGTCTCTGGTATTTAAAGCATGCATCTTGAAACTTAAGGGACAAAGCTAGCACACGGCTCCAAATGCCCCCTCACACATTGCCTGCTCCAAAATAAGTCTTTAGCTGTGCTGTCTGCTTGCACATGGGCCCCGCCCATACCCACTTTATAGTGTAGGACAGGCTTCTTATGAGCCTCTGACACCGAGACTCCTGAACATTACCACCACCACCACCACTACCCCCAAAATGCACATCCATGCCCAATTTTTCCTTCACAAGGTCCTCTGACACACAGAAGTGGGTCCTAAGCTGTCCTAAGCTGTCTAGAAGAATTTTTGTACCACCTTACTCCACAGAAATGTTAGTGAGTAGGACTAGAGGTACACAGATCTCTTCCCCTGTCCCTGTTAAAATTGCACTGGATTTCTGGTGTATCTGAAGTATGGTACCCTGGCCTTGGTTTAGTGTTGCATTTGATGCTTGCCCCGCAGGTCTTCTCGCAGCTGAATCTGATTTCTGAAATTAAGCTTCAAAATTGTCTCCCCCTACTCTTTGCTGCATCTCCTGAGAGAAGGGAAGACCATTCTCAGCAATCAGACTGTCGACATTCCAGAAAATGTCGACATCACTCTGAAGGGACGCACAGTTATTGTGAAAGGTCCCAGAGGAACACTGCGAAGGGACTTCAATCACATCAGTGTAGAACTCAGTCTTCTTGGAAAGAAAAAGAAGAGGCTCCAAGTTGACAAATGGTGGGGAAATAGAAAAGAGCTGGCTACTGTTCACACTGTCTGTAGTCACGCACAGAACATGATCAAGGGCGTTGCACTGGGCTTCCGTTACAAGATGAGGTATATGCTCACTTCCCCATCAACGTTGTTACTCAGGAGAATGGTTCTCTTGTTGAAATCCGAAATTTCTTGGATGAAAAATATATCTGCAGGGTTTGGATGAGGTCGGGTGTTGCTTATTCTGTATCTCAAGCCCAAAAAGATGAGTTAATTCTTGAAGGAAATGACATTGAACTTGTATGAAACTCAGCTGCTTTGATTCAGCAAGCCACAACTGTTAAAAACAAGGATATCAGAAAATTCTTGGATGGTATCTGTGTTTCTGAAAAAGGAACAGTTCAGCAGGCTGATGAATAAGATCTGAGTTGTCCATCTACAGAAACAGCAGGATGCCAGATGATTTTTCAGACTTATTCCTGATATTTTAAAGACGCAATAAAAGCTATACTGATTTGGGAAAAAAAAATTGTTCTCTCCCTCTCAGTTCTGATCTCACTAGATATTGGCATCCACCTTCTACAACTGAACCCGTGGTCATGGATGGCTTAGTTAAGCATGCTTCCCTTAGTTAGGGTGTTTCTCTCTGTTATTTTTTAGCTTTTTGTGCTTAAAGTCCTAGGAGGGCTTTACAGAGTAGCTTTTTCTGAAAATCCACAGGCGAGAGAGAAAGTTCGACTATAAGTTAGCCATCGGTCTGAGTTTTCTCGTTCCACCATGGATGAAAATGTAAAGGCACCTTCATTATTAGTTTGGGGGAAGAAGAGTTTCAATCCAGTCAATGTTAAGCAGTTAGTGTTCTGGAAAATGAACCTTAGGAAACTTGTCTCACCATCGTGAGCTGAGCCAACCTGATATGCTGTGGGAAAGGACAGCATATTACTCTGGGTAAATGAGAAGCACACAGAAAATAAAATTGTTAGGTTTTGCTTGGAATTGAAAATTGTTGAAGGTTGAAGACTTTAATGTAGGGAGTTTATCAACAGCAGCAGAATCAGTGGTTTTATCAGACTAGCAGTAAGGTCTGCAAAAAGGCACTTCCTGCTGATGAAATTATATAGCTAGAGATTTGGGTCCAGATTTTATACTCAGGAAGTCCTTAAAAACTTGTTTGCTGTTGTCATGCTGAGGGAATTAATAGATTAGACATTAACTACTAAAATTTTTGAGAGAACCCTCCCCAATATAACATTTACTAGAAGAGCAGAGTGTCCCTCTATTTCAGATTAAAATATGGAACACCTCATTTTCTACCAAGGCCATTTGCACCGTTTCTGAAGCAATGTTTCACATGAAGGAGAAGTCTAGTAAATGTGTGAACTATGCCTTTATATTAAACTTGATTTATTACCTGTAAAAGGAAAAGAGAACAAGTTACTATAAGTCAAACTCAGGTTGGAAAAAATTATTCCTGTTACGTGTATTTGGTATTTGTTAATATAGTATGGAATCGTGTAGACTTCCATACTGAGATACCGTTCGAATTGTTTCGTATTTGTTACAGGGAACAAATGAGAGATCATCTAGAGATTTACATTTTACCCCTCAGAGGATTAATTTGGTTTTTACATTTTCTGTTGATTCCCATGAAAATATTTATTACACAATCATCAATATTTATTGAGAAATTGTTGCATATTGAAATTAGGAGGAAAACAGGAAGAGAATTGGTAAAAGTACAAACTTTCACGTTTCTAATGCATAACATGGTGACTATAGTTGGTAACACTTGAAAAAAGACAAAATTGTATAAGGTGGGAAAAAATAAAATGATCAGACTTGTTTTAATGGATGCATTAAATTCAGTGGTCTATTCTTGTGGCTACTGGACATTTGTGCTATATATTAAGCATTTGAGAAATTATGGAGTTGAGCACATTTCTCATAATTCAATTAATACCAGAACTAAGTCCCAGCCCTCAAAAATGTCAGAATATTCTAGAAGAGACAGAGATATAAAACAATAAGCATACTGTTGCATGATACATTTATATTACAAATATGCCCAAAATGTTAAGAAATTTCAGAGGAAATGCTCAGAAGAGGACACTTAACTCAGCCAAAGAACTTCCTTAAAGGAGATGATTCTTCAAATAGATCTTAAAGGAATCACAATGGGAAATAAGTTTATCCCAGACAAAGGGAAGGCACGGAGACCAGGACATTCAAAACTACAAACTAGAGGAGTTGGACTGGACAGTTTGTACAAATACAGTGAGAAATTTGGTTAGAATGGTGCGCTGACACCAGAATATTAAGGACTCCTTGTAAGTCTAAACTTTATGCTCATATCAGTTAGGAACATTAAGGATTTAAAACAAAAGCACAAGAATTTAGTAGAAATTTTGGCTGAAAACAGTATGGAGGACAAACTGAAATAAGCTAAACAGGCTAGGAGAATAGACAAAATGAGACACTCAGAAGAATTTGGTAACTTTTTCTCTCGCTGTGTCTCTCTCTGTCAAATAAATAAATAAAATCTTTAAAAAAGGGGGGGGCACCTGGGTGGCTCAGTCGTTAGGCGTCTGCCTCCGGCTCAGGTCATGATCCCAGTGTCCTGGGATCGAGCCCCACATCAGGCTCCCTGCTCTGCGGGAAGCCTGCTTCTCCCTCTCCCACTCCCCCTGCTCGTGTTCCCTCTCTCGCTGTGTCTCTCTCTGTCAAATAAATAAATAAAATCCTTAAAAAAAAAGAAGAATTTGGTAACTTTTAACCATTTATTCTTAGTGCTATATAATCCTACAAGACAAGAAAATTCATGAACCAGAATCTAACTTTAGCTATGTGCTAGCTTAAGTCCTTTGCTGGCTTGAGTAGTTGGTGGGGATTGACTGTGTATGCAATTTACCCCAAAGACCGGAGGACTATCCTCATGTCTCTGCCATGAATTGCTAAATAAATTCATTTCAGATGCATTCTGGGAAATTTTAAAAATCATCATAAAAAAATCATCATTTATCTCTAGAAACTAATAACTGGAAGAAAAATACTGCATTCTCATTAAAATATTCATTTTGGCAAGATGAATTCACAAAGTTTTCTTCCTTGCTAAGGAATATCCATTGTCCTACCTTCAGATGTTCTATGAACATTGCAGAAGTGTTTCTGTGATTACATAAGATAGTTAGAATAATCTCTAATAGGACTACAGCCCAGCACATCTCTAATGTCATTCTATACATGGTTATATTGATTTAACTTTACACTGTCGAGTCAAACAGGTTAAAATCTGTTTTTCTACACATTAGCTGTATAATTTTTTAAACTCTCAATGCCTTTGTTTACTTAACATTAAAATTAATGCAACAAATGACCAGTAAATTTTATGTAAGAATTCACCAAGATACCCTGTGTCGGGTACTTAGCACAGTACCCAATAAATACTCAGTAAGCACCCAACAACGTCTTAATTTTTATTAGCATTGGAAGGTAGAATTTTGCTTGGAAAAATTCATTAAAAATAGAAAGAAAAAAAAGCTGTGTTTTTACAGCAAGGAATTGACCAAGCATTAGAGCCCACTGAGAAATATTGACTTAGAGAAAAATTAGAAATCTTACCTAGGGTTAGCTTCACACATGTTTTACCATTGAAGAAATTACCTCATTGTAGAAAAAACAACAACAGTCAAATCCCTGAAGATAAAAATATCTGAATTCACATTATTCATGAAATGTTAAGACCACAACTATTAATCAAGGAATATGAACATCTTCTTCAATTTCTCTAAGAAGTAGTAAGAATATTACAATTCAATCTAAGAAAGACAAAATAAATAAAAATAGAAATAGAAATAATTCTCCAGTGTTACAGTTGAGCTCCTCGACAGAAATCATTTAAAGAATTGAATTCTACACTCAGTTATTTTTTTAAAACATTTCCATACCTATGATATTTCAATTACTATTTAATGAAAATGTATATAAACCATGAATTCATAATACAGTTAATACAAAAAAGCTTATTTTTTGGGCGCCTGGGTGGCTCACTTGGTTGAGCGACTGCCTTCGGCTCGGGTCATGATCCTGGAGTCCCGGGATCAAGTCCCGCGTCGGGCTCCCTGCTCAGCGGGGAGTCTGCTTCTCCCTCTGACCCTCTTCCCTCTCATGCTCTCTATCTCTCATTCTCTCTCTCTCAAATAAATAAATAAAATCTTTAAAAAAAAAAACTTATTTTTTCACCATTTAAATGTGAGGAATTCTGTAAACATACACAGCTATACAAAAATGTATTTATTACTTTCTGTTTAATTATGAAAATTCTCTAGCAAACATGATAGAATAAATCTAATCAACATAAACAATTTCTTTATAGGGGAAAAAGATTGTCGTTTTGCAACATTAGCACCTTCTTAGTTTCCTTGGTCTTGGAGATCTAAATTAAATTATTGCATCATATACATTACACGGAATTAATTTTTATATCTGTTTTGTGTTTCACAGGCAAGACATGCAAATAAGTAACAGTGGCCTTCTCAGAAGCAAAGGGCCACATAGTTAACAAAGTTCCAGACTTGAAAGAAAAGCTTCCTAACATGAAATTTAATATAATAGGGAATTGCATTTTAATAAATGTGCAGAAGAGTTTCCTGTGGAAGCAGATTTATTTGTGTACCTGCACAGGATCACTTATTTACGATAGTTTACAGTACATTTGCCAAAAGCTACATCATAGTAATGCGATTCTACTTCACACTTATATACGAGTTTTTGAAGTGATATTCAAACAGTGTTGTTATTCCTAACCCACATACACACTAAACGACGCCTACGCACAAAAATAAACAGGAGTGACTTTCCCTCAGCTGCAAACTTCTCCAAGCTGCCCCGAGAACGCGGACGTGTTAACTCCTTTCGCCCAGTGGAGGGAACACAGTGCTTTCGCTGAATCTGAGACCATCTGAAAGTCATATTAATAAGATTTTTTTGCAGGCAGGGATCCAGGATCATTCAGAAGCTGCCATTCTCCACCTTGGCAACCGCAAGGTCAATTGCAGGTAATTGTCATATGGCTCTTCCCAATCTCTCCTAAATCATGAGAATGCCTTCCGCTATCACTAAGCTGTTGTTGCTTGTTGCATAAAACACTTTCTCTTGGGGCGCCTGGGTGGCTCAGTCAGTTAAACATCTGACTCCTGATTTTGGCTCAGGTCATGATCTCAGGGTTGTGGGATCCAGCAGGCATGGGGCTCTGCACTCAGTGGGGAGTCTGCTTGAGATTCTTTAGATTCTTTCCCTCTGCCATCCCCCCACCCCCCCAACTCTCTGTCTCTCTGTCAAATAAAAATATAAATCCAAAAAAAAAAAGCACTTCCTCTTGAAAATAAAAGTTCACTTGAGCAAAGAAGGCGTTATGAGCAATCTCTCTATCAGGAGTCAGGTGGAGAGCAGGAATCCTGCTTTGTGGTGACTGCGGAAGCACAAACGAGTCTGGATACTTCCCAAGCCCAAATGCGTGGGAAGGAGCCTGCTTCCATTGTTCAGAGAAACCGACATTTTGAGGACAGCTGAAGGTTTTGAAACATGTTTGCCCTTTCAAGATGTGGGAATCAGCTCCACACTTACCGTTTGTAGAGAAGTGAAATCTGGTATTATCACTTTTATTGGGTGGCTCTCCCAATGGGCTAAGACCAAGTCTATGTAAAAATCAAGCTTCGTTCATAACAGCTTCAGTAGTTGGGATCAAGATTGTGAAAGTGTTAGAAATCTATCATTGACTTCATTAACGAAGATTCCAGAAAGACAGCATTTAATTCTATTTTTTTTTAGTTTTTTTTTTTTTTTAATTTACTTATTTGACAGAGAGAGAGGGAACACAAGCAGGGGGAGTGGGAGAGGGAGAAGGAGGCTTCCCGCTGAGCAGGGAGCCCGATGCGGGGCTCCATCCCAGGACCCCGGGATCATGACCTGAGCCGAAGGCAGATGCTTAACGACTGAGTCACCCAGGCGCCCCGACAGCATTTAATTCTTATTTTAACTTTTTAAAAAATAAATAAATCCCATAAGCAAATAAGTAATGCTATTTCTTCAATGTCTGAGATTAAATTATTATTTTGGAAAGAATTTTCACTACGTGATTATCACGGAAGGTGGGGTGGGAGGTGCATTTTTATGTTTTGGAAAGAGCGTGGTGCTTTTCATTGTGGACACACTTTCTGTCTCATCTGTTTGCACATTGTGGGCTTCTGTTCCCGAGCTGTTCATCCAACATAACATTACATAGTGGATACAGGCAAAAATCACAAATTCTCCTTTGTACAGATAGAGTCTTTTTTTTCTTTACTCAGATTATAAGAAATTCTGAATATGTTAAAATTGGCACAAAGAATTTCATCACTAAAGAAGACCTATTTTCCATGGTATGTACCTTTTCTGTTGCAACTTAAAAACTGGAAAAGGTGAACACAATTCTTACTCCTAAATATTAATCATTATGTTTTCCTGTGATTTATACTGTCTTGTGAAATAGACATGCTACTGACTACAAAATCCCATAACCCTTCTCAGAGCTATCATTTTCATAAAGCAAAAAGGAGAGATAGTAAAAAAGAAATTACCATGTAGTGAACAAAAAAAAAAAAAGTTTTTTTTTTTTTTCCTCCTTCTGGAAACAGCTGATCTTAGAGCTATCCAGTTTCCTGTTCTGGAGTTGATGAGGTCACTATCACCTCACCAGCAAAGGAAGTTAAATTCCTTTCAATGGTTTTGTTGCTTTGGATGCTATCCAGTGGAGCAAGAAGCACATTAAATTTGATTCCTGACAGATAAGGAAAGGACAACTTTGTAAATACTCTGACTTAAAAACACGTTTATTTACAGACACATTCTGTCAGGTATTTGGGGTCAAAAATATATGTTTATTCACTTAGTACATTTGGTATAATATGGTTAACTACTATATACATCTTGCAGTTGTAAGGTTAAACCAAATTGTATTCCTTTTTATGTGATACATTTTTTCTTTCCCAAGGTCTAGTTTCCTATTTCTAATAAACAAGAGATTACTTTTACTACTCTTGCACTTAGCTCTGAACATGTATTTTGGTCAAGATCTAATAAAAAATTTTTTTCTTAAAATACATGGGTTTTTTCCAACTAAAAAACACTTCTAATGAATTTGTGTCTATTAGAAGCAACACCTTTGAAAATGTAGTTTAATTTAAAAAGGTAGTATAATGCCAAAACAGCATGCCACAAAAAATTACAACTTCCTAAATTATTTTTTAATACATATCCATATTTATATCTGAAATAACTGGATTATAGGTTTTATGTTGGGTTTTTGATATATCTATTATAAAGTGAGTGGAGTTTACTGAGAGACTAAAAAAATGCACAGTTGCAAATGGTTACTCTTTTACATCATGTTTATCAGTCCTGCTCTATTAGTGGTTTGAGAATTTCCTAGCAAAGTACAGCCAGTTTGGAAAATTGAGTATAATTTTGTACTCGTCCACACCATAATTTCATTTCAACTCATGAAACCTTATTTCAATTCTGCAATTGTGAGACTGTGCTAATTTGTAAACTTAGTTTAAGAAGTTTAGCTAACTGAACATAATAAAAAAAAGAAGTTTTAGGACTATAAACATCATCAGCTGTTGCATTGTAAGTAGAAGACAATCTAATAAAATAAGATTAAATACTCTTTAATAAAAACTCTTTGAAAGGGAAACTATATAAGAACAACAGCATTTCTGGAAGTTTGACTTTAACTGTAAGCTTTCTCTGTGCCTCTCTTTTCTACCATCCACACTGTTAGAAATAAGACAATACTGAAATAACACCAATATTATTAACTGTTCAGTAGTGAACCATTGTATAAGCTAGGCACTACTCTAGGTGCTCCAAACATATTTCCTAGTTCAAAGGGAAAGCCACTGCCTTTCACACACATATTGTTTGGTTCCAGAGTTTTAGAAGGAAGGAGAAATAGCCACAAGGCTTGTCTAAGCTTGTTCACATTGCTGAAAAAAATCCATCTGACAGACTGAGCTTGGAACATCTGGAAAAGTAAAACACCAAGTAAAAGGAGCAGTTACTTGGTAATATTTTACCCTAACTGTATGGATGTGCTGATAGCCAGCCTCTTAGAGGTCCTTCTTCAATTCTGGACTTTTCCATTTACATGGTTGGTTTTGATTTCTGATCTCCTATAAACCAACCTTATGCTAAAGTGCTTCCTTTATTGAAATTGGTTGTTTTTTGTTTTATTTTGAGCCAATCTTAAAAAAACAATTATGTGACAACAAAAGGGATATAGAAGCATCTAGAACAAGTTCAGTTTGACATTTATATACCGTGTTCTCCACGTAAGTGTTGCAATATGCATTCTAGAAATTATTAACTTTTATTTAATTGTAAAATTATAAATAATTCACATTATGGCCTCTGCAAATATGTGAATGGGTAGTGCCAACCTACCATATGGTTGTCTTTCTTTTACGCTATGTATGAAAATTTGAATGTGTGCAGAATACAGAGTATGTTTCATGACTTATCAGATCCTTGGATCAATTACAACAAAATCTCATCTCTCTTCTTATTCCCGGAGATTTGCTTATGAGCAAACTGAGGTAAGGAAGCCAGTCTTTCAGGTTCATAAAGTTTCATCAAAGTGAGTGTTTTGTGTAGTTTCTTGCCAGGTGATCACAGCTTTTTTTTTTTTTTTCCTCTTTTAACCTCTGTAGAAATTTAACAGTTACGACATTTCCTTTAGAGATTTTATTTTCCTAAATTGAGAATTTGGGAGATGTTTTTTTTTTTTAAGCAAAAGCAGTGCCTAAAGCAAAAACATTGAGGATGCATTTCATAACATAAAAGTATATGCAAGCATTATTTTATTAACACTTTAGATTTTAGCTACATCCTTGAGGTATGGTCTATGTAAGAGCTAATGACTCCAGTAGGACAAGATGTTCACTTCACTGAAATAAATGAAAATTGATAGATATTGTAATACATATTTACATACTTTTGTGAATTTCTACAAGTGCATGAAATTTTTACGCTGGAAACAATATATTAATTCAGATTTCCTAAATGTTACCTATTACAACAAATCATTTCAGATTTATATGACAGGATAAGCTCTTTCTCTCTAAAACCATTTTGGAAATATTTTGTGTTATATAACCATGCATTGCTTTCATTTAAATGGATAACCGGTCTATATTTGTGAAAATGAGAAAAATGGGAAAACCAACGATATGTCTCCATCTCTCAAAAGAGAAATCCCACCAGACCTTAAGGACTACTTCATTTACTAACTCAACACATGCTACTCATTCACTTTTCTGTGTAAGATAAGTAGGTGGCCCATTTCCCCCAGTGCCCACACAATACCACAAAAATGCATCTGTAACGTGTGTATATGGCACTGGACTTATGATTCCTGACTCTGCTTTATCAACATTGATTGTGAGCAGAAGACTCATCTGAGTCTTGCTCTATGTATGACCTTGGGCATGTCATTGTTCTCTGGGTCCAAATTTCCCCACATTATGAATAATCCAGCTGGATGGGAATCCCAAGTGTCACATTGGTGACTGGTGGACTGAAGCAAACAACAAAGATGCTCTCCATGGCTGAACTTGAAGAGCGTCACTGGGCTTGAACTCCTACTGAGCTCTTCCTATTTTCTCACCCAGTCACCTACGCGTGTGCAGCTCCCAGCCGATCCAGCATTGGCTTTGTGATCCCTGTACCAGAATGACATCTCTGGACCTCCCCAGCCCTAACACTCCAAGATTTTTAGGGCCTCAAGCTAATTTCCAGAGTAGAATATTATCCTACATGATTATGTGACAAATCTACAATGATTATATAGACTGAACACATGGACTTAGAGCACTTTAAAAATTCATTCCCAATATTAGGAAAGCAAAGAACTCTGTATCCAATTAAATGAAAGAAACTATACGAAAGATGGAAATCATTGCTAACCTACAGTTGCTAAAAAGTTGGACTTTCTGTGGTGATGAATCTGTTCATTAATTTGAGAAATAGAAAGCATTTGCAAATATCAACAAATATATCTAACTTTAAGGGAAAACAAACCTACAGTAAGCTTAGTTCCAAGCAGAATGTTGGAAATGTCAGTGATGGGAAAATAATAACGATGACTGATTTCAGCCTCTAAAGCAGGGATAAACAAGTTTTCTACCACAGTTTGTAATGCATTGAGTCTCATTTCAGAAAAATTGTCTTTCAATGAACATTTTATTATGAATGGAAATTTGAAGGAGTCAGTTATATCATGGAAGAAAGCAAAATAAAATCCTTCATGTTAATTTTATAGCAAATGGTGGAGGTGAATGATAGGTTATACTTGCTTTAAAAGTGATATAATTTATCTTCAGTGAATGTTGACAAAACAGCTTCAAAATCACATCAAATTGAAGGCACGTCATGCAGGCATTAGCTAGGAATTTCCTGACTTTGGCCCCTAGATGACCTCACACCTAAATGGTTAAAACAAACTAGAAAGAACTTAAATCTTACATGTGTATGGCGCCATTCCCACTTTATTTATTTATTTTTTTCATTAGCTTGGACTAATAAAATAAAAATCAGGTACTATATTGAGGGGCAATTGCAATACTTTGAAATGTTACATTGGAAAAAGCAGATACTCTTTTCAGTTTTTATTCTTTTTTTTATATGCTATTTTTGTCCATTTAAAGTGTGACAGAATTAATTGATTAAGACAGAGCCACAGTTTTAAAAATATCACAAATGGGGTTTTTCCTAAAGTCAGATGAGCATTGTCCGTTGAACTTCCTATCATAAGAGAATTCCTTAACCTCTTATGTTAAAGAATTATTTAAAATTAGAGAAAAAAATCAAGTGAAAATGTACATACATTTTTTTTCATTTGCTTTTATAAGGATGGTCATGGTAATGTAATTCTTAGTCATCAACATTTTGTCAGAGCTCGGGTAACACAAAAGCAGGTATTACTTGATATATCTGGTATATAAAAAATGAAAAAAAAAAAGTCTTCCATGTAATAGCATCTCTTGCATCTGGAGGTTTATAAATCTCTTGGCAACATTCTCACCCATTTAGAATGACAATACAAACAATATTAGGATTCAAAAGAAAAAAATTCAACATTCTATTTACTAGTCCTTAATGAAATATTCATTGAATTTCACATAGAAAAAAGAGAATATGATCTCTCAACAACTTCATCTGAAACCATTTGAAAATTGAGGCTGCTGAGAAACGATTTTCTTGAAAGTATATTTATATAGTTCTAAATTCCCTTGAGCCTTATTTTAAGAAAATACCAAATTCATCTTACCCAACAGGGACTATTCCAAGACTTGGGAAAGTCAAGTTTACATCATTGCAACCTGTAAGGTACGCTTTATCATTCCATTTGCATTTCAAACCTGCTCAGTCTCAAAGGAAAAAAAAAAAAAAAGTAAACACATCTTGTTTATACTTTCCTGCTGTTTTCAATTTCAGTGTATCTAGTCACAAAAAAAATCATCATTTTTAGCATTAACATTTATGGTTAAGGACCTAAGGCCATCCATCCACATACATTGACATTCGGTAGGCCCACAGCCAATCTTTAATACATGAACAGTAACTTCAGGACCAAGTCTAAAGTACTAAACAGATGAAGCCCAAGATACCAGCTGCCCTAATTTCAGAGCAGCTGCAATTTGTTTATAAATCATTTTCAGAGAACCCTGCCGGTTTCCACCGGCTAAAGAGGAACTCTGGGCATGTCACAATGCTGCGGAGCAGCGCCATAGCGAAAACACAAAGGGGCTCGATTCAGATCTGGGCTAGTGTGATGGCAAAATACACTTATGTCTCTACTTTTGCCTTTAGTTGGATGCTCTGTGTGGAAAGAGGAGTTCATACATTTTAAAGATATTACAACTTTAAACTTTCATTTTTGATACATAAGAAAGAGACTCAACCACGCTCTTCCTTGAGTTTCTAGGGTGGATAAAAGGAGAATTCGACAAAATCTTTTCTACTCTATATTCTGTGGAACAGTACTGTATAAGTGACTCTCAAATATGTAACCTCACGTAATTTTCCCAACTGTTCTCAGAGGTGGGCATGGCTCTTACCTCCAATTTGGAACAAAAAACTGAGACAGGTGGTTGATTCTCTTAGGGCCATAGAACAGAGGTTAATTCAAGCCAAACCAGATATTTGGGTACTAAGCTCTTTGCAAAACACAACACTGGCTTTCTGTAATAAATGGCCCACCCTGATTAATTCTAAGAATATAAGGTCATGTAAATCAAATACTAGAATATTGAAAATTCTGTTTTCACTGATTGATGATATGCTTTTTTGTACATAACTAAACTTACCTCCATCTATTCTCCATCTTCTAGACTGAGCAGAACCCTATCTTCTATTCATTTCTCACATTCTTGAGATTTCTCAATATTTCTATGCATCTTATGTATATATTCATTTCTCCTGAGGTTTCACTTCTCCTATGTCAGTGATTTCCAAGTGGGCGTCACAGAGCTCTCTTCAATTCCAGTGTATCTACTCACACACAAAAATATTTTTCAAAATTACTTCAGGGAACCACCGGGGAAGGTCAGTTGTGGGGGGCTGACCAGGGGAGACTGAACATTCCAACTTTTCTTCTACATATTGAGATGCATACATACTATACCAGTTTAAAGAACGATTTGTGAAAAGAAAGCAAGAAAAAGAGAAAGAGAGAAGGGGGGAGGGGTGGGAGGAAAAGAAGGGGAAGGAGACAATGGTGGCAGTGGGGCAGGGACAGGGAAACAAGGGGGAAGAGTGGCAGGGAGGAAAGCTAAAACAAACAAACAAAAATAAAAAACACTGCCCTAGACCATGACAGTGTTAATGTAAATGAGAAATTTGAATTTCTCATCTTCATTAGTCCTGAAGTCTTCACGAGATGACAGATATTGGTCAGAAAATGAAATAAAATGCTCACAGTACTGGATCCTATCCCATGCAGTTCTGATGACCTGCTTGACACTTTAGGAATACAGATAAGCTCTGAAAAAAAAAAAAATTTTTTTTTTTTTGAGAGAGAGAGAGAGAGAGTGTGTGCATGCAGAAGTAGGGGTTGGGGAAGGAGGAAGGGACTGTTGGGAAGGAACGGAGGGGAAGGGAGAGGGACAAGCAGGTGCCACACTCAGCATGGAGCCCCACGCGGGGCTTGATCTCAGGACCCCGAGAACATGACCTGAGCTGAAATCAAGAGTTGGAGGCCTAATGGGCTGAGCCACCCAGGCGTAACCCCCACTCCCCCCACCGCTCTTCCCCCTGAATATCTTAAATGTACACCAAGTAAGCTTTTCCTCCCCAGGTGACCAGGCTTTACTAAAGGAAAAGTCTGTACAGGACTTCAAAGACTGTCCAACCTCTTGGAAGCCCTCCAAAGCTTTCTATAGTGCAGATGTTGCTAACACAAGCCTTTCCCATACCCCTGTCTCTGGCATGCTTAGAGAAACTCCAAAGAATGCTCATTTTTAAAATATAATCTTTCACCTGTGGTAACTAAAGGAGTGGTTCTCAACCTTGGGCAATTTTTTTTTTTTGCCATCCTCCACTTGCCCAGGGACATTTAACAATGTCTGAAGATGAGGATCTAATGGGTAGAGGCCAGAAATACTGCTCATAAATATCCTACTTGTACAGAATAGTCTTCCCAAACAAAGAATTATCCTAATACAAATATCAATAGTGCTAAGATTGAGAAACTCTAAGAGCACAGAATTGTGAATTTCAGTACTTAAGTCACTTCTTAGAGTCCTTCACATAATTCTATGTTCTTCCACCTCTGAGCTTTGCATTAAACTTATAAAAGATTTCTGCTATGGTTATTATTGGTTATAGATGGGACTAGGTGAGGCAGAATAAATTAAAAAATTAGGAAATTGAGGTGAAAGTATAGAAACAAAATGCCCTTGGTCCAGATGGCTCTAGTATTGTCAATCATTTTGGAGACCATTTGAGACATCTCCCTAAGCCATGATATTAGGTTTTGCATGTTTACTAACTTTAGTTGAATTGAAAATATTTCTTTCAACAGGCTTTTGACACTCTGACATTTTTTTATTATGTTATGTTAATCACCATACATTACATCATTAGTTTTTGATGTAGTGTTCCATGATTCATTGTTTGCGTATAACACCCAGTGCTCTACGCAGAACGTGCCGCCCTCTTTAATACCCATCATCAGGCTAACCCATCCCCCCACCCCTCCCCTCTAGAACCCTCCGTTTCTTTCTCAGAGTCCATCGTCTCTCATGGTTCATTACCCCCTCCAATTTCCCCCCCTTCATTCTTTCCTTCCTGCTATCTTCTTCTTTTTTTTTTTAAACATATAATGTATTATTTGTTTCAGAGGTACAGGTCTGTGTTTCAACAGTCTTACACAATTCACAGCGCTCACCAAAGCATTTATTTTTTTTTTATGTTTCTGAGATTTACCCATGTGGCTAAATTGATCTAGCCTTTCAAATTTCATTGATATGTACTAATCCATTGTATGAATATACTTCAGTTTATTTTTCTATTCTACTGCTTTGGATATTTGAGGTTTTTTTCTAGTTTTCTACTGTCAAAAAGTTCTGCTATAAACTTCTGTTTGTGTCTTTTGGTCCACTTAAGAAAAAATTGGGTTATATTCAATTTTATCAATAATGTCAAAAGATTTTTCAAAATAAATGTGTCAGTTTATATGCCCACCAACAAATCAAGCTTTCTAGTGATCCACGCCTTCACCAGAATTTGATATTGTCTGACTTTTAATTTTTTTTAAATTTAAATGGACTGATTTGGTTTTCACTGTCATTGCTTTGATGAGTAACTAGAATGAGGTTTTCCCCCCCTATATTCATTAGCCATTCTTGATTTGGTTCCTTTTTTTTTTTTGATTCGTATATTTGTTCTTATCCTCCTGGATTTTCAGGTTTCCATCAGGAATCTTTTTCCTTTTCTGAAGGAAGATAGAGATATAGACTCAGATACAGGGAAAGACATAGTGCAGGCTTACTGGAAATGATTTCTTTGATTCTCTTGTCCATTTCTGAAGAACATGTACACTGTGTATGGAATTCTATATTAGCAGTTATTAATTTCATCACTTTAAGTGTTTATTCCATTTTCTTCTGGCTTCAGGCATTTAAGTTGAATTGTCAGTAGAAGTAGTCCTCTCGGAAGGTCCTAGGTCTTCTTCTTTATGCTTTGAAGATTTTTCTCTTTTTGTTTGGTTTTGAAGCTCAGTTATCAATAATATACATACTTAGGATTATTGTATCTTGACTCAGGAAAAGGTATGTCACTGGGCATAAACAGAGATATTTCATAATGATGACTACATTGTCTCCTACTAATATAGTGATTCCAGATTCTGTATGATTTGTTTTAGCATGTGGTATCTTTTTTTCCACCCTTTTGCTCTTAATATATTTTATTTTATTTTATTTTAAAGATTTTTAAAATTTACTCTAGAGAGAGTGAGCATGGCAGGGAGGGGCGGAGGGAGAGGGAGAGAGAAACTCAAGCAGACTCTGCACTGAGCACAAACCCACCACAGGACTCCATCTCACCACCCTGAGAGCAGACCTGAGTGGAAACCAAGAGGCAGAGGCCTGACTGACTGTGCCCCCCAGGCACCCTATTTTTATTTTTATTTAAATTTTGTTTCTTGCACCCAGGATATGATTGAGTCTTGCTTTTTTATCCAATCTGATATTCTCTGCCCTACATTTGGAGAGTCTAGACCACCTTCTGCTAACGTGATTATGGAAATGTTTGGCTTTGAGGCTCTGTTTTTCTATTTGTCTCATCTATTCTTCCCTCCTTCCCTGCCTTTCATATTGAGTACTTCTTAGTATTTAATTTTATCTCCGTGGCGTAATGAACAAAGGCACTCCAAAGACGGCCACATCCTAATTCCCAGGACCCATTGATAGGCTACAAGACGTTGTAAAAAGGACTTTACAGATGTGAGCAAGTTAAAGGAGTCAAGATGGGGAGATATTCCTGGATTCTCCCAGTGGGTCCAATATAGTCCCAATGTTTCTTATGAGAGGGATACCAGTAGTAGTAGATGTGACGCTAGAATCAAGATGTTGGAGGGACGAGAGGAAGGCACCTAAGCCAAGGAGAGCAGTCAGTCACCAGAAGCTGAAAAGGCAAGGAGACAGATTTTCCCCTCGGAGCCTTTCAGATGAACCAGTCCTGCCAGAATCTTGACTTTACCTCAGCAATACTCATTTTGTGCTTCAGACCCCAGAACAAAAAGAGAATACATTTGTGTTGGTTTAAATCACTTGTCTGTAGTCACGTGTTACAGAAGCGAAAAGAAATGAAGAGAGATTTGGGTACCCGGAAGTGGGACAGTGCCGTAACACATACCTAAACATTTGGAAGTGTCTTTGGAATTGGATAATGGGCAAAGGTGGAAGGAATTTGGAGGCACATGATATAGAAGAAGAAGCCTAGATTGACTTGAACGGACTATTGGTAGAAATACGGATGTTCGGGGTGCCTGGGGGGCTCAGTAGGTTAAGTGTCTGCCTTTGGCTCTGGTCATGATTCCAGGGTTCTGGAATCAAGCCCCACATCAGACTCCTCGCTCCGTGGGGAGCCTGCTTCTTCCTCTCCCTCTGCCTGCCACTCCCCCTGCTTGTGCTCACTTGCTCTTGCATGCTCTCTCTCTCAAATAAATAAATAAAATCTTAAAAAAAAAAAAAATGGATGCTCAAGACTCTGGTGGTGAAGTCTCAGAAGGAAATGAGGAGCACAATGGAGAAAACCTCTATCATCTTAGAGAACACCTAAATCATTGTAGACTGCTGATTTGTGTGTTAAAGCATCACTAGTGAGGGCTTAGGAGGAAATGAGAAACCTGGTAAGGGAAACAGGAGTAAAGGCAGTCCTTGTTAGATAGTGTCAGAAAACTTAGCTGAATTGTGTCCTGTAATTCCGTGGAAAGCTAACAATTAGTAAACAATGAATGTTGATATTTAACTGAAGATATTTCCAAGCATAATGCTGAGGGTTTAGACTGGTTCTTCTTGCTGCCTAAGGCAAAAATGTGAGAAGAAAGGAAAAAAAAAAAATTGAGGGAAGAACCTTTGAGCAAAAAGAAGCCAGGACTTGATGATTTGGGAAATTCTCAGCCTTCCAGTGTATAAAAGATTCTAAATTAGGAGATCTACTATTTTAAAAAGAAAACCAAGAGTGTTTCTGAATAACCTTTGCTTGTGCCTTGAAATGATTGAAAGGTCAGAATATTCAGTCACACAAAGGCATGAGATTTAAGAGATTAGACATATCTGATGGATCCCTTCAGCCATCTGAGCAGAAGCAAAAACTAGAGATGGGATTACCCAGGAAAAATCCGTGGGGCATCTTCCTATCGAATAAGAGTGAATTCCCATGACACCCACACAGGAGACCCACACGGGAGACCCACAAGGTTTGGCGAACGTATGTCAGTGGACACCCTCCAGCATACTTTGAAAGAGAAGAAAGAAGACAACATGACAGAAAAAATCAGACTCCCTAAATTCTACAGGTAGGAACCAAGCTAATAAAACTACTAAGCTTCAAGCACGCTCTACCTTTCGTTCGAAAGTGAAGGATGACTCCGAGGGTGGAGCTGTGGGCCCAGAAGGCAGATCCTCAGACTACAGAAGATAATTCCCAGGCCTTGAAATCTAATCGGGTTTTCCCATTTGGATTTCAAAACTGTTTGAGACCAGTGACTCCCTTTTTCCTTTAATTTGCTCCCCTTTTGAATGAGAATGTCTATAACTGCTATCCTGTGCCTAGCCTAGCACTATATTTTGGGGGCAGCCAACTTATTTTCTAGTGTCACAGGTGGACAGAAGCTTTGCGCCCCCCACACCCCAAATGGATTACACCCAAAGTCTTAACCATCACTAATCTAGATGATTTAGATGATGAGGTTTGGGGCTTTTGAGCTGATGAGACCCGGATGAGTTTGAGGCTTGAGTTAATACTGAAATAAGTTGAGAATTTTAGGCAATTTTTGGATTAGGTGGTTGTATTTTGCTTGTGGGATGGATTGAATTTGGAGGAGCAAAGGAAGTGTGGACTATGGTAAGCTGAACAACATAATGTATTAGAGCAGCAAAAATAGTAAATGGTTTCTATTCATTGGATTATTGACTATAAAAGACTCCTCATTTTAGAGTTTAAGTGGTTGTTGTCAAATTTACAATATGTATCTTCCAAAAGTATGTTGTTACTTCACATCAAACATAAGAACATCAAAACAGTATACTTCCATTCTTCCTGCTGGTCCTTGTGCTTTTGTTGTGTTACATTTTACCTGTAAATGTTATAAATCCCATAATAAATATTATGGTTTTGCTTTAAATAGTCAAACACCTTTTAAACAAATTTTGAAAATGAGAAGTGTATTTTATATGTATCCGTATGTGTACCATTTACCATGCTATTTATCTCTTTGTTTAGATCCATGTTACCACCTAGTATCTTTTTTCTTCTGCCTGAAGAACTTGCTGGAACATTTCTTACAGTGCAGGAACACTAGTATCCAATTCTCTCAACCTTAGTTTTTTTTTTTGGAAAATGGTTTTGTTGCATCTTTATTTAGAAACTCATTTTTGATCAATAATTCTTGGTGGACAATTTCTTTCAATTGGTTTCAGCATTTTAAAGAAGTTGTTCTAGTGCATTCTTGCTCATGGATTTCAGGTAAGAAAGCTGCAGTCATTTTACCTGGGTTCTTCTGAGTGTAACATGGCCAAGTAGACATCTTTACCCTCAATCAGCCTCTTTACCCTCCTTCCAAAATTTTAAATACCTGCACTTTCTCCAATGTCTAGCATTCCTTATGAACATGCTAGACCTATTGTGTATTTTAATACTGTCATCTGTATTATTTTTACTCCTCATGCCATTAGTATTGTTGTTTTATGAAGTCAGTATTTATCTAGACTTACCTGGACATTTCTTATTTTATTTGCTTTTTATTCCTTCTTGCACTACAGAGCTTCCATTTGGGATCATATTCCTTCTGCTAGAGATACACGGGAATTGTCTCTAGTGAGGTTTGTTTGTGGCAATCGCTCTCACTTTTTATTTGTTTTAAAAGTTTTAGTTGGTCCTTTTTCCTGGAATATATTACCAATTTTCAGTTATTTACTCTCAGAACATTAAGTATCAAATTTGCTTTCTTCTGTCTTTCTCTATTTCTTTTGACAAAACACTTGTTATTGCAATTGTCACTTCTCTAAACTAGTCTATCATTTGTCCCTGGCTGATTTTAAGACTTTTTTTCTATGTCTTGGGTGTCTGGAATTTTACTTTGATGCATCTGGCTGTGTTTTTATTCTTGAATCTGGCCTTGGATTCAATGGTATATTTGTCCCAGTGCTCTAGTAAAAGAGTCTGAGCCTGGAACACACCTATATTAAGTAGTCATGCTTTAGTTGGGAGACAGTACCCCAGAAGAGAAAAAGTAAGGGAAAAACCAGGTGAGGCCGGGAATGATGGGAAACAATGCAAGGTGATGCATCACTATTCCGGGGATGAATTCATATGACATTGCAATGTGAGACGGCCAGTCTTTCAGCAGGTATGTCTGCTGAACTACTCAGGACATCTCCAGAACAGCAATTTTTTTTTTTTCCCCAAACAGTGCCTCGGAGAAGTCCATGGAGGGAAGAGGAGACGAAGCATAATTATAAAAATTGCTCCTGTTTCTCCTATCCGATTAGTCTGAGTTTGCAGGTGAAATCATCCAGCTCCTTTGATAATAGCTTAAAAAGCCAGTTCTCCTAGGGCGTCAGGGGGGACTCAGTCGATTAAGCCTCTGCCTCTTGATTTCAGTTCAGGTCATGATCTCAGGGTTGTGAGATCAAGCCCCGCATCATGGAGCCTGCTTGAGATTCTCTCCCTCTCCCTCTGCCACTCCCCACCACCTCTCTGTCTGTTTCTCTTTCTCTCTAAAAAAAAAAAAATCATTCTGGTTATGCAGTGTCAATCAAAAGTGAGGGGCTAATAATTTCAAGCAAGCAACCAGTGATGCAGGTGGATACCTGGGTACCCCCAGTGTCCATCTGCTGTGGCAGTGGCCAAGGCAGAACAGAGGCTGGGCACAATGAGATAGATAAGGCTGAGAGTATCCAGGGAAATGCATAAGGTGTTTCTGATATAATTGGAGTTCTGCTATAGGTGGTGTCATGCCTTAATTCTAGAAAATTCTCAACCATTATGACTTCAAATACTGCCTCTGTCTCATTTATCTTTTTCTCTCTTCCCCTTCTGGAATGTCAATAAAACGTTATTATCCTCTTTTCTAAGTGCTGCATTCAGGATAATCTCCCTTCATTCTGACTTCCTGGTCACTGTTTTTCTCTTTACTAAAATAATTTTCTGTCAAATATTTTCATTGAGTTTTTTTATATCAATTATTATATTTTTTCATTTCTTGAAGTCCCACTTGGTTCTTTGTAAGATCTGCTTGGTCATTGTTCATATTCCTGCTTTTACTAATGTTAGTTGGCACTAATACAGCCAATCCCCTTTTGATTTTTTAATTACATTATATGCGTTTAGTTTATATTATGGAATTCTCATATTCTGACATCTTTATACAATTTTTCTCTTTGTTTTATTGTTGCCTCTCACTTATGGTGCATTGGTGGGGATGGGTAGAGGGAGGTCATGGTTTTTGCCTGAAAGCTCATGTTTCTTAGAATTTATAAATTCTTTGAGGCTTGAGAGGAAATTGTGTGTTTTTATAGAGAGGATTGTACTTACTTCTCTAAGGAACCTGGGACAGTGTAAATCCAAGACCCTGAGGTTTTTTGTTTCTTGGGGGGGTTTTTGGACCAACAAACTTATACAGATTTGTGTTGCAAACCTGTGGTGTGGGTGATACCTTGTAGTAATAAATTCTTAAGGAAGATTTTTTTTTTCCTCCTAGCCCAAATTTTGATACAGTGCTCTTCATTTCAGAACTGTCGGTGGAAAGACTGTTAGGTTTATTTCTAGCTTATTAAACTGAGAGTATACACTTTGCCAACTTTAAGAGGATTCTTTTTAACTTTTCCCCATTGTAAGGGCCCTGAGTTTCGTCTGATGTCCCTCAAGCCAACAAACAACCATAAAAACTAAAACTTGTTTACCTGTGCCCTTAAGGTATAAGCCATCTTCTTTGTTTATCTTTTGACTGGAGCGTTCTGTACTTCCTTGTCAAACGACTGAGACACTTCAGAAAATTCTTTTAATTTTTCTTCACCATATTTAGCTGTTTTCAGCAAGAAAGCAAGCAAGTTAGGACTCCAAGAATGTTTCACCCCGGGAACTGGCAATAAATATATGTATATATATTTAAATATTTATATGTAAATATAAAATATAAATATAAATTAATATAATATATATAATACAAAATATAAATACAAATATTTATATATATTTTTAGAGAGAGAGAGAGAGAGTGAGGTTATACCATTTCAAGTGTCAGAGTAAGGTTATCTCTTAGATTCTGCAAGAGGAATTTCTAGTCCAGTGTTTCTTTTCTTTTTTTTAAGATTTTATTTATTTATTTGACACAGAGAGAGAAAGCACAAGCAGGGGGAGCAGCAGGGAGAGGGAGAAGCAGGCTTCCCGCCGAGCAGGGAGCCCGATGCGGGGCTCGATCCCAGGACCCTGGGATCATGACCTGAGCCAAAGGCAGCCACTTCACCGACTGAGCCACCCAGGCGCCCCTCTAGTCCAGTGTTTCTACCACGTAGGTCATCATGGTATTTAGAAAACATTTTTTTTCTTTCTTAACTCAATATAGAACAATGAGGCTTGACAAGGGCAAGTTACTTTTTTAAAGGTGAATAAAAAGAACATGTTGGAAAAAGCCAAGGTGGTAAAATGGAAAATCCCAGGGTAACCTCTGGACACACTCATATCCACCCAATGAGAAACAATTGTTCACCTGCAAATTACATTTTCTCGACTTGCTTAATGATTTCCTGTGAACGAACTACCACAACCTAATTTTGCAATGGCACAATTGACTCCTGCATTGGATCCAAGTGAGTCATTCCTGCGTAATGCAGGCAGAGGGTTTGAAGTTAAAACACCATGACCAACAACAGCTCAAAACAAGTTTAATTACAAGAATCTATTTACCCTAAAGATTCTGCCCCAATGTCCTTAAAGTAAATGAAGTTCTTTTCTATGTATCTATACCTAGGAAAGTTGACAGAGTATTTGAGATGGCACTTTACAACCAATGCTTATCAAAGAAGATACTGCAAAGTTATCCAAATACAACCTATTAACTCTTAGTAAGCTCTGTGTTTTGTATAATGTTTCATGAAAATGTAAACCCACAACAAGTAATAATGTGTAAAATGCCATTTAAATAATTTTATTGTCAGTAGTACTGTAACTTAAGCCTAAATATACTGTGCCTCAGTGGAAAATGGAGTTCCCCAGACTAATTAGGTCCTTTTGTTATGATGTACAGACCTCGAATTTCATGGATACAATAAAAATCAATAAATTTCATGGATACAGTAAAATAATTGCACAGAAGTAGGACTCAAACACTTCCCATGAGACATGAACAATTTTAGCTCAGCTGACATGGACTGGTGTGTCAAGGTGACATAGAGCTCACTTTGCTTGCAAAATTTATATCTTGGGGAAACCATCCCAAACCCTTCCGAATGTGCCCCACTTTTGTCATATTTGTGGTTGAGTGCTTTTATTTGGTGCTCACAAAATACTAGTTATTTGGATCAGAATTTTTATTTCAAATGACAACAGAGAAAATATTGCCAAACTTACAATTAAATTGAAATGGAACATAGTATTGGAGCTGAAGAGACAAAAGTGAGTGGATTCAGGTTCCTCATTTTGCCAAGAAGTAAATAAAAGTCCTGGTTTCAAAGTTAGTAAGGGTCAGAATTAGAACCTAAGATTTTTTAAGAGCTCACTATTCCATAAACCACATCATGTCATCCCATATTCAAAATCACATTGTCTAGGGGCGCCTGGGTGGCTCAGTCGTTAAGTGTCTGCCTTTGGCTCAGGTCACGATCCCAAGGTCCTGGGATTGAGCCCTGCATCAGGCTCCCTGCTCTGCAGGAAGCCTGCTTCTCCCTCTCCCACTCTCCCTGCTTGTGTTCCCTCTCTCGCTTTGTCTCTCTCTCTGTCAAATAAATAAAATCTTAAAAAAAAAAATCACATGTCTAAACCTAGTGTCAATTTCACCTGTGCTGATGAATTAAGATTTTCCCACAAAGATACAGAGAAAGTTTAAGCCTAAAAATGAGGCATGACTATCAGAGCTCTTTGCATTAAGCTTACCCTGAATTCTGTACAGGAAGACTTAAAGTGTTCACCTTAAATACCTACTTTATATTTTTGCTTTGTGAATTTATAGGCAGAAAATGACATGAGTAGAGAATGAATTCAATCCACCTTCATTGCTTTGAATGTTGACTGAAAATCCCTTTCCATATATTTTTACATGGATCAAACAGAAAGAGAGCACCAACGGGGCGCCTGGGTGTCTCAGTCGTTAAGCGTGTGCCTTCGGCTCAGGTCATGGTCCCAGGGTCCTGGGATCGAGCCCCGCATACGGCTCCCTGCTCAACGGGAAGCCTGCTTCTCCCTCTCCCACTCCCCCTGCTTGTATTCCCTCTCTCGCTGTGTCTCTCTGTGTCAAATAAATAAATAAAATCTTAAAAAGAAAAAGAAAGAAAGAAAAAGGAAAGAAAGAAAGAAAGAAAGAAGAAAGAAAGAAAGAAAGAAAGAAAGAAAGAAAGAAAGAAAGAAAGAAAGAAAGAAAGAAAGAAAGAAAGAAAGGAAGAAAGAAAGAAAGAAAGAAAGAGAAAGAAAGAAAGGAAGAAGAGCACTAACCCTTATCCGGAAACCACTCTGGGAAAATTACTATTTTTATGAAAATTCGTGGAATCAAAGAACATTGAAAGGACTTTGAGATGATCTAACAAACCTACTTACTTCATTTTATAGATGAGGAGACAAAGGGGCAAAAAGGTAAAGGTTGTTGCCTAGACTAGTGCAGTTAGTTATTAATAGTACTGGAATGAAGTTCAAATTCTCTATCTGGCCATTTGCTATTCATTCTTTTGTTTTCAGAGAAGGCATCCAATCATGTGATTTTACATCCCCTTCAGTCATTCTTTGGAATGCTATGTGTCCTTCTTGCTTCAAATGATGAGATGATTGTCCTGGTTTTTCATTCCAGTACCTAGTTGATATGAGTGTTATGCTTAGGGCCTCAGACTCTTCTTTCATGTCTTTTCCTTCTCTAGTGCCAGTATCTATAAGCAAAGAGTTACATTTATAACATTACAAAACTGAGGAGTATGCTTCAGTCTGCATATCCCCAAGGAAAGAAGCTAAGGTGGTGCCCCTTCAGCTTATAAACATGAAATAAAACACATCCAGAGGGGTGCCTGGGTGGCTCAGTCAGTTAATCTGCCTTCGGCTCAGGTCATGATCTCAGGATCAGGGCTCCCTGCTCAGTGGGGAGCCTGCTTCTCCGTCTTCCCCTGCTGCTCCCCCTGCTTGCTCTCTCTCTCTCTCTCTCTCTGTCAAATGAATAAATAAAATCTTTAAAAAAAAATACACCCAGAAATTTTCTTTATATTCATATAAAAATGCTTGCAAAGTGTTTTCCCCTTTCTACCATGTCTGTCCTGCCTGACTTTAAATCTTTGACTCAACTGAGCAAATTCCCATATTCTTGGATTCAGCTTGTGCTTAAGTTTTGTCTTGTCAATACATAATACTAGCATATTAGTTGATTTTACACTCTGCTTTTGAATACACTGAACTACAAAATAGGAGAATATCTTTAAATTTACTTGTGAGTAATGATTAGAAAAATTAACAAAATTTAAGTGCACACTGAGTAGTCACATTATAGTAGTCACATTCTTATAACCACAGCTGTTGTGTTAGTTGTCTCCTATCCAACTTCCTTTCTTAAACATTATGGAAAGTCAGTAAAGGTTTCTTTATAATTGAATGTATAATTTTATATTGCATGCGATCATTCAGAAACATGTCAGGTAAGGAAAGTTGAGTAAAACCATTTAGACCCAATGAATAAAAAGTCAGGATAACTAGAAAAAACTAAAGCATTACAATGATAGAAAGATCATGAAATTTTAGGGCAAAGACCATTATTTGGTCCTAGAATTTTGACTCTGGAAGCAATAGTTCAGGGGCTTGTATAAGTTTCCCAGGACTGTTAAACCCAGCCAATGAATTTATCTTTCTAAATTTTCTACTTTTCACTTTTAGAATTTTTATTTAATTTTTTAATAGTTTTTATGTTTCTATGAGAGTCCTCATCTGCTCATTCACTGTGATTATTTTTTTTCTTTAATTCCTTAAAAGTCCTATATGCTAAACCTACTATCTTGGTCTTCTCAAGTCTATTTCTGACTGATTTTCTCTTGAATATGGATTGTATTTTCCTGTTTCTCTGTGTGTCTCATAACTTTAATTTTATGCTGGAAATTGTGGATGATACTTTTTAGGAACTCTGAACTGTAGGGATTCTGTAGATTCCTCAGAAAAGTATTAACTGTTGATCTAGCAGGCAATAAAATCTCTGACTGATCTGGAAGAATGGCTTCCCCTTTGCTCTTATGACTCTGTCTGGCTCTGCTCATCTTCCAATGTGAATTTCTTAGTCCTGAGACAGTCTTAATTTTTAAGACATAGTTCTTTTAGAATTTCAATGCTTCCTGAGGTATTTACCAAGCCATTCTAACTTGGCAGGACTCAAATTTCAAGCTTGGTCTCCCCTGTGATGGGCAGCTGAAATCTCTGTTCAGTTCTTTCAGTCTTTCGCATTGCTGTCCTTCACTGGTGTCCTTGCATTTCTTCATGAATACACAGTGTCTGCCAAAGTTTTGCTGAGGGTTTTAATGCATATTTTGGAGCTCCTCTCCTCTGTGTTTCTCTTCTATTTAGATTTCCTCCCTTTAGACATTTATAGATGGCTTACACTCTACCCTCTAGACATCTCAAATCAATAAGACAGCACTTGCTGATTGAGTTCTAGGTGCTGCAGCTTAAGGACTGAAGAACACCTTCAAGAAAAAAGCTATATAAGTATGTTCTATCCCATGGCTTTACTCTGTCAAGAGTTGAATCTCCTCCAATTTCTGCCTGCTTTTGGTCTCTTTCCAGTACCTTCAAGTGGTTATTTTTCTTCTATTTTTTTTAAGAGTTTTAAATTGCTATCTATAGAATGGTTACTTCTTTGCAAGAATTTACACCATTACCTTTTCTGGACTGCTCTTGAATAAGAAATAAACTTTAATGTGTTTTCATCCATTATCCTTGAGTCTCTGTTACTATGGAGCCAAACCTAATCTTAACAGACACAGCTAGGGTCAGAATGCCCACCCTAGAATATGGAATATCAGTCTCATGATGAATTTGAGATAGGAGGTGGAGTGGGTTCCATGGGAAAACAGGTGCTTCAGATGCCAGTTGCTGGAACTGCAAAAATCAAACAGCAGACAGAGGAAAAAAAAACCAAAGGCAGTTTTGCCAGCTTTGGCAGTAAAGGTTCTATAAAATTATCCCATAAGTTTGAAACAGAAAAAAAATCTAAATGGGATACTAAGGAAAGCTCTCCTTTTTTACACATTCAATGATCATAAATTCCAAATTGAAAAGACTTTCAAAACATAAAATATGATGTCCCAAAGTTATATGACCTATTCTGACTGTCCCTGCCACCTAATTGTTGGCTAGAAAACCATGCTCACTATCCGTCCACACCATTCAGAATACAAGATGAATTTCAGTTATATTTCTTTATTTCCTTTTAGATTGGATTGATTTTTGGTTTCACTTCCTGTTAGTGGAATGACGACACACAGTGACTTGCTCTCAATTACCTGTGCAGATCCACGAAGAGATACTCATATGCAGACTATCCTTACGTAGGATTCCCACCTAAGACCAGAAACAGAAGCCCGGGCATAGAAAATGATCAAAAACCATTGGCTGGCATTACATTTCTGACACAAGGATAGAGCACTCTCAAAGCTTTCACCCCTTAATTACCTTCCCCTTCTGGCCAGACATCAGAAGACAGGGAAACAGGAGGCAACTGCAGTGAACTGGGTGTTGTTGTCATGGATGGAAAACTCTCCAGGTGGTGAGAGAGAAAACAAGACACAGTTGTTTTCATCTCCTCAGTTGCTTTTCTAATCTATTACCAAGTAAGAAAGTAGTTTGGGCTGATTATATGCAATCTAGTTTGTTTTCTGAATAGCTTCAGTCCCTGTTAGGAGTTTGGGAAAGCACTCTTTATCAAACTGGAATCTCTTCATGGAAGAATAATATTGTTTGTTGTTGTTACCCATCCCCAAGAAATTGAGAGATGAGGGAATGCATTTCCTATTACACAATATTTTCCCTAGTTTAATTTCTCACATATCTTATTGCTCCATGGTCCTCTAACCTTCTGCCATTATTACCACTTTGGACTAAGGAAAGCCACTGACAGAATTGTGTACGGGTAGTATTTATTGACATCTTGCTACCCACCCACAAGAGAGCCACCTTGTAGCCAGAACATTCCTCTCTCTCTTTCTCCCTGTCTCTCTCTGCTCCCACACATACACTCCACATACATACACACTCCACACACACAGACACACATTCACACACACACAGACACACACACACTCCACCCCCACACACACAAACACCAAGAGGCCTTTTAATTTTTGTTATTTCTGTCAATAGACTTGGAAAACAAAGTCCTTGTTTTATCAGGTTGTATAAAATATTTCCAAAACCATTATAATGTGTACATGTTATCATCAACTCCATAATTCTTCTCTCTGCCCACACTTTCTGCAGCCTGGCAGGTTATCACCTCTGCATGTTCTATGCTTCAGATTCAGTTACCTCTGAATCATAAGCACAGTCGGCAATAACCTGGCAGGCCAGTCCTTCAATCTGCATGCAAGAGTTGATTGCTATCCCACTCCTTGAAGTACTGCCACAATTCCCTGCTTCACTGGAAAGCCTTTGACATCAACCTACTGCTCTTGGAAGGACTACAACTTGTATATTTGCATGGCTCTAGTGAGGGTGTACAGTACCACCAGGTATGAAAGCAAAATTGCTTTCCATGCAGGTTGTGAATGCCACACTTCTCCATTCTCATGATCGGGGTGCTATAATCTAAGGAGCGCACTTGTCTCTGAAATGTGAATCTTCACTTAGAGTTTCAAAGCAGGTTTTCAATCCTGGAGAGTAAATGTCTTGCACGTCTTCCGCAACTTGCTGAGGCATTATGATCTTTATACATGGAGGCTATCGACTCCAACAGTAGGATATGATATTTGAAACATTTTGACTATTTAGGATATGATCTTTGAGAAAAATGGAAGTCATCTGAGAGGGATTTGGCCAGAGTCTGAAGAGTTTTTTTTCTGTCGCATGTGGACATCAAACCGGCCAACTTAGGGTCTTTCAGAAATATGTCAAGGGTGAATAAGAAATATAAGAAAATATGAAAATGTCTTCACATGGCTAAAACATCTGTCTCTGCAGGTTTAAAGTAATTTAAATTATTTTTAATTGCTTGGAAATTTTAAGGGATAAAAAAAGGCCTTTTTCTGGAACAATTCCCTTCTTAAAAATCTCTTTACCATTTGACTGAAAAACAGTTGTAATCATCACATAGTCTTTCTTCAAACATTAATACCTCAACCAAATGAAGACAACAAGCACATTGGGATGGCAATGGAAGCTACACAGTTGCTTTGGTAGTTGACGTTCAGATGTGTGTTTAGGGCATTATTTCTCAGACTCGGGTATTTGGGACACCTATATTAGAATCCCCCAAGACCTTTCTTTTTCAGTGGATTACTGGGCTATTTTTCAGAGCTACTGAATCACAATCTTTGAGTTAGGAGCTCTGAAATCTGTATTTTTAAAAAATAATCAGATAATTCCTATGAAACACCAAACTTTAAGTGTCAGGTCAAGAGACATAGCAAAAAGGGAGGCCTGCCTATAAAATTACACACACACACACACACACACACACACATACACACACACACATGAAATGGAAGCAAAGTGAAATTTAGCTGGGATTTTCCAGATAAATGCATGCATAATAAAAGTTGACTATAATACATTTTTAAGGTGCCCAAGTTCTTCATCTCTCTTGGGTATGCCTGTTAAATTCATATGGAAAGTAAAAAAAAAATACAACAGGCAAACTGAAGCACAATATATCCTTGCGTTCTCATGTTCAAAGCTAGTGATTAGTGATTGCTTTCTTTTTCCTTAAGACCACAGAGAACAGAAATGGGAGTGAGCCTGGAAATATCAATATTCTTTGGGATTTTATACTTCTTTTCATCTTCAAAGTGCCTTACAAAATTCTCTAATTAGGCTCACACGCTCTGGCTCCTAGTTGTATCTCTAATCATAAGACAGCATACCTGCTCTTCGCTGCTTAGCTCTGAGCAACATGCCATTCTTAATCATTACTAAATTAAAGAAAAAAGTGTTTGTAATAATTCCTACTTAATTAAAACAAATCTGGACATTTCTTTAAATGCAAGTCCAATTGCGTGGGCCCTAATCTATATTAGCAAAGTTTGGCCATTATTTATTCGGAGCAAAGATAAGTTTTAATTGTAAAATTATCTGTAATTAAATGTAATGGTTAAAATAGTTGCATTTCTGACCAACCTAAAATATTATTTGAAAGGATTTCATTTTATTCCCTTGGAAAATTTTTAGTTTTACACATCTTTACTATTTTAAAAAATCACTTTTGATCTGACCGTGCTTTTTAATAAACTTTTAGGTATCTGTGAGATAGGTAGGTCTTTAAACTAAGAACTCAAAATGAAAATTAGGAAATCTATATTTTATTTTCATTTCTGGCACTAGCTAGTTATATGACTTCAGGCAAGTCACTTACCGTTTCTGGATCTTGGTTTCCTCCTTTGTAATTAGAGAAGTGTCTTCCAGCTCTGTGATCCTAAGAGTAATCGTGTGCCTCTCAGCATGTCCTGCATGCATGGCTGCACAAGAAGCCCCTCTAGCATGTTCTATTAACATCAGATGTATGTAGAGCTTGAGAGTCAGAAAATGCTACGTGGTCATTGGGCATGTCATCCCTAAACCATAATATGGCCAATTACATAGCAATAGAACAGGTCAGAAATAAAGCATCTGAACATAAGTCTTTACTAAAACGTGTCTTTGGTTTGCACACATGTTGTGTGGAGAAAGACTATAGAGTCATCTAAAAAATGTCTACTGAATCATTGGAAGATGTTCCCTTCCCTTCCCACCCTCCGCCTCTCACCGAAGCCTTCTTCAGAATTAGAGTTTCTTTCTTGTGTTCTTCTTGTTATGGAAAAGTATAAAAATAAATTGCTATTTTAAACTTTATCAAGAGCTCACACTTTTGAGTGAAGGGGATGTAAGACATCCTTTTCTGAGAACATGTGTTGAGACGGGGAGGAAGATGAAGGCATTAGGGAAGGGACATGGTCTCCATCAGCTGGAAGAATGAGAATATGAATGATGAGAACAGAAGATGCAGAAAACCACACTTCACACATCATCATTCAGGAAACAGAAAGGCCTGCCTGCCCACATGGTGCAACAGACAGTAGCTATGGTCTGGTCAGGAGGACCGCTACTTGTAAACAGGATTCCCTGCATTTGCAACCTCCTGGAGGCATATTCCTTTCAGGTCTAGACTGCATACCAAAAAACTAAAACCAAAAAAAAATGTATTCCAACAAGTCAGCATTCCCCACAAGCTCTGTGACTACGTGAATGTGTGTATGCATGCTGATGGCGTGGGACAAGGAGGGGGAAACAGAACACAAACTCCTAGAACAGTCTCATTTCAAAGTGAACTTGTTACCGAGTGAAAAGGCAGAGGATAGAAGGATCGACTCTTCCTCTTAATAAACATACAACATAATACCTGAATAGATAATTGTGGATGCTGTGAATTCTCCCTTTGATATGATCTATTTCCTTGGGTATCTTGGGTTGGAGATGGTCCAAAGAAATACTGAGAGTAACCTCAGAAGCAAAATAGGAATCCAAAAGATTCTGGTTTGATGTTTTACTTACAGTAGAATCTTTTGAGAAGGGAAACCACTGGGATGGATTCACGTCTTAGTAAGTCGATTAAAATGCTGTACTTGTCTTTCAGGGGAATATTCGCATAGGAATTAGTGCTGGTGCTCTGGCCAAACGCTTCTCCACAGCGGTTCTATCATCATGAAACGATGACTTTAGGGTAACCATATCACATTCAACAAAGAAAGACCCAGGATGCCCACTTTAACTTGAATTTAAGATAAAGTACAAACATTTTTCTTAAAGAGTTTATTTATTTATTTGACAGAGACAGAGAGACAGCGAGAGAGGGAACACAAGCAGGGAGAGTGGGAGAGGGAGAAGCAGGCTTCCCGCGGAGCAGGGAGCCCAATGCAGGGCTCGATCCCAGGACCCTGGGATCATGACCTGAGCCGAAGCCAGACGCTTAACGACTGAGCCACCCAGGTGCCCCCAAGAACAAACATATTTTTAATGTAAGTATGTCTCATGCAATATTTGGGCCATACTTCCACTTGGTTTATCTAAAACTCACATTTAGCTGAGTGTCTTGAATTTCATCTGCATTTCAGCAGAAAAATTTTTGGCTACTCTTGATGGCTTGAACTGAAATACAAAGAGAAACTTTGTTCCTATGACACTTTTTCACATCATCTCGTTACCAAAAAGAACAGGAGACCAACACATTCCCGTAGGTTTGTAGTGAAAGTACTGAGTGTGTGACCATGTGTGGACATGGCTTCTGACCCAATTTTATCATTTTCAATAACTATTTCTAAACAAAGGGGTGGTGCTTGCAAATTGCAGAAAAGTTGCATAATCCCCATAACATCAGGACTGAATCCAGATTAAATAAGTGGAAATGAATGATTCATCAGTGCTTTGTTAATCACTGTGCGAGTCTAATTGTGTAACACCTTCTCTGTATTTTTCACTCCTGCCCGTCTTGAGGAGACACAATGCATTGTTTTCTCTGTGTGACATGCTCTCCACTGCAAGCCTGCTTCAGACCCAGTCACAGCACCAGCTGCTCTCAGAGGCCCTGAGAACCCCACCTGGAATCCTGAGAGCTGCCACGTGCCAGTCATCTAAATTTCAGTTGACCCTTGAACAACTTGGGTTTGAGCTGCACAGGTCCACTTAGGCACAGTACAGTTCTGTAAATGTATTTTCTCTTCCTTGTGATCTTCCTAACACCTTTTCTTTTACATACTGTATAAAGTATATATACATATAACATACAGAATATGTGTCACCCAACAGTTTATGTGATCGGTAAGGCTTCCGGTCAACAATAGGCTTTCAGTAATTAAGTTCTGGGGGAGTCAAAAGTTATATGTGGATTTTCAACTGTGCAGGGGTTGATGGCCCTACCCCCACCTCCCGCATTGTCCAAGAGTCAACTGTACTTCACTCTGAGTTTGCACCATCAGTAGAGCCTTTTAATGGATTCAACTGACTCATTCAAAGGTTGCAGAAAGGTCTAGTTAAATAAGGAATGTCCTTCCACACATGTCCCCTGGGCTCCTCTTCCTCCTCTCTCTTCAGACCTCCACTCTTTTATCTGTCCCCTCCCTCTTCAGTCTCCCTCTCTTCTGTCTCTTCCTCTCCCATTGGTATGCATTCTCAAGTTTCTCCTCTATCAGAAAAATGGAAGTAAAAATCTTGACCTTGGCCCCTGTTGTTTCCAGTGGTCTCTCTCTCTTCCTTCTATTAAAAGGAATCTTTGTCCTCAACCTCAGCCCTGCGTGCTCCTTAACCTCTACAAACATTGGCTTCTATCCCTACTTCTCTCCCAGAATTTCCTGATGATCACCCCATTGTTCAATCCAGTGGACTTTTTTTCATTCCTTATTTAACTAACCCTTTCTGCAACCTTTGACACTCATTTTTGGGGGGTTCATGACACTGCTTTCTCCTTACTTTCATTGGCCTAGCTTCCACCAAGTTTGTCTTAAATGTGTATATTTCCAGTGTTTCCTTCTGAACCCCCATCTCATAGTAATGGGCACCTTATCCTTAGCGATTTCAATTTTTCCCATTGTATCAGCCACCGTGTGTGTTTGAAGGTGGAAACTATGAACTCCGGCTAGGTGGAAAACCAGCTCCTCGTCAGCAGTGTCACGTAAGGAAAATCACCAAATCCTCTAATCAGAACCCAAAGATATTGTCAGTACCTTGTAGCCACAGACTCCTGAGAACAATACTACAGTTTGTTGTAGCAAACAGACTATGAGGAAAAACAGGGTGCCTGAGTAAGAGGGTGCTAGGAAGAACCTACTATAGGATCTGGGTATTGGTTGGGTCATTGAGGGAGGACCGAAGGAGGAGAGCATATTGTCTAGATTGGGTGATATGGACAATAAACAAACAAACAAATAAGTGTAAATGTCACTTAATTTAACTTGAACAGCATCACATGGTCTATGTTTTTTGGAAGTGTCGTGCAGTTGAAAACGGGAAGTGGTTGGAGTGGTAGTAAAGAATATAATTCTCATATACTTGCTCTGGAGAAAATCAGACAGAGAGATGGGCAAGCTGCCAAAATTGTTGGTCTTTCAGATAAAGTGCAGATGTTTCTCTTAAGTTTATCTGACTTCATCTGAACAATCCAAGTCTAGAAATCTGTTCGCAAATCTACCACAGTCAATTCTCCATCGAGAGTTCCAGTATCTCCCTGTGGAGTCTTTCTCACAGCATCTTACTCCCTTTGCGTCCTTGTTTTCCCATAAAATGAAAAATCACAACAGTGCTGTTAAGACATACTCAATGGAAACAAACTTCAGAAAGGGTTTGCAATGTTAACTAGAACGTAATTTAGAATTTCCCCAATACCTGATCTATGCTCTATTCAATAAGTTGGTTTCAGATTAGGTGAAGATGCCTCTGCCTTAAATTTTTGGATCAATCTCAGTAAGAAATTTAAGCAAGGAATCAGGCATCTAATTTGAATGCCATTATAAATACATATTTTGTAATTAAAGAATTCATACTCTGCAGAATTTAAATGTTAGCTTCTTCATGATTATTGAATCCAAAACCCTCTTTTCATGATTGAGAATATAGGATGGTGTTTTTTATAGGATTTTAATAAAAAGAGTCTGTTCTTATGCACCTGGGTGGCTCAGTCGGTTGAGCATCTGCCTTCGGCTCAGGTTAGGATCCCAGGGTCCTGGGATCGAGCCCCACATCAGGCTCCCTACTAGCCTCCCTCACCCTCTCCCCACTGCTCATACTCTCTCTCACTATCTCTCTCAAATAAATAAATAAACCTTTTTTTTAAAAAAGCCTGTTTATGATGATTTACTTAATTATAACATTTTGCATTTTTGTAGCATTTATTTGGTCTAAATTTGTATATGGTCAGTCCAATCTAGTAAAGATAACTTCAGTGACAGTCTTGATCATTTGCTTATCAAACACCCAGTTATAATAGAAATAATACTTATTGTTTGCTTACTAGGTGCTAAGTACTGTGTTAAACATTTCACATAAATTATCACATTTAATCCCAACAGTAACTCCATGAAATAGGTAATATTATATTTTAGGTTTTATATAGATGAGGAAACTGGATTTAGCAAGTTTAAGGAACTTGCCCAAGGTCACACATAGCTTGTAAAATTTGCACTTGCTGCAATTATTCCAGGGCCTGAGCTTTCGAAGGGAAAATTCTATCACTGAGAACCTGCAAGTCCTGAGGCTGCATCAGCATGAATATTTTTAAGTAGCCCCGAATTACTTCCTCAGGTACTTTTCTCACAACCTCAAGTCAGTTCAACACATATGCTGGGCCATCTGTAGCCCCTAAGACCCTGTACCAAGTGATTGTGAGCAGGCATCACCTAGAGAAGTGAAACTGGGCAGCCATTCTCAAGTTCTCAGCTCAGGGTTCGAAGCTAATGCAGGAAGAGGGCTGTGCTGTGTTCTTCTTCTGAGAGTCGGGTATCTCAGTAATGGGGAAATAGTCCAAGCCAGCAATACACTTTATACTGCATGCACAGGTAACCCAACCGGCTAAATGCTGTTTGACAGTATTACAGAAGGAAGATCAGAATGAATTTGTGGCTGGAGCTAAATCCAATGGTAAAATATTTCAAGGAGTTCTCTGACTACTTCACAAAACTAATCATCACGTTTAGTTATTTTTTGGAAGAGTCCCTCAGTATGTTTTTTTTCTTTGGGCATGAAGAAAATTTGAACTGAATTTCATTCCCTGTTGAAATAAGGATCAAGTCTTTGTGCTCCTGGACAATCGTTTTTTTTTTCTTTCTGTTTCTTTTTTTTTTTTCAAAATGGTTTCCAAACTCCATTTTCCACTTACTAAAATCTGTCCTGTTGTTTTCCATATACTTCACGTTGAACAATATGACAAAGCCCTTTTTTAGTCCCACATAATTTCTGAATAAACAGCCAACTGTGGACGTCATCAACAGACCATATCTATTTCCCTCTGTTTGTCCTTCATTTTTTAAAAATTGTGAAAATCAGAATAAGAACATGTTCAGTTACAGAGAAACTTCTAGATTAGATCCGGATAGAATATCCATTATCCCCAGTTAAAGAATTTAATTTCTGAGTACAAGGGGTGAATGGAAAAAAAAAATCACTATTTACTCAATGTTGACAGTAACAATGAGTACCATTTATCATCTACCTACCCTATACCAGAAATTAAGATACTTTGCTTTATCTCACAATTCCTTACAACATTAAAAAAGTAAATATTACTCCCATTTTACAGATGAGAAACTAAAGCCCAGAGATGCTACACAAAGTGAATGACAAAAGTTATTCACTAGTAAAAAGTCAGATTACATCCCAATATTACTTTAACAAACTTTTTTTTTTTTTAATAGAGAGAGAGAGAGCTTGAAAGCTGGGGAAGGGGAAGAGGGAGGGGGTGAGAGAGAATCTCAAGCAAGACTCTGCACTGAGCTCAGAGCCGGACAAGGGGCTCAATCTCAGGACCCTGAGGGCATGGCCTGAGCTGAAATCAAGAGTCAGATGCTTAACTGACTGAGCCACCCCAGCGCCCCACTTTAACAAACCTAATTGATACTTTAAATTGCAGACGTCCCTATTGTTTCTAAGCCCTACTAAAAAATAAGCACCATAAAATTGGCCACAGAGAGCATTAGTCATAGAATGTAAACTAAATCATTAATTGAACCACACAGATCTTTTAGTTTTGCTAAATAGCTATTGCTCTAAAAAAAAAAATCACAGATGTCCCCAGGGCGGGTGGCGGTGGGGAAGGAGAGTTCTTGCCACTTTTCATTTCTGCTACTGCCAGGTTGCCAGGCAGAAGCGTCTCTTAAAACTCTGACTTTGGGATAAGATAACCCCCCTCAACTCTTATGCTCTACTTCTCCACAGTAAGACATTGCAAATGGCAGGTACAAAATCCAGCTTCAATGGGAGCCATCCGGAGTCACTGGCAGGCAAGTTATAGGGATATATGAGGATATCATAGGAAACAGAATCCATATCAGTCATTTCTGAAATAAAATTAGATGTGTACTTGAGGCAATATGTCATCCCCGCCCCCCAAGTTTAACTCTTTTCAACCTCCATCTCCTTTTGTTGACTGGCTTCTTAAGTTCCCCTCTAAATCAAGCCCAGAGTCCCCCTCTCCAACTCTCTTGGGCAATGAAGAAGAAAGATTTTTCCTGCCTAGTTTCCTTAGGACTTTCCTCAAGTGAAGAATGGAAGAGTCTCACATTTTCCAGTCCCCTGACACCTGAGGAATCATGCTCCCTGGAGATCTCCTCAGAAATGTTTGTTAATTCTTCTCTTCACTAGCAGTTACTGGTACTCTGTCTGCTCCTGGACTTAGTTAATTCTGTTTTTTAAAACCCTTTTCTGGGGCACCTGGGTGGCTCAGTCGGTGAAGTGTCTGCTTTCTGCTCAGGTCGTGATCCTGGAGTCCAGGGATGGAGCTGCGCACATTGGGCTCCCTGCTCAGCGGGGAGCCTGCTTCTCCCTCTCCCTCTGCCCCTCCCCCACCCCACTCTCCTCTCTCACTCACTGTCTCTGTCTCTCAAGTAAATAAATAAAATCTAAAAAAAAAAAAAACTCAAACCCTTTGCTGATTCATTTTCATTTCTTTTTTAGTGCCTCACATTTCTGCCCCAGGTGCTGAATGAAACCTATCTTAAACCCGAATTAAATGTGTCTTATTCTACCTACGATACCTTCCGACAAACCATGCTATGCCCACAACCAATTGACATTTAAAACACAGAATGTACACACACACACCCCCACACCCACATACTCACACCTATCTATTGAATATCCAGGAGACAAGAGCTACAGCTGTTAACTATAAAGTGAAATTCATGGTACACCCGAATTTATTTATTTGTGTTACTTTAGAGCTTTTTCTGACATAGACTATGAGAATTCTTTAATATACTATAATGCTTCAAGAATAAATATTCATTTCCAGGAAAATGCCTTTCTTGAGTTATTTATTTGAGAATAATAATAATAGATCATTGGAAACTGTAAACCTGGAAAATGACTCAGAATAGCAGCAGGAACCTGCCCAAATTGTCCTGTTTCCTTCCTTTCAAACTTCTGCATGCTTAATCCCAGTAAGTCAATTTTTTATTTCAAATGAAATGCCCTCTAATGATAACGTATGACCAAATGATTAAAATAAAGCTAGTCTTTCCTTCCTTCCTTCCCTTCTTCTTTCCCTCCTTTCTTTCATTTTCCCTTCTTCATTTCTATTACTGAAAATTCATAGTAGAAAGATGTTTTAAAGTTTACCAGAAGAATTGAATTGGTCTTTCTAATCATCCACTTAGTACCTGTGAATTCGTAAAAAATGATCACAGGCATTAACTGTACTCATTTGGGTAGCAATAAAAAAAAGTAATTCTAGGATAATTCAAAGCTGTATCTATCAATTCCACTTAATATAAATAGAGAATTTTCCTTCTTTAGGTTGCCTTCTTGATAAGTCAATGCAAGCTGCCATATAATCAACTGAACTGATTGTAATGATAGTCAAAATTAAGAAATTTGCTATCACTCATTTCTTTTTTTCTGAAATGCTGTAATCTCTGAAGAATGAAGATAAGCAATTCATCTTTACCGCTGAGATTGTCAGAATATGTATTCTTGGAACATAAAGTCACACTTTTCATGCTATAATAAAACACTCATACTTTGATGTTGCTCCAAAGCCAAAATGATGCTGCCTGCAGATAGTAAAATTCTCTGGGGGTTCATCTGTGAGAAACTGAGGTCAACCTTTGACCCCGGTGTTGCATCCAAATAACAACAACCAAAATGTAACTTATTACACATTGTCAAGTGTGGAGATACAACATCAGCAGCATATGTAGAAATGTCAAATAGGTATGTGGGAAATGAAATACAGGTATATCAGTTTGTAGTAATAGAAAATTATCTCTAATTCCCCTTATTTAAAGCAGATTGCTCTGAAACTGTAATTGACTTTGCAATTTTGCACATTTGAACTTTATTGCTCTGCTTACCATTTAAGTAAAAATATCTATATCTGTATCTTTTTAAACTAGCAATTAGCTTCTCACATGAACAAATATCCCTCCTTTGACCAATCGAATATAAACATAAATACTTGACCAGATTTGACCGAAATCACGCTACATGGAAAGTCCTTGAAACACCCACAAATGTGTAGAAAATAAAAATAGTATGGATTTGGAGAGATTACAATTTAAATATTTTCCAATAGGATGCAAACCAACCTTTTCACTTTTGCGAGAGCATCGGGAGGCTATTTTTCACCTTGTTGGCTTCCTCAATAGTGTGAGCCTCTTGTAAGTCACCTGCGAAACAGTAAAAGGGAGATTGTAATCTCTGTGTCCAGTCCCGAGCGTGTTTACAATCATACTCACATGTCCTCCAAACGGGGACTCGTTTTTTCAATCTCACTACTTGTGCAGGTATTTACTTTAAAAAACACTGTAAAAACCTAAGACATAATAGTAAAACACAAATTAAATTAAACAGCAAAACAAAAACATCAACACAATCAAGAAACAAAAACACCCCAAAACCTTATCTTTTATTTTTTCAAAAGTTATTCTTGAAGAGTTTTAGAATTTGAAAGCCACTGAAACAGGGGCACTGGTCAGATCCAATATATTAATTTCCAAAAAGGTGTTTAATGGGCCTCTCAAGGAACATTTCTTAAATCCTAAACATAACCATAATAGGGATGACTCTCATTAATAGATCATGACTCATGTTTTAAGCCATGCAAACTATTTCTAGTGTTCACCACGACTCTGTGAGGTGATAGGATTTATCTCCCTTTTCTAGACAAAGGAGCCAAGACCCACTAAATTTAAATGTCTTGCTCAAAATCATACCACTAGTAAAGGGCCGAGCATTGGTCTGAATCCTGCTCAGCATAGCTCCAAAGCTCTTTACATGTTCCATGTTGTTTCCAGTTGCCTTCAGGCAAAGCATTCCTGGTCATCACAGATCAATAATGATTATCTGCAAGTGAGCAAGCTAGAAAAAGGGAAAACTGAAATTTCTGGCTTGTATGTTTGGTTGCCACCATTATAATTTCTTACAGTTCCCTACTCCAAAGACCATATTATTTCCTAACAAAATGGGGAAAAATGTAATCTATTTTGTGAGCTCACCCCCTGTTTGGTTAATAAAATACCTAACTTGAATTGATGAATTTATTCCTTTAGGCGTGTCAAAGCTCTATATTTGAAAAGTATAAAATGCACAAAGGGGCCATTTTTGTTATCTTTTAAAATAATCAAAACTTGCCTCACTACTTAGAATTTAAACTTAATTTTCAATCATTGGTTGATAGAGTCTTTATGTCAATTAGATACAGCTACCTAACCTCTGACTCTGTTGGAACCTATTTGACATCACAAGTTCCACGTCTCTCAAAAGAATACTCAACACCCTCACCCAAACCGTAAGGGAAGTTTTTAATTTTGATTATTAAATTCCTTTGGCTACAAGAGATGAGACACACCCCTAAAGAAAATGAGAATAAAAGTATGTTCTTTCCAAGAAAGGACAATGAACATATTTCCACAAATACCCAAAGAGTGGGTCAGACACTAACTTCCTGCCATGGCCACCAGCTTGGTGATCCTCCAAAACTTGCAGGGTAGGTATAGATTATTGCTAAATGTAGCTCCTGCTCAATAAAGTTTAAAGACTTGCTCCAGATCTCCCCACTCTCCAACACACTCAAATACACATCCACGTATTACATTTTGTCTTAAGAATCATGAAGACATAAACTATAAGGACATAATATGGGGAAATTTTGATCTAGGTTCTCTATTCCTGGCAGAACCAATACATAATTATTGGGTGGATGCCCTATGAAAAAGTTGTTCAAGCTCATGCTTTGGTGGTAGAATGGAAATGATTATCGGAGTACCTGGTAACAGTAAGAAAGAAAATGAAGACACATAGTTATTTCTTTCCCTGCTGTCTTCTTTGGTGAGGAACACCATCGCCTATCCTACAGTTTAAAGAACAACACTAAACAGTGACACTCCAGCCAAATTCAAGTTATCCGTGTGTTTTAATTGGCTAACCTAATGTCATATAAAATTTTGAATTTGCTGCCAATATTTCTCAAGAAAGAACATCTTACACAAAAATCCATATTCTAATTCTTTTGAAAAATCAAACATCTGTGCACTGTCACCAGAAATTCTTCCTGGATCAAAGTGAGAGATTCATTCATTTATTTTTTTTTTAAAGATTTTATTTATTTGACAGAGAGAGACACAGCGAGAGAGGGAACACAAGCAGGGGGAGAGGGAGAGGGAGAAGCAGGCATCCTGCTGAGCAGGGAGCCCAATGCGGGGCTCGATCCCAGGACCCTGGGATCATGACCTGAGCCGAAGGCAGACGCTTAACGACTGAGCCACCCAGGTGCCCCAAGAGATTCATTCATTTATACCAATGTTGAAATGTACCTAGCATTCTTAGAAGAGTTGAGTAAAATACTTAAGAAAGACCAAAGATGAGATCATTTTCTAATTTCTTTTTTTGTGCTTTTTTTATTTCTTTCTAATCTGAGATTGGGGGAAAGACAGGTCAGGGAATTTGAAAGCAAGGCAGGAGAAGAGGTACCAGCAAGTTTAGCATGATTGCTCTCTTCTTAAGAACGTATTTTGAAGCAATTATACACATTACATTTTATTTTTATTTATTTACTTATTAAGATTTTATTTATTTATTTGACAGAGAGAGAGAGCACAAGCACGGGGAGTGGGAAAGGGAGAAGATGTGAGGCTCGATCTCAGAACTCTGAGACCATGACCTGAGCAAGAGGCAGACGCTTAACCGACTGAGCCACCCACGCACCCCCATTACATTTGATACGTATGCCTAGTGATATTCCAATGTATCCATTATAGAGAAAGTTCCTTACCTTCTACAGAGTCTCACATGGTGAGAATGCAAGCTTACTTCCCAATTAGAAAATAATCTCTCAGTGCATCTACCACGATGTATTGCCATATAAATGCTCAAAACTAACAAGAAAATTAATGCAGAAAGGGATAGAGAAGTGTTTTGGGTTGCACGGAAGATTGTTGTGTACCTGTGTCAAACTGCTTTCACTATTTAACAGTGCTTTAACTTTTAGGAAACAGGTGCCTTTGGTTAAATGTGCCGTAATAAATCATCTCTGTGAAATCAAAGTAGGATTGCAGTTAAAAGCAAAATTTTCCAGTTTGTTAGATGATGGTAATTGTACCCATGTCAAAACCCTATGATGCTCTGGAGAAAGAGACTACGTGTTAAGGCAGATAAAAATCAATATAAATTGATTACTTATGTTTAAGTGAGAATAACTGTCAAAAACTAAGTTATAAAAATGGAGCTATATGGATAGGAAAATCTATCTGCAGGTACTTGTCCCAGGGTCCCAAGTCCAAATTCCCCTGGACTTTAATTGAGTGGTTGTTTACCTGTGGTTCATGGACCCTTAGACATTCACAGGAGAGCTTTAGGAGGTCAGACCATGAAGCCCAAAAATTGAAAACAAAACATGGTATGTATTCGGTTTTGATTTTTTTTTGTTTTTAGGAAGAGGACCTATAATTTTAATCCATTGCACAAACCTTATTATAATTTACTCATAAACACTGAGAGGAATATAACAACTATAATTTGGCTCATTTATTTAATAAGGTTAACCAACGAGTCAGTTATAACTTGGATCATTATTCACTTATGTCAAAGGGCCAAATGACAGCCAACATTTAATCGGGCTGCTACAAGAGTGGCAAGTTTCTACCTGCAGCTCGGCATCCACTGCTCAGCTGCCTACATGAGGCGTTGAGTTCATAGCTACGATATCAAATGACCTCACATTTCATAACTGTGAAAATAGACCTAGGGTTTTCTGAAAAAGGAAAAATCTGCTTTTTCTCCCAACAGCTTGAGGGGCATCAGAATGGAAAGGGTATCGGTGGAGGGAAGACTGTTGATGAGAAAGAGCAGGAAATAGCTTTTGTGGGGTTATTTTACATGTTACAAAACTCTGGGTGAGAGTTGATTTATAGAAAAATCTGCAATAATAAGTGCATTTTCTACAGCAACAATCTTTCCTTAACAAATTCATAGTCTTAAAGAATTCGATGAATTGTATATGCTACTTCAGGGAAGAAAACTTTAATGATTCAGAGAAAACAATACCCTTTCCCTTTACTGTCTTAAAAGTACATTTTGAGGATTCTCTATTATCTACTCTTAGACTGATTGTATATCCTGTGGTTTTCTTTTTCTTCTTGAGGCAAGGAATGGAAAAAGGGGGGGAAAACATTTACAATGAGGCTTTTCCTTCGAATTGTCAACTGATAAATATAATTTCTCTGTATTTTTGCTTCACTGATCGGAAAGGCTGGTCGTTAATAGCCTTTTATTACAAACTTCCTTTAGTACGCAGCCCAGCAATTAGACATGGGCACGTTCTGTGACCCCTCACTGCCTTGCCACCAGCTTTGATCACAACTTTGCTCAGCGACACACATCTAATAACCAGGAGTGGCATGAACTGAACCATCAACACCTCGATTTATTCCTCAACCCACATCCTCGGCCAAATAGGGGTGTAATTAGCTATTATGCCAACTGCCAATATTACCCGATCCTGTGTTCAGGTTAGGGTAAAAAAAACACAAAACAAAAACAGAACAGAACAAAAAAACACAAAAGTCATGCCTCAATACAAACAAAATCATGAAGACAGCACAGCAGGAATTTCAGCATCAGTGATGAGCTGGTACAGCAGCTTGGAAGCAAAGTAATATTGCAATCAGTTTTGTTGCTTTGCGTTGCCTTCTGTGAAGTGTTTTAAATCTAGTAGAGTAGAACTTAAAAGAGAAAGGACGCTTGGGAAGGAATGCAGTCAGGGACAAGCCAGATTCTTCTCCAGTAACAGTCTAAGCTGTAGAATCCAAAATTATGAACGTTCAGCCGGGCATAGCTCTTAACATAGAAAAGAATTGAGAAATGATCACCAAATTTTTTTTTTCATCTTCACTCATGGATACAAGAAATAGAAATGGCTTTGACTTAACAGTGCCTGCCCCAAAAATGCAACCCCAAGGGCAACATAAAACAAACCAACTAAAATTCCCGTAACCAAAAGTTCTACATCAGTGGTCTCAGACTGTAATGTTTCCCGAATCACCTGGGGATCTTGTTAAAAATGCAGATTCTAATTTGGTGGGTCTAAGGTGGGACCAGGGTTTGAGCATTTCTAACAGCGCTCCCCGCCCCCACCCCTGCCCTGAGGTGAAGCTAATGCCACTGGTCCTTGAACCCCACTTTGAGTAGCAAAGTGCTAGGTAACTCAGAGTAACCATTTTTAGCCAGATTAGTCCTCAGCATGGTCTGTTTGTCACTTCATTTTCATTTAAAGATATTCTGGACTGTCCTGCTGCCTCCTCCACACAGGATTCGAAGTATCACGTGACATTTAGAATGAGCTCTGAAGAAGACCATGAAATATTCTTCCTCAGAGACACTAAAACTTCATGACATAACTGATAAAGATTTGTTTTCTTATTATTGTGGTAAATGTGGAATATATAAAAACATTGTAATCAGGAAAACAATAATCACCCATAATCTTGTTTTTCAGAGATGGGCTCCTAACATATTGATATATATTTCTCATTAGAATCAAAGGTACTTATGGGGCTCCTGGGTGGCTCAGTGAATTGAGCGACTGATGCTTGATTTCAGCTCAGGTCTTTATCGCAGGTTTGTGAGACTGAGCCTTGTGGAGGGCTCTGCACGCAGCACAGAGTCTGCTTGTCAGTCTCCCTCTCCTCTGCCCCTAATGCGTCCTCTCGCTCTCTCAAATAAATAAATACAATCTTTAAAAAAAAAAAAAGAATCAAAGGTACTTACACATTTTGGACCTAATTCTTTTCACTTAACATGTTATTATGTACTGTTGCTGTTTCATTCAGTCTTCTTCTGAAAAATGAGATTTAGTATTCTGGTACTTTGGAGGTACTATAATTTATGGAATGGTTTCCTTTCATACAATTGTTATGTTGCTTCCAAAATTTCCTTATTTAAAATATCACAGAAATAGCGTGATAAAATTTTTCAAATACCTATCGCGGGGCGCCTGGGTGGCTCAGTTGGTTAAGCGTCTGCCTTCGGCTCAGGTCATGATCCCAAGGTCCTGGAATCAAGCCCCACGTTGGGGGGGGTCTCTCCTCAGCGGGGAGTCTGCTTCTCTCTCTCTCTCTCTGTCCTCCTGCCCCTCTACCCCACTCCTGCTGTCTCTCGCTTACTCTCTCTCAAATTAATAAATAAAATATTAAAAAAAATACCTGTCACTGTTATAACTTCTTTTCTACAGGTCTTTTATTTTTTTTTTAAGATTTTATTTGAGAGAGAGAGACAGAGATAGAGAGATAGAACATGAGTGGGGAGGAGAGGGAGAAGCAGGCTCCCCACTAAGCGGAGGGCCCCATACGGGGCTCGATCCCAGGACCCTGAGATCATGACCTGAGCCGAAGGCAGACGCTTAACTGCCTGAGCCACTCAGGCGCCCCTACAGGTCTTTTAATGGGGAAGGTTGGTCTTCACCCACAAGGAACTCCTCTCATGCACTTTGTTCTCTGCTCTCTAAGAGAATGTTTTCTGGAAGCCAAACCCACTGCTTTACTCTTCTGGTAGTTCAGTTGAAAAAACTCATAACCGTTTCCCACCTACAGTAACCTAGGTACATCTTAACTGAAAACCACTAATAGCACTTCCATTTCTTCCCCTTGTTATCGATTACATTCCTTTCCTTTTGGAGGATATCTTTTTAGCTGTTATTTTTCTCTAATTTACGTTTCAAAAGCACCCCATTCTCAATTTAAACACATGGTACTGCATTATTGAACCCTTTTTTAGAATGAAATTAGGATAATGAAAGTGAAACTCACCCTTCCCGTGGCTCAGAGGACTGTCACCTAATTGAGTTTATCATGTCTCCCATCTACTCCTCCCCAAACACACGTAGCCTTGCCTTCTCACCTCCTCCAACCTAGGGGAAGGGTATAGTAGTTTTGCCATAGATACAAACTAAATGGCCTGATTATTTTAATAGGAACTACAGTAGACCCTTGAACAACTTGGGGACTAGGAGTGCCCACCCCTGTGCAGTCGAATATCCACATGTAACCTCTGACTCCCCCAAAACTTAACTATTGATAGCCTACTATTGATTGGAAGCCTTACTGATCACGTAAACAGTTGATGAACACGTATTTTGTGTGTTACGTGTATTATAAACTGTATTCTTACAGTAAAGTAAGTTAGAGAAAAGGTCATTAAGAAAATTATAAGGAAAAGAACATACATTTACAATACTGTACTGTATTTGTTTTAAAAATCCTAGTATACATGGACCTGGACCGTTCAAACCCATGTTGTTCAAGGTTCAGCTGTACATCAAAATAGTTGATATTAGACAGGATTCTGTTGTCCTCAAATCATTAAAATACAATTCAAACTAGCTTTAAAAGGAGTAGTGGTGGAATTTACTGACTCCCGTAACTGGGATAATAATGTGTATATATCCCTGTGAGTAACATGACTTTTGTTTAGATCAAATAACTATTTTTCTAAATTAATTTTGCTTATTTTGAATTCCACCTTTTCTTGTACACATCCAAACATGATAGCTGCTAATATTTTGGCTCTGTTTGCAAAAAACTAAAAAGACATCTGAAAAAGTTAAACAACAAAAGTTTTCTGTCAATGTCATCATGTGTTTTAAATAAAAGTTATTTCCAAAAGTATTTTAAGTTTTCCTCCCACTTATAGATGGAAGTTTATTTAATTTATGGAACAAAATCAGATATTATTATAAGTGATATCCTAAGTTCAGTTGAAAATTTCAACACTGAAGATCAAGTTTTTGTTTTTAAGGTGATTATAATACAAATACAGATTTGGGTGGAGTGTAGAGTCATGGTAACGTAATGCCTCACTAATAAGAAATCTAAAGACCAATGACATCTACTAAATGAAATATAAGCTATTTTCCTTAAGATGTACAAGCACCTTTATCATACAGCATTTTTTTTCTGATGAAGCCCACGTTGAACACACGCACACAATTTAGGATGGGTGCGAAACTTTGATCCTTTTTGTTGCCCCCATCACAAGATTCTCAAAATGTTTAATTCTTTGAAGAACCACTTTACAAATCAACACAAGTGTTCGACAATTACATTGAACTTTCTGTAAATGAGTCATCTAAATTTTGGTTGCCTTTTGTTCAAAATCAGTTGGAAAATCTTTCAAGTAGTGGAGCCACAAACCAATTCACCTTCTGAAGATTTTAGCAAACTACAATTCTTGATAACAACTTTTGTAAACAGGTGGGGATGATTAAGTGAGTTGATTTGGGAACTAAATTGTGTGCGCTCCTTACCTTTGAAGTTTTATGATTGTGCTTTGTAATGCCTCAATGTGAAGATTATATTTTCAGGTGATTTTCCTTTTTTTGTACTGAAGAAGTATATATTTTACACCAGCATAGAATGAAACTGAGAAGTCCTAGTATTGTGTAGCATCTAATTTAGTGAAACATTCAACTATAAATAAGGACAACTTATTTGATGAGCTTTGACTTATAAAAAATGATCCTATTTATGTGTGTGGGGTTTGTGTGTGTGAGAGAGAAGGAGAGAGAGAAAAAGAAAGAGAAAGAAGGAGAAATCTTTATTTCTTCAAAGAACCACAAAAGGTTAACCACGGCTGCCTCCAGGTAGTGGGACAATGGAGTCTGAGAAGTAAGGAACATAAGTTTCATTTTGCATCTTACTATTTGAAAATTTTATCTTGAGCATATTTTGCTTTTATAATGATAAACCTTTATAATGATAAACCTTTTATAATGATAAACCTATAAAGCATTATAAATGCTTTATAATGATAAAACCTTTTATAATGATAAAATCTAAAGGCATAGATTAATATAATATTTTGAAAAACAGTATTCCACCACTCTTCATGGGTATTAGAGGGAACTTCAGAAATCTTTAAAAATCCAAGTTCATTATTCTAATGGTGACAATTTTGAGAACTGTGCCTGGCCAGAGAAAGAGATGTCTAGACATTGGCCCAGGTTTTAGGTATTGTCAAGGCCACCATTCTAGTTAACAAAGACAAACACATCTTGTTCAGAGGGCTGGGATTTTCGTTGATAATTTATTTTCTTTCCGTGTCAGCCAGACCCAGTCACAAAATCCAAGGTCTTTTCCATTGAAAAAAAGAAACGTATTAATCTTGGAAGTAGGTAATTGACTATTTTAAGGCTGGAGAATTAATAGATGTTACTTTCATATATTTTACCACCAGTGTAATCTCAAAGGAAAGAATGAGCAGAGTAGTTACATTTGTTGAACTTACCTTGGCAGCAAAGAGCACTTTTTCTGGCACTGATCATGTACTTAGCTGATAAAGGAAAAAATATGTTTGGGAGACCACATGTGAGCATTAGGAGCCATTATTTTCCTTGAAATCTTCTTGGCCCCAAAGAAACTGCTAGTTGCCATCCAAACGGCAACCCAAGCAATGCTTTTCTACAAGACATTTTAGATCTTTTGATAGATACAGATGTAAATAAAGATACTGTGCGATATTTAGGCATTTGATACTAGGTAAATAGAATTTTCAACAGACAAGTGCCTGATTATCTTTTTTTCCTCACACCAGATGGCTTAGCATCAGGGCACAACCATAATTTCTTTCAGGATACAAACAGTTTTGAATCTGCAAGTGCATAATTCTAGAAAAAGTGTCTGGTCTCAGAAGAAAGTTAAAGTTAATCTCATCTATCCATACACTCAATTCGAAGAGAATGTATTGTTTTCCCAGCTTTAAGAGGTATCAGGTCTCTCTGTGACACCATCCCAAACCTTTTTAGTCAGAAACAGGTGAAGCAGAGAATGTTATAAAATAGCCATACTGGATGAATTTCATGAGCCATTGACAACCATGACACAATCCAAAACTATTTTACAAAACATTTACATTTCTCAAGAATTAGTTTCATGAGTTCAGGAGGTTTCTACTGGGAAACTTGCTGAGGATCGGTCATGAACTTCGAATAATGTCAAGAGCTTGACCTCCAAATGTGGTTACCAGGTCGACATTCTGACATGCTCTCATTTGCTTAGTCGCTAGGAAAAGGAACAAATAAAGGTAAAATGTAATGACAACTAAACTCAGTGCAATCATCCATGTGAAATAAAACAAAATCATACACAAAATTGTTTTATCCTTTAGCACGCCTGGACTCAAGCTAAAAGTTCCTTTTTCCCTTTTTAAGTCTAAATCGGGCATTTAGCTAAATACGATCTTTTCTCTATTCTCAAGAACAGGTGTCCCCAAATGCAGTGAAGTACTTTTTCTCATTTTGTCACAATTCTCTAGGACAAGGAATATACATGACCAAGAGAAGAATCAGCTTACAACTTATGTGTCCTCCAAGGGGGAGTTCTTTATACAGCTGCTTTTGCGGAGCCAAGGGAGGGGTCCATATGGAAGAGAGGAAAATGGGGTACAGAGCTAATACGCCACCAGGAAGGATAGGACTTAGGATGGTGTGGTAAGCAAAATTTTAAGACAGCTTTCAAGATTTCTGCCCCTGACATATACACACCCTATAAATCTCCTCCCCTGGAACATGGGCAGGACCTGTGAATACGATGAGAGATAACTCCTGCATTAGAGCATCCAAAGAAACATAACCAAAAGGAGAGATTACAGATAGGTAAATAATGTAGATATAGATATAGACGATATAGATATAGATGATTGGAGTTGGCTCACATGGTTATGGAGGAGGCTGAGAAGCCCCACAACCTGCCCTCTACAAGCTGGAAAACAAGGAAAGTCAGGATCATTCAGTCTAAATCTGAAAGCCTGAGAACCAAGGGTGCCAATGATCTAAGTCTCAGAATCCAAAGGCCTGAGAACCAGGAATTCTGATGTCCAGGGCAGGAGAAGATGGACATCCCAGCTCTAGAAAGAGCGAATTTCACCTTTTCTTACCTTTTTGTTCTATTTAAGCTCTCTATGGATTGTATGGTACTCATCCACATTGGTGAAGGCAGATCTTCTTTACTTAGTCTACCAGTTCCAATGCTAATCTCTTCCAGAAACACTCCTAAGGTCACATCCAGAAATAATGTTTTACCAGCTATCTGGGCATCCCTTGGCCCAGTCAAATTGACACATAAAATTAACCACCGTAACTTGCACAATCAGTGTGTTATACGGCAAAGGGAAAGGGCCTTTTTAGGTACAATTAAAGCCCCTAAACAGTTGAGTTTGTGTTAATCAAAGGGGAGATTATCCTGGGTGGGCCTGACCTAACCAGGGGAGCCGTTTAAGAGAAGATCTGAAGGGTGGAGATAGAACGAGTCAGAAAGACATGAAAGCAGCGGAGATCTGAAGAAGCAAGCTGCCATATTGTGGAGCGGACCACACAGCTAGGATGTTGGGTGAACTCTAATTGCTGACAGTCTCAGTCTTACAGACACGAGGAATTGAATTTTGCCAGCAGTCCCTGGGCATGGAAGAGGACTCCAAGCTCCAAATACTCCACAGCCCAGGCTGCTACCTTGATTTTGCCCTTGTGGGACACTGAGGAAAGGACCCAGCTAAGCTGAACCCAGACTCCTAGCCGGTGGAAACAGCGAAATAATACATTTCTGTTGTTTCAAGCGGCTACGTTTGTGGTGCTTTGTTCTATAGCAGGAGAAATACAGCAGTGGAAAACAAATCTGGAAGGAATACAGGACAAGGTGGGTAGGCAAAAAGTTGATCAGCCTGGGGCCTGAGTCCTTCCAATCTGCATCCTTCCCTGCCTTTCCCCCTGGAGACATTATATTCTTTATTGAGAAGAAGGGAGTATCTACTCTACCCATTTGTATAATGTATTGTGGGAGTTACGATACATTCTGGGAGCTAAGATTTTGAAGTATGAACCAATGTATTTCTGGTCTTCCCGTTCTAGTCAAGGTATCCTGGACTTTCTGTCTCAGGGAAGGACAGAAGAGAGTCAATTCTCAGCTCTCAGGTGTCACACTGGGCATTCAAAAACTTATGGCAGGACCAATAGTTTGAGAGTAAGTATTTTGAATAAAAAAATCCTAAATTTTATTCTATTATAAAAGCTGGAGTTTATGCTGTAAATAATAGATGTGGGAACTGTATTTGATGGTAGCAGAAGAGCCAGTTTTTCTGCCCTCGCCATGATAATTATTCCATGCTCTGAGAAGATACAGAGTCAGCAAGGAGCTGTCTGGTGAAGTGCCTGAGAAAGTTCTTTGATTTGTCTCCCCCGGTGAGTCCTTGACTCAAGGGAACCAAGCAGTAGGCTTCCCAAGAGGTTTGGGAACAGCTGAAATCCATCTGTGCTTCAATTCCTACGAGGGTCTTTGGAGGAAGAGGGTATGGAGGGGAAAATGTCTCACAGAGACTCTCCCCATCTGTGTGGTGTGGCTCCAGAATAGAAACAAGCATGGCGTCCGTGAGGCTGCAGAACACACAGAGAGAAGCTTCAGGTTGATGGTGGAGAGCTTCCAAATTTCTCACAAAGAAAGAAAGACGGGACTGGTTGCATTCAAAGGACTTATCTCCCCTTTGCACCAGGTGACCGCCAATGCCTCTTCCAGGTCTAATTTTTTTTAAGTATAATGAATATACAATGTTATATTTGTTTCTGGTATACACATATTGATTCCATAATTCCCTACTTTACTCAGTGCTCACCACAATGACTGTTGTCACTGCCACCATATGAGGTTAAATATTATCAACTATATTCCCTTTGTTGTACTGTTCATCTCCATGACATATTAATTTTATAACTGAAAGTTTGTACCTCTTAATCCCTTTATCTATTTCACCCATCCCCCATCTACCTTCCCTCTGGCAACTACCAGTTTGTTCTCTGTATTTAGAGTCTGCTTTTTGATGTTGTTGTTGTTTCTTTGTTCATTTGTTTTGTTTCTTAGATTCCACATATGAGTGAAATCATATGGTATTTGTCTTTCTCTGACTGACTTATTTCACTTAATATTATACCCTCTAGCTCCATCCATGTTGTTGCAAATGGCAAGATATCATTCTTTCTGATGGCTGAGTAATATTCCGTTGTGTATATAGACCACTTCTTCTGTATCCATTCATCTATTGATGGACACTTGGGCTGCCTCCCTATCTTGGCTATTTAAATAATGTTGTTATAAACATAAGGGTGCATATCATCATTTCGAATTAGTGTTTCTGTTTTCTGTGGGTAAATCCCGAGGAGTGGGAATCCTGGATTGTATGGCACTGGCACAAAAACAGGTCAATGGGCTAGAATAGAGAACCCAGAAATAAACCCATGCTTATATGGTCAATTAATCTACAACAAAGGAGGCAAGAATATACAATGGGGCAGAGACCTCTTCAATAAATGATGCTGGGAAATGCCGTCAGCAAGGTCTAGGAATGAAACCAGAAGTTAAAGTTAGGTGACTGGGACAAATACCAGCTCATCTTCTCCAATTATATGGCACATATCACCTGCCATGGTTCTTAGCTGTTCGTTTCCTGCCTTAAACACCTGGTAGAAATTTGAGACAGTATAGACTTCTTTCTTCACGTGCCCTCTATTTAATTTTCCTTTGTATTGTCATCCAGTATATTGTGACACTCCTTAGCTGGCAGTTGGAGCCCTCATTTCTTTCCTTCCACACCTGACTTCTAGGAAATCTACTAATGCCCCATCCCTTTGGCAGTGCAGTGAGCCACATAAAGATAACCTGCAGGCACATGGTACCCTCCCCTTTTGATAGAAATTTCTACAGTGATCAGTGATGAAGTGGGATTAGCACTCTGTGGCAGGGCACCAGAAATGCAGATCCACTCAAACTTGTTAAAACAGTGGCCTAAATCCCAAAAGAGACAGTTGGCCTTTTGTGAAGCAATTTGCAAGTATCACATTGCACCGTTAAAACTTCCTATGCTCTGTTATTATGTGATTAGTAGAGTCAACAGCACTCAGATTTTTACCTCTCTCACATTCTTCTAGACAACCCAAATCAGGCTTTGCATGTGGTTCTGCAATGTAACAGTGCCTCACTATCTACCAGTTAGTAATCTCCCTAATGTGGAGCACCATGGTGCTCTGATACAGAACATCACCACGTATAGTACATACATATATATATACATATGCATTCACAAGCACCCTAGAATATGGTTCATGCAATATATATTGACATTATGAATGACAGATATTAACTATATATTACAATAAAGGAATATTACAAAAATGTGCAAGGTTAAATATGTCCCTGGCTCTGTTTTTCTTTTCATGCACAGAATGGAATGGTCTGCTGTTTTGGACTACACTTAGGAGGTGAGTGTTTAACAAGCTAGAGAGACGCTTCTCCAGATTTGTGCAGTGCAGTGGGGATGCAAAGAGGGAGGTACCCATGTTGATAGTGCCCTCTTTGCCCTTCAGTAATGTGTTGAGAACATCTTCAGTGTATATATTATTATCAAACATTTATTTCCATATATACCATAAATACCAAGCACCACCCTCAACTTTCCCAAATCTCTTTAGCTCTTTTTCATACAGCTTTTATGACCCTTAGAAATTCCATCTAGTAGCAGGGATATTTCCTTTGCCTGACTCATAACAACATGAACGCAATGACATTGAACTTGTAATTTATTGCATATCACTGTGCAGTGCCTAGCAAGGATATATTTGCTATATATTTCCGGCTCAATAAATATTTTTGAATGAATGGTTGAGTGAGTGAATGAGTGAATCAATGAACTTAAATGTAAACCAGAACCACCCAGTGAGCTTTACCCTGGCTGTCACTATTCTTCACGAAATGTGTCTTTGGCCAGCCCCCATACTTGAATGTCCCATGTATAACACTGATAGCAAATACACTGTGGATGCTGAAGACAATGTTCCCAGATCACTATTTAGTAAGGTTTGATGCATTCTAGGCCCACCTCTGCCTTACTTTGCATTTTATACCAATGACCCCTGTCAGCATGGAAGAATTACATTACATCATCAATGTGCTAGTAAAACAAATTTCAGGGCCCCTGGGTGACTCAGTTGGTTAAGCATCTGCCTTTGGCTCAGATCATGATCCCAGGGTCCTGAGACTGAGTCCCACATCAGGCTCCCTGCTCAGCACAGAGTTTGCTTCTCCATCTATTCTTCCCCTTGCTCCTGCTGTCTCTCTCTCTCAAATAAATAAAATCTTAAAAACAAAAACCTGCAAGCTGTGTGCTTAAAATCTTAGTGGAAGTGAGTAGGTATCATCAAACTTAAAAGGAGAAATTGGGTTGCCATGTCGACAGGGAGCAACAGACCTGAACTTACTACGGATGCCTTCCCCAGCCAACTCTTGCAAAGCTGTTCATTTCTGATGTATACTATCAATGCAAATCCAAGTGCCATTCAATTCCCTTCAAATTCAGGGCTGCCTCTTCCTGGTGTTTCTCTTCAATATTTGGCTTAGGCTCCTATGTCTACAGAGAAGGGCAAGATCAGATGATGGTTTTTTGCTTTTTTATATATCGAGGCAGTTGGTCAAGAAAAGTCTTTTGAGTACCTTCTATATGACAGACATATGCCAGGTGCTGAGAAAACAGCAAACATCCATATGCCACCCTCTCTTATGGTCACTTCAGAGACACATGGGGCTGAATACACTGCAAATCTCTAAGATTCCTAAGGAAACTAGTACTCACAGGTTTTTTTAAAAAAATGAAAATTTTAGGGGCGCCTGGGTGGCTCAGTTGGTTGAGAATCCGACTCTTGATTTTGGCTCAGGTCGTGATCTCAGGGTGGTGAGATCAAACCCCATGTCGGGCTCCATGCTGAGCGTGGAGCCTGCCTGAGATTCTCTCTCTCTCCCTCTCCCTCTGCCCCTCCCCCCGCCCCCTAAAATAAAAAAAGAAAGAAAGAAAGAAAAGAAAAGAAAATTATATTTCAGACCCAAAATGTGAATGACAACATTGTCATTCCAACAGAGGATCTAAAAGTTTTGGGTAGACTCTGGTAATGACAAATAAAAGGACTCCATTCTCTGGTACTGTTTGATGCTTGTAGTTGGTACAGCCCTTGCAAATTTGGTTTTACCTTTCAAAATTAATTAAGGTAGAAGCATAGGAAGAAACTCAGGAGTAGTGAGATCCTCAGACAATGTGTAAGACTTGAGTGGTTTTTTTTCTTCTGAATGTACTAAGTGACATTAGGACACAAAATGAGTGGTGTTTTTAGCGATGAAAAAAAGCTTTTATTTGTCAATTGACAGGAAGCATTTTTCAGTCTCACTCAATCTGTGATTCAGGAACAAATTACACCATAATTACACTTTTGATACAGAGTATTTTTCAATGAGTTATGTTCGTGTGATAAAACTTTTATGAAATTGTCATTGTATTTCTTCTCCTTGTCGTTGTGCTTGTTAAATTTATTCCTGTCCCTCTTCATCATGTTCCCTACCTTCTTCTTTGTCTCTGGTTAGAAATAATCTTCAGGCCTTCTTTAGATCCTCAACAGAATCATCAGCTCTTACCATGGAGGTGACATGTGGGAAATGCGCGTGCGTCTGATGGGGCAGAGGCACATATCATTGCCTCTAACACTTGACTGCCTAGAACCTGGGCACATGGCTTACCGGAAGCAAGGGAGCCTGGGAGGCATATTCTAGCCTTCCAGACATATGCCTGGTGCCTGTTTCACCTCAAAATAAGGTAAAATTGATTTTGGCAGACAACTGTGGTCCCCACCTCAGCTACCATACTTATGGTATCTCAGGATACATATCTTACTCAGAAGAGCAGATAAGAAGATAAAGAACAAATGGAAAATATGTTTTAGAAGGTACATAATAAAATAGATTTCACATGATGAATCTATTTCATTAACCTACTAGAAATTGTAGTCTTATATGGAATTAGGATGAGATACGGACCCAAAACCGAATTCTTTAAGAATTAATGTAACCCATGTTAATTTCTTCCCCTCGACGTTGGTGATGAAAAACCTTGACTGTTTCTTCCATACTGATAGCTATGTGATTTAAAATTGAGAGGAACAAAGGAATGTAACCTTCGAAAGTCAATTTTTTTCTATTCTTCAACGTAGATTTTTATTCTCACAAGTAATACTACATCACTGAGTTCAGCAATCCCGGGAAAGGACTCAACTTCTTTTATTGTTATAACTTCCTCCTTTAGGCCACCTTCATCAAATATACAAAGGGCTGTGTGCACACAGAAATGATGCTGTCATTGTCACGGCCCTGTACATCAATTTTGTTTTCCAGATAAGTGCTATATGAACCTACCGGAAAAGGGCAGTTTTTTCAATGACAACGTGTGACAGAAGCCAAAAGGTTTTAAAGCAAACATACAAATGTGTCATCTAATAGTCCATCAACCAGCCCTTGTCACACTGATAAACCTTTTATCTCTCTTCCCCAGATTTTAATCAGTAGCTTGGTTTGCATGTTCTCGTGTCACTGCAGCAAACCAACCTAAAGGGGATTCTTTATGCCCTGAGAAATCAACTCATTTGGGCCTAAATGAAACATTTCACTGTCTTGTTTTATCTCTCTCTCTATTCACATTAACATAATAGCTTTTAATTGGATTGTATTTGTGATCAGAGTCAGCAAAGGTTGCATTCTCTCCCAGGAAATTGACCGTGAGGCAAACTGCTAAGACTCCATCTGGGGGAATGTTCTCAGCTCTTCCCTGGGGAGTGAGGCTGCAGGACACACAGCCTCGCGAGTCACCTGACAACTCACTTTCCCTAAGCAGTGCCGGTCAGCTATGCGTCTCATGAAGGCTTACAGGCTCAAATATCTGAAATGTTTGATGAGTATTCAAACGCATGTCCTCAAAAATAGCTTATTTACAGAAGGACACCATAAATGGGTGAATTGTGATATAATCAGAAGTGGAGGAGGCCTTCCCAGGTCTGACACCTAAAGTTGAGGCTACAGATCAAACGACTGCTGGGTATGATACATAGACGTATACTAAATGCATCTATGTATCTGAAAAATGATATAAATGAAATTACAACAAACTGAGCAAAGAGATGTATCATTTATTTCATCGCCAAAAGGCTACTGTTCTTAATATATAAATTCCAACAAATGAATAAAAACATACAAATGGCACATGTGGATAAATGATATAAGAAGGAACTCACTAAAGGAATACAAATGTCCAGGGGCGCCTGGGGGGCCTCAGTCGGTTAAGCGTCTGCCTTCAGCTCAGGTCATCATCTCCAGGTCCTGGGGTTGAACCCTGAGTCGGGCTCCCTGCTCAGCGTGGAGTCTGCTTCTCTCTCTCCCTCTGTGCGCTCTCTCTTGCTGTCTCTCAAGTAAATACAATCTTTTTTTTTTTTAAGAAGTACAAATGTCTAATAAGCACATGAAAAAAATTATTCTTCAGGACTGGAAGATGTTTCCATTAAGATAACATTTCTTACCTTGCAAATAAACGATTAAAAGTTGTTTAATGTTTCCAGAGAACAAAGTGTGAATACTTTTCAACATTCAGCATACTTGAAAAAATTCTGGCAATTAGACCACAAAAGTGAAATGAAAGGAACACGGATTGGAAAGGAAGGAGTAAAACTATTTGTACATTTCTGTATATATTTATGTATGTAGAAAATTCTAAAGAATCCACCCAAAGCTAATAAATCAGTTTACAAGCGTGCAATGCAAGATCAATATACAAAAATCAACTGTATTTCTAAACACCTTAAATGAACAATCTGAAAACAAAATTAGGAAAATTATTCAATTTATAATAGCAACAAAAAGAATTAAATACTTGGAAGTTGATTTAACAAAACAATGCAAGATTTATAAATCGTAAACTACAAAATGTTGCTGAAAGGAATTTAAAAAGACCTAAGTAAGTGGAAAGACACCCTGTTTTCGTGGGTTTGAAAATGTACTATTATTGAGATGGCAATGCTCCTCCACACTGATCTACCAATTCAGTGGAATCCATGTCAAAATTTGAGCTTTTTGTAGAAATTGACATGCTGATGCTAAAATTCATATGGAAATTCAAGGAACCCAGGTGCCGAAAATAAATACATAAATAACTCAAAAGGAAGAACACAATGGAGAACTCACCCTTCCTTATTCCAAAATTGAGCACACAGCTAAGATTTTCAAGATAGTGCGGTACTGGCATCAAAGAGAAACACATAGATCAATGGGGTAGAATTGAGAGTCCAGAAATAAACCCTTACATTGATACTCAGTTTCCTTTTGACAAGAGAACGCAGACAAGACCAGGTAGTATATCACATTTTTAAAAGTAGTATTTCTAGGTTAGCCCCAAATGCCAGGGCAAACTCCTCCTCCCTTTTTTCTAAGTAACAACCACAAAATCCACCTCAGAAATCAACTCATGCATATTGGCCTTCCTATTGGCCTACCAACCCCAGCATCATATCAGACACACTCAGAATAACCCCTGTAGATAATCATCACACAAGGAAAAACTAGGAACATCCAAATTACTTCCTGTCCCACTGACGGATTAAAAGCCAAAATGTAACAAATTTAAGAGTCCAGTAGTTTTCAAAAGTAATTATGACAACTCAGTTCAATGCTTTGCTTTTATTTTTTAAATGTATTCCCTTACTTATTTAACCCAAATGCACATGCTGGGTCTACTATGTATCAGATGCTATGCTAGACCCTGAGAGTGTAAAGAATACTACTCATTCAAGCACATAGCTTAGTCAGGGCCAGAGAATTCATTCAACTAGGCACATGCTGACTTCCGCCTAGATCAAGAACTGGGTATTGTGCTTATTTTTTAGGATATGAAAACATTTAGGACACAGTCCCTGCATGTAAGGGATATACAGTCCTCTGTAAGAATGGATAAACAAATAGGAAGAAAGATTAGATAGATTGATAGATGATAGAAAGATGATAGATGATAGATAGATAGATAGATAGATGATAGATAGATAGATAGATAGATAGGTGATAGAAATAGATATGTACAAATAAGTATAAAAAATTGTACAAATGCAATATAAATATCCTTACAGGATTTAGTATAATTACAAAGGAGAGCACGGTCAATTCTTTTTTTTTTTTTTAAGATTTTATTTATTTATTTGAGAGGGAGAATGAGAGAGAGAGAGAGAGCATGAGAGGGGGTTGGGTCAGAGGGAGAAGCAGACTCCCTGCTGAGCAGGGAGCCCGATGAGGGACTCGATCCCAGGACCCCAGGATCATGACCTGAGCCGAAGTCAGTCGCTTAACCAACTGAGCCACCCAGGCGCCTGGGCACGGTCAATTCTGTGGAATTGAGTCAAGAGGCTCAAGGAGTTTGAACATGTGGTTCAATAGGCATATGGTAAGTCTCCAACCCAGAAAGGGCAGTTTCATTTTGCTCTGCCCTGTGGTCCGGAGAAAATAAGTACCATTGATTTGATGTCACTACAAGTGCAAGCGACATTATTTCTACCCTGTAAAAAATAATAGCGGCTATTAGAAAGATTTTTCCTAAGCTTTATTTGCAGTTGTAAACTAAACAGATATTTATAAAAAATGGCCACTTAAAATGTTAATTTTATGAATGTTTATAATAATCAAAGTCAAAAGGATTAACAAGCCTATGAGGAAGGTGATGGGGAAAGAATGGAAAATTAATTCAGTGTCTCACAAAGTACGAACAAATCCTACATATTTACAAAATAATAACAATAACAAAGACCAAGAATACAAGATACTTGTGTTTTTACTATATTTTTCAAAAAAAAAATATACATTAGGAAGTGTACTCTAAAAAGGCAAGAGTCAGACTATGAATCAGTGTCTCTAACTTAGCCAAAGCCAAATGGGAGTTTTCCACCGAGGGTCCCCTCTTTCTGCTTTCTCACCAAACGCTCTGTCAGTTTCCCTGTGTGAGTTTCTCTGTATAAGACAATATCCCTGATATTTCGAAAGAATGCCATTTCAAGTGTGTTTTAACAGAGCCTAGCCTCTCTATATGTGATTTGCAATTTGACTATTCCCCCCAAAAATTATAATTTGTGATTCTCCAGTCTTCTGATCCTACACACTGAATTTCCAGAAGTCCTTCTGATGAATACGGTGCAGGCGGGTTCAGGAACCCTGTCAGTGGCTTCAGCATTACCAAGCATCACGCATCCATTCCCCGAGGATGCCATGCCCAGCCAACCACACAAAGGTAGGGTTCAGCTCCTACATGAGCAAATTCCTCATGTTCAAAATGTAGAAAAATGGCAGCAGAGTCTGATGGTGATGATAGGATTTTCTTAATATTCTTAATATTTCTTAATATTCTAAAGAAGACATCCCATTTCCTACAAACTGAATGATGTAATTAAGGAAGCATGCTTTCTGAAACCCACAACCCAAGGGTCCAGCTCTGTTGAGGAGAGGCTACCATTATGGAGACAGTCGTAAGTACCACCATCTTTCTGAGCGTCTGTTACTTACTTGGCACTCAGGTAAGCACTTTACCTTCATGTATGTCTCAGGCAATTCCATTTTCTCCTTAAAACAACTCTTAAAGACAGCATTACTATCTTCCTGTTACAGAAAAGGGACTGAGTTTGGAGCATTAAGCTTAAAGTTGTACAGCTGAGCATCAGAGAAGAGGTTCAAGCCTCGACCCGTCAAACTCCAAAACAGGTTTTCAGAGAGCTCAGATTAACTCTGAGTGGTTTTTTGGTATCAGTATTTTGCCTCTTTTAGCCTGAACTCTTATCATCTGAAGAGTAGGTGAAAAGTGGAGTCAGTACACTAACACTCTTCAAAGTAGCAAAAGAGGAACTGGGGTGTTCTTATCACTATATCATCACTAAATGGTGGCGAACACTATCCCGCGGTAATTATCAATGCTTCTTTTAACATCCTAATACCTAGAATCGTATACACTTGGCCATAAACTAAAAGACAGAGGCTGGGTCAGTGCATGCTCAGTAAGGCCATACAGTATGTTCTATGTAATGTTATCTGCATGCTTCTGGAAGACACTAACCACAGAGTGAAAGGTAGTGATGCATGCCTGCTACCATTGCTATTTAGGAAAGGCCCTTGATAACCAGGTCCATGGACACGGAAAGCTCTCTAATAAATTCGGCATGCATGTCATCCTGAGACATCTCTCTACTGGTCTTAGGTCTACCTCCCAGAGCAGTTTCCTTTCCTACCTGACAGTGTAGCAACAATTTCAAGACTGGTTTACCTGCCATCATGTCACTTGGATCTTTTATTTTCCTATAAAGATTTCTCCTTCAAGTAAACAGCCTTTTGTCAACAACCAGCCTATTAAAAACAAAAACAAAAACAAAAAACAAGAACAAAAACCATAAAACCAAAAAACCCCAAAAAACCAGCAAGCTTAAATTTGTCCTGCCACTCTGTTTTCCCTTCCCACAGGAAGGGAAGGGAAAGTTGTTCCCAACACAGTGGCCACTCTGTTCCCAGCAAACTTGTGTTTGCCTTTATGAGGCTATTTTTCCTAAAAGAAGAAAAAAAGAAAAAGAAGTAGAATGGAGAAAATATGGGTATTGCTAGAGGGGTGATAAACTCCTAACATTGCATCTCGGAGATCCATTTGGGTTTCCCCCCAGCAGGTGGTCAGCGACCCCCTAAATCTCTAAACCTGTGTGTCTTAGAGGTTTTAGCAGTTGCTGCATCACATGAAAGTTGAACACACGCATGCCCCTTCCGTTCATTGACTAATTTTTCACTGGAAAATAATTACTTGATACTAATAGGAAAAATCAGGGCTCTGGAAGCTTTTTCCAGGTCTTTTTTTGTTCTTGCTGTAAAACAAAATATAAAAATGTAAAATCCAAGGTTTGACCTCTAAATCTTTATAATCATAGAGATCCTAAATTTTTTAAAACTTATCTTTAGATGCTTTCCTAGTTTTTCTACCCTTGTTTTCTATCATTTTTGACGTCAAAGCTTTTTTAGCCTTTTCTGAAATTACTTTTTTTGTGGTTAAAATACAACTTTCGAAGACTTCGAAACCACCATGTGTTTTATTTTGTCAAAAAAAAAAAACAAAAACAAAAAATCTTTCACTTCCCAAATATCACTAACAAATCAATGGGGCCAAGAGAATTGTAGCTCTTTTCCCTATAAGTCTATATGGCTTTCCAGGTCACATTTTGGGCTTCTGAAACTAGAGTGTGGAATAAAAGTCTGACAGGGATCCAGGCTAAGTGAACTCTGAAAGGGGACCTGTTTCTTGAGTGGTAGTCTATTTTGACAGCAAATGCAAAGAGCAGAAAGGAAGATTTTCATGTGTAATAAATCTTTCCCCAATGGTCCATTGAAGGGGATCTGGGCAAACAGGTTTAAGCAGTAAATATCACCAGACTACAAAGTGAGTAAACATGCCAGGTGAATTGCCAAAAAGATGTTTTCCTCCAATGAAAGAGTGGTGTCGAGTCCATGTCGAACTTTGGGTCCAGGGAGGTGCTTTGATTTGAGGTGTACATCAGAGATGATTGAGAACTGAACTGAAAACACTATCCTGTTTGTTTGTTTGTTTTTATTTTTCTGACTATAGATTACTACTGAGGCAGTAAAAGAATCATAGAGTAGTGTGTCAATGGTGGGAGTGCACATCCTAGAGGTGAGAACGTAAATACCGGAACACGTTATATCATTCTCTTCCTGTTAGTTTATTTGATCCTGACAGGACAGTAAATGTTGATCCCACAGGTCATATTTCCAGCTCGCTGAGTAGAGCAATTCTATCCAAAATGATGTCTAGGTACTTCCAGACAAGAAGAAGATGATAACAGAACCAAAATTTATTGAGCACTTAATATATGCTGGGCAGTGTGTTAAGCACTTTACATACATTTTCTCATTTAATCCTTACAATACTGACGAGAAGGAGGTATCATGCATCCCACTGACGGATGAGGAAACTGAGGGGTAAGACACAGAGCCATCAGGTATCAGAGCTTTATCACGTGTGTTCTCAATCACTGTAATTCCTGTCTTCAGGGACTCTGCAATCTAGTTGAAAAAAAATAAGACATTGACACCTGAAATGCTGGCCAAAAATACCTCCCAAACACAGACACACACAGAGGAAAAAATAGCACAACTAAACAATATATTGGAAGGGAAATATAGAGTCACCATTACTAAGAGTTTTGAGGAACGTGAGAGGAGAAATTTTTAAAAATCACTGGACTACAGTTTATAAAGGGGAGAAGAGACTGAATTGGTTTTGGTCTGACAGGTAGAACTGGAAGGTCAGAAGAGTTCCCAGTGTCGTACAGAGGATCTTGAGGTCATGTTTCTATTATACAATGTGTATATTGCCATTTACTCAGCAGCTTCAGTGACAATAAGTCATTGTCCATCAGCGCTCGTGTAGGTGCGAAATGCAGGTCCCTCTATGAAGCCTCATCAAAGTTTATTAACTTTGACCCTGTAATTTCATTCCTGGAAATCTGTACCAAAGAAATAAGAAGAGATGCAGAAAAAATATATATTAATTCATTCAACACTTGTTTATGGAGAAATGCTGAGTGCTGGCCGGCCTGCTAGACCCCACGATATGGCAGAAAACCACACCAGGAAGCTGCGCTTTAGAGTTTCCAAGAGTGTTCATTGAAGCATGACTTACAATAACAAAAAACTAGTTCCAAACTAAATGTCCAATAACAGGGGGTAAGTTTAAATCAACCATATTATGTCCATAGGACTAAACACTAAGCAGCCATGAAAAATCATGTTTTCAAGTACATTTAAGAGCACCAGGAGATCTCCGCAGTAACGCATAACAAACAAACAAACAAAACCTTTCCCTCTGGGACTAGGTAGCTTGCCAGGTCAAATTGTAGGCTTCCCTAATTACAATGGCAATACAAATCTAAGTGATGCAGGCAAAGGAGGTTTTTCAGTTGGTCCCGCTGGCATTATGATCCCAGCTTTCAAAATACATTTGCTAGTACTCCAATTTTAAATACATATTTATAGCTATCACTAAATGAGTGTAGTTATTTCCTGGGGACAGCATTACATTTAATTTTTATTTTCTTATTTATACATCTCTGTTTTCTAAAAATGTGCACTTTTTTATGACCAAAAAAACTTTTTTTTTGAGACGAAAGAAGAACAGGTATGAGCACTGAGCAATGCATAGAATTGCTGCATCATTATATTGCCCACCTGAAACTAACATAACACTCTAAGTTACTATGTTAACTTCAATTAAAAAAAAAAAAGATGAAGGAAAAAAAGAACAAGAATTAAGGCAATCTCCCCCACATCATTCGTGGTCCCTCTTTCAAGTGGCATCAGGATAACTGACTGTGATATTTCCTTACGTTTGAGATCTCTCCTAAGTGTCTTCAGAGTTACGGTGCCTGTTGGTGGAATTCAAGCCTGTGCTATAGAAATGCAGCAGAATTATTTTCAATGGTAAGATCTAGTTAATTCCATTTCTCGTCAGTCGGTCTCATCTCCAGAAACTGGAAACACAGGTTCTATCTCTAAGGTAGCCTGCAATGAATCAGGCCAGTGGGATTTTATGGTTCTGTGTCCATCATGTCTGGGCACTTCCAGTTGGAGAGACAAACAGCCCTTCAGTGAATTTACAAGGTGGACCGCAAGAACCTTGCAAAGTTCAGGAAACCACCAGCCACATATGAAATAAGACTCAGGGTGCAGGCTTTCTAAACCCTCCTCTGAAAAACAAAGTGACTAATAGTGAAGGCATTTCTATAAACGCACACAACACATAGTAGGTGTTTAATAAACATCAGTTTCTGTCTTCCTTCCTTCTCTATTTTAATCCTATCTTAAGACAACACACATTCACAAACTTTTATAGCTGAGTCACATTGTCAGAGAGGTGGAAGGCATGTTTGCACTGCCACTGTGATAAATAATATCGTTGGGGAAAGATTAGGCCATGAAAGATTGGGATTTCTTTTTTTCCTTTTTAATGACCTAATAGTCAACACAGTTGAAATACATGACATATATGGAAAGAGATGATAATTGATAAGAGTTAGTACTTGGAGTTGACAAGTGATTTTTTTCCCCCATTAAATGAAGAAAATCTAAGCTAAGGATGTATGAGGGGTGGGCATGGTTACTTCACTAAAACTAGGGTTAGAAATCTTGCTTCAGAAAGGAAATTCATTATGCCTTGTTTTCCTTTTCATATTCAAACATGGGAGCCAGGATTGAAATCCTGGATTTTTCGGATGTCTGCATTTTAAAAGATTTTGTTTATGTTAAGGCTTAGGTCACTTTAATAGGTATGTTTTAAGGAAAACATTACCTTTGTGTGACCTCTGGGATTTGAAGGTGAAAACTCAGTCACCGGGAAAAAAAAGCATCCTAGTTGTCATGGATGAAATCTCTAACTTTAAAGACTATTGTGTGTCATCCTGTGACTGTCGTCCTACAGCAATAAAAAAACAGTTGAACCACAGCTGGGGCAGAGTAGTTCTGATGGATCATGATTCTTAACTAGAGAAACACACACTTGTTTAAAAAGAAAATGTTAAAGGAAAATAAATAAACTAGCGGAATTTTATAGAAGCAGCAAAATATTTTCAAGGAACCTTCAGGAAGCAGGTTCTAACCACACCCCCATTCTTAAATTGTTATTATAAGCTAAGCATTTTACCTCCAGAGGGAAGAATGAATTTGTGCTGGTTATCATATATCAGAATTACACAGGACATCATCTGTTAATGATCATTTATTCCTAGCTACTTGAAGAATAATACCCAGTAATTATAGCAAATGTAAGTCAAATAGTAATAGCATACTTTACATAGTATAGTAATTATAAGTTATGTCCATGCATCTGGGACAAGGGTCTTTTATGCTCGGTATTAAATCTGAGCTGCAATTTATTCATAATACCATGGCTGGGATTGAAGAAAGGAAGCTTGCTTGTAGAAAGGAAACTTGTCTTCCTTTTACATTTCCAATAAGTCATTTGAAGAAAACTGCTCTCTGGATGCCTTGCTAAACCCAATTACCACCAAGACATCATAAACAAATATTCATTGCATTTATAGCTGGTTCTTTATTGCACAATGCAAAATGTATTGTTAAAATTTAAACCATTTAAAAGCAGTAAGCACCCAGATTTCTGCATTCATTTAAAGTTTAATTGAAAAAAAAGAAACCTCAAGCATGTGTTGAAATATTTTCTTCTTTAGAGACTGCTGCTAAATGATCAGGCATCTAATACTCTCAAGTCCGGCAAAAGTCAGATAAAAATTGGGGCATCTCTGGCTTTGATATTTGGTAACACTGGAACATATCCGTTCGCTTACGTGAAAAGAGACTAAGTAAAAGTTTTATAAAATGTTAGGATAAAAGGGAACCATTAAAAATAACAATCACTTGATTCATTAAAAGAAAAAAAAAATTCTTCAAGTCCCTTCAAAATTTGGGCCCTGCCAGTCTCCCAGGCCTAGCCTAGCCAACAATTACGGCAGGGACAGCTCCAGCCAAAGGGAAAGAATCTCCCTCCAGGCCTTCTGTCCTGCAATGAAATTGCTCTTTTGTAACAGAAACCTACCACTCAGGTTTTAGCTTAAATCCTTCGCCTTAATTCCTCCTCCAAGAAGCCTTCCATGCTCCCCTCTCTGGTCATCTTATATTACTCCCCACCTATGTCCTCTGTTAACATCCTTTACTTTTCTCTGATTGTCATCTGTATCGTGTTTCATTGCAACTGCTTGTTTATTTCTCCGCCAATCTCTTCTCACAGAGGGCGGGTGGAAGCCATCCATCCAGCTCCCCGTCAAATGTCTGGTACCTATCCCAGTGACTGGCACAGAGTATGAGTCCCGTAGACATTTGTTTGGTTAATGAATGACCCAGGCCTGGCTTCTCATCTTACTGTCCAGAGAAAAGCTTTGGAGATGGGGTGGGGAGGGCAACTTTGCCAGCAGGGGCCAAAGAATATCAGGAAGAGTCCTGGGGAAAAGTCTACCTTGGCACAATTGAGTTTGATCATTTAATGGGTAAGCAGGTTTCTCTCTTTGACTTTTCTCCATTCTCTATCTCTTTTCTTGTCCGGTTTTACATATTACAGCTTCTCAGAGCCTTTTACCATCCGTTAGTGTTTATTATTAAATTCCACGAAAGGCATTCACCAAACTTCTTTACTCATGGAAACTTCTGTTGTGAGAGCATCCACTAAGATAGGACATATGTGGTGCCCAGGAAACACAACCGGAGATCTGTCCTGATTAACCCTTTCTGTGATATCATATTTAGTGCTCCACCTATAAAATGGGAATAAAAATGGCCTGCAATGATCTGATAGGAACAATAAATATGTTATTATGAATCAAAGCGTCTACTGATCTCACCGATCTGTTGCATAAGGACTTGGCTGGCACCGCACAGACGGAAGCTATTTCTCGATGGAAGAAAGGAAAAAGATCCACATAGAAACATCTATGTCTGTCACGAATTTTAATTCTTCCAGACTCTCATTTGTTTATCATCAAATAGTATTTTTTAAGCATGTACTTCATATATCTGTGTTGAATATTTAAGTAAGCCATCTTCAAATGAATGCATAAGTCAATACATGATGATGATCTTCAACAATTTATGTCTCTCTCATTGTCTTTAAGACCAAACTTCAACACAGAAAGTGCAACCAAATGCAGAATGCGCTTGGGAAGACTTCCACAACCCCCCTTCCCAGTTGTATGCCCACTGCACTGATGTGCTCTACGCAATACAATTCAGGGTGATATTCTGTCGATTCATTTCTTTGTGTTTCATCAAGATTTGTCTTTCTAGAACAACTTCAATATTAGGACAACTGAACCAATATCACTGTGAGTAGCCAACTTCTAGCGTTTGGGGCCGAAGAGAGGGAAGAAAGAGCCAGCTGAGCAATGCTGTTATGTCCAGCAATAAAAGGAATAACAACCATAAAATTAACTACAAGCCTATAATATTATTGAGTAATTTTGTAGAATCAAACGACATTCTCATAGTTAATGCTGATATGATGACTTTGTGTTTCACCATATTTCTGTTATCCACAGGGTATGAGGAGACTGGCAAAGACCGTTAGGAATTTTTTAACCAAAGAATTAGTGCTACTGAGTGAATGGCAAGGACATAATTAATAACTTTCATAGTTGAGGTGAACTGTATTCAAACTAAAATTTTAGAAAATTGATCTGAAAAAAAGAAAGAAAAGGGGCCAGGGGCTTGTCATAAGTCTTATACGCTTGAATGACCAAAATTAATGAAATGAAACAACATTAAATTAAGTCAAAAGGATACAGCCAATGCTTTTTATACAGTTAGTTTTAAATGTAGCCTATACTTGACACCAAAACGCCAGTTTAAACTAGGGAAAGATTCTAATATACCTATCCAAACCAGCACCACTGTGAGTAGTCAACTTCTAGCATCCTAGGCAGCCCAAGACGGACTCTTCAATTATTAATATAATCTCGAGTGGCATCTATCATTGTCACCATATTCTATGGGTTAGCAGCAAGTCACAGACCCTGCTAACACTCAAAGGGCGGGAATTATATGAGCCCATGAACACCAGAACCAGGGCTGTAGGGCCACCACAATACCTATCCACCACAACCACTAACCACCTGTGAACTGTACACCATCAAGCTATTACTACTAGCCGAAAATGGATTATTTTCATTGGTACCAGCTGGGAAAATCCAAAGGAAAGATTCGAATTGGCCTAGCTAATGTCAGAGGTCCATCACTGGACCAGTCAACTGTAGCCAAAGATGTACAGTCCCCAAGTTACTCAGTAAGACAAGTAGGGCAAATGGTGGATCCCAAGAAATGGGGGAGAAGGGTACAGGTTTACAAATCCTACTTATTCCAAACTGGGTAGCCACTGTTTTAGAAAACCTGACCCACTATATTGCTTTGTATGTCTTTCGGCCTTGGAAGTCTGGCTTTCCTCACAATTTCAGTCAGACCGAGGGAAGAAATAAAGAAATACCCTGTGGGGCGCCTGGGTGGTTCAGCTGGTTAAGCGTCTGCCTTCAGCTCAGGTCCTGATCTCAAGGTCCTGGGATTGATCCCCGTTTCAGGCTCTCTGCTCAGCAGGAAGCCTGTTTCTCCCACTTTTTCTGCCCCTCTCTCCTCCTTCTGCCTCTCCCCTCTGGTCCTGCATGCTCTCTCTTTCTCTCAAATAAATAAAAACTTTTTTAAAAATTTAAAAAAAAAGAAACACCCTTTAACAAACAAAAATGGCCACATATGTCATAGTTCTTAGCCTTAAGATATGGTGGTAAACATTTTAAATCTAACATTTGAAATAATTCTTCTGTAGTCAAATAAAATAAAATACTTTAGAGGGGAAGCTCTGGGTATATTCATTTTACTGTTTGCTATGGTTCAACAATATTCACTCTCTTCTTAACAACCGTTTAAGGCTTATCCATACTACAATGAAATCATGTTGCAGAGGTAAAAAACTAGAATTATAAAAACACTGCTTATTTTTTTTCATATTTTCAACCATGTCAGATGCAAAGTGCAAGATTAAAATTCAGAAATGTTTTTTAGAATATATTTGACCTCCCTGGCCTAACTGAGCCTACATGGAAGTAGATAAATCATACCGTAATTTTAATAAATAGGGGTCAAGAGAACGTACTCACAAATATAATTAAAATAGAAACCCACCACTTAGAAACCAGTCTAGAAGTTCTTTCTGTACTTGCAAACAATACCACAATCTTGACCCCTTAATGATTTTTAGTTCATAGTATTTATTTTTAGAAATCTAAAGCCTAGAAGTCTCTCTTCCTAATCTCAATATTTTCAATTTCCACATCTAACACATGAAAACCACTAAAACACAGTCTCACCAAGCTTTTAATGATGATAGGAAATGCTCCCACCACAGCACGTTCAAAAATTAAGAAGGCATTGGATCATTTGATAAAGAAGCACAAAAATATATAGAATCTGTGATGCAAAATTTAAGAGATAGTATAAAATGAGGACAGTGAAGAATTTCCAGAAATGCTGTTTTTGTTTGTTTGGGATGTCAAACCAGGAAAGTAAATTGCCAAATAAGAACAGAAACATAAATTAGTTCACGAGACAGCTAAGACATCTTTATGGAAAGAGAAAATTGATGGATCCAGCCTCAGAGCCTAGAGGTGGAGTTAAAGGGCACGAGCTTGTCTTCTATCATTGAAGCCAATGAAGAGTAACATCTCTAAAAAATGTCACTTTTCAGGATATTCCTTTTTATATGCATTTGCCAAGCAGAGGTGAAGTGGAAGGGCAGCCCTTTATTGGGGAATCCAGTCTATCAGAGAAAACAAGACATCCTGGAGCCAGGATCTCAAATATTACCACGATGGACCCAACCCCTAAGGTTTCCACGTTGACAGGGTCCTAGAGTTAACACTGGGTTTGGGTAGGGTTTTTTGTTTGTTTGTTTGTTTGTTTGTTTGTTTTTGGTTTTGGTGGGGGAGGGAGCTGTTTTTGCTGAGATCTTAAAAACAAGCCACATTCTGAATATGGTTACTCCCAGGAACGTTTATCTTTATTGATTTAAGCAGATTCTAAACATCTTTATGACATGCACAGGCATAAATTCTGAGATTATGGAGGTAGCAGGCAGCTTAAAAACCAGTACTTTGGGGGAAAACAAAACAATCTTCTGATTTGTGTGTTGTGAACAAACAGTCAGTTTTTGCTGACTTCATGAAGACCACGTCATCACAGAGAGATCTTGACAAACTTGGGGTACATGGCAACTTCAAACACTTCCTGATCCCCAGTCTCCCAAATGCTATGAAGTTGATTATAGTCACCTTTTAAAACAAGAATATGTGATGCAGTAATGTTTCATAAGATATGTACACACTACGATGGTGATGTTGGTGATAAGTACTCCCAACTCCTGACTACCTTGTAAGGAGGAGGCATGGGAAAGTGGTGATGGACGCAGACCCATTACCGAAATCTGGCTGGGAAATAACCCCGCTGTAAGTCTTTGTTTTCCTCTGTAAAATGAACCTAAATAGAGTACCTACCAGCTGTGGGCATTATCTGAAATAATGCGTATAAAGTGCCTAACCCACAGGAAAACTCAACAAGACGGTTATGATTATTACTGCACCACAGGTATTATTTGACTAGAAATGTTTCATTTTTGTCTCATTTTGTCGCCCCAGATCAACCCATTCTCATCCCAGACCTAGGAGACAGACTCAGCGGGGGTCAGGCACTGGCAGAAGGTTCCATGGACGACAATGGCAGAACCAAAATTTAAACTCCAGTCTGTGTACCTTCAACGTGTTGTCTCCCCCTCAGCAAGGTGGGAAGAGGACTACAGTTTGGTTGTTTCCTGAAGACCAAAAATAGGGTATTCCAAAGAAAAGGAGGCAAGGAATCCCCCAGGGCTCTCCCGATAGACTGTCTTAAAGCTAAGCCTGATGCTTGCATCTAGCAGAGAAAATTCTGAACAGTGAAAGGACTTCCTTTCTAGCCTCTTTAACATGACCTGCTTTCTCCTAGGAAATTTAATTATGCATCTGTTTGTTCATTCATTCAACAATTGTTAAGTATCTACTATGTACTCAACCTGGACTCCACTCCATGCAGATGCCACCGAATGGAGGAGGGTGACTTGTATATTAACTAAAGGCATAAACGCCAAATTGATGTGAGAAACAGAGAAACTTTGAAAGAACTGTAATTAAATCAAGTTAGGAAGCAGAGGAGCAGTTCAATTAGAGAGATGAGCGCCATCGGATGAATTCTTTGGACAAGTCAGTCAGTGGATGAAAAATTCAAGACCCATGAGGGAAATCATGATAGAAATTCAGAGTTTCTCAGCCTAGATCATCAGTTAGAAATGCAAAGAAAAAAGTGATGGATTATTTAAAGAAATATCTCCTTCTCAAAGTCTAATGCAACACTGGTTTACTTGTCAATAAATTGGAAGACCATACCCTTAAAAATGGGTGCGATTGCTCTACCAGATGGAAAAAGATCAAGTATAGTTACAGAATCCGAAGTCTGTTCCTAAAATCTTAAATGTATATGCATCCATTGTATTTTGAGATGAGAGGATTGCATTTCTCTCAGTACACAAGGTACTATATATTCTAGCTATTAGACAATCATCAGTGTGGATGTTGAATTATACTGATTTATAATCTTTAGCTCTATTTTGGTGTGGCACATTTTCTCAATAGATATGTATTGTGACCGGTTGTACAAGAGTCATCCATTAGTCATGATAACAACCTATAAGGCTATACCCGAAAATCTGGCTCTCCCCTTTACCTTCTCATTTCCCAGCAGCCCTGTTGCTGCAAACTCTCAACTAATTCCTCAAGCCAAGACATCTGTGGGTTTTCCACTGAGTTGTAACCACTGAACATGATGCAGACTGGGGACTGCCAACAGTCTCAAAGCTGTAGGAAAAGGAAACTCACACCACATGGCTCCCTTCTCCCGGAATCAACTTGCCTCCTGGATCTGCCTGCTTTGGGATTTCTTCCAGTGCCCTCCCATAGTAATTTTTTTATGTTTTAGCCAGAGTACATAGTTATCAGCAACAAGGTTAATCCAATTGGAGCTTACTTGACTATAAACAAAAGCAGAAGTCCAGGCTTGAGGGTCATAAAGTCAAAATTGCACTAATTAGTATCATTTTTCAAGAAGCACTTTGAGACTATCAAAGTGAAGGCTCCCTCAGTATCTTCTTTTTTTACTGAAATCGGAAAATCTTCATCTCCTACAGAGCCATACAAAGTTCACAGATCTTCAACACTAGAGAGTCATTCTGCAATTTCAGAACGATTTGTTTTAAAAACTCAATTCCTAACAACATTGGGTGGCAATCGCTTTGGCTAATGCAAGCACTGCAAAAGAGTCTTAAGCCACATCTGTTGCAAATATCTTGCAAAGGTAACGCAGAATTCAGGGAGTTCCAATCATCTCATTTGCCTAATATGTTTACCAGGAAAGGTGAAGAAGTTGACTATACAGAAATAGCTATCTGTAGGTCTTGAGAGAATGAAACATGCTTACACTTGTGTACTTCATAGACTTCATAATCTAAGATTGACACGTTTGAGTATGAGATTAAGAATCGGAAGATAATCACTCCCCGGCCTTTTGGCTAAGATGAAGTTCTTATGAGTTTAATTATCTGATACATCCTCTAGTCAAGACAATAAATTCAATGGATTTTTGGAGCAGGGAGATGGAAGAGGAGCCTGCTCCATCCACACCATGTGTGGACCTGGTATTGCAGGACTTCCAGGAATGGTGCACCCCCTTCAGGGGCAACAGTAGTGGTGCAGATGGCCTGCTGGGTCTGTCTTTTGAAGTCATCCCATGGACCTATGTGCAGAGGCGATCCAGTAGCTTGCTTCTTATCCTGCGGCAGAAGCCAGGCAGGAAGCCAAGTAGCCAGACTCTAGCACCCCTGGCCTGAGCACCTAAGGCCTACCTTCCACATGGGATAGCTGACCTGTGTGTGTGTGGCCATCAGGACCAGCCTTGCCACACTCCATCCACCCCAGGAAAGTCCCAGCCTCTGTCTCTTCTCTGTGTCACTCCCAACCACCACTAAAAAAAAAAAAGAAAAAAGAAAAAGAAAAAAGAATTGGAAGATATTGGATAGCAGATGGCAGAGGACAAAACAGTTAAACATATTGGTCAGGCCATCCTTTTGTTGCTAGTTTAAGAGACTTCAACCAGTCTCAGTTTAGACTAGTATCTAGTATAGGATCATAACATCTAGAAATTTGCCATGGATCTTATCAGAAATATGACCCAGTAAATAAAATTGTATCTCTTTTTTTGTGAAACAAACCTACCTTTTTAATTCCTCCTCATCATTCACAAAGCCTTAGGACAACAATGTATATTGTTTATGAAATTAGACTTAAGTATTGTATTTATCGCTACAAATAGATCTGTGGTCTAATATAGACACACTAGTATTGTTTGTGCAAGAGACACATTGAAACACCTATTTCTACCTCTTAAGCGATGGGAACTGGCATCTGAGAAACTTTAAAATTAAAAGTTAATGAATCAGGGGCACCTGGGTGGTTCAGTCGGTTGAGCGTCTGATTCTTGATTTCTGCTCAGGTCATGATCTCAGGGTCCTGGGATCAAGCTCCATGTTGGGCTCCACGCTCAGTGGGGAGTCTGCTTCAGGATTCTCTCTCCTTCTCCCTCTGCCCCTCCCTTACACGCGCACACGCGTGCTCTGTCTCAAAAAAAAAAAAGTTAATCCGATTAAAATACTCAAAGTATTTTAAAAGATAAAATGAATTCCAAGCCAGCAAGATTAGATGGGAAATGGAGTGCATCCATTAATTCGCCTATAGGGAGAATGTGGAGACAGAAAGGTACCGCCTGGCTCCTGAACCAAAGGAAAAGGAATCACAAAAGCAAACCTTAGCAATAGCCGTTCAAACAGGACAAGCTTTTCAGCAAAGAAAAGTTAGGATTTAATTTCAGGAAAGACTGTATTTTAAAAAGCTCACATTGTCAGCCCAAGGCCATAACTAGTAAGATCACCCTGCTGCCAGGTGCAACCCTACTGTAAAGATGGGTCTATCAGAAAAACTCATTCAGCCATTCACTCATTCATTTATTTAACTAGCTTCTACTGAGTGTCAGCAAAGTGCTGACACAGGGCAAGAGTCTGATAGAATGATGGCAAGCTAAACAGTCGGGACTCACATTCATTAGCTTTCACTGTAATACGAAGGATAAGCAACATTGAATATTCACAGCTAGAATATAATGACAAATAGTGATAAGTTCTGTAAAGGAAATGTTTAGGAGATTATAAAAAACATTAAGAAATGGGATCAGGGAGGTTTGGACACACACCCCAAGATCATACTATCCTAAATTGATGTGCTGGGATGTGATCCCAGGCATTCTGATCCCAGAACCTACCTTTCCAAATTACATAATAAGTCAGCAAAACAAACATGCAGAGAATACAACTTTATTCTGTTTTTAGATAAATCTTTCATTTTCAAAGGAATCCTTGCTAGCAGGCCAGCTCTTAAAGAGTTGCCTACTCTTTGTTCCTTTACCCTCACCATTCATTTACATTTTCCTTCCCACAAGCAAATCTTGAAATCCAGGATAAGACTCTCCTGCTCTGGCCATGCCAGTTCATGACCTGGCTAGCCACTAAAATATAGAAAGTCCATATTGAAGGGCTCAGTCACAGTATTTCCTCTATAATGGTTTTATCTCTGTGTTCTGATACCAACATTATAAAGGCTAGGGGAAGGCCCATTGTACATGGGAAATGAGCAAAAACAGTGTATTCCAAAAAAACGCAACAAAATCCACTGCTTCTCATTCCATGTGTAGAATTTTGATACTAAAATAATTCTTTGAAAAACTCAAAGAGAAAGCAGCCCGTTAAGTTTCTAAAAAAAGGACAGTCCTTTCTAGATTCACTGAAGTCTGATGTATGACAAGCTTCATTTCAAACATGCTTTAAAAACATGATGTAACTCTAACAAGTCAGACTTTGTAACTTGGCAGAGGCCAAGTTTTTGAAATGTATTTATGTATGTGTTGGGTGTAAACTGTTACTGTACTGGAAACTTCTTGAAAGGGATTTTTATAAGTCTCATCTTGTCTCTCTCAAGTGGCTGTTAAAAATAGAGAGTTTATTGGCAACTGTTTTTCCTTGTGTTGGAGAAGGATTAACTTAATCCTGGTGAAATATCTTAACACTTCACTATATTCAATTTTATACAACTAAACTTTCATTACACATAATACTAAAATAACTGCACATATCCTAAGTGATTCAAAAGTTATACGTTTGTCAAGTTTGTTTTTACAGACCTATGAAACTTAAGCACTATTCTCTAAGTGAAGTAACTTTTCGTCTTCCTACCTACCCCTGAATTATTTTAATTTTGGAGTAAGGTTTATTTCTTTCTTTTTTTTTCTGTAAAATGTTAGAGGCTTCCTCTGTGTATTTAACACAGCGTGATAGAATGAGTCAAGCAAGCATTGTGATCTTCACTACAGTGCCCAATTTACAAAGCTATTTGAAATCCTCCGTTTTAAAATAACCCCATTTAGATTTAGGACATTTGTGTTACATACTAGAGCTGTTCTCCTTTCCAATTATAAAAAGTCCAAATGTGACATTTTTCCCCCTCACTCTCACATTTTGGGCCAGTCCAAAGCTAAATTAAATGGGCGAAATGTGTCCTCATTCCCCATCAATACATTTAGCTTCCTTTTTTCCCCCCTTCTCTGGTGTTTCCTCTGCTTTTCCCCCTCATTTAAAAATATCTACTGCCCTTCCAGGAACAAAACCCAATATCAAGAAATAATCTGCCTTTGTTTCTGATAGGACAATTTGCATTTCCTCTCATAGGAGCATTTGTCTTCCAAACTTTATCTCTACTCTTCAAATGAAAGAATGTGTCCTTGTTAAAGAATTTCAGTTACTTCTCGCTTGTGTGAAGGCATGCACCCATGCACCTTGTAGCCACATGATCTGGACCATGGAGCATCCGCGGTCAGTGACAGGGAAAGAGAGACATGGCGGAATCCCACTGGCTCTTTCTCACCCCAGAGTCATTTCTTCCTCTCCCGGTGCACTGACCAGCACAAGTCAGGTGCCTTGACCCAGTTACCAGGGAAGTTATGAAATGTGGGCAGCCTGTGGCTTTTTGGCTGAGCAAAAATGATCTTGGCTTCTTTGGGTACCCTTGGCTCCCTTATTCCCACACAGAAAACACACTCATCTCCCCACGGTAGATAACCCCAAATCCTGGCCAGCATGTGACTCCAAGCCTAGAAAATGCTCAGTGGTGTCTTCATCAAAATTAGATAGGACTCTTTTTGATCTGGAGATGTATGAATGGAACTGTTTTTGTCCCCCACATTTCCCCCCACATACACCCAAAAAGCCACAGTGATATGATGACAGGAGAACCCCGATGGACATTCCCATTCAGAAGGAGGAAGACCAGAAGGCAGAGAGCAGCCATGATCCACAGCCCCTCTGACATGCTGCTGGAAGGCCCAAGAGGGCTGCCACCATGAGGCCTGAAAGTGCAGTCAATTCTATCCCTTGCTGCATCCCAGCTACCTCTGGGGCTTCTTTCTTGTCCATTTTCCAACTTGGCCACATAGGAAGTGACCTTGAGAGGACAGGCCCCCTTGGAGGACTGCTCAGCTTTTCAGCTCAGTTCCAGCTTCGGGGATTTTGATGACACAAGAGTTGTTTGCAGTGTATTTTTTTTCCATGCTCACTTTCATTGACACTTCATTTCTCTCCAAGACTAAGTTGGTTCCTGATCTTTGTCTGGAAGCATGTCTCCTCTAGAAAAGGAGACTTGGTGAACAGTGACTGTCCATCACCGTGAGGCATAAATTAAAATCCTTCCAATAGTCCTGAGACGGAAGTGTTGCCACTTTGACCTTTTTCAGATGGAGAACGTGGGAAGATATTTTGGGAAGCAAATTGTCCTTCCTAGGATGCCTCAAAATAGGCAAGTAGGTAATGCTAACCTCGCCAATATGACATTATTTGGGGCCTATTGATGTGCCCAATTGGTCTGACTGAGGCAAGCCTAGAGACAATAGGACATAAAATTTGAAAATTGGACTCTTTCCAAAAAATCCAAGACTTGGGGTCACCACACCAAGGTGTACATGTGATCTTTGTTTCTTTCACTCCACATGCATTAAGCTTTTGGTTAGTTGTTTGCTTTTAAACTAATAGCTAAGATATTGTTTGGTCAGACAGGTGCCTGTCTCTGTGTTCACCAAGAAAGACTGGATAACACTTATTTGCTAAAACACTTAAAATCTCGAATTGTGCAATTGGAACTTAGTAAACACCTTTTGCTGATTGTAAGAAACCTAACATTTTTTTTTTAAACCATGTTATTCCTTTTTTGTCCCTTTGGCTTCATCTGCACAGCGCATTTGGATGTGGCAAATATCTGCTTGTTCTGATTTCTCACCATGAGTTTTAAACAGCTCATGCTGTGGGGACTGACATTTCCAGGTCACACTCAAAAGACATAGCCAAGGCTTTTGGTCATGTCTAATTCTACTTTGTATGTGTGCTACCTTTCCTCAGAGCATAATTTTGTCTTAGACATGAATTACATTAAAGACATCTTAGAAGAGACGATGGACCCTGAAAAACAAACTGAGGGTTCTAGAGGGGAGGGGGTGGGGGGATGGGTTAGCCTGGTGATGGGTATTAAAGAGGGCACGTTCTGCGTGGAGCACTGGGTGCGATGCACAAACAATGAATCATGGAACACTACATCAAAAACTAATGTAATGTATGGTGATTAACAATAAAATAAAATTTTAATAATAAATTTTTAAATAAGACACCTTAACAATAAAAAAATTTAAAAAAAAGATACCTCAGAAGCACTGATTTAAAAACTCCCCTGCCAACCATCTTGGGGGAATTTGGTTACATCTCTGAATTGTTTAACCAAAATCTCCTCTTGATTCCAGTGAGTTTTAAAGTCATACGACCCTTGGAAAAGTAGACCCTTCCTTTCCTTTTCTTCTTCCTCTCCTTATTTTTTTTTTTTTTTAATGTGATGGATACTGAAGATCTCAGAACATTTCCAAATGTAGATTGTCTCTGACCTGGGAGCCACCCTCACATAAATGGTGGCAGGGCCAGGATTAGGACCAGGGGAGCCCAGAGCTCCCTTGAAGCACACGATTTAAGAGGATGCCCAAAATGGTTAGTAATCAAGATTAGCAATATTTAAATGCAGTATATTAAAAAATAAAAATGAATGCAAATAGTCCCTGATGAACAAAATATCACATTTTAGAATGAAGACACGCAGTGGTTAGCTTTATTCTCCTGCACTATTGTGTGAAGGGAACAGTCATTTCCAAATGGCCCTGGACAGGTAGTCAGAGGCCACGATGTTCCTAATGGTGGAATTATAAAAGGTGCCAAATGGCAGAGAGATAGGGCAGCGCAGGGCTTTCTAAGCAGCCATGATGTTTTACTCTAGAGTTTGTGTTACTGTTTCTACCTGGTTCCAATTAGGAGCGGGATTTTGACAAAGGCGTAAAGGCGATGCACATTTTCCCTTCTCCTCGGGCTCAGGGATGGCTTGGCCCGCACTGAACCACTGCTTGTGCATTTAGTCCCCACCCCATCTTCAGCTTCTCCAGCTTCTAACGTGTCCAGATGCTGCTCCCCATCTAATCTTCAGCTCCTTTCAGGCAAGGGTCAGGCAAGTCCACGTTATGGAAGCAGAAACGTTTAGCAAGGACTCCAAAGAATCTAGAACCTGGGGTCAGAAGAATTCACAGCTAAAGCTGGATCAAAATGAGTGACTGTGATGAAATTCAGCGTTACTGAATTTCCGTTTCTAGTTCAGCACATCCACATCCTAAACTCCTGCGGGCCACACTGGAGAGCTGCGTACCATGGATCCCATTGCTTCTCTGGGACCAAGTGCTCCTGGTGGGGTCCTCCCCACTGACTTACAGATGAGCTGTAAGGGGGCAGCCGCGTCCCTTGAAGGCTAGCCAAGCTTATTTAGGAAAACTGTCTACTTGATGCCAACACAATCGAGAAAAATGCAAATAAGGAGATAAGGAAATAAATAAAAACCAATCAAACAGATGTCTGATCTACTGAGCAAAATTTTAAAAAGCTAGTTAGATTTTGTATGTTGATCAGCTGTTTGGTTTTTATCCATCGCCAATTATTCTTCTTTAACAGAATGTATAAACCGTCTGCTGTTTAAGGATGCATGGAGCTGTTCTTTTTCAGTGTTTCTCTTTTGCATTGGCAATCTGCAAAATTCTCTGACTTCATCCTCTTTTGGAGCCTTCTACTTAGCTAGATTTCATAAATGATTATTATTATTATTATTTTTAATTTCTGGAAAAAAGGTGCTTGCATACCCAGGGTTCTCGTTCATTCTTCCCAGTTCACTTAATGCATATCTATCAAAATAAAGGAGCATGCAGTGAAGTATGTTTCTACTACTCTGCAAAACCCCTGATAAAGAGGAATGTTCACAGTAAACCTACACCTTTGTTTCACAAGTCATTTGGATGGCTATAGGTGAAGATAATTATTTAGTAGTAACATATATTACCAGAGACCAGTTCAGTAGCTCCTTCACCAGAACAAGCCCCATTTCCAGAGCATACCCTTTCCTCAAGGAGGACACTGTGAGCCACTAAAGAATCATAGTAATTGACCTGGGTCTATACATCAAGTCTAAATAGACACAGAGTAAATTGCATAGCATTTGGTAAAACAAGTTACTCACTGTTCTTCTTTCAACCCATAATGACTGTAATTCAATTAGGCTTATTGCCTGTTATTCAATATGATACTGCTGTAAAATTGTTCCTTTGCAATCCAAACTTTAGAGTTAAAGAGCCTGCTTTTCTTCTTAAAGCACACAGGCTCTCTTGCGTTGGAACAGGATTTCATTATATTTAAAAACTTTTCCACTGTTTACTTTATCACCGAGGTCAGATAAAGGAGCCAGAGTCAAAATTAGTCTCTTGCTCTGGGATGGGGAAAGTGAACAGAGAGAAACCCCAGTGGAAATAAATGGTGGATTTATTTGTATTTCCACAGTGCCGAAATTACAGGAACATTAGCGATGTTAGAAGAAAAAACATGGGGGAAGGGGGATTTCTATAATTTTATTATTGTTTTCAGTATTATTCCTAAAAGACACTACAATTAATCTGGGATATTTTGCACGGTTACTTATGAATCATAAGTATTTTCAATCAATTTCAAAATTTTTAACCGTATAATAGAATATTTCCCAGGCTGAGCCTACCAAAAGGAATTTATAAATAGTTTTCTTTATTTAACCACGAAAAATGCCTGGATATAAAGTTGATTTTCAGATTTAAAGGTTTTATTTACAGGTTTGAGGAATTTGCATGCAACCTTAAAAATTAATCCAATCTGAATAGAGATGAACTAGAGGATGGACTTCAGTTATTATCTCTGCGACAAGTTACTAAAACTCTCTCTGTCTTGTAAGTCAAAGAGTATTTTGGGGGGTAGTAAATGAGTTAGTATATGCACAGTACTTAGAAATATCCCTGGTGTGTTGCAAGCCTCAAAACAAAAACACAGCTACTTCACTCTTATCATCATCATTATTATTATATGAAATAACATGGAACTTATGATGATATTGGATTCTTTGAAATGAATCTAGTGAACCCATGATACAATTTAACACATGATTATGTAGCTAAACCTCTGAGTAGGAATGGTCTACCTGTGAGTATCCCATAGATACAGACTACTGCTCCTTCCACCAACCAACTGAAGCTCTGTGAATGCTACTTGCACTTTCCTAACTTACAGTTAAACCCTTTTGTACACACACACACACACACACACACACACACACACACGCACACATACCCCTAACTAATTTACATAATCTGGGGAAGGAAGGGTGATGACTTGTATCACTTGTACCTCTTAGAGTGCATAGCACCCATGAGAAGCTTAAGAAATACTTTATTAAGTTTTGACTTGACTACATTGGGGCCAACTCCATTAGTCCATATCACTATAGGATCTAGATATTCAGATCTAGATCTAAATTAATACAAAATGTTTAGAATATTAAAAAATATCTGTTATAAACTATTGTTTTTCTTCTTACATTGCTTAGAAAATGTCCAAATGACCCTTGTGTTACTATTATTCCTGGGCAGTGGAAGCTAAAACTTGTTATTTTGTTCAAATGTTCAGATGTTCATATGACTTGGATTTCTCTAATATTGTATCTGGTTGACTTAGCTCAAGGTTGCTTATTCTGAAATCACATGAAGTCATATGGGATGGAATTTATACTGAACAAAAGAGCCCAGTTGTAACTTTCCCTTGACATTTGCACTTTGTATACAAGCATCTTTTAGATTTACCATCATGGAGAAAATCTGTCAACTTCACCTTGTCAAGTTTCTTCACATGTCAGAGGTCTTGTTAAAAGGGATACATTCAGTTAGTTTGTTGACTTTATGAAGGTCAATCAACTTGACACGTTTCTATTTCTTCACCACAGTAAATAAACTAACCAGTTTTCTTTTCTACACTTCCCCTCAACTCCCCACCAACCAGGCATAGCATCCACTTTGGAAAAACTTGGGTTCAGCATATTCGTTGACCAATCACTCGCTCTGTTCCCTGAAATGGCCCCCAGGTCCTGCTTCATGGGCTGGTTATCAGTATTAAATGAGATACAGAACGTCAAGCACAGAGCAAGTGCCGAGCACATTGTAGGACCAAGTGATCAGGGAAAAAGTTTGCTTTGAGGTCACAACTTAGGTTCTGGGTAGTTTTGAAGATGGTGGTGATGGTGGTGATCACAAGGACAAAGATCAGACTGGTTACGGGTCTGGGAAGAACGGCAATGACAGAATATAATATAGACAAATCCAAAGAATATTTTTTATGATTTTATTTATTTATTTGAGAGAAAGAGAGAGAGATGAGCAGGGAGAGGGGCAGAGGGAGAAGCAGACTCCCTGCTGAGTGCAGAGCCCAACACAGGGCTCCATCCCAGGACCCTGTGATCATGACCTAAGCCAAAGTCAGATGCTTAACCGACTGAGCCATCCAGGTGCCCCTCACAAAGAATATCTTATAAAAAAAATGACAGAGCACAAATGAAAGAGTCAAGAAAATATAAGAGCCAGAAATTTTAATATGGTCAAATAGCTTTAAGTTCTAAGAGTCCTGGGTACATAACTTCTTTATAGGAACAACCCAAACAGGCCCACCTGTGGCTAGGCTTGGCTCATGGAATGCAGTTTTCCAAACCAGTATTTTCAGTGCTTCCTACTGTCAATAGCAGAGAAGAATGGGCCCTTAATCACAGAGATGCAAGCACTTCAGCCACCTGAAGTCAAGCTATATCTTAGAAGTATCATATTTTATTTTAAAAGTTCATGTACAATTTATATGTTACTCCATAAAATATCTGTGTTCATTTTAAAGATGTTTTTAGACAAAATTTGGAGAAAATTGAAAGCTCCAGGGGCTCCAGCCTGTCTATCTCTGAAGCTTTGCACCCCCCTGGCATGCTGCCCTGAACTTCGCAGGGGCCATAATCATGGTCTTGGAGCAAAGGGTAGAACAGATTTTCAATACTGCTGCAAAGCAGATGATACAAGTGTTAAGGGGGAGAAGACAATCCTTTGAGGTCATCTACAAGTTCTTTCAAGGTTATCCCATCCTTTAAGAGTGGTTACAGAGCTCTAAATCTCTCCTGGACAATTTGGATCAAGTCTTAAGAGTACCCAAGGATTGGACTGACGTTGGGGAAAGAGATGATGTGCTCACTAAAGCCCCCAATTGACCATTGACTGTCATGTGGTGTGAGCAACTGCGGGTCAACCCGTCCCTTTTCTCAGGACTTTTTTTGTTTGGACTGCTTGGAATGAGGACCCAACTGTGCTCCACATCCAGAGTAGGAAACAGTGCATGTCTTCTGGATGTACGTATGCCCATGCACTGCCTAGAGAATCAAATTATTCTTTAGTTAACTAATGAAAAAATGTTCCTTTTTTGACAGTTGACAGACTTATATACCCCCCAATACCAGCCAAAACGTATGCCTAATTATTTTATAAATTACGTTGTGTTGTCACAGACCTCAGGGGAATCAAGCACTTCTAAGTGTTCTCCCTCCCCTGCCTGAGGGAAACACACAGTTGCCACCAGTCTTGTCTTGCTCATCCATCCTTACTCCCGTGGGGGGTCATGTTTCTCTTCCCATCAGTGGGTGGTCCCTCTCAGTCTTCCTTGGATCAGTGTAACGGGGCACCGAGTTTGACTCCCATGAGATACAAAGATCGTTCTCAAAATGATTTCTTCCCAGAAAGGTGTTAAACTTCACTGTGCTTTCTGTTCTGTTCTCTTTCTGCCAAAATAACAGGGGAAATAATTTTTCAAAACACTAGATTTATTTCTCATTTTCAATATGAAACATAAGCAGTTTTGTGCATTGGGAATACAAGCTTCGACTTGAGTGCTAGATGTTAAGATTCATCCTTGAAAATGCTTAGTCTGAGGTAAGCGTCTGGCATTGCCCAAATGGCCACCTCCAAGTCACTGTAGGTGACTCCCACATTCCCACACACAAGTACACACACAATCACTGTGGTGTAATCACCACCCCCCCATTCCTATTCTGATGTTTCAAATTCCTACAACAAAACACATGAATTTCATGTGGATCTAAAATAGAGGATCTAAAATATGAATGCTCTTGAGAGAGGCAAAGACTGCCCTAAAATTACACTGAAGACTGAACAGCCTAAGAGATCCTTCCTTGGCCATGTGTAACAATTACCATGCTTTTGGCTGCAGTTAACAGAAAACCTGGCTCAGCTAGACTACACAATGAACAAAATGTTTCAGCTCACCGATTCGTGTCCTATGTGCATCCTACACCAATCATGGTCGGGGAGAATGAAGTTATCATGATTACCTTAGACCAGTGGTTCTCAGACTCGAACTTGCATGACAGTAGCCTGGAAGCTTATGACAACCAAATGATTGGGCTTCATGCCTTGGGTTGCTCATTAAGTCTGAGATGAAGCTCAAGAATTGTCATCGTGAAATGCTGATGTTCCTGGCCTTGGGAACCACAGTTTGAGAATCACTATGTAAGCCTACTGAAACTGACCTACCTCCTGGGGCTGGGGAGGTATCCTGCCTTCCCTGATATATATGGTGACCTGAGACTTGAATAAAATTGAGCTTCTGTTAGGAAGGAAGGAGAGAGGGAGTGGCCGTTTGACATTTCTCTTGTATTAAAGTATGAAAAATAGGTGCATGATCCCAGGAGATAGTGATTAAAAGACACCACTCTCCATGACAGAAAGAGTTCAACTGGACTACAAAAAAACCACAAGTACTCCAACAAGAAGTTTTGGAATATTTATGTATTCAAGCAGGCTTCCACATTGCCTTGGAGTAGAGAATTCTCTCCTCTTCATGCTGAATCTGAGACTCCGTGGGGCCCTAGGCCACTTCATTTAAACTCTCTGCCAGGGCAGCTAGGTGACTCAGTTGGTTGAGTGTCTGCCTCTTGATTTCTGCTCAGGTCGTGATCTTAGGATCTCAGGATCATGGTTTCGAGCCCCGTGTTGGGCTCTGCGCTCAGTGTGGAGTCTGCTTGCCCCTCTCCTTCTGTTCCTTCCCCACTATCTATCTATCTAAAATAAATAAATAAAATCTTGAAAAAAATTTAAACTCTTTGCCACCTAGGGTTTATGGGAAATGTATTGTGGCTATGTGTGATCTTTTTCTACCTCCGGTGCCATTCTCAGGCTTGAGGGTAATAATTCTACTAATCTCTGATCCAATGCTGGGGGCCAATGAGAATTCTATGAAACTATTTCATCCTACCTAAAACACACTGAACTCACAGTTCTATTTCATTCTGGGATCTGTTGGTCTCCTGGTCCCCAACCAGAAAGTTTACAAAGATCCTTTCTGCCTTCAGGTCCCCAAACCTATCATTGTGTGATAGTTAATTTTATGTGTCAAGTTGACTTGGCTAAAGGATGTGCAGATTGCTGGTAAAACATTATTTCTGAGCATTTCTGTGAGGTTTCCAGAGAAGATGAGCATTTGAGTCAATGGACTAAGGAAGGAAGATCTGTCCTCTCCAATGAGGGTGGGCATCACCCAGTCCACTGAGGGCCCGGATAGGCAGAGGAGAGTCAATTTCACTCTCTCTCTCCTTGAGATGGGGTATACATCTTCTCCTGTCCTGGGACACCAGAGCTCCTGGTTCTTGAGCCTTCAGACTTGGACTGAATTATATCACTAGCATATCTCGGCCTCTATAGTCATGTGAATCAATTCCCATAATAAATCTACTCTTATCTATTTATCTATCAATCCACCCTATTGGTTCTGTTTCTCTGGAGGACCCTAGCTAATACACGTGGAATTCTAGTATTTGCTCCTTTGCCCATCACAGACCTGGCTGAGCAGAGGGGTATCGGGACAAAAGCCCACATCAAAAGCTGAGTATTTTTCTCAGTCCTTTTCCCTCTGGGTAGTCTCCCCTTCTTCCCTACCTGGGAACGTTTTCACCAATCTGAAAGAAGAAAAACTCTCTTCTAATTACTTCCATTTTATGGCCAGATTTGAAACTTGAAATACAGTAATTTCAATTTTTTTTATTCTCCAGTATTCTGTGTAGGAAACTTTGGGTAATAGGATTCGGAAGAAAAAAGCAGAAACATAAAATAGATTCATTAAAACTGAAGAAAAGAATGCCACAATAATAAAATTGAAAATCATAACCTGTCTCCTGTCCCCGCTCAGCAATTCTTTCAATATGCCATACTTTGTCTTTTAGATTTGGGAGATCATTGAGCATGGAGTTGTGTGTTCACTAGTGGGAAGATAATGATAAAGTGAAACTTGACCTAGTCAAGACCCTTATAAAATTATCAGTGTTTTCTACCATAGCAATGTTTTTTTTACAACATATTCTGATCCTTCAGCTTTTAGACAGATTCCTAGAACCCAAAGATAAAGCATTTTTTTTCTCCTTGACTGGAAGTGATTCATGGTGAAGGGGATGATTTTGGTAGCTCTCAGAAGGAGTTGTATTATAGGTTCTGACAGAGGACACTAGCCATGGATGGGATTTTAGAAGGAATTTTGATGAGTTTTGATGAAGTAAAGCCAGGGACTTTGGTAGCAGCTTAGCTTATGTTTGTTTTAAATGGCCCTTTACTTAATTGATTAACTATGATAAAGATCTAAATATACCAGGAAGATACACACTCACCATTCACAGTATTCTATGAAAGGTTTTATAGTTCTAAGAAATAATATCAGTAATTGATTAAAACATTTTGACAGTGAGCCAATTGGAATGGTTATATAAAGTTAAATGAGATTTTATATATATATATAATACACTGCAAATATTTAAATATAAACTATTAACAGCATCATAGCCCATGGAATCTGTTCTCATTTCTCCAGTTAAGAGCAGGAATTGAGACATTCTGGTTCAAATGAAATTAAGGTAGTAAATACAAATGGCCAACAGACACGTAAAAAGATGCTCAACATCACTAATTATCAGGGAAATGCAAATCAAAACCACAATGAGATATCACCTCACACAAGGCAGAATCGTTGGTATCAAACCAGGAAATACTTAGTGTTGGTGAGGATGCAGAGAAAAGGGGATCTTCATGCACTGTTGGTGGGAATGCAAACTGGTACAGCCACTATGGAAAACAGTATGGCGTTTCCTCAGAAAATTAGAAAATGGAACTACCATATGATCCAGCAATTCCACTTCTGGGTATTTATCCAGAGAAAATAAAAACACTCATTTAAAAAGATGTATGCACCCCTATGTTTATTGCAGCATTATTATTACAATAGCCAGGATACAGAAGAAACCCAAGTGTCCATTCATAGTTGAATGGATAAAGATGTACACACACACACACACACACACACACACACACACACACACACACACACCAGAGTATTACTCAGCCATAAAAAATAGTGAGATCTTGTCATTTGCAACAACATGGATGAACCAAGAGGAAATTATACTAATTGAGATAGGTCAGACAGGGAAGGACAAATACCATGTATTTTCACTTATATGTGAAATCTAAAAAACAACACAAATGAACAAGGTAAAGCAGAAACAGATTCATAAATACAGAGAGCAAACTGGTGATTGCTAGAAGGGAGAGGGTGGAGATGTAGGTGAAATAGGCAAAGGGGAAGCAGTAAAATCTTTTAATTATAAAATAAGTCAGAGGGATGAAAAGTACAGCATAAGATATATAGTCAATAACACTGTAATAACTTGGTACAGTGACAGATGGTAACTACACTTAATGTGGTGAGTATTGCATCATATAGAGAACTGTCAAACCACTATGTTGTACACCTGAAACTAATATAACATTGTATGTCAACAATACTTCATTTAAAAAGAAAATTTAGGTAAGTGGCATTGCCTCAAACTGTATTCTGGACTACCTTTGTTTAAATAATAGTGTACTATGAAATATACAACTTTAAAGCTTTATTTATTTATTTTAGAGAGAAAGTATGCATGCAAGCAGGGGTAGGGGTAGAGGGAGAGGCAGAGGGAAAAAATCTCATGCAGACTCTCCTCAGGGCATGGAGCTGGACCCGGGGTTCAATCTCATGACCCTGAGATCATGACCTGAGCTGCTTAACTGATTGAGCCACCAGGTGCCCCTGAATTATACAACTTTCAAACTCTTTTATACATTGGTTGTAAAGATATTTTCTGTAGACCATTTCTTAAGGCAGATCACTTTATAAGATATGCATACTCATGGAATACTATGTCATACTTCATTTCACTTTGCTATTGAACTTCACTTTCAGACATATCCTTTTGATTTGCCATACATAAATATTCTTTTATATATAAATGCTACTACTGTTTCCTAACCAAGTAAAAATATAAGAAATTATGTAGGTTGTTTTTCAAAGTCACATAAACTTGGACTTTAATAATTACTGTAGTCCATAGACTTAGAAGAATTTAGAAGAATTTCTAAGGATTTAGAAGAATTTCTCTTCTCAGATCTTTTAGAGAACTGTTTTGTGCAGCGGGCAGGTCAAGACTTGAGCAAAGTATCACAGGTCCAAAGGTTTCCACATCTCTTTCAATGTTGACCCTTTATCAAGAGCTCTCTACTTTCACCACAACTCGAGGTGTAGGACAGCGAAGTGGAGACCCAAGGCAATTAATGAACCATTCTCATTTCCACACCAATCATTTTCTGTCAACTGCTTTTTCAAAAACCAAAGAAATCCCTGACTCAACTATATGGACAATTGTAACAGTTCTTAATCCTATGTTTAACATAAAACATGCAAGGGGACACTAAATAACTCATCTGGAGCTATTGAGTGACAAATGTCTTTGAAAACAGAAGTCCCCAACTACCTTCACAAACCCACCAAAAATTTCCAGCTTTCCATTAACCAAAAGACATGTGGGAAAATGTTTCAAAACACAAAGAAGAGAGAAGAAGAAGAAGAAGAAGAAGAAGAAGAAGAAGAAGAAGAAGCAGCAGCAGCAGCAGGAGAAGGAGAAGGAGAAGGAGACGAAGAAGAAGAAGAGAGGGAGGAAGAGGAAGGAAAGAGGTGGGGGAAGTAGAGGGGGGAAGGAGAGGGAGGAGGAGGGAAAGGAGGAGATAGAAGAAGGTAAGTATATATTTTTACTACCTTCTGTCCACTATTAGTTTTAAAACACCTTTCCCCACCCGTATGAAATTACTCCAGAGAGGCCAAGTGATTATTTTATTTATCTCTAGAGCCAAAAGATATGATATGATTTCAAACAATAGATTCATTTAAAAAAAAAACTACATTATAACAAATGTTTAATAATGCTTTTTTGTATCAGTTACCAAAAAGTGATGGATCACTCATGTAATGTGGGGGCACTTGCTCAGAATTATTTATTTTCATTCTATGGGTTTGGTATTTAGAGTTATTGTAGTATATTTTTAAAATAATATAGAGGCCAAAGATAAGGAAAATTCAATTAACCATAAAGGTCAAAATCACTTAGAAATTAAAAAAAAAAACAGATGCGGGTGCTAAAGTAAAGTTTTCTTTGGTTTAAAGGACTGGCTTTATACCAAAAGTCTTCTTTTAATATTTTATTTTTGGGATAAACTTTGAAGTTTTTCTTAGACACCTAAATATTGGAAAATCCTATCAACATACTGCCCCCACATTTATATAAAATAATTAACTGAAGCAATGTCTTCTAAATGGAAATATTTCCTGTAACAGCTAGTAAAACAGAAAAGAAAGAAATATAAAAATTTGATAGTCAAGTACAAGTTTTTTTTTATGGCTTCAGGACACTCCATTACAATAAAATAGTTTCCAAAACAAGTTTTATCTCCAACAAGTCCTTTTCTAAATGTGAACTTTTGTTTCAGCTTCACAATATCTTTAACATCCCCATGTATTATCCTTCTTAAACAGCTATCCTCTATTTTAACTGGACAGTCATAACTGAACTTAAATATCCTACCATTCCCTTCTATAAATGCTCAACTTTTGATCACCTAGAAATACAGAAATACAATGCAGGCCACAGAGGTAATTTCAAATTTCAAATTTCTAGTAGCCACTTAGAGCACAAGGCAATTGAATTTTCACTAGAAACCGTTGATCTGGGCTCAGATGTCATAAAATTTATAGTTGCAACAGTTGAATCATCCAGGTTATTCCACACATAGTTTAAAAAGTCCCAATACCTCAATTCAGCAAGTTTTCAATGTAAATTTAAATTTATAAAAATTAAATAAAATTTTAAAATTCTGTTTCTCCTACTAGCCACATGTGGGGAGTGATATCTAGGACTATAACGTACATACTACTCACCTTTTACCATGCTTTATGTTTGGAGGCAATAGACACATGTGCTATTAAACTTGAGCATAGACAACACAAATATACACACGTGACATGTATGTATAATAAGTAGTGATAACAATTGTTCAGGTTTAACTTTAGGGGCTACATGCAGCAGATTGCCCATGTAAGCCACCAGCAACCCCTGACTCTACTATACCTACGTGCCTCTTCTTCCCACCAAGAACCTAGACTGTATCCCTTCTTTTGAATCTGGGCCAACCCTGGCGTTGCTCCCATCATCAGAATGCAGAAGAAAGGATTCTGTATGACTTTTTTAGCCTCGTCTTTCCAAGCAGCTTTCATTTTTGTTCTCTTGGAAACCAGCCACCAGGTAAAGAATCTCACATTCAACTACTCCATGATGAAAGACCACAGAGGGAAAGAGGTCACATGAAGAACCAAGGCAAACCTACCAACAGCCAGCATCCTATGAGTAAGGCTCTTCCAGGTGATGAAGGGAAGGACAGCTAAACATCGCAGCCAGACTGCAGATGACCAAGCCATCCTAACTGATGCCTCGAGCACTGTGGGATAGTCAGGACATCCAGGCTGGGCCTTTTTCAAAAACTCACCTCACAAAATCATGATCAAGCTGAATAGTTATTATTTTAAGCCTGTCATTTTGCAGTGTTTGTATGCAACAAGAAACAACTGATGCAGAAATTGGTACATACAGGCAACGTGCTCCTGTAACAAAACCCAAAACGTGTATTTGTCATTAGGAGTGGGGAGCAGAAAGAGCCTGGAAAAAAACCAGCAACAAGACTATTCAGCGGAGTCTTGAAAGGTAGTAAGGAAAGTGCTTTGGACGCTGGAAAAACCAGAAGCCGGTTAAGTAGGGGTAGAAAAATTAGTGAAAGTGCCACCCGTAGTAACTCATAAGATGAAACAAGCACCTCAAAACGTGTAGATTTGGCTGAGGAGATTCCAGGAAGAAATGTTGATGCTGCCAGTTGTCTTCTTTTAACTACATATAAGTATCGCAAGAGAAAAATGAGCTAAAAAAAGAAACTGTTTAGTTTTTTAATCAAAATTTGATGGAAATGGGGAGGTCTCTCCAGTTAGCAAAATATCCTCAAAGTAAAAAGTGGCTTTAAGGAAACAAACAAATACAAGGCTGCCAGTAGAACTCGGTCAAGACGAATTCAAGGATGCAGCTGGAAGTTCTTTGATAAACACCTCAAACTGACCGAAGTCAGCCCCTCGAAGATTCTCTCATCTGGACAAATGGGCATCTAAGAATGTTAACAGTCTTATCCCACTCACAGGCCGAAGTAGAGAAGGGCCTGTCTTGAAGAGGTTTGTGACTATGGCTTCTCTCTAATGTATTTGACTATAATCTGATACATAGGAAACCCACAGTACTTTAGAGGAGATTTTAGCTAATAAACTGGGTCATTCCAAGGTTCAATAAAAGAAGAATGGCAAAGAATCAAAATTTGTTGTGTGAATATTTTAAAAGTACCAAGTCATCATAGAGATAAAATCACATGGTCAAATGCAGAAGCATAGTACAAGGATGTTTTTCCTTACGTTTAAGTTGTAAAGAGCCTCTGATTTTTATACTTAAATCTAATATGAGCAATTGATGCATGTTTAACAGTGCTGTGCACATATCTGTATGCATGTACATGCATATCCATATCTTTATCTAAATCTACCCTTATATCTATCTGAATTGGTCTGTGTTTTTTTTTTTATCATAAAATAGCCAGCACGTTGATGATAAAGTTAAAGTGGAGATTTAATTTATCCAAAGCAACTGTTTCAGTAATCCCTATTCACAGGTTAACGTCATTGTCCTGTTTTCCTGACTGCCATAATTTGCTCTGTAAGACACAAATCGTCACTTAGAAATGTATATATTCATACCAAGTAAACAGAAAGGAAAAAGTTGATGTAAGGGTCAGCCATTATGAGCTCTACCTGTTGAGCTATTTGTGGTTATTATACTCGACAGTGTCACAACAGAGCTGGAATGTTAACGCCTATGTCATGATCCCTTATCTGTCAGCTATTTGACTTAGGCATACTGATTTTAAATTATATCTTTGGCTTTACTAAAAAATAAATAAGCCAAAAATGCCAAGGACTATGTCTAATAAAGAATGGCAATTTTATTCATTAGACAATTGCCTTCATGTAATCCATCACTGCCACTACAAAACAGCATTTTAAATTTCTGAGGTACAGACATGCCTTCTTTGCTTTCACTTGCACCCATGTTCAATGGCATTATAAGGTGGTTCCTTTCAATTCTTGTTATCCATAAATAAACATATTATGTGGAAGCACTGGATTCTCTTTTGGATTCAGTAACTGGAGGTCCAATTTTTTTGTCCCATCTTCAGGCATCCTCCCCAAACTATCAGCTCTGTGAAGTCTCCATAAATGTATGGAAGTTTGTGTATCAGAGAGAGGACAGTGTTCATATGCACATGTGTGTAGAAGGGAAAAGGTGGTTGGGAAAATGAAGAAGAAATCTTTTCTATTTTAATGGCCATTACGCTTGACTCATTATTTTTAAGCTATTCCACACCATATTGGAGCCACATCAGCCCCAATTTTAGAAGTTCTTCTTCACCACTCACCTCCTTAGGGCACATTAAGGTGCCAAGATTTGTTACATTCCTTTCTGTGCGAGGCCACTCTTGTTCCCTTATTAGAATCTGTGGCTTGTCAGAAGCGTTTAGTAACCTAATTGGAACACCCGCCCGTTCTAAATCAACTAAAAATTCTCAGCTTATATTTCAATTCCATTTCCAGGCAAGCCTCCACTAGCCCCTGGTTTCCTCCTCTTCTAGGAATACATGATTGTTTTCTTTCCGAAGCATGTGGCTGACATTATAGCATGCCCCTCAGGGGAGGATAATTTGCTCATTGTGGATTAGTTGCCTTCAGCAGGTAAGTCTCACCTGGGTCACATCCTTTAAGGGTACATCCGTGGACAGAACTGCCTGAAAACTTTCACTGGAATGTACAAAACTCTGCCCTGGCTTGTCTTGCTTGATGACACACTTTCTTTCGTGGGTGAATTTTCTCTCAGAAAGCTAATGCCATCATAAATGGATCAGTAAACTTTTTTCATTTTATTCCATGCTTTTTTTGGTTTTCTGTGCTGCCCATCAGACAAGCTATACCTAGAGGAATGTGAACTGAGATTCTGAAAATTTCTGACTCCATGATTACATAAAACCTCTAAAAGAAGGTTAGCTTAATCTGCCCAGCCTCATTGCTACATGAGTAGAATAAACTGGATAATTAGTAAATATACATGTATGGTGGTGTAGGAGGAGTGTTCTCAATGCCACATAGAGAGTATGCCCCTAAAATAAGAAATCTGGGCTGTCTGGCCAACAAAACAAAATATTTTGTATCCCATAATCTGCTCAGTTTAATATTAATGCAGAGGCTAACTTTTATTATAAAGGACGGTGTTGGGTTCTAGCACATTTCAGCCTTAAAAAATAATCTCTCTCAGGGTGCCTGGGTAGCTCAGTTGGTTAAGCATCTGACTCTTGATCTTAGCTGAGGTCTTGATCTAAGGGTTCTGAGTTCGAGGCCTGTGTTGGGCTCCATGCTGGGCATGGAACCTATTTTAAAAAAGAAAAGAAAAGAAAAGAAAAGAAAAGGAATCTCTCTCAACAATAATATCACCAGGAAATAAGTGTTACCCTAAGTGACCCTCCTCACACTCAATTAATAATTTTAAACCTGAACTCTATGGCATATGGAAGTATAATACATTCTACTTAGGGCTTCAGGAGATCCACAGATTGTATGAGTCACATATGTGTGCATTTTTGGGGGAAAAGCAGTCATAACTTTTATGACATTCTCAAAGGACACTGAAAAATAAAACAGTAGTAACTGGTGCTCTAGGTTGACTGATATTTTAGAAGATACTGAAAATATAGTTGCAACAGTAGTTTCAATAATTAAAAATGATACCAGTTTTTCTTTTTTTATTATCTCTCATGATTGTCTTTGGCCTTTCCTTTATATTAATTTCCCATACACATCCATCATCCCATTATTCATGATCATATAGAATGAATATGAATCCCATATTCAATGAAGCTGATGTGCTGTGCTTTTTAAGGCTCACTAAATGTGATGGTCACTATCTGCTGGATGGAATCATATGAAAAGGAATATGAAAGTGAAAACTAGTGTAAAACTACAGACTTTTTGCTGCTTGAATTGGGAGTAATTTGTAAATGATTGGGGAATACACATAGTTTCTGGTAGGAAAATGTTTTTACAATAAATTAGAACTAAGAAGTATGAGAGGAAGCAAAACTTTAAAACTCACAGGCCAATAAATTAGAAGTTATTCAGTATGTTTGCCTAAATTAGTCAAATTAACTAAACTAATTTCTAAAATTCATTAATACTTTTCATAAAAGTTTTATTTCATAATATGTTTATAACTCCTAACATCAAAACATGTCTTTCCGGTGCTAAGTGTATCATTAGGTTTATTGGGTAGTTATGAAAATCCCATTATAAATCATGCAACTAAGCCATTTATTTTTCAAACTAGGAGGCAAACTCATTTCAACTGTAATTTTATGATTGCTGTTTCCTTAGAGGAACATTCACAATTCCTTAAAGAACAATAACCAGAAAAATATTTTTTCCAAGACTTAGCATCCAAGATGTCCTCCAATGATCTCTGTCTTCTTGAATACAAACAGTTGCAGAAGGAAATCAAAGTGTGGGAGGAACAGAATGGGTTGTTGCTGACTTTGAAGATGGAAGAAGAGGAACATGAGCCAAAGAATTTGGGCAGCCATAGAATCTGGGGATGGGTTACCTGACAGTGAACAAGGAATAGGGAGCAGTCCTGTAAGTTCAAGAAACTGAATTTTCCAACAACTTGGATAAGCAAGGAATTTTCCAACAACTTGGATAATCAAGAGTCAGTTGCTTAGCCAACTGAGCCACCCAGGCACCCTGAGAGACTACAGTCTTCAAAAAAGGGACACATTTTTTCCTGCTGACACCTTGATCTTAGACTTCTGATCGACGGAACTGTAAGATAAATTTGTGTTGTCTTAGACCACTGAGTCTGTGGTAACTTACTATAGCAGTGATAAGAAACCAATACACGTGTATTTTGCATGTGGGAGGGATGGGAATTATTGAGTACTGGATAAGGGTAGACTGTGGCAACCTATGGTCTCCAGTTATCGCTGCCTCCTGGTATTCACACCCTGAATAAGCCCCTTTCAGAGTGTACCAGAAATAATCTGTGCGACTAACAAATTATGGCAGCAGTGATGGTATATTACTGTGCTGTTGATTTATCACTTCTCAACTCCAAAGTCACCTTTATTTGCCTGCTTGATGAAAATGTATTCTGCTCTTTAAATATACTTCCTTTGCCACCTGGTACTATGTTAAGCTTTGCCAATAGAGGGCACTGTAGAGACTCTACAGGAGGAAAAGGTTTTCTCTCCCTGGTTCCACCGGGCTCACTTGGCAGGCTCCTGAAGCTGTGGTTCTCTAGCTCCCATCTCCTACAATAAGGCCAGCTTCTCTAGCACCAAGCTCCTCAAGAGCGGGTGACTTCTGAGTGTCTCTAGTGGGACATGCCTGGAAAGAAATTTACCCAGAAACATTGGGGGTAGATTTCCACCATGTTCCAGAAAACAGATTTCTAGCAACTTCCACAAGAGCAAGACCATGCAGACTTCTCTGACACTCAGTGAGTGGTGGTCACACCTTCTACAGCAAGGGGTGTATCTTAGTCCTGAGGAAGGGTCTCTTCCTTGAGTGTTTTCTTGGTCCTAGAGGTAATGGTTGTTCTTATTTCATCTATTCCTACATTCTTTAGAGGTTTTTTTTACTTAGCTAATCCCTCATTATCCTAGTTCTGTATTATGATGAATGGATTCTTTATATTAAACTTTCCCTATTCAAGTTGCTGTGCATTTCCTCTCTCCTGGTTGGACCCTGACCCACTCATTTCTGGATTTGGTTATAAAAGTCACTGTAGCTTCTGTCTTATCATACATTCTCTAATCGTATGCTTTGGGGAAAGCTGACTATCATGACCTGAGAAGCCCATGTCACGAAGAGCTGAAGCGTCTGGCCACCAGCCACATGAGGGAGCTTCGACATGGATGCTCCAGCCCAACCAAGCCTTCAGATGAGACTTCAGCCCTGGCTGACATCATAGCTGCAAAACTGCAGAAACCCTGATGGAGAGTCACCCAGCTAAGCTGCTTGCAGATTCCTGGCTTCAGAAACTACGTGAGATAATGAAAGTTTGTGGCCTTAAGCCACTAAGTTTGGGGACAATATGTTATGTAGCAATAGACACCTAATACACTTGTCTTAAAGTTTATTTTAAAAATAAAGCAAATTATTTTTATACAAAGTCTTTACAATGAAACGTTTTCGTAATCAAGAATTTGGATCAGTCAACAGAACTTACTCCATCACACACTAGAACTGACTCAGAAAGCTTATATAATATAGGGTGGGGATCACTGGTTCTGTCAGATAGCTGCCAAAATGTGACCAGGGGGAGCTATTTTACCCCACTCAGCTTCAGTCTCCCAAAATATGACTAATGCCGTCTACTTCTTCAAACAGCCATTGGTGTGAGTTAAATGGGTGAATCAATGGAAAGGACTTAATAAGGTGCTTGGCAAAGGGTAGAAACTATTAGAATTAATAAAACTTGAATCCACGTAGAGACTTAGAACAATTCATAGCAGTTTGTTTAAAACTAATTTAATCGGAAGCACACATTTTTATGAACTTGTCTTCCAAGCATGCTATGCCAGACCCCCATCACCATGTTGTATTAACTGCTCATTTATTTCTTTATCATTCTCACTAGACTGTAAGCTTCAGGAAGGCAGATATTATGTTCCTCTTATTCATAATTGTAGCCTCAACAGCTAGAATAATATCTGACATATAATAGTCAAATAGTAATATCTGTTAAATAAATGAGGACTCTATGCCATACAATAATATTCCCGCAGAAATTTTAGTTACAACTGTCTCTGGTAGTGTTGAACTGCATTTAAAATACCCTAACTTTTCAAATAGTATTAATATTAAATATTTGTAATACCATCAGATTATTCAATTAATAGCAAATGCTGCTCCAAGTGAACTTTATAATCTTTATGGAAATAAAATGCAAGAACACTGCATGCTTTACCAAAATTTCAGATCTCTTCCCACAATAATCGATAGTTTAAGAGACTTCCTTGGTACACTGCTTATATTTTATAATTCCTCAGCCCTTAATACAAGAGTGGACCTTTCTTTTTAACCAATAATTTTCACTGTAACAATTACCAATATTCTAGGACAATACTCTTTTTTAGTCGATAATTTCTCTCCTCACTGCTGGCTGTACAACAGGTAGCTAATGATGTCACCTCTTTCATCTTATAGAAGTTAGTACATTCAAAGTCAAGGACAATGTGTTCCATATTTACAATAAAATTATGGTTTCCTCATTAAAAGGCAAATCCTTCATTTCAAAAACTTGCGTTATTCTTAAAATAGAATGCCAGATGGCTAAATTTAGGTGCTGAAGAAAGTCTAATTCAGGAATACTTTCTGGCACCAGTCCCGAAACATTTTCATTTGATTATGGATTGAACATATTTTCATTCATTTTAAACTCTTGCCTCTGTATGTCGTTCTGAGATAGGCAAACTCATGTTGGTAGACAAATTGGCCTCAAAAAAAGGCCACTCTGTTTAAATGATCTATTTTTGTTGACATATTGGAAAGATGGCCTTATGTTGGGTGACACATTTTCAGGGAGCAAGGTCACATATGGCCATAGTAAAATGTACAGAGGTTGTGCTCAGCTTCACAATGAAGAGCGATCACTGATCAATTACAACAGGGGAGCTACCATCCACAGGGACTGTAACATCTAGAAAACACAAATCACACAGAACTCAGCTTTGCCTTGATATGTGTCATTGTCCTTTACTTTTTGTTTTGTTTTTGCCATATTCATCTTTCTTTCTTCTTTTTTTTTTTTTTTAATCTTTCTGGTGCATTTCTTCCTAGTTTTAGGTTGAAAATAATTGTTAAAAGAAGTTTATCTTTTCACTAGTTGTGGCCATAAATCTATGAGTTATTTCACATAATGCTTAGGTTTTTCTATTTTTAATTTTTTTTAAAGATTTTCATTCATTTGAGATAGAGAGAGAGTGAGAGAGAGAGAGCACAAGTAGGGGGAAGAAGCAGAAGGAGAGCGAGAAGCAGGCTTCCTGCTGAGCAGGGAGCCTGACAATGTGGGGCTGGATCCCAGGACCCTGGGATCATGACCTGCGCTGAAGGCAGACAGAACCACTGAGCCACCCAGGTGCCCCTAGACATTTTAAAAAACTCATTTCTTCCCATTTTTGTATGAATTTGGGCTTCTTTAGCCATTGTGCTGGCTGATGCTCTTTCCATTAAGTTCATCCACTATAGCATTTCTCACGCTACATCTTTGCTATTGCAGTAAGCCAGAAAGTGTCAAGTATGTGTGTTTGAGATTCAGCTCCAGCTGAACTACAGTTTGCACGTCTCTTCAACTGTGTAATACCAGCAACTGTCCCACCTTATTTCACGTTATTTCACCCAGTTGCACTAAGAATTATATGAGATCCTGCACATGAAAATGTTCCATAAGCTGCAATGTGGTATAATTATGCTCAGCTAATCTAATGTTTGCCTTCTTTCCTAGAATCGCATTTTTGTGCACAAAGATTCTCTCTCCAGCGTGTTGCAATTGATACCTCTTTAAAAACCCACTCAGACTCAACTTTCTCCCAGAAATCTCTGAAGAACCTCCCGCTGGGCCTTCGAGCTCGGACTTTCTGACTCCGAACTTCTGAAACTTACCAAAGTGTATTCATCTATTTCAAATTCATCATCAGATCCCACGTTGTACCATGACATTTACCCACTGGCATAAGTTGATCACCCCACACCCCCATCAACCACATAGTAGACTCCACGTGCTTACCTCCATGCCCTCCTGATCACCGCACCTCTAATACAAACCTCACAGTTCTCTTGCACTCACCTGTATGAGATGCATAACCCGCTATATTTTTATTTCATGTGGCCTCTCCCTTTATATGGCTACTAATAACCCTCTTTCCCCTCTCCCTCTCCAAGCCTCTTGGCATGGGATGCTTCCTTGTGGTACATGAAAATATTGAAAAATGACATCAGTAACTTAAATTTTTCAAATGTAGTTTATGTTAAAATATTTCTATTAAAACGTTCACTTGAGAGTTTTTAAGTTGAAATTTAAATGTTTATTTCTTGGACTTTCTCTATATCTACTCAAAATGAATACCTCCCTCCCTCTAGTCTATGTGAACAAAAAAGAATGAAATTTGCCATATACCTGTTTAACGGAATTATCTCTCTAAAAACTAGTTCCTAGCAAAACTTAAAAGACAAACCCCAGTTCAAATTTGGGTGCAGATGCTGCTTAAAATAATGCTTGTCGATTCATTGTTTTTTGCCGAGTACTTGGGAATATTTTTCAGGCCAAATAATTTCACCACCAGTGAGAGGGTATCTGGTGGTCATACCTGCTTTATCTTTGGCAGCCTCCTGCCTGGAGCCCCACCGAAACAATGAGTAAAGAGACAAAGGAGAGCAACAGTTTGCTCAAGTTTGATAGTGCTTTCCTGGGATTCATGTGTGTTAATTAGTTGGGTTTTTTTAAAATCACATGAGAATGGGCCTATGTGTAGTAACAAAAAAGTCAAGAACTTGCTGCTGCAATATTCATTATCTTCTAAGAATCTAATGTGTAGCCAATCAACAATAGGTTAGAATATTTTTTATTTCCTTTGTAAACATCTTATGAAAAAATATGTTGATTTTGACATTCAAGCATTGACTAGGCCTCCTGTATCTCACCTTCTTGGAATAGGATTTTTTGCTAAGCAAAATATTATGCAAAGAATTTTTTTTCATGATAATTTACCTCTCTGCTTCCCAAGTTATATGTTCTCAAAATGCTTCATGAAACATAAGTTTTAATAAAGTACCTTGTCTAAGTTTGCACAATCCAAGCAAACTTCATAAAACACTTTGCAAACTTTGTTTAATTAAACACAATACCACACCTTTGCTCTAAATGTAATGATCATAATTTCGTACAGACAGTTTTTAATGAGTTTGCACTTCGCTATACCCCTCATATATTTTCCTCTCCTTCCAGGCACAGGTGATGAAATTGTGATCAACATTATGAAATTGGATCACAATTATTTCTTTAATCAAAACAAACCAAGCCTTATGCCATAGGTGTGGAAATCCATATTGCTATGCTATCCAATTGCAGTCCTATTTTGTAATCAGCACTTTTGGCCAAACACATGGTATAAATAATATGGAAAAATGAGAAGGCATGTTCTGTCTCATGCTGTTGCCAGGTATGTTTCATATTTAGACATAAACAATGAAAGAAATTCCAATTTCACAACAGTTGAGTCATTTCTGCCTCTGTTAATGCTTGTAGTTTATTTGTAGTCTCTCATGATATTATTAACAGTAAAGCTGTTCTCTTGTTCAGGAGGTTTCTGTCCACTAAAATTATTACACTTGCACCCTGTTACCCATGCTTTATTTCACTTGTTACTGAGCAGTAATTCAATACAAGTTTCTCCCAGAGAGAGACTCAAACTTCACGTACTTGTCAAATGCCTTGTATGCCCAAAGCAGGAGTCACTGGGGGAAAATTTAAGACATGATCACGAGGTTGCTAATACCTCATGCACTTTGCATCTAAAATCTAGGATGCGTGTGTGAACTGCCCATGAAGTGTCAGAGTCTGATATCCTAAGTGGCCCCAACAGAAACACCATCCTAATAGCTTTGTTACAGACATCACTATGGACAAATTACAAATAAGCCAAATTGGTTCTCTTTCCTTTACAATCCCATGAAGGGCTGAAGGTCCTAACAATGACCTGAGGATGACATCTAGCTGAGTGGAAGGACTGCCCAACAGCCCAGTAAGATTTTCTGACTCCTACATTAGATACTAGAAGCCACCGGAGAGAAATCTCCACTTCTATATGATAAAAACAATATGGAGAGAATGGGTTGAGAATATATTCACCTTGGCCATTCCCATTTTTCTAGCCTTTGTTTCCTACACTGATTTATTGCTCTCTGAGTACTCGAGGAAGATGAATGAGGTGATATTAAAAGAATAAATATCCAAAAAAATCACCATCAATATTTTTATTCATTTCCAATTGACTTTTTTATGTGAATAAATATTCCAAACACCATGAGGAAAACAGCCAATCCATGGTGCTGATATTAAAGACAGACATTTTTATATGGATTTTCTTCCTGCCTTATTCTCTAGCTCTTTCCTAGTCTGGAAAATATATCTATTAATGTACCATCTTTCAAATTACATTCTTATTTTAATAATAATCACAAATTAATGATGTGTGGTCACATGTCCATTTTCTTGGAGGAAAATAACCATATGCTTCAATAACTAAAACTTCTATTTCCACAAACTAATTAAAAGGCCTTGTGGTACAGTAATCAGAAAAACAGGTGTTTCATTTAGTTTCTCTCCCTTCAAGGTTGAATAGCTGCAATTCAAACTTCCCTGCGATTCCTTTAAAGTCAAGGGAAGTCACATAGCTCTACACCGCCTATCACACGACAATATCCTTCTGTACCACCCCAGGATTGAGACAGAATATAAATCAAGAAAAGAAAGCAAACTGTTTTTATAGTGCAATGTGTTAAATTATGACTGGGATTTTCCACAATAGATTAGGAGATTTTTAGCTCTGCAAAAGAAAAAAGGCTCGAATCCTGTTTACTTTTCTCTTTGATAGATTGAGTACATATATATATATATTTTTTTAATCTTTGAAGAGATGTGGCCTGCTATAGGAGATATAGGAGATATATTCCATTCTTCTTCCCCCAAATGTAATCATCTTATCAAAACCACATCTCTAGGACATCTTCTTGTGAGTACAGAGAGCATTACATACGATTTTATAATACACACAGTAACTTTGGAAGGCTTCGGCCTTATTCCTGCTGTTAATTATTTAGACTCTGACATATTGCAATAAAACATTTCATCAAGCACTCCAGTCCAGGGAACGATAGGCATCAAAACTGTATTGGTAATGCAAAATAAATGGATCGGGGTTGAAAATAATGAGTTTGGTGGATTACATCTGTCACTGTGAATTATTATTGTTGAACATAATAGGGCAAAGCACTACAAAAATAAAGCTTGTCTTCTCTAGTTAAAAGTGAGACAACTACCTCTAATGAGATACAGAAACTCAAGTGTGAATTATGCACACTTTATTAATTATTAATCATGCACATAAAAGGTTTATCTACATGCCCAATCTTGCATTTTTGTATGTATATAACCATAGAACAAAAAAGTCCCCATTGCTAAAGCTGGTGATAGTTCACAGTGGCTCTTGCCAGAAACAGGAGGAGACGTTCCATTTGGCCACATCTGACCATGCAGGAAAAAACAAAAATTTAAAAACAAAACTTTGATCATGTGACAAGGCCCCAGCAACAGCCCAGATTCTGGCCCTAATTCTTCTACTGATTTCCTCTGTGATACACGTAACCTACCTCTGAAACTCAGATTCAGCCTCTGGAAAAGTAGGGCCTTAAACTAAATTGTCTTCAAATTCAACTCTAGCTTCAAAACATGCCTTGATTCTTTATAGAAAGATTTTTTTTTTTTTTTTTTTTACTTGAGGGAAACTAGTAGGTTTTTCTTTCTATAGGTAGAAAGCTTGGTGGAGAACTTACTTCAGGAATAATCTAAGTTGCCTCTCCTAGGAATGCAAACGTGAGGAAAGTGGATGCTCACCGTTCAGGAGAAAAGGTATAACAGAATATTTTACTTCACTAGGCAATGTTGACTGGTCAGAGTCAAGGGGAGAGGACAGTTGGGGTTGGGCCAATTTGCACAGAGAAGTTTCTAGAAAGGGAAGAATAACAACCCACATGCTTCAAACCCCACAGCTTTTGAAGTTAACACAACCTAGTTGAGTGGACTTTGAGGACACCTTCTCCTAAGTTCCCCTGGCAGAAAAGGACACTAACATCCCTGAAGGGAGGGAGAATCTGGGCTGTGGATCAGGGCTCAACATGTAAATCTGTGGGGAGACTAGTATCATCTACAGTGTAATTGTATAAAGGTACCTAATTGTATTTATGTCTTCACATTAAATAGACATAATATTTACATTAACCCTGCTTGTATTATTTAAATAAAGTTGTAGTTTATAAATTATTAATTAATTAATTCTCACAAATAGGTATTTCTAACTGAGGTATTGGTCTTGGACCCATGACATCCTATCTTATGGTCATACCATGGAGATGCATGTGGAAGAAATAACAATAAAACAAACTGAATGTAAATACTATTTAGCATTTTTTTGTACAAAAGAAAAATTCAAATAGTGGAAAATGAGGAAGGAGACGTGGACTCTGATGTCACGAAGTTTCTGGTCTAGCGAGTGATACAAGTCAACAGACAAGAACACACAGTGTGATAGGAACTCTGATGGGAAACAAAGCAGAATGCTTATGGGCCTCTAGAGAAATGTTCCCTAATGCAAACTTGGGGCCCAGAGGGTCCTCCTCGAAGAAGTGACTTTAAGCTAACCTTAAGAAGCAGTAGGAATAGGGCGCCTGGGTGGCTCAGTTGGTTAAGCAACTGCCTTCGGCTCAGGTCATGATCCTGGAGTCCCGGGATCGAGTCCTACGTCAGGCTTCCTGCTCAGTAGGGAGTCTGCTTCTCCCTCTGACCCTCTTCCCTCTCGTGCTCTCTCTCTCTCATTCTCTCTCTCTCAAATAAATAAAATCTTTAAAAGAAAAGAAAAGAAAAGACCAGAGGAGAGCAAGGACCCTGCTGCGGTGGATGCAGAAAACCTGTGGGGGGAGTGGGGGACAAAGCCCACATTTAATGGGGTGTGTTAGAGACAAACACAAACAGATTAGTGCCGTTCTGATCCTGAAGAACCTATCGGCCATGCAAAAGAGCTTGGACATTTTTCTGGTCCCCATGGTGGCACTTGAAGATTGTACGGTTTGATTGCAATGGTAGCTGGGAGCAAGGTCCCTCCAGCTATGTGTGCTTATCATGGGGAGGTGCCAGACAAGGGAGAATGAGGCAGCACTGAAAAAGGCAGTCTCTTCCACTTGCCCACTTCCAAAATTCATGCTTCCCTGCTCTGCCCCCAGAGACTAGCCAGTCCCATGCTCTTAAAGAGCCTGGGTTTATAAAGAAAAAAGCTGGGATGGGGTCTAGCACCTTCTGCCTTTGGAACCTACAAACAGAATCCCAGAGACTCAATGAGCCCAAAGTCTTGGATAGGAAAGGAGGGGAAGATATACCTATAACTGGTAGATCTAAAACCACAAGTTAATGTTGTAAATTATCTATACAACCTAGATGTCCAGTTATAGGATGATAGATTAATGGGTTATAATATGGCTTGTTATGAGTTGAATGTTTAGGTTCAAAATTCGTTAAGTTCAAATTTCATTCCAATGTGATGGTATTTGGAGGTGGGGCCTTAGGGAGGGGATTAGGTCATGAGGGTGGAGCCCTCCTGAATGGGATTCGTGCCCTTATGAGAAAGGGTAGGGAGCCAGCTTGCAGCTCTCTCCTGCATGTAGGGATAAAAGATAAAAGACTGTTGGCAGTCTATAACCTGGATAAGGGCCCCCACCAGAGCCTGAACATGCTGGCACCCCGAACTGTACTTCCAGTCTCCAGAACTGTGAGAATAAGTGTTCATTGTGTGCGTTACCCCATCTACGGTATTTTGTCACGGCGGCCTGAGCTAACCAAAACATTCCCTAATTGGAAGATCTAGTTTTGACCTTTTTATGGACACCAAATGAGGAGCTGTATTCAGCTTCCGAAGTATGTCTCTGTTCTTCTCCCAAAACTTAAGATCAAATTCCCCCGGGAGTGAGTGGAAAGACATCTGAATGGCTTCGTCGTGTATCATCCTCAAAAGTGTCACTCTCTGCTTCCTGTGAACCAGTGGTCCAGCACACAGCCCAAGGTTCTCCTTTCGGAGTAAACTCCCACTTTTTCTTTGTGCACTTCCCAAAGAGGCTAAAGCAGACTCTTCTACTCCTTCTATTTTGAGCCCCTTTACCCTGCGACCTGGAAAAAAAGTGACAAATAGGTTCTTTATTCTTTCTTTATTGTATAGGACCAGAAGACCTATTGGTCATCATGCATAGAAGTCTCAAGTGGCCTAATTTAGTGACCTAATTTCCCATGAGTGGTATACAGATTAGCACCCCAGAATGAAACTAATGATAACACCGTATTTTTTTATGTGTCTTATTTCTCCCTCTCTCTAAACCAAATTACTTGAGGACAGGGCTATTTTCTTATTCATAGGACCTATGCTCCTATGCCTTCTAAATAAATATTTGCTTCTTGACCTTCAAGAGACAAACAAACAAAAAGATTAAATACATCTGCTTTTCACTATGAGGAATTCATGTATATACGTATATGTAAATGAGTTCCCATAGAGTTAACATACAGTGTTGTATCAGTTTCAGGTGTACAATATAGTGACTCAACACTTCCCCACAACACCCAGCGCTCATCACAAGTTCACTCCTTAAACCCCATCACCTATCTCCCTCATCCCCCCCACCCATCTCCCTTCTGAAGAAACCAACAGTTTATTCACTATAGTTAAAGAGTCTGTTTCTTGGTTTCTCTCTGTCTTTTTTCCCCCCCTTTGCTCATTTGTTTTGTTTCTTAAATTGACACATGAGTGAAATCATATGGTATTTGTCTTTCTTTAATTCATTTCACTTAGCGTTATACTCTCTAGCTCCATCCATGTCATTGCAAATGACAAGATTTCATTCTTTTTTATGACTGAATAATATTCTTGTGTGTGCATGTGCGTGTGTGTGTGTGTGTGTGTGTGTGTGTGTGTATCAGTGGATACTTGGGCTGCTTCCATATTTTGGCTATTGTAGATAATGCTTCTATAAACACAGGGGTGCGTGTATCCCTTGGAATTAGTGTTTTTGTATTCTTCTGTAAATACCCAGTAGTGTGGTTGCTGGATCGTAGGGTAGCTCTATTTGCAACTTTTTGAGGAACCTCCTTACTGTTTTCCACAGTGGCTGCACCAGTTTACATTCCCACCAACAGTACCTGAGTGTTCTTTTTTCTCCACATCCTTGCTAACACTAGCTTTTTCTTGTGTTTTTTATTTTAGCCATTCTGACAGGTGTGGCTATAGTGATGAGGTGAAATCTCATTGTAGTTTCGATTTGTATTTCCCTGATGATGAGTGATGTTGAGCATCCTTTCATGTGTCTGTTGGCCACTGGGATATCTTCTTTGGAGAAATGTCTATTCATGTCTTCTACCCATTTTTTAAATAGATTATTTGGTTTTTGTGTGTTGAGTTGTATCTGTTCTTTATATATTTTGGATACTAAACCTTTAGCAGATATGTCATTTACAAATATCTTCTCCCATTTCGTAGGCTGCCTTTTAGTTTTGTTGACTGTTTCCTTTGCTGTGCAGACACTTTTTATTTTGATGTAGTCCCAATAGTTTATTTTTGCTTTTATTTCCCTTGCCTTGGGAAACATATCTAGAAAAATGTTGCTATGGCTGATGTCAGACATTACTGCCTGTGCTCTCTTCTAGGATTTTTATGGTTTCAGGTCTCACATTTAGGTCTTTAATCCATTTTGGGGAATTTATGTATTTTTTGATGTTAATACTTGCAGGCATTAATCAAATGTTTTCAACTCTGCTTATTCCGAGACATACATAATATTATTTCTTTGTGGCAAATGTCCTTAAGTGTTAATGAAATTATGAACTAAACAACAGCAGTAGGATTCTCATCAGAGATATTTTTCCCTTGAATAATACATACTTTGTTGATCTTCTTTCTAAAGCTGAAGAAACAGAACTACATGGACTTATATAAAGCAAAGCTGAGCTTCTTGGTTTTATCCAGTGACAGTATGCAGTGTCTTCTAGAATCATATCTCATTATATTTGGATAAAGTGTTATTTGATTGTTAGGAATAGGTCTAACCTAAGGCATTTCTCATTTGTAGGGGCAAGGCAGGTGCATTCTCTTAGAATTATGCCATCTAAAAAGCCATGTCTTATTTCAATATTAATTTAATAACTAGCTATCCACAGTAATTACCTCTTTAGTTCTGCTAAAGTACCTTTCCTTGTCTAGACTTGGGCCAGTGATTACATTAAATGTGCTACAAAGACAATCTACTCAGTGTATGACTAAAGACAAGAAAAAGGAAGAAGCCAACGCTTTTCTAGATAGATTTATCATGAAAAAGATCGGCTCAGCAGGCTGACATTGGAAACATGCTGTACTCTGTGGTGGGAAAGTTACAATAATAGGTAATGCCATACATTTATTTAGAACTGCATATTTATTGGGGCGCTTGGGTGACTCGGTTGGTTAAACATCTGCCTTCAGCTCAGGTCATGATCTCAGGGTCCTGGGATCAAGCCCTGCATCAGGCTTTCTGCTCAGTGGGGAGCCTGCTTCTCCCTCTCCTTCTGCCTCTCCCCTCTGCCTGTTCTCTCTCTCCCTCCCTCTCTCAAATAAATATATAAAATCTTAAAAAAAAAAAAACAACTGCATACTTATCAAAAGAGCCTTCACACACAAGATTTCATTCCATTAATTCGTCAAAAGGGCAAATGGAATCCAAATAACCCTCTGGCTATGTGCGTCTAACAGCTTTTATATTCTGCATATGAACGAAGTAGCTTTTATGAGCCTTGTCTGCCTAAAGAGGGAAGTCAACCGGCAGGTGAAAAACACAAGATCCACCTTGTGCCAATTTCTCCATGAAGACATCATTTCTCTCAGTTATCATGTAAAATACCACGACGAGGCCATTCAACCCACTTACTCCTTTGGGGTAAAGAAATAAATTATTGGTAAATAAAGGTATAATTTATCTTGACTCCAAGGTGTTTGAATTAAAAAAATCTATGGAACTATTCTTTTTGGAATATAATAAACTATTCCTCAACTCCACCAATTAATTTAACGTTTATTTTTTAAAAATATTTATTAGCTTGTATTTATGGAGTAGACACAATACTTCACAAAATCAAAGCCAAGCTTCAAGGAGCCAAGCTGCCATGGTTCTCCAAATAAATCTCTTTCTTTCTCACCAAAACATCTAATCATATATTTTAAAAAGATGAAACCAGTTAGATTTATTTCACCTGCTAAATTCTAGGAATTTGGGTGAGGTTTCTGGATGACAGTATCTTTTTCCGAAAGTATTCACTTGCACTCTTTCTTGAGTGAACAACACCACAGAAAGAAATGCCATAAAGAATGTTCAAGCCAGTTATTTATGCTAGGCAAGGGCCCTGTTTGGCTTACTGAGTATTTGCAGAGAGCAGTTCTTCACTGGTGACGTAAAGATGGGATGGCAAAATTGGCCCCCAGATGTTGGGCTCAGGCTTCAGATCAAATATAGTGGGAAGTCAAATCCCTGTACTGAACACAGTGAGAAAGTCACAGCTATGTGGCATGGTTGAGCTATTCTTTAAAAATAAAACAAAACAAAAACTGAACATCAAGTACCATGGCACCTGGACAATCTTCAGGTGCACAGTGCCCCTCCCCTGGGTGTGAACCTCTGGCTTCATTCCTTCCTCAGGCATGTCTTTATCTCTAGCTCATCTTTCATCAGTGCCTGTCAGTGGAATCCCATAATTCCAGATTGGGAAAACAATTCTTATGGAGTTAGAGAAATGAAAAAAAGTTCCTGGTAATGGAAATCCCCTCCACTTTAGACCAATATTGTCTTCATTTTTGGAAAATACCACTTTGTTGCTGTTTCCATTTTAATCTGCTTCAGTGTTTCCTGTTTTAATTCAGAAACCAAGTGTGTGACACACCAGGGAGGCCTTGGGCCAACTCCACATCAATAAAACCAGAAAATAGCAGTCAACCAACTAATCGAAGTGGCCAGATTTTATGCAAAAAATTGAAAAGTGGATACAAATTAAACAACATAATCAAACTCAGTTTCAGATATGCTGGAATGAAGGTCAACAAGAGACAGTTGACTCCTTTCCGTACTTGTCAGCCACATTTACAAGTAATTTAAAGGAGATACATGAGTGTACCGTAGGAAAATACTTCGTTCATTACATTTTGTTCATAAAAGAAGGAGAAAGAATTGCCTTCTTGACTCACACACCTGATTTTTCCTTCACTGTTTCTTTCCCCTTGACTTTGCGATTAGAGGAAACACTGATCAATGTTGAATTCGTGAACCTGACAATTCATTCTATCCCTGAGATTCTATATCTCTATAATTATGATAATAGTAGAATTAGGGAATTTTAGAGACAGAAGGAAACTGCATTCGATGTTCAGTTATTCAGCACCTATTCTGAGTGAGGCACTAATGCAACCCTATTCTCCAACACATGAAGCCAGCATAGATTTAATGATTGCTTTGAGGTCACTCAAACAATCGGTATCAGAACCAGGCCTCCAGGCATCCTAGACTCGAGTCCAAGGCAGTTCTTTTCCCTCTGGACCATGCTGATCTCTCTCCCATGGTCAACTAGGTCTCCCATATTATACTGATAAGGTCAATGTGCTGATAAGACCAAAAATTGTCTTCACTCAACATACCATTTGACATTTATTTTGGGTAAGTTCATAAATAAATGAGCAAATTGCTTAATAGCTAGCCTGGATTAGAGACTGAACTAAATTTTTAGAAGGAAGTTATGAACCACAAATAATAAAAATTCTGTTAAAATTGAAACCCGGAAACATGACCCACTGAACTGTTAATCAAAAAATTATCAGATCAAGAGCTAAGATCCGTGTCTGTAGCCCAGGAAGAAAAAAAGCTGAGAGAACTGTTATGTTTGTGGTCTCCAAAAAGCAACTGACAACGAGGCCTTCAAATGATGAGAATTTTCAAAGGCTCTGTAAGGGAAATAGAATGCCCCCATACGTACCCTGCCTCCCGATGAAGAATCATAATATCACCAGCAAAGCATCAAACGTATTTCCTCACAATGGATGTGTTAATAATTGTATTAAATATTCCAGGAGAGATACTGAATTTTGTCATTCAATATCTTGAACATTTCACATATTTCTCACGTGTAAATTACTTTCCCAAATAATATATATTTCCCTTATGATTTTTTAAAATTCATCTCATTTTTTCATTTTCAGAAATTAAAGAGAAGTGAATCAGTGGCAGAGATTCTGCAATTTATAGCAACTCACACAGCAGGCTGCAGGTATAAACTGCCCCTCTCTAATATCCTGGAGTGCCAGGCAAGAAAAATATAATCAACATCTACTTTTCTACAATGGCTTAAATAATTTATCAATTATCAGTTACCTAAGAACTAGTTTTTAATCCTAACTTTGTCTCCTAACATGCCGATTTCTCCTCTATCAGTTATATCTATCCGGAAATGCAGACTCATTTTGATACGGGCCTTCTTGGGAAAGGTAAATGAGTTATTAAAATCACCATAAAGATTTTAAAATCTAAGAAGAAACTCTTTCTTTTTAAATCTCCACAAAAGATATTCCATCCATAGCTACTGAAGAATTTATTGAAACATCTGGATACTCAGAACAAACTTACTGAACATAACACAGATCACAGCAATTTGGAAAAACACAGAGTTGTGGCCAGATTTCACCAATATAGATTTATTGTGGGGTTCCATATCTATGTCCAAAGGTAGGGCAAGTTTCCTTAGAGAGGTTTGAGCCATAGAAGTGGGGAGAGAGAAGGTGATAGTAATTAAATTATTTATGTGACTGCTTTCAGTCTTTGTCCTTAACTGGTCTTCAAACCTTCAAGCTGGTGATTGGAACATCTGCTCTGAACTCCAGGACACTAGTCTCCCAGTTACATAGCATAACCTTTCCATTAAGCACCATAAAAATGCGATTTTACCTACAACTTTAGGAAAGTTAATTAATTCATTTTAATAAAAATGCCTTGGTAAACCCAGATGAAAGTCTTATATTGAGGCAATCAACCACTTTTCTCTAGGTAATTGCCACCTGGGCTGAGAAATTGACAGCATGCCAACCTAAAATGCTTTTAAAGACTTCAATCAACATTCCCTCCAAAAATGAAGAAATAAAAAGCCAGAGGGCAGGATCTTAGATCCCACACTCCATTCTTAACATTGAACAGCGATGCATATTTATATTATAGGGACTTGTCCTCCAAATTTGACCTGGGGCTGGCCTCTGAATTTGTACAGGGAAGGGAAAGGACGGGCTGTATAGTCCAGGAAAACTAGAAACAAACTGTCTTATTAAATGACCTGTATTTGCAACCAAGCTTAAAATAATACAGATCCGCCAGCTTTCTGCCCTGAGGTCCGCAGCTTACTTTCAGACATCATAAAACAACACTGTACTGTTTGCCTCATTTCTTTTATTTCTTTGACTTCTCATGAACTTCCAGACAAACTGATAAAAGGACTTAGTCCCTCTCTTAATTTGCTATAAAATCTTGCTTTAAAGCAAATGCATACTTCCCAGAAAACAAAAAGGAAGGGTTTTCTTTTTAGAAGCAGTATTTGCATGGGTTCTACTAACTCACAGAAGCATTTTTCGTGACTTAAAAAAAAAAACAAAAAACAACAAAACAGAACATGCATTTATTGAGGAATGTTTGAGTCATTAGGCTTTTAAAATACAAAAGAGGCGGAGAGAGGTGAAGATGCTTGAAGTGAGATTTAAGTGTTCTGTATTTTCACTGTAAGGAATTTTATTCTCTGTTATGTTGCTGCATCTCTCAGAAGCTGCGTACATCCGTAGTCCACCTGAATTGAATGAGTCAGTTAATCACCATACTTATAGCTTGGCCAGTCTGGTCATTCCACATACATATATCTTTAATCTGATTATTTTTGTGGAAGCTATTACATTTATCTAGGTAATATCCCTCATTACAAGGAGAGTGAGACCAAAACTACGTAACACTGAAGGCTTTATATCATCCTGTCCTGGGTGCATGGCGAGGGACACCTTAGGTAGTGACAAGTACATTTAATTGACATCATTCTTGTACTCAAGAACTAAATCTCCTTGGATGTGGTCCAAAGGAGATGAACCTTAAGACAAGTTCCACTTTATAAAAAGTATAATAAAAATATATTAGAAAAAGAAACTAGGGCTAAAAATGTTATATAATAAAATGCTATATAATAAAATCTTTTTACTGAATCGTTTAATTGCAAATCATCTTAATTACCTTGTAATAATTAAGTATTTAAAAGAACTAAATATTTCAAATTGTGATTATGCTATCTGGCTTATATGCAGGAAATTACCGTTGAGTTAAAAATATCACCCCAAAACTATGTTTATAACAAAATTTATGAAGACTCCTTTGGTTTATAAAAAAAAAAGTGCTCTCCTCATAAAAAGCCTGCATAGGAGGATTTTTCCCATTTTACAACCCTTGTGTTTAAGTAAACTTCTCAGTCTCATACAGCTAATAATAAAGTCTTTCCCAAGTTGTATCTGTGTCTCTATACTTTTGAGATCTTTTCCCATAATTACTTTAAAGTTTAGAAATACTTTTAATGATCCTATATATTTCTCAATTCCATCTTTAGACACCCAAAAACTTTAGGGGTAGACACTGATCCGACACACACCCCACTCTGCAGCTCCCCAATTCTCTTACTTGGGGAAATTACCCAGTCTACCTGTATTTCAGATTCCTCCTCTACAAATCAAAGATAATAATAAAACACACTTCCTATGGTAAATGTGAAAATTAAAATGGGGGATAACATATTTGTAGTGAACGTAACACATAGAAAAGTTGAATCACTCTGTTGTACACTTGAAAGTAATCGAACATTGTGCGTCAACTATATGCAAGTAAAAACTTTTTAAAAGAACATAGTAAGTCAATAAGGATTTTTCTCCACTAGCAATGGAGAAAAGAGCAAACCACAGTGAATAATCACCCTTAAATCCTTCCAGCTTCCTCCAATTTGTTCCTGGGCTAAGCAGGCCCCTGACAAAATCTGCTATGCTTGCAGCACCTGCCGAGAGATGTAACCCTATGTTGACCTGGGGCAAGGGGTGGCCATTAATTGATCCAGAAGTGACAACTTTATTTAGGAACAGCTGATCCTCAAGGTTGGTTGGTATCCACTGGGGTTGTTTTGCATAATCATAATGATATAATCTTCAGACCAATTTGACTTTGCAATTTTAATAAGGAAACGGGGAATGAATTCGACAGTCAATGGAAGAGTAGACAGCTGGAGATAAAAGCATCGGTTTCAAGTTGAGAGACCTGAGATCAAATCTGGTTCTGCCTCACGGGGTCCTTTGGGAAGTCGCTTCAGCCTCCTCTTGCATTCCCGTGGCCCCACCCTAATTCAAGCCACTCGATGCCCACCTAACTGGTTTCCTTGCCAACAAAGGCATCATCCCCACTATCACCAGAATGGAGTTACCAACTAAAATGATGGAAGCCCAATTAAATTTGAATTTCAGATAAACAAAAAATAATGTTTTAGAATAGGTATGTTTTATGTCAAAGTATTATTCCTTATTATCTGAAATTCAGAAATAACTAGTCCTCCTGTTCTTTTGTGGGTTTTTTTTGTTTTTCTCTTCTTCTGTTTTTTTCTGAGTCTGGCAATGGTACATCAGAGTTACCTACCAAAAACATAGATCTGGCTAGATAATCCCATCTTTAAATCATCAAATGGAATCCTGTAAGTGAAGTGTTTGGTTACAATCCTAAGCCATTCAAATATGTTTTCACAAATCTCTTCACGGTACAGCTACTTTCTATCTCCTCAACATCATCTTCCACCACTTCTCATCTTCCTATTTTCCTATTGATTTGACTTTGTGCTTTTTCTCAAGTTTTCAATTCTTCCAGAAATTCCAACTCATATTGGGCATATCTTTTTTTCTCTCTCACTTCCACACACACTCCTACACATCCGTGCACCTGGCTGAATTAAGTGCTTCTTTATTCTTCTACATTTATAGATAGATGATAGATGATAGATGATGATGATGATGATAGATAGATAGATAGATAGATAGATAGATAGATAGATAGATAGAGAGGGAAATAGAACTTCTCCAGAAAAGATTTTAGCAATTCAACAACGGTCACCCAGTATTAGTGCACAAGAGTCCTTCTGCATTTAGCAATCTCTTTATGTTATTCTTTTATCCATGCAACAATCATTTATTCAGTGTCTAGTAATACATATATAAAATGTATAGGGGGACAGAGTGTGCATGCTAAGGAGAGATGAAACCATTTCCATTTTCAATAGGCCAACAGTCAAAGTAGCCAGAGCCTCTACCTTCTCTACTCAATTTCCTTTTCTTCTGGTACTTGAGGTCCTTTGCCTCCAAAGTACATTACTACATTACTCTACATCACTCCTAGAAATGCCACAGGGAAACACTATAGAAGATTGTCACTAAACTGAATTTTATTATAGTAACTACTGCTCAGCATTAGAAAGTTTTCAAATAGGAGCACCATAAAGAAAGTTCTTATTGAATTGGAACTCATACTCAGTGGGAAAGGCTGGTAGAGAAGCATCAGCAAAGAATTCAGCTTTTAATTCACACAAGGGACTGAGCCCAAGATAACAGATGGACACAGACCTGTGCAGAAAAGTGCGGAAGCAGCAAGAGGTACTGGTGGGCTCTTGCTTCAGACTCTAGAAAGACTCCTTCATGTCCAAGGCAGATAGAGTGAGTGTTAAGGTCACATGATCCCATTCTTGAGCACAATATGTGCGCTGAGTGAATGGATCACCCCCGAACTTAAGTGTTAACAATACTAGTTTTCAGAAGAAATAGAACAGTCTGTGCTTAAAGGGACCCCTCCTTTTGAATCCCGCTCTAAAGTACACCTTCCTGGAGCTGTCAGGAAATTTCATTTTTCCTAGACACAGTGCAGATTGACTAGGAGAGCTTCCTCTTCCATGGAGATTTGTATGGTGGCCTGGACACTTTGGATAAATCAAGAGAAACTGGTAAGGGCCCCCTCCCTCAGCCTATTTACGATATAATTATAAATTCACTGAGGTCATTCATCCCACATTATTGCATCTTTGCTCTTCATCTTTCAATGCCGCTGCCTGTTTCCATTGTCTTGCGGCAGACATTCCTGTCACTAGGGCCAATTACAGCATCTACTTAGCTTTTCCTTCTGACCGAATGGACGCCTTGTTCTCCTACTGATGACAGTCTTAGAAGGCTACAGCCAAACTGGCCGTTAGCTTCTGACCTCTCTGTAGTCGATCTTATTATGGTAATTGCAAGGCTGGAAGGAGCAGACACCAGGCCAATTACACCTGTCCCTGTCCCAATTCAGCCTGGGCTTAAATTACTTCATGGGGTAGCATGATGTGGTTCAGCTGAACAACTTTTTCTCTATTCTTGTGAAATTTGGAGACAGACATTCCTAATTATGCTTGTCATTAGGCCATAATGACCCAGTATTTCTTTAAAAGGCATCATTCTTTATCAAGAAAACCCATGCACTATAGTAATAGATAACTTTACTGAGGATTTCAAAGCAAACAAATCTTTAAAATGGGACTCCTCAGTTTATAACAAAGCATAAACTGAAAACAACGCATCTAAAGTTTCCTTTGCAGCCATTTCAATATTAATGCTATACATTGATGTATGTGTTTAATATTAATAAGTCTTTATAAATATTATATTTGTATATACTTAAATCTGTAAAACTATAAATTAATTCCATAAATGGAGAACTGTGTGGCATATATATACAATTATGTTAAAGAATATATATGTGCACATTATGGCTAAATGAATTAGTTTTTTTTTTAACTGCTGCATAGAAAACATCAGGGGGAAGATTTTAAATTCATTTGAAAATTAAATGTTCTTGTTGAGCATCCTAGAATACCAATGTATAATAATATGCCCCTATTAATCTAAGTCGAAATTAGCTACACACATTCTTTTTTTATTTTAGTTAATTCTTAAAAGGATGCCCTATTTACTTTCAAGTCCTACACTTCCAGAAGTTCCTACCTACTCCTACGAATTGTCCTTGAAAAACAATTTGATAAGCAAAAATATCAGAGCTCCCAATTGCTTCGGGAATTCGTAAGTCTTTATACAGGTCTCTGAGGGTGCTTCTAGTGTGAAGCAAGTCCCTTCCAGGAATAGGAGTTCTTGAGATTCTAAATCGAAAAGCTTTTGCATCGTCAGTCCTAGTGCCATTGTTGGTTCTTCTGCCACTCTTTTCTGTATTCAAAGTAGCTACTTTGGTGATTCTGGTGAGAACAGGACTGGGCTCTATAAACACCCTGCCTCCTTGAATGGAAGAGCTCCTTTCCCGTGCAGTCTCTCCTCCATCATCCCCACGAGATGCTAAAAGGCAGGGTCCTTCTCTGGACTCCAGGACCTTCACTGAGATAACATAAGTTCTCCTCCAACAAAGAATCAAAGCATAGGCCTAAGACTGTCCCCAGAAAATGTCTTCACTCCCATCCATGTGGCTCCCCCATGATTGAGATCTATCATTGCTTTTCCATCGAATGGAAGTCTGACTTCCCTACCAAACCTGAGTGGACAATGGGAGCTCCAGGGCTCTGTTCCAGGAACCCCATTCCTGCTAACGAAACTGCTTCCTCTCTCTCTCTCTCTCAGCCTGTTTGCCACACTGAGAGTGATAATCACTACCAAAAAGAGGGCCATCGTGAGATTTAGTGAGGCAAGGCTTTACAGTTCTTGACTCAGTGTTCCCCCTGCAGTAGGGATTTTATCCATATTAGTGTTCTACAGGGTGTGCAGTCAAACAGACCTGAGCTCAAGTCTTGGCTCCCGTATTTACAAACTGTAGAGAACCTGAGCCAAGCACTTAACTTCTTTAAGTATGAGTGTAAGATGAGATGATGTATGCAAAGTTGTCAGCACTCTCTTGACCTGCCCCCCAAATATCTCACTGGTCCTTGTGCTTTTCTTTCCTCTTTCTTCTCTCTCATTCTTTCTTTGGATGACCGAGCCCTACACCTGCCCAGTGAATAAGGACCACACATAGTCATATAATTGCATTTCCTTTGCACTAGAGGAATGTTCGATTCTTCCTACTTCTCCTGACTGGTCTTACTTCCATGCTGCCTCAGCCATCTCCTCTTCTTCTGAGGAGAAGACCTCCATTTTTGGGATTCCTGTATCAGGGAGTAGCAGGCAGTCTTCTCCTCCATCTGAGAATATTTCCACTCACGAAGTCTTCATCGATGGATAGATATCTTCGGTCACTGGGGTTGATATACTTGTGGTGGCTTTCACACTTCATGAAGTCCCTGATGAACCCCAGAAGACACTGTCACAATGAACAGAGGTTCCTGCCCCTGTGTCTACCCTCAGACTCTTCAGAAGCAAACTGAGCCCCAGTCAGGAACGAGTCCCTTCAGAAAGCCTATTTGGCCTCTCCCTCCTCCCCCAATTTCTCCAGTCATTCCTTCTCAAAGTCTTAAGTCCTATTGATCATGAAATTATGGAGACATTTTTCAACCCCATTCAGACAACAATCTAAGGGTGTCTCTGCTTTGGGGTTTTTATACAAGTTGGCAACAAATAGGGGTAGCAACAGAGTGGTCTCAAAACCTTCCTAGGTTCTCCTAGGAAGGGTGCCTCAGTCGGTTGCAAGGCTAGTAAAAGCCCAGGTGGTTGGGTCCCAGCAGAGACTCTGATTCCAGAGGGGAGGCTGGAGGATTTGCATTCCTAACAAATTCCCATTTGATGCTGATGATGTTGGTGTGGGAGCCCTTTTTTGAGAACTATTGATATAAAACATGAGGGGTATTTGTCAGCCCCTCATCATCATTCTGTTTCTCAGCTACCCTCCCAACTTCCTTGGTGATTCAGAACACATCAACAGCATTGCATGTCATTGCTTCTGAAGAGGCTACTCCTTGGAGACGTCCTGTTCCTGCTTTAAGTGGCACAAAGTGGTACTCGAACCCTAGGCTGTATAAGAAGAAAAAGAGGGAGAGAACAAGAAAAATGATGCAGTGTGCCTCGGATTTAAGCATTCCTGGATAAGGACCTCACTGATATCAACATTTACCCAAATCAAAGCGAGTTCCCTAAACTCAGATTAAAATGAACACAAAGGATGGTGGGTGGGGGAGAGTCCTCTTTTTAACCAAATAAAGTCCACTATCTTTCCTCTCTGTCTCTCTTCGGTGAACAATATGGGGTTGCCTGGACAGAGCTTGTCATCTGTGTTTATCTCATCTGGTCATCTGTAATTCGATTGCAAGCCCCTATGGGCAGTAGCGGTAGAGTTGTAATCCAATTTTGTACAGTGCCTGGCACAGTCCCTTCACCATAAAGAGGGTGCTCAATAAATATTTATTGACGATGTTTATCTTTAATTCCTCAGGAAGCTTAGGCAATTCCAGGCCACTCTACTTAGTTGAATGATAATGGAATTGATAAGCTATCACGGGGGGAAAACACATGGGTGGTAGGTTTTTTAAAACCAACCCACCATCAAAGATTCAAAATGGGGAGGTAGCATTTAGCACCCGAGGGATGTTATAGGTTTAAACACTGACTTTGTGCCAAATTTGTAACAGCGATCTGAGCACTAGAAGAGACAAAACACCATAAACCAGGGTCTTAAATGTGACTCTTCTGGCACTTTCCTTAAGAGATGCTAAAGTTTATAATATTGGAGGTTTACTCTTCACCTACCAAAGTTTCTAATAAGTCAAATAAATTGGCCCATAAAGTCAATATGATTTTAATTATGGGCAAACATATTCATCAACCCCCAGATGGTTTTTCTTTGTTAAAAATCACGGAACTGACATCACTGGAAACATGATACACGTTTGGCTGATAGAGTCTCTTCCGACTACAAAATGTTCCTAACCTTGGCAACCAAAGCCTTACACAAGAAGTGAAGTAATTGGGGACTTTTTTTTCCTCTACATTTGAAAAAAAAATTGTTTAATCTCTCTTGAAATACCTCCAAACACACACGTCTAATTAAAAACACACCTAAAGCCAGTAAGAGAGCAGGTCACTCATAAGTGACAAAGTGAGGCAAGAAATTCCGGGAGCCAGGAAAACCCAGGGACACTTTTTTCAGGCATGCATCGGGGTAAGGAGAAGGCTGTGCCTGCATGGTGCACCCGGGAGATAGAAGAGCTGCATTGGGTAATGCACACTCAATGGGATGCCCAGTCAATGGGAACATTTGGCCATCCTTCTGATACTCCAGCGGCAAGAATTTTGAGCCATAGCTTTTGTGGGTCTTTCCCTACTCTTCAGTGCAAGCATTAGGTTAAAGAAATAATGTTGTGTAAGAGGTAAAAGGGTAAGACACAGAGACAGAGAACAAGGAGTTCAAGAAGAAAGCAGTGAGATTGCCCAACATGGGCTTGTCCATTCGGAACATTGGAGAAGACAGAATCCATTGTTTCTTGCAGATGATTCCTTTGGAATTCTTTTCTTGGCTTCTGAGACTGGTTCACCTTGTGACCTCAAATTTTTCCCTTGCTGCCTGGTTCCTTTGCCTTTGTGCCTTCCTCTGCCCTTCAATACCAGGAGCCTCTGTTGATTGAAAAATGGATAGCAAATGGAAAAATTCCATAGTCGTGCAGATAATGAAGACGCTTCACCTGGATCTCTCTCACCAGAGCTAAGGTTAAAGTGCTTGCTCTCTTTCATCTATTTTGCACTAAAAAAAGCCTCTTCCCCATGGTTAGGGACATGGTTTTCAGGCCAGTTTCTCTTGCAGTTGATCTATCCCTGCACATGCACAGTGGATTACTATTGGCAACTGGAGAGTCAAAAGTCCAACCCATGACTTATGTGGGATTGGAATTTGGGCTTTCAGTCACTGCCTTCAGTTTCTCAGAATTGGAGCTTATCAGCCTAGAGGCTGATCTGCACTCTTCCTGGGTAAATTTATACTGTATACTGTATGAAAAAGTAAATGAAATAGCAGAATGTGCGTGTCATCAAGGATGACCAGAGAGAATGACGTAGGGAATGATGTTTAGGGACTAGTATGAAATAGCTCCCCTGAAACAAACTGCCCTGTGGTCAGAAACACCCTTTCTACCTGCCCTGACCAGAGCCCAGCTCAATCCCGCTGTGGCCAGGATGCCAGGGCGCCAACCCTGGGCATTCGCTGATTCTATTTCCTTTGGCCAATTGCTCCATATCTCCGATTCTCAGTTGTCCCTTCTATAAAATAAACAATTTGGAAAGGGTGACTACGGAGGTCCCTTCCAGCTCTAATAGCTCAGGAAACCAGGAAAATGGTCATCAAGGTTCCCAAGAGGAAAGACTCTCCATCAAAGGTCTGTTTGGGCTCCCGTTCCCCTGCTCACTAGCTGTGTAAACTTGATTTTGAGCAAGTGTATCCCCTCGCTAAGCCCCAGTATCCTCACCTTAAAAATGGGGATAACGACAATATGAACCTCCAAGACTTATCATGGGATTAATGAAGCTGTTGCATGCAGCATGCCCGGCACAGAGTAAGAGCTAAGTGACTCTAAACCAGCATTATAACTTTAATACTAGCATTACGATTATTCTAGGGCCGCACAGCGCACATGTCAGAGTCCTGTCAGTAACAAGGAGTGAAGGTCGCAGGTGTGTGGCCAGGCTGCATGAGTGGAGATGACCACATGATTCCTGACCTTAAATTCCCAATTCCTACCACCCAAGGTTCTACTCCCCTTGTGGGCAGAGGTTGGGGGTTTGCATATTTTTATTTTCATCCTTATGCTTTTCTGTGCATTCCAAATTTTCTACAGTGAATAGCAATTATTTTTAAAACAGGAAAAAAAGCCCATTTTGTGTGTTTTAAATATAATTTTGACTCAATCTTGCACTAACCATTAACGAATGCATAAACTGCTGTGGACGTGCATCATTTCTTTGTTCAGAGTAAAAGTTTGCTTTGTCCTCATTCAACGTATGACAGGGAGCAAATTTGCCTTTATGAATCAGTGCAAGAGGTAGCACATATCTGGTATTTGTAGAGATATCCTGAGACCTCCAGCACCCTGAAATTTCTTCCCATAGCTTAATTGCTATGGGATAAGACAAATAAGTTTCAAAGAGCGTCCTTGGGGGAACCTTAAAAATTGTGATTCAGGGGCACAGTCGGTACAGCGTGCAACTCTTGATCTCAGAGTCGTGAGTTTAAACCCCACATTGGGCATGGATCCTACTTAAAAAAAAAAAAAAAAGACAAACAGGGCGCCTGGGTGGCTCAGTTGGTTAATCGACTGCCTTCGGCTCAGGTCATGATCCTGGGGTCCCAGGATCGAGTCCCGCATCGGGCTCCCTGCTCAGCAGGGAGTCTGCTTCTCCCTCTGACCCTCCCCCCTCTCATGTTCTCTCTCTCTCTCTCTCTCTCACTGTCTCTCAAATACATAAATAAAATCTTTAAAAAAAAAAGACAAAACAAAACTGTGAGTTCAGTTAGGACACAAAATGACAATGGGGACAGAGAGCCTGCAGAGACAGAAAATGTCCTGTGTTTTCTGCCTGAGGTGATCAAATAATTCTATTTGTTGCAAGTGCTAGCTCATCTTCCTGCTAACGGGGCGGGTAGGTAAAAGGTTTCAAATAATGCCTTTCATCGCTCCAGATTATTAGCTACGGTGAAGGCTTCTTAGACTAGAAGAGAAAAAAAAAATCCTAGGAAGAAAGCCAGAAAGAAAACCTTTTCAAGGGGTTAAGTCAAGGAGTGCCCATCGGTAAGTGTGCAGAGGAATACAGAACACAGCAAACAGGAAGAAAAGAGTATTTCCTGTGATGAATATGCACAATGAAGACTTTCATATAAATGTATAGACATACAACTTTACAGGTGATAAAAAATTTTACACGCGTCGGTGCTTCGTGGACATTCCCACTGATGTGTGGCTCAGGGTACAGGAACACGTGTGTGCCTTGTATGTTTGGGAGCACACAGGAAGAGAAAGAATGAGCATAGACTGTCCTGGACCCAGAAAGCTTGCAATTTCTTTCAAGACTTGAGACGGTATCTTAAAATGATATGGATTTCGCATTTCTGTAGTAAAAGAATGGAACCAAACCCTAGTTGTCTGATCATTTACCCTCTCTTTTTTTATTATTATTATTTTATTTGTTTATTTGCCAGAGAGAGAGAGAGCATAAGAGAGGAAGCAGCAGACAGAAGAAGCAGGCTCCCCGCTGAGCAAGGCGCCCGATGTGGAACTCCATCCCAGGATGCTGGGATCATGACCCGAGCCAAAGGCAGACGCTTAACCGACTGAGCCACCCAGGCGTCCCCACACTGTCTCTTCTTAAAGGCCCATAAGACCCAGTGAAGAAGTACCATTCGTTCCTTGTTCCATGGAAAGCTCAGCTCCATAGGTGCTGGCAATTACAAAAAAAGAATGTTAGTGTGCTGGGTCAAGGGGAGGGAGTGAAACAGGTGGTAACACCCTGCTCAGTGGGTACGGAGGTGAAAATGTGGAGTTGTGATGAAGCAAATCGGGAGCTCTGCCAGCATCCTGGAGCACGTATGCAATCTGAGGTGGAAAGTGCCAGAAAGTCATCAGACAGTGATCACTACCCACTTTGACTGACTCATGGAGGAACAAATGATACAGTCATTAGAGATCTACGGTACACCTCTGGAGACTTTGAAGTTCACGTCAGGAAACCGAGCCCGGAGGGCGCAGGCGGTATCTATTTCTCTTTCGTCATAGAGCCTGACTTCAGAAAAGAAGATGAAGTTTTTAAGAGTTAGTTCAGTCAATGGTAGAGGCATAACCAACATTTTGCTTTCTAAGTGAAGTCTTTCCAAATTATACTTGCTGGAAAAAAAAATTCTAGTATATAGAGGAAGAGGGTCCTTTTCCTTGTTAAAGTTACGATTTCATGATCACACAATGACAGGAGAGAGGAGTTTATTGTACAAAGAACAGCTGGGAAATACTGCTTCCGGTTTCTTTTTTTTTTTTTTTTAACACTGGTCTATTCACCTTTTTTTTTTTTTTAATTTTAGCCATCTGAAATCAGATGGTTGTTATTCCTTCTGTTCCCATTATTATCTCACAGTTTGGGGATTTTCAGAATTGGTGTTATAGTCAGTGCTTACATTTACCCAGATGACGGCCAGTTTCTCTGACCAAAATTACTTATTGCACGACAGCTCCCACAGTTGTCTCAGTTAAATGTCTTCCCCAAATCGTTCTTAATAGGGCTTGCGGGGTGGGTGGTGTGTAGTCTCTCGGTCTAGGAAAGTCTTCATCTTCCCTCAGTCTTGAATAGTGGAACAGCCAGTCAGAATTTTCAGTAGTCCCAAATTTCCCTCGGCTCCGAGAGCTCATTCTGCTGTTTTCTGGGCTGTTGTTTTTGAGATTTCTGCTGTCGGTATAATTGTTCCTTTTTTTAGATACGTCTGTTCCCCCAAATTCCTTTTAAGATTTTTGTTTGTTTTTGTTTTGTTTTGGTTTGGTTTTGGTGTTCTGCAGCTTAACTTTGAGATGGCTGGGGGCACTTTATTTATCCTTCCAGAACTTGATGTGTTTCTTCATTCTAAAGATTTGTACCTCGCATCACTTTTGGTAAAGTTATCAGCCATTATCTTTCTTTTTTTTTTTTTAATATTTCCTTTTCCTGTTCTCTGCTCTTTCCTTTGAACTCCGATTCTTCTAGACCGATGTCAGCGTTTTTTCTATTCTTGTGTCTCTTAACTTCTTAAGATTTTCTAACTCTTTCTACTACATTCTGGGTGATTTATTCATAATTCATGCTCTTCCAGTTCATTTCTTTCTTCAGCTGTGTCTAAGTCACACTTCATTTTGCCTATTGGGTATTAACTTCCAGGATTATATATATTTTTCATTGCATAAGTTCCATTGTGTTCCTTTTCAAATCTTCTTTTCCTGGGGACTTGTCTCTCCTTGTGCTTCCTTGTCTTCTTTTATCTCTCCTCTCACTTTATGTATTTTTTTTTAATTTAGACTCTTAGGCTCAGAGAATTGAATTAAGCATATGTCCCAGATCATAATATTAGCTGCTGCCATGTTTTGAGCTCCCTGGAAAGCAGACAGACCCAAGGCAGAGATCAGATGTAGGGACTTGGTTAGGGATGATCATGGGTTCAACATCTGGGGGAGGGAAGAGAGGGAGCTGGACTGAGCAGAGAGAGAAGCTGAGTGGGGTTGCCTCCCTGTGGGGAGCAGGGAAAACCTGCTCTTTCAGAGATGTCCCCAGCAGGACAACCAGTGGGGCCTCTCCAATGTCACATACGGGGAGCAGGCCACTTGGAAAGGGAGGGTAACTTTGGATGGGGCAGCTGTCTTCAGGCAAGGCAATCTCCAAAGTGGGGAGGGGGGGAGCGGCTGACAGCTGAGGGCTTCCCAGCAGCTGAGGGCAAGTCCTTCAAGCCGGTAAGTCCGGGCAGCACCGCACGGTAGACACTACAGCAGGCAAGACATATGGCAAGCGCTGTGTGGTTTCTCCACACTCCTGTGAGGTAGGCACCATGATCAACTGTCATTTAGAAGTGAGGAAACTGAGGCACAGAGGGATTAAGTAACTTGCCCAACCACCATAACCCAACCAATGAGATGGCAGCACCAAGATACAAACAGAGGGCATCTGGTTCTAAAGCCTGTGTCCGTCCTATTGCTCTGGAGTCCCTTGGGTCATGGCCTGCTGTCACTTCCCATCCATACAAGAGCTTGTTATTATTCTGTTTCATTATTTTTTCATCCCAATTCCCACTTCTATTCTTCTCTTCCACACGTAAATGGCATTATGCTAGAGAGATCACATTCTTCTTATCTTTTTTTAAATTCAACTGCTCTTTTTGTTTAAGGCCTGTCTGTGTTAACATCGATGCTCCTATTTTATGTCATCAATCTATCTCCAATAACTCATCTCTTCAAAAACTTGTATTTTTCAGTTTCTTTCCAATTTGATTTTATTATGTCAAGTTCTGGGGGTAAAGGGGCAATATATCTTGGTTGTTGAGTGTTATAGATTCCTGATCGCCATGGGTTTGTTTTCTGTGTCTGTCTCAACGTTTGATTGTAAGCTCATCTTCCAATGGCCTGGATTAGGGAAGGCCTTCCTAGAACTATTTTGACATTGAGTCTCTCAGATGTCCCGGAAACAGCACTGGTCTTGGACCAATTTTATGTTAATTTCTCAGCTAGAAATTTAACTTCCCACCCCACAAGACTGGTATTCTGATTTCTTATAAGAAAATGTGGCCTTGCCTTGAAACCAACAACAAATAAGATTGCTTTCGTCTCCTTACGCTTGTGAGCAGATTTATTTTCTGGTCCCCTTTTGCTCTGTGCATAGCCCTTCAGACATCTGACTCCAAGCTGGGGTTGCATTACAGCTCCTTCTTGATGGGGTCTTATCAACCACTGCCCAGTGGCTATTGTTGGAACCACCCCCTTCTCCTCCCAGGTCGCTCACCTGCTCAAAGAGCATTTGTAGTTCTACTCTCAGGCCCCTTAGGCAATCCCTGTCTTTCCTATGGGCTCAGCTGACATCTTTAAAAAGGTGTGTTGTATCTTATTCAGCATTTCCAGACATTGTAGTTGGAATGTTGGTCCACTGGCTTAGCGCCGTCATGTTGCCTCTCACCTGAACCATGTGTTCTCTTGCCTGGGCTACATGGAGCGGACAGGAAGAGCTCACTGACCTGTGTAGCAACAACCTTTTGTTTTTAACTGCTCTACTGAGACATAAGCCTTACCACGAAATCACTTTCAAGCACACAATTTAGTGGAGTTTAGTCTCTTTGCAGAGCTGCGCAACCAGCGACACAGTCCATTTTAGAGGATTTTTATCGTAGCCAAAAACTTGCACCCTTGTTGCCATCACTCCCCATCCCTCCCCCGCCAGCCCCTGGCAACCACTAATCTGCTGTCTGTCCTGTGGCTTTGCTGGCTCTGGACATTTCATATCAGTGGAATAATATCATATATGAACTTTTATTTATTGGCTTCTTTCACTCAGTATAAGGTTTCCAAGGTCCCTCCATGTTGTAGCATTCATTAGTACTTCCTTCCTTTTTATTGCCAAATAAAATTCCCTTGTGTAGATGCACCACATTTTGTTTATCCATGTCAATGGACGTCTGGGTTGTTGCCACTTTTTAACTATTATCAATACTGCTGCTATGAACATCTGTGTACAAGATTTTACATGAATGTGTATTTTTATTTCGTGAACATATATTTCATTTCACTACACACAGGAGTGGAATTTCTGGGTCCTTTGGCAACTCCGCGTCTAACGTTTTTCAAACTGTTGAAAAACGTTTGCACCATTGGTGCAAAATGGTTGCACCATTTTACGTTCCCACCAGCAATGTGTGAAGGTTCCAGGCCTCTCTTATTATGCTAGATGCAATGGGTCCTATGGTGTGTTGAGTTGTAGTTGACTAGACATTCTGACATCTATATCCACTCTTCCACTAGATGGTTCTCCTTGGATGTTCTACGAGTGCCTCAAATCCAACAAGTTCCAAACAAAACTCATCATCTTTCTGTCTTCCTCTAAATATGCTTCTCTTGTATCCACCAACTTGCCCCATACAGAAATCTGGGAGTCATTCTAGCTGCCCATCTCACGAATGCCCTCCTTTTAACTAGTCATCAAGGCCTGAGTTGTCTTCTCTTAGAAGAGCTCACAAAGCCATTCTCCTCTGTATCTCACAAATGCCATAGTTGTGATTCATTTCCTCACTTAAATTATTGCAATGGCCAGTTTGCTGATTTCCCTGCCTTTGTTCTCACCTACCTGCCACCCACCTACCAACACATGGGCAGGTGGTCACTGTAAATTGCCAACCGCAAATCCAATCACATCCTTCCTCTGCTCAATCTTTTGACGCTTCCCTATACCTCCAGGACAATTTCCAAATTCTATAGCAGAGCTTCCAGAGCTCTTCAAGATCTGGTGCACACAGACCTCTGCAATGTCTATCTTGCCATTTTTACCACTACACGACCTCTGCCCTCCCAACAATGACCTCTTTGCTTCCCAAACTAGCTCTGCTACCTCAAACAGCTGTTTTCAGTGTATTTATGGATCATCTAATCAATCACAGCATTTGAGGTGGGCAGGGCAGAGTTTTATTATTTTTAGTTCCTGATGGTAAAAGGAGGCTTGGCGAAGACACCTGCCCGAAATTACACCGAAGCTCAGCAGACAGCCTGATGTCATATTGGGGCATTCTGATTCTAAGACACTTAGTATGCCCCCATGCCACTTCCCCCATACTAAGCACAGAGCCCAGACTGAGCTTCCTTTAGCTCTTAGATTTCGTTGTTGTTCCTCTTACTTCAAGGCCTTTATTTTTTATTATGATTTTAAAACTTTATTTAAATTCAATTCGTTAACATATAGCATATTATTAGTTTCAGAGGTAGAGTTCAGTGATTCATCAGTCTTATATAACATAACACCCAGTGCTCATTACATCCCATATCCTCTTTAATGCCCGTGACCCAGTTACCCCATTCCCCTACCCCCTCCCCTCCAGCAAGCCTCAGTTTCTTTCTTATGATTAAGAGTCTTTTAAGGTGGTATCTCATTGTGGTTTTGATTTGTATTTCCCTGCTGCTGAGTGACGTTGAGCATTTTTTCATGTGTCTGTTGGCCATTTGTATGTCTTCTTTGGAGAAATGTCTGTTCATGTCTTCTGGCCATTTCTTGATTGGATTATTTGTTTTCTGGGTGTTGAGTTTGATAAATTCTTTGTAGATTTTGGACACTAGCCCTTTATACTTCAGGTCCTTTAAATGCTATGCCCATCTCCTTTGCCCGTGATGCTCTCTGTTTTGTTGATCACCACATCATCTGACTTTACCACACAAGTGTGTATTTAATTACATGCTTTCTTGTACTTTTTAATAGTCTTCTGCCATGACTCCCCATCTAGATGAGGAATGCCCATGATTTTTGCACAATGCCAGGCCATGGTAGGAATTCATGTGATTCCTTTGCATGGATTAGTGATTATTGCATGGTTGCATTTAGCCTCTTCCCCAGATGTCTTTCAGCTTTTAGCCATCAGAGTTCCCTGAAAGGCACAAACACTGTATATCCTCTCACATCAACAACATTTCTAGTTTCTATTCTTGCCATATTATAATATCCTAGGATCTTGGATTACTGATATATTGGGATTTGGGGGTTCTGATACATCTTATCATTATTATTTACATACTGATATTTGGAAATTAACTATATATTGGTCTTTGCATATAATTTTAGGGGGGAAAAAGGATCACTTTGTGTCAACTAATTATAGTGAAATTAAAGTAGATTTTCTCCTCTGAGTTCACTCAGAATTTTACCAACTCAGAAGAAGACCGTCCTTGACTCTCTGTAATAAACTCCTTTGCTTGTCGCCCTCCAACCATATCTTACATCTCACCAGAGTGTGAAGCAGAGGTAGAAATTTCTCATTTCATCAGTCACTGCTTTTCCGTTGGTTTATACAGAACTTTTATTTGGGCCAAGTGCTTTAATGTTTAGGAGCTTTATTAGTTCTCTTTCACAAAACTCCCAGGAACTAGATAACAGAGTTTACCACCTTTGACAGAAAGGAGAAATAAACTGTTCACCTACCATCAAACTACAATGAGAACTTACAACTCCCAAAACCTGTCTGTTGTTCAGTTTGCTATACTTTTATGGTATACATGTTTTCTCCTTTTTTCATTGTCCTTTTGCTATCAGAGTGTTATTTTAGGGAGTTAATCTCCTACAAAATGGTAAATAAAACTTGCTTTTAAAAAATGCAGAGAAGGTTTAAAAAAACAGTTGCTATTAAATCTCTTAAACAGGTACAAGGTAAAAATTATTTTGGAATGTTAATTATAAACTTCCTGAAATTCTATGGGATATAATTGAGTTGTCTGACACAGCTCATGGCATTTCATGAGCATTTCAAATGATGCAGAACATAAGGTCTTAACTCATTTATTCCTTGAGTTAGACGATGCAGAGAATCCTGAACAAAAAGTCTATAATCACCTAAAATTGCCACCATATCTGACTGCTCATGGTATGGACCAAACATCATCTGCTTGATTGGCGTACCAAATATAGGGAATACTTAATAATTGTACCAAAGTTGAAAGGATGGTTCTAGTTAGTTGCTCAACGTCTGCTGAATATTGACAATCAAACGTTAATTTAAAAATTATCTTAAGAAAATGCAACCTATGCAGATGGCTAGCTAATATACATTACCTGATCATTGATTCTTAACTTTTAAATGGGTCTTTAGTTATCCCATTTTGTGTCACTTTTAAAAAATTCCTTTACCACCAATACCTTAATGGAGAAATCCCTTGATTTTTTGATTTGTGGAAGATTTGCAAGAAATGCTCACAAACATCTGTGTTCACACACACACACATGCACACACAACGTCAATTCACATTGTCTAATGACTGCCCCTAAACAGTTCTCTTATCCATGAACTAATGGCACTGTGTGTGTCAAGTAGAACTCATATCTTCACAAAACAGAACTCCGTTGCCTCCAGAATTTCAGTTTAAAAAAAAAAATTAGTCTTTGTGATTATGTGCATATTCGACAGGTAACATTTAGAAAATGTGACGCACTTTCACCAAGGAAGTCCTTTGGAGTAAGTCATTTCACACCTTTCAAGCTCCAAGAATACAAATAATGTTCTGAGCTGCAGTTATGTTAAGAAGTATTCTTTGGTACTTGTTCCAGCTAAGGTCGTTAACTTGGGACATTGAGCTGTTGAATCAGGTGATTTGATCTAGAGCAGCACTGTCCAAGAGAAATATGGTGGAAGTCACAAATGTGAGCAACATGTGTAAGTTTAAATTTTCTACATAGTCACATTTAAAAAGTAAACTATATATATATGACATTAGTTTTTTTTTTATTTTTTTTATTGTTATGTTAATCACCATATATTACATCATTAGTCTTTGGTGCAGTGTTCCATGATCCATTGTTTGTTAATAACACCCAGTGCTCCATGCAGAACGTGCCCTCCTCAATACCCATCACCAGGCTAACCCATCCCCCCACCCCCCTACCCTCTAGAACCCTCAGTTTGTTTTTCAGAGTCCATCATCTCTCATGGTTCGTCTCCCCCTCTGACATACTCCCCTTTTCTTCCTCTCCTGTTATCTTCTTCTTTTTCTTTTTTCTTAAAATATGTTGCGTTATTTGTTTCAGAAGTACAGATCTGTGATTCAACAGTCTTGCACAATTCACAGCGCTCACCGTAGCACATACCCTCCCCAATGTCTATCACCCAGCCACCCCATCCCTCCCACCCCCAACCACTCCAGTAACACTCAGTTTGTTTCCTGAGATTAAGAATTCCTCATATCAGTGAGGTCATGTGATACATGTCTTTCTCTGATTGACTTATTTCACTCAGCATAACACCCTCCAGTTCCATCCACGTTGTTGCAAATGGCAAGATCTCATTCCTTTTGATGGCTGCATAATATTCCATTGTGTATATATACCACTTCTTCTTTATCCATTCATCTGTCGATGGGCATCTTGGCTCTTTCCACAGTTTGGCTATTGTGGACATTGCTGCTATAAACATTGGGGTACATGTACCCCTTCGGGTCCCTACATTTGTATCTTTGTGG